>NC_134277.1:25867178-26506344 GCF_949628215.1 Phalacrocorax aristotelis | reverse complement strand
ATAATTTCAGTCTTTCAAAACAATGACACTGAATTAGAAATGTCACTGTGAAAAGATGTCTATCAAGGACTCCTTAAATAGACATCTCAACCTACTTTTCTTTTATGGCCCAAACTCTCAAGGCAGCAGTAGAGTCCAGTAGGGCCTTGAGGGACTCAAATCCTTTCTGAAGGCAAAAGGAAGCTATTGTTTTCAATAGATGGAGGGCAAGAAATCATCTTTATTCAGAAAGTCGAAGGGAATTAAGAAACTGAAGAGATTCTGAATTGTGGGAAGGGATGGAGATTGAGCCTTTGGTAAAACAGAATTTATGATCAAGTCATTGCAAAATTGCAGTATTAAAAACACTGGAAGTGAAATGTTGTTATCAGCTCATTTCATTTCTGTTAATTCTGCAGAGCTGGACATTGATGTGATGCAAAAAAAAGTTTACAGATCCTACTGCTCTGGATTCCCTTGAGACGCTCTTGGATTTTTAGTGACACTGGGTTTTTGCTATTGGAACATCAATGTGGTAGCAATTGCTAGGTGAAATGCTTTGATGATACTGAAAGAAAGAAAGGGAGCATGTGGTAGGAATAATGCTCAAGGAGGTGTAAAAGTGGGGCTAGTCTGCCAGGCAGCACGTCAGAGACAGGGCCATGCCCTTCCATAGCGAGCCAGTGGCAGTTACTTGGAGTGGAGAGTATTTCTAAGATGCTTTCCTTTGTCTCATGGTGGTGGTGGTGTATAGTTGCAACTTTCTTGTAAGTCCTGCCTCAGTGATCAGCAGAAGCATCACTCAGGTTTTCAAAGTCTGTCTCTTCATCAAAGATGAGATGCTACAGTTAAAGCAATTAAGATAAAGCTGTTGCAGCTCATGGTGCACATAAAGCAGTGGCAGAACAATAGACTGAAATGTTTGGATTTACCCATGTTCTGAATCTTGCTTACAAGCCATATGTTACTTTTGACAAGTAATTTGGAGGTCAGACTGCAGCAGATGTGAGATAAAGAGGAGACATTCAAAGAGCCGTTCTTGATTTTTATGGGGGCAGATAGGAATCACTTTCTTAACAGTAGTTCAGCACTGGAAGGAAATCAGGCCCCTAAGCCTCTGCATGCCCACAAAGCTATACTTCACCCCAAAACAAGCACGCTGAGATGGGGAAGAGGAGACAGAATGACACATACTGTGACAAGGGAGATATTTGGGAAACCCAGCCAACATATTTTTTCTTGTTGAACTCCAGATTCTAAGGGGTGAACTCAGCTGATCTGGGAGAAGCAGCATTGCGGCAGGATACCTTTCCCATCTCAGCCAACACAAGTTACTGCAGCTCAGATTCTCTATACTAGAATATTCACAAAGTGTCCATATTCATTCACAGCAAATATACAGCTATAGCGTACAATAATTCAAAAGTTGGCCACAGACAACTCATAGCTAATAGAAGATAATATAGTAATCAAATAAGCTATTTTTTTAAATAAAACTTTTCTCTATTCCACCCCAAGGGAAATTTAATAGTCTTGCACTAGCTGTATGCACTGCTTTTATGCAAGTGAATAGGCAGGTTATTATAACCCACAGTAAAAATCAATTTGAAGCACGTTACTTCAGTGGCACACTGATTTAGTCAAGATATGTTGTGTTTGTTTCTTTTCCTCTGTAACAGAGGTATTTAGCTAATGCCAGAGAACAAAGTCCCACACAAATGAATAGGGACGGAATTTTTCGTATTCCATGTTTTCATATGCAGAACTTAAAATTAGCTTTAAGACTTTAAAAGTTATTTATATATATAGGCACATAAACATACGTACATATATAAGTATCATTATTGTGAAAGTCCTCTAACATATTTGCAAAAAAAATGTAGGTATTTGAGCAAGTGAGAGAAAGGGAACGGGAAACTCGGTGGTCGTCACTCTACTGACTATGAAGTTCATGATCTCAAAATAGTTGTGGGCCAGAAGAGACCAGACCTGGCAACTCAGATGCTTAGAGAAGAGTCAAAAGTAGAATAATACAGAAGGGGCAGCACCAGATCTCCTCCTGTGCCTAGGGAGTGGTTTGGTGTATATTGTTGTTACATGTATACATGTGAAGGCATACTATACGTACATGTACATGTACGTATATGCACACGTATATCTGCTGATTCCCAGAGTCCATCCCATAGACTTATGTTTCAGCTCATTATCAGGTACAGCTGAGCTGGACTGAGGGCTCTTATAGTCATAGGGAAGGAATAAAATGGGGCCCAGCCAAGGCAGCACTTCTCCCTCCTAATCAGCTTGTTGGATCAGACACATGGAGACCGCCTGTCCCACCGACCCCTGCAGGTATCAGAACAGACACGGTTTCTCCCTGCGTCCCATCCTCTGGCCATCAGGGACAAAACTGCAGAGAAGCACCAGCCAGTGGCATCAGCCAGCTACACTCAGCTGCAGAAGCAACCAAAGCCAAAACCTCTGACACCAAGAGCTTCCAGTGATTTCAACTCAATGTTCTCTGCCTGTGCTAACCCCATTTTTTCCAGCCCTTTCTTCCTTCCATCCTTACCTTCCACCTTCATTTTTTCACCTTGCTATACACTGTATAGCACTTTTCTGTTGTTTCCCTCCCTCCGGAACTTTTCATCACTTTTCTTTCCATTTTGCTTACCCCCTCCTAACTGACTCTACTCCCCTAAAAATGTAATATCATGGAACTGTCACACTGTTTCTCCACCTGGGGTCTGTCTTGTCCATTTTATTTGTGAGCTTTTAATGGAAGAGACTGTGTGAAAACCCTTGACTGTAAGTACCCACCATAATAGCTCCTCCTTTTTGGCTGGCCTTTACACAATACCTTGTTAAACATGAGTCGTGATAATCAGATCCTACAGCGCCATTGTTTGTCTAAAATAGTGCTTCTCCTCTGCTCTGCTGTTTCCCCACCACAGCAACTTCACACACATTTACACAACTGCTTCCTTTATATATCAGTGCTCTGTAATCAGCTTATGGTTCATGTTACAGGTTTCTCAGGTTTCAAGGTTAAATAAAATGAGCTTTCTTCCATTTGGAGAATATCTTCTTTTTAAGAAGTCCAAAGACACACATTGTTAGGAAGTTAGCAAGTAGCTGCCAGAAGACAGAAAATTTGTAATGGAAACACAAGTGAAGTAACAGAAATACTGTTTGTTGTTTGCTCTTGGTGCGATAGCAAGGGAAAATATTTAGAAATTAAAATGATTCATTTACTTGTAGTTTTAGTAAAGTAGGCATAGTTTTGTAATATTTGCCAATGTCAGTACTCCAGAGCACAACTATGGGTCAAATCCTTCTGTGGTGTAACTGTTGGCTTTTTAGGGTTCCTCCAGGGGTGAGTGTGGTGCAATGCTATTAGCATCAGTTAGCAAGCAGCCTTTAATTTGTTTTCATGCAAAGCCTGAACAGTTTGCAATTAAAAAAGAGCAGATTACAAAGGCTCAAGCTCCTAGATCAAATCTGTCCATAATTTTTTGGTTGGAAGCCTTATCTAAAGACTCATAAGCATCAGTATTTTAGGTTTATCTTACCTCTCTGTTATCCTTACAGCTGTACAGTACTACCACATATGTCAATATACATAGAACATTCAAACTCATGCTGGAATATATACCTGAACCTTCTGGTTCAACTTCAGACCTTAAAGGAGAGACCCCGAAGGGAGCAGAGGCTCTGCTCCAGCAAAGCACTTAAGCATCTGCTTAATTTCATGTAAACAGATTGCTCCAGCTTTAGAAGTGGGGTTGAAATTAGAGGAGCTAACAGAGGAGAATCAGTTGTTAATCTGTACTACTGACCTGATGAATTCCAAGGTTAGAGCAAAGAAGAATTGAAACCGTTGTTTCCCTAGTCTCTGATTAGTCATAAACATGCATTTTGCTTGTGTTCAAATGCTTTGCCAGGGCAAGGAAGTTGTCTTCCCTCAAAACTTATGTGTAAGCAATGTCTGCGCCTTTGCAACCAGACCCCTGACTATTCACAAAAGTGTGTCATAGTTGGTCATACAGTAAACTGACTCAATAACCAAAAAGGGCTCCAGAGGATCACAGGTTTGATAGACTAGTTTGTTTATTTCTCTTTTCATTAATATCATAGAATCACAGAATGGCAGGGGTTGGAAGGGACCTCTGGAGATCATCTCATCCAAACCCCCTGCTTGAGCAGAGACACCCAGAGCAGGGGGCACAGGAACGCATCCACACAGGTTTTTAATATTTCCAGGGAAGGAGACTCCACAACCTCCCTGGGCAGCCTGTTCCAGTGCCCTGTAACCTGCAAAGTAAAGAAGTTTTTTCTCATATTCAGGTGAAACTTCCTGTTTTCCAACTTGTGCCCATCGTCCCTTGTCCTGTCATTGGGCACCACTGAAAATAGTCCCGACCCATCCTCTCAATACCCACTCTTTATAAGCATTGATAAGATCCCTCCTCAGTCTTCTCTTTTCCAGGCTGAACAAACCCAGGTCTCTCAGCCTTTCCTCATAAGAAAGATGCTGCAGTCCCTTGATCGTTTTGGTAGCTCTCTGCTGGACTCTCTCCAGTAGTTCCCTGTCTTTCCTGAACTGGACACAGTACCCCAGATGTGGCCTCACTAGGGCAGAGTAGAGGGGGAGGATAACCTGCCTCGACCTCCTGGCCACATGCCTTTTAATGCAGCCCAGGATACCGCTGGCCTTCTCGGCCGCAAGGGCACATTGCTGGCTCATGGTCAACTTGCTGTGCACCAGCACTCCCAGGTCCTTCTCAGTGGAGCCACTTTCCAGGAGGTCAGCCCCCAGCCTGTACTGGTGCATGGGGTTGTTCCTCCCCAGTTGCAGGACCTTACACTTGCTTTTCTTGAATTTCTTGAGGTTCCCCTCAGCCCAGCTCTCCAGCCTGTCCAGGTCTCGCCGAATGGCAGCACAGCCTTCTGGTGTATCAGCCTCTCCTCCCAGTTTTGTATCATCAGCAAACATGCAGAGGGAACACTCTGTCCCTATGTCCAGGTCATTGATGAATATGTTGAACAGGACTGGACCCAGCACAGATCCCTGGGGAACACCACTAGTGACAGGCCTCCAACCAGACTCTGCCCTGTTGATCACGACCCTCTGGCTTCTGCCATTCAGCCAGTTCTCGATCCACCTCACTGTCCTCTCACCTAACCCACACCTCCTAAGCTTACCTATGAGGACGTTATGGGAGACAGTGTCAAAAGCCTTGCTGAAGTCAAGATAAACATCTACCACTCTCCTCTCATCTACCCACCCAGTCACACTATCAAAGAAGGCTATCAGGTTGGTCAAGCATGATCTCCCCTTGGTGGATCCATGTTGACTACTTCTGGTGACCTTCTTTTCCACTATATGCCTGGACGTGACCTCCAGAATGAACTGCTCCATCACCTTTCTGGGGGTGGAGGTGAGGCTGACTGGCCTGTAGTTTCCCAGGTCCTCCTTCTTGCCCTTTTTGATGACTAGAGTGGCATTTGCTTTCCTCCAGTCCTCAGGCACCTCACCTGTCCTCCATGACCTTTCAAAGATGATGGACAGTGGCTTAGTGGTAGAATCTGCCAGCTTCCTCAGCACTCATGGGTAAATCCCATCAGGGCCCATGGATCTGTGAGGATCCAGTTTGCCTAAATGATCTCTAACCCAATCCTCCTCAACCAAGGGGAAGTCTTCCTTTCTCCAGATCATAACTGTTCTGGCCATAGAATTTATCCCATTTGCCTTTGAAAATCATGACCCCTGAGAATATGCATTTAAAAGAAACAGCTGTTTTTTACCATCATGACCAACTCATTAGAAGCCAGTGCATTATATCTTTATTAATGTTGACCAGTGTGTTTTACCATAAAGGAGCCATTGAAATTAGTGGCTTAATTGCAAAGAAGGTTACTGCTCAGCAGTTTTCACTGTTGCTAAATATGCGACTTTACAAACAGCACCATAAAAATTCTAAGTATTTCTAAAATGTCCCACTTCTTTGGTCTATGCACTAGGAAGCATTGCACTGTAACTTTAAAATGCCAGAAGTAATCAAGAAGACATGTTAGCCATCTCTTAAGAGCATTTAATTTCCAAGCCAATAAATTCAGCTGCTGAATTTTTGTCCTTTGTTTTAGGATGTGACAGTTCTGTTGCATAACTACAATTGAGGAATCTCAGAAGGCTCTGAAATGTTACAATATTCTGTGGATGCAAATGCAGAGTCATTTTTCGTTTAGTTTTACAACAGGGAAGGGGCAATGGAATGGCAGCGTGTTGCTTTTTTTTAACATCTAGTTTATGATTCATTCTAAAATATTCTTTCATTTGGAATTAACTTCAGATATTCCTGTTCTGACAAGCAGAGTAAATATTTTAGCAAGGACTTTGTAGAGAGAAATTTTGACAGTAACATACTCCTCCCTTACTGTTACAAAGGAAATACTTGCTATCCAAACCCAGAGTCGGCATTTTAATGGAAATGGTTCCAAAAGAATACGTAGGATGTTACAAATGTAAAATGCATTTAATGAAAGAGTATACAGATGTCTTTCATGTATTTTAAATAAAAATGTCTAATTTGAGACTTGAGAAAGTCAACAGTGATCTCTGAGCCATATGCTTGTTATTACAATAGTATGTTGTGTATAACTGTCATTCAGCGAGAAACAACACAGACCAAAAAGGAAAAGACACATAAAAACATGAAGTTAAAGGAGGAGAGACCATCTTACAAAGCATTTTTAATTAATTTTTTGCCTTGATTAGAATATATCCCTTTCTTGCTTTTTGTTTGCTCACATAATTCCTGCTGATGTCTATAGGGCTTATTGAAGACATAGGAAAAGGAGAATAGAGGCCAAGCTGCGTGGGCTATAGTGAACCAAAACTGCAAAGAGATGCATACTTGACGGAGAGTTTAAAATAAAAATAAACCACAGTTTCTTTGCTTGGTTTCTGGAGCAGAAAGTCGCAAAACAAGCAGAAAACTTTTGGTTCTTGGTGAAATGGTTAGTTTAGCTTCCTTACCTCAACTACTCTGAGCGCTTCAGACTTTAACCTTCATTTCAATGAAAAGGATTTAGACCTAATTTGACTTAGGTTTACGTCTGTGAAATGAGGGCTTTGGAAAATATTTCAGAAGTTGCTTTAGCCATACGTTTACATTTTGTTCTTTTGCAAATGTAGTGGAGGTAACCTTGATTTGCTAGTTAGTGGAGTCACACTTTATTGTGACAGAAAACTAAGAACAGTCCTTCAGTGAAAATAACAAAGACCTACCCCATGGTGATTGATGAGAATGTTGTACAAGTGAAATGAGCTGGAAAGTCATCATCTTGTCTTTTCCTTTGCCACAGGAAAAGCATAACAGAGATTTCTTTTCTTCTGGTCGTGATAAGGAATCTAACGAAGCATAAGGAGAGGTTACGCAGCATGGAAATGTGTTACACCCAGCTGCTCACTAGCTTGCAAAGCCGCAATAAATAATACAGTTGCTATTTAATAAACAAAAGAAAACAGAAGTCCTTTGATAGTGATCCCTAGCCTCTCTCATTTGCCCTTCTGAAGATACCGTTTGTTTCTACTTAACTGACTGTCATTTTGGAATAACATAGAATTTGATCTGGTATTGTATTTGTAATTATTTTTTGTTGACAGGAAAACCAAAAGACTTCTCTTTCTAGGGACTGATTCAGCAAAGCACACATGTATGTACTCCAGGTTGTCTGGATCGTAGCTACTTTCATTCTCATAGCTTTTCCATGAATGGTTACAGTGAAGATACACAAGAAGACATGTAGTTTTCTTTTCTGGATTGGCTTACATGATCAATAGCACACTTTTTTGCTTGTCACAAGTTACCCTGTTGAGAAATGATGATGCATTTGTCACAAGCTACATTTGTCATGTGCATTATTTGTGACACTCACTTTCAAAAGTTACTTCTTCATGGAAGCATTTTGTTCCATTGATTGGCTCTTTTTACAAGTTAACTTCTAACGTATCTTTGGCTTTTTATTAAAAATCTCTGAGAGTTTGTTTTGTTTAGCATTCAGGGAGGTGGGGGAAGGGGGAGAATATTGTGCCTGTGAAACACTGGAGGCAATCTTCTCCCCTCCCAAGACAACTGACTCTCATGTTGCACCTTTCCCCCATCCCCAAGCCTCACCCTCACCCCCAAAGCAGAACTGATTCTTGTCTATTGTGCTAACATTAAGAAATAAGTAGGCTCATAGCTCATTGTGTCACTACAAGTTGAAGATGCCTCCTTTTTCAAGAACTAGTCAAGTGTTCAAAAGAAAACAAGACAAGGTTTACACTAATTTACACTCATGTAAATCAGTGTCATTTTGCTCAGAACTGGAGGAGCTATGGCCCATGGCACTTCACTCGAGACTTGGCAGATCTGTAGGACCATATTCCGCCACTGCAGCCACAGCAAACATCTCAGGCCCATCACCACCTGTTACAGATTGTTATACCTGAAATCCAGAGATGAGCTGCTGAGCCATGCTAATAACTGTCGTCTTCTGCTGAAGTACCTTGCTTGGTAATCACCTGGCCTGTGGGAGGCAGCAACCCAAAGAGATGGAGTAGGACCACAGGGCCTGAGGGTGAGTGTGATGAGAGAGGAGATGGCTGAGTGGGATGGGGTGCAGTGAAAGCCTGAAGATCAGGGTCAGAACTGGGGGTGGGGCAGAAAAGGGCAACAGGGTGCATGAAGGGATGAAAGAAAGGAAAAGGTAGGAGGAGATCAGTAAAGGAGAAAATGATAGACCGCGTAGGTGAAAGGGAATGGGCAGCCGTTTCCCCAGTCTGGTGCAACTGGCAAACTTCTTATGCTTTCAGTGAAAAGACTTTGTGTACTTGCTTGACTTGTCTTGCAAAATCTCTATGTCTTGTCTGTAGGATAAAGTGCTTGCCTGTTCCCCTTGTAAAGCTACTGATTTTTTGATTCAACATAATAGAATTGCAAATGAATTGCTACTGGGATATGGAGAACAACTTAGTCTGCTCAGTTCTTCCAAGAAACAATTCTCTTTTTCCCTGTTTTTTATTTAGGTGTACTAAGGCATCAGTAAGATTCTCATCCTGAAGACTATTTTGACAGTTCATACAATGCTATAACAGCATTGCAAAGCTGTATGTACAATTCTTGGATTGGGGCTCCTGGCCAAGCTGGTTCCAGTAAGACACTGTCCCCTCTTGGCTCCTCGTTGAAGCCCATTTCTGCCCATAACTTATATCCAACAAATCTTTCCTCTTGTGTATATCCCTAGTTTTCTTGAAGGTTGTTATGCCTTTATAACCAAAAGCAAATTCTAGATCTTTGGAGTACTTAACAAACATTAACCAGTTAATCTTTGCAACGCTCGTGAAGCAGTTAACCATTATCCCTGAATTTATAATATGGAGCAAGAGAGGCAGCAAGGTTAAATGAACTCTTGTGACTAGAGCTCAGCTAGTAATTGATCCCAATGTTGAGGCAGGGTACAGCGCTGACAAGCATTACTATACTTCTGCCATGCAAGTACATTACAAGCAAAAAAAATTATCGAAAAATGGCTTTTAAGAAGTGCACAGCTGAGCTCTATTTATTCTGTATTCCCTGGAGAGGTTAGGAAGGGATTGTCTTCTTACTTTCCTCTGTGTTCACATCTTTAATAAAAACTGTTAACTATTTATGAAAACAGTGTGTAACTCTCTAGAGAATAGCTGTATTTTGATGTCTGGTGTCATGCTGACACTTTTGTCTCAGAGAAGTTGGCTACATCTCTCTGAAGGTCCTGCTGGTTCCGATGAGTGTGGCGGGAGGATGGAAATGTTAAGAAGCAGTGGGACCATCTCAGGTCTTTGAAAATTGGTGGATAGAGTCCCAGTGACTTCATTTGGGCTTTGGTTGTGCCTAATATAAGGCCATCTTCTTCCTCAGCATGCAAGTGCTGTTCATGACTATGCTGAATTCCTAGAGGTTTTTATGATGGAAGCAATCAAAATTAATTAGGCCCAAAGTCCAAACTCTACAGTAACCTCAATTTCTAATTCACAAAAGTCACTCTGCTATCCTGCCAGCCTCTTTTGCAGTGCCTTGAGCTCTTATCTATCTGTATATGTCACAAAATAGATTTCTATATATATCAGGAAGTGGAGCAGGCTTGTGTTATAATAAGTTTAAATGAATTTTATATTTAAAAAAAATTGTGGGGCTGAGTTTATAGCTATGAAGGAGCCATAGGAATTAGGTGCCCAAGTCCTACTGATGTTAAATGATGTTTGGGTTTCTAAGCTATAGGATCCTATTTACTGCTTTTTTCTCAGTTTCAAAAAAGCATAACTTAATTTCTTGTTGCCACACAGGTGTTTCATAAAGAACCTGTGCATTTTTGGTAGATACTGTTTAAAAAAACAACTGAGAGAGAAATCAACGGAACAGTCTTCTTGAGCCTTTTGTGTCTAGGCAAGGATTTGACAGTATTCAAAAAAGTCTTGGCTGAAATGTTCAAAGCTGCCTTGGGTGTAGGAGATCTGGTCATCCATATCCCCTGGGATACTTACAAAGTCTCATCCTTTGTTGTTATGTATCAGTGTATAAACAAATCTCAGCCTTCTTGATGGCACACTGCAGACAAATCCAATGAGAATTTCTGCAGAAATGTCAGTAATGTTGCCAAGGTGTTGATAGACCATTAGGAAGAGTAGTCTGTCATAAATCTCTATGTATTTACATAATTTGAATGCTCCTCTGGACCAGAATCCATGTGGTCTAAGCTGTTTGCACATGGTTTTGAGCATGTTAAGATGTTAGTCTTAATTCTGAGGTTAGTCCTTCTTGTGCTCAGGTGGCAATGTAAGTCAGTCATCTTCCAGGGCCTTCCACATTATCCCTCATGTTAGCTTAAGTTAGCAGTCCCCAGAAGATAAATCTCCAGATTTACTCTTCTAGGAGACTTTACCTCCTAAGTCCAAAGCTCTTTGTAAAGTATTTTTCTTGATGTATGTGCACAGCATTGTTTCAGCTTTCTAATCACTGACCAGCTGGCTTGTTAGTGAATAGAGCTGTGGGCCCCTTGCCACGTTTCATGTGAGGTCTTGGCTGGGTGGCCAAGCAGGCAGCCTGCAGCCAGTGTCAAAGCAATTCAAGAGGTATTGGCACAGCAGTGTCCCCATTAATTTCTGCTTGTCACATGCTGTCATGCAAGTTACACCAGAGAGGAAATGACCGTTAAAAAAAAAAAGTATGCTTGTGGCACTTGGTCCCTTGCAGACGTTATCCCCGAGGTTAAACAAGTGGATACAATTAGCTGCTATCCACAGACAGCTGCAGGGAAGGAGAAGCCGAGATCTGGGCCCCACAGCAACGTGTCTTTCCTGTTAGTGAGGAGTGTCGGCTGTCAACATATGCCATATTTTTAACCCTTCATGGAGTTTGAGTAAATTAAAAAGAGCTATTATGACCAACAGCATCACAAAATTGCTGGTAAATAGCTGTAGTGCTGATTAACAGTGTTCTCTTCTATGGAAGGGGTTTTGTTTGTTGGTACCATTCCTCGTAAGGACCAGTGTGAGCAGCGCTGGAGGAGAACCGACTCGTCGGTGGTTGATAACTTACTGTAGTTTGTAGATTCTGGCAGGGAGTGAGACAGTGATTTCTGTGAACTCCTCGCAGAAGCATACTGAAGCAGTTAAAGGGAATCACATCCAGCTTTGTGGATTTTCTGGGTGGACTAATTTCTCTGATTACATCAGGAGAGCTTCCACAAGGATTGCAACAAGTGATCATATGCTTAGGATGTCCCAAAATACAGCTTGGGAATGCAGAAGCAAAGTCTATGAAGGGGAAATGGCAATGATGTCCCACGATGAGAGAAGGAAATACATACTACTAGAAGCAATCAAAAATCTTTTTTTAAAAACTGAAAGCACTAAGCTTTACTAAGAGATGATAGAGATAGGGGAGTATACACGGTGCTCCAGAACAGATTGACTTAGTCAAGTGAAAGCCTGCGTTTTACCCCAGAAGGAAGAGGCTCATGGCATCAGTCAAAGGAAGGATGACGTGCCTTCTTGAGAAACATAACCATTAAAGAAGCTGGAATTATATGAAAACTCCAGAATTCAAACTGCAGCTTTGCCCCAGCTATCCAGCTTGACCTGATGTGATGCTTAGATACCAAATTTTGACTGGTGTCAGTCCCCAGACATGTGCCAGAAGGGGCTTCAGAGCCCTGCATACCAATTACATATGCTATTTCAAGTCATTTGTATGGGGCTTACCAATTGGGTGAGCCAGTAAAGAGTTTGGGGGATTTCTGCGTTCATTTTTGTCCCCATGTCTTCTTCAGATGGTATGAGGAATAAAAGAACAGAGTGGGTAACAACTGTCAAACCAGGATGTGCTGTGAGAGACTACTGTCTCCACTACAGTTTTATGAAAAGCTTGTAATAAAAGAAAGGAAGTTTCCCAGAAAGTATTAGGGGATGTACAAAACTGTTATGATATCATCCAGAGATACAGGGAAAAAATCTGTTTGTTTGCTTCTCTGGGCTCAGATCTATAAATTCTGTTAAGAGCTCTGCCTTGTATTGTTTTTTTCCACAAAGAGTGGAAAGGTTTGGTCAGTGAAATAGATTGTTAATCACAAAATTGCATTTACCTGCTGTAAAAATTTCACAGCCAGGACAGGTCTTGGTAACAGTGCCAAATTTGCCAATTTCTGTCAAATTGTTAAAAGAAAATTCCCCTGTTCTCATTTAATTTGCATGTATTTTCTCTTAAAAATACCAGTAGCCAGATGATAGAAAATGTTATGTGTTTCATTTGCATGTCTGGTAATTCCACTTTGATAGGAATTTTTGGTACGCTAAATCACTGAAAATAAGTAAGTAGGACAATAATTACATAGGTTTCTTTTCAGTCATGAAAATTCTTATAAAATATGAAAAATAACAGCTTATAAAGTAAAACCTGAGAGATCTGTACTGCAAACTGACTTTACAGGTGTTGAGCTATAAAATGAGAAATTGATGTGAAAGGACTTATAGACACTTAAATGAATATTGATCTGCCCAAAATGAAATGCATCAACATGTGTGGCTATACACGTGTATGTACGTATGTATCCCGCAGATGTTAAATACACATTTTATATACTGAATTTGGTCTTCAGTTCACAACTACTGAGATCAGTATGAAAATCTGGGAGTATTAACATACCAGTAAAACAGACATGTACTAAGATTGAAACTTTTAAAGACCTCTGAAATATTAATCCAGGTCTCTATTTTAAGGAGGACAGACAGAAGTTTACTCAGAACAGCTCCTTGAATACAATCAGGTGCATCAGTTAATCTAGTCTTAGCTACGTCGCCTTTGCTGCTGGTGAGCACTGGTGTTTGGGGGGTACAAATTCAGTGGTTCCCTTCTAACTCAGAAGGAGCAGTGTTTGATTTTAAGCAAAAGGACTAGAACATGTTAAACCTGCTGTGGTGGCCATGAATTGAATTCAGTCTATGAACAGGAGCAAGACAATAAAAGGAAAATGGTGCCTTGGTATATTGAAAGCTATTACATACATACATAAAGATCAGTCATAAGCTTATGGCAATGCAATAGCATTGTTAAGCCTCAAACTTTTTCAAAGACTACCATGGACCTTTATAATTCAGTTAAAATTTTGCATTTTTCCTGAATCTGTGCACAGTTGCAGTGTTTTTGCTTGAGACTGACATATAAAAATTTTTTTACGGAAGAGTGGTCAGGCATTGGAACAGGCTGCCCAGAGAGGTGGTGGAGTCACCATCCCTGGAGGTGGTCAAAAAACGTGTAGACGTGGCACTTGGGGACATGGTTTAGGAGGCATGGTGGTGTTGGGTTGACGGTTGGACTTGATGATCTTAGAGGTCTTTTCCAACTGTAATGATTTCATGACTCTATGATGATATACAGTCAGGTCTGTGCATAATAGTAACATCTGCAAGTTTTTCTAGATTGACTATTAACTGACTGACTGAGTATTGTATACCTCAGTAATTTATTTAGGACTTTCTAATCTTGGTTACCTTACTACTTCTAATAGCAACCAAAATAGTCTTCAAAACAACGTTTTAAAGTCTCCCGTCTTCCAGGTATTATAACTCTTAAATTAATATACAACAGTTCTAGCCATTAAAAAAACAAACAAACAAACAAAAAACCCACCCAAAACAACCCAACTATACTAATGTCAGTGTTTATATTTTTTTGCAGTGGACTAGCATGGATAACATTGCCTTCAATGGGATTATTCAAAACACTAAAATGCATTAATACATATATGCATACTTTTGTGAGTGTGCATGTCTGTAGGGCTCTTCATCCTAACAACTGGACAATCCAGAATCACTTGTCTGAGCTGTGCTTTCTTTCTTACAAAAGTAGTTTAAAATAGATTAGAAACTGTTTATCAGAATATATTTTTTAAAATCTGTTAATCTACTGTGAGTGTACTAAAGTATCTTTGATAGGAATAAAATAATTTTACTATTAAAAATAATTACGTGAGTATTTTATTTCATATTTTAAAATATATATAATGGTTAATTAATTTTCAATAAATTGTTTACCTTTAGGTTAGCAGCATACAAAACACCAACAATTTTTAGACCAATTCCTTGCATAAGCTTGGCAGATATTGGTTCCCTTCTGCTAATAATACACTAAGTGAATCTGCTGTATTTTTGTCTCCGCACAGCATTTTATTCTATGAACAGAAAATTAACATTTTATCTTGTACAGTAAGGTTGATTAATGCAAACTAAGTGAATGGGTCGTTTGGATTTATTGTTCTCTTATCAAAACAGTGAATATATTTAAATTGAACATGCTGTGAAATTCACATTCTCTTGGCACTCTCTAGTTAATTGACAGGAGTATCACAGCAGTCTTCTTTTCTGAGGGCCGACCCTTACCCTGTGAAAACTTTAATGGAAAGCAATAGGACTACTCCGAGATAAACTGGTATCCAATATAAGGGAAAGTAAGAGTTCTATATTCTGGGTGTGTATTGGATTGAGTCATGGGTGAATCCTGAGAGGCTGTAGTGTGGCTAGGTAAAGGCAAAGAGCACAGCCTCCTCCTCCTCCCTGATCTGAATGCCCTGCAGGGAGACCGATCAGAATAGCTTTCCCCTGAGAGAAGGGAAAGGGCACAAGGGCAGGGAACTATCTGCCTCTTACTGTGTCCCAGCCACTGCGCCCAGCCAGCTGCATGGAGAAGGGAAACCTGCAGCTCCAGAGGCTGTGGCAAATCGCTTCTGTGCTCCCACCATCACAGTCATGGCATTCTAGGTAGGCTGGTGTGATGGGTTCCCAACCCAGCACGAGGACAAGGTTTAAAAATCACTGCATTTAACAGGGAGTCACTACTAATGCCTTTGGGATTCAGTGTAACAACATTAATCATGTCTTTTGCTATTCATGTATCTGTACTGTGTAATTCCTCAGGAATGCCATTGTTTTTTTGGCATTAATTAACGTTGACTGTTTGTTACAAAGTATAACCATAGAAGTGCTCTAATTATTCTGCTTCAAAAATAGGCCCAGAGAATCTGAAAACTCTTTAAACTTTCATTCCAGCATGTTTGAAAAACACCCTTTAAAATGAAAGCTATCTGATGGTTGGGGGTTCTGTATAAACCTGTAGGATAAGAAGGAAGCCTCGTCCTGCTCCTCTTCTGCTCAGAGAAGGTCCTGCTGTTCAGTGAGAGGCAGTGAGCCTTTTCATCAAACTAGCTTGACTGATTCATTATACATTGCTGTCTAAAACTCGTCCCCTTTGTTTACACTTGAGGTTCTCTCTTACGCAAATACTCCTACAGGAAATGTTCAGGACGAGTATCCCAACCAACACCTGCCATCCAAACTAGGGACATTCCATTCAGCTCAGCAAAAAGAGACGAATGACTTACAGATAGATGGAAACTCTAGGCAAAAGATGCAGGTCATTGTGCAGGTGCATGAGATACTCCATAGAGGAGCAGGAGAAGAGTTAGGAGATTCCAAAGGATTGTTGTGTTTTACAAAATGTTAGCACAGAAATTGAGTGGGAAGAGGAAAGTAGGCAGGTTAAAATAAATTAAAAAAAAAGGCATAAAAAGCCTGTATGTTAGTACAAATTTAGGGACTGTTGTAGTTGACAAGGATCTGTACTGTGTTGCTTTTATTTGGTGATACGACTGAGTATATTTGTGGGCTTCCACAGGCTTACTTTCTCTGGTATTAGGAACTCCTATCACCATGACCAAGGGCAAGCTGGTTAAAGGTTTTTCTTTCTTCACATACTAGTCAACCAAGGGAAAATGTGAGCTTCACATAATGAGCAGCCATTCATATTACTGCTGGGTGCATGTGTTCTCTGAAGGAATATTACTCTTGGTGTTTTCCTTCAGGTTGCATCACACTATGTCCTCTGTTACAAAGTCAAAATCTAGCATCTATACCTTTACCATGGTGGCAGGTTAGCCTACCTCAACAGCCAGACTCCCACCCAGGATGGCTACAGAAAATAGAGAAGAACAAGGAACAAGAAAGCTCATGGGCTGAGAAAAGACAGGGAGACTGCTTACCAGTTACCATCGTGGGCAAAATGCACTCACCTTGGGGAAAATTAACTTAGTTTAATGCCAATTAAGATAGATATTTAATTGCTAATTCAGGTAGTGGGGGAAAAAAAAAAAGGCAAACACTCAAAGAATACCTTCCCCTGCCTTTTTCCAGGCTCCACATCACTCCTGACTCTCCCCACCCTGAGCAGCACAGGGACGCACATTGTGAGGGGTTGTGTTCAGTCCAGAGCAGCTCTTCTCTGCTGCTCCATCTTCCCCACACTTTCTGCCAGCCCCAGCACAGGTCCTCTCCACAGGCTGCAGTTCCCTCAGGAATATCAACCTGCTCCAATGTGGATCATCTGTGGGCTGCAGTGTGGATATCTTCTCCACCATGCAGTACCTCCTCTTTTTTCTCTTCCTCCTTCTCTTACCTTGGTGTTCCCTGCGCTGTTTCTCACTCCTTTTGTTCCCTCCTCCTTTTTCCCTCCAGCCTTTTCTGCCCTTTCTGAAATATGTTTTCACGGAGGCACTAGCACCTTGGCTGATGGGCCCAGCTGTGCCCTGTGGTGGGTCCCTTGGAGATGGCTGGAACCATCTGTCTGGCACGGGGCAGCCCCTGGTCTTCCCTGACAGAGGCCCCTGAAGTCCCGTCTGCCAGCACCTGGGCGCCAACACCCAAAACAACTCTGTACTTTGTGTTTTCTTTGAGTAGATACTTGAATTGTTTGGTCAACAGCCATGCCACCTTCTTTTGGATTAGGCAGGCAGAGCACTACAGAGAATCTGGCTGGTCTTAACAAGTAAGTTACTGCAGGTAATTGACAGATATTTTAGCTGGAAGTCAAGATGGTGGGTGACTCGTAAAGGATCAAAGTGGTGTTTTGAAAACCAATGACTTGGAAGGGATTTATGGATCAGAAGCTGGAGGAGGGTTAAGAGGGGTCAGTGAAGCATAGGGTCAAGAGGGGATAGGACAAGGAGGAGACAAAAGTCTGTAGGAAATCAAGGCTTTCTGCTCCTGCTCCCCCTGAGTTGGGAAATGTGAGCTGAGAAGCCGGCCTTTGGCAGAGGCAGCAACAGCAGCTGCTCAGCCTAACCCAAGCCTATCCCCATCCTCACTGACGCCAAAGGCAGAATATGCAGGAACATACTTCTCTGTATTGTTGAGGACCAAGACATAATAAGGTATTGCTTGAAAAGTTTATCATAACTTGGTCCTGACATTCAGTGCTGATAAATTCAGTAAATATCAGACTAAGCAATGCCGTCATTGATACCATATATGGTGGGACATGCAAAAGATGCAGCATTTCCATAACAAATTTTACTCCTGTTTCCATTAGGAGGCTTCTACAAAATTAAAGCTACGTATTTGCCTCTAAAGAAAGTGTATTTGTTCATTGCATCCCAAAATAGCTCAGTTTTCAACTGAATTACAGATAAATATTTTAGATTTGTGCATAGACCACATTGAAAATGTAGCCTGAAAAGGGAAAACATTCTAAACCCATGAATATCTGAAAGTAATCACAGTGGAATAATGTATATATCTTCAACTTAGGCAACAACCGTTGTAGGTTTTATGAAGCATGGCAGAAATCTCTGATCTGAAACAGGAGCTATTCCATGTCTATGTTTGAAAACATACAATATCCAAAGAATATCTGAGAGACATCAGCAGAGGTTTGATCATGACTCATTAGAGCTCGAGTTTCTCAAATCTGCTGAGGCGAGAATCTTCTTGTTTGCCGAATAGAATTGATGATTTTTCTATTAACTTTTGAATAACTACCACAGAAAATTTCTCAGGGAAAAGCAGACATGGAACAAATTAATCCTTGAGGCACATGAAGACTGTCTTGCAGTTATTTCTAGGTCTTGGTAATTGAGATAATGCTGGGTAATCATCACTAATAAAAATGGATGCATTTCCGACAGATGAGTGAATTATCCTGATTTAATTAGCTAGTGATCTGGCTTGTACATGTTTGCAGCCTTTATCTAATTTGCTAGCAAAGGTTAGTATCTTCTGATATTAGTTACTGTGTCAAAGAAAACGCAGAGCCCAGACTGAGTCTGATGTTTATTGCAAGGGGCAGACTAAGAGTATGGAGTAATTTTCCAAACGTGAGGCCTAATGGTTTTTGACCATGCTTATGTACAGCACAAAATTAATCATTCATTACTGATAAAAAAGTAATTTAAAAACTCTCTTTGTTTACTTTGATATTGAAAATCTATTTAACTCTATTTGTGCAAACAAATGCCAAATTCTGAACTGCACAATTTGGTATTCTGTATTTAAAGGGCATAATAATAAGCCTATGTCATGTGATTTTGGTTTCTGCTCTTTTTCTAACTGGCTGAGAATTTAAAAACAGGGCAATAATGAATCACAAATAGCAAATGGTGTTTTTACATCAAAGTGCCCTTCTTTACATACATGAACCTTTGCGCAGTTTTTCCAAGATAATTTTTAACTGAAATCTGTTCATACATGTAATAGTAAGTAATAAGGGATGGCAAAAGAGCCTAATCAACAGTCCAAAATGAATACTAGAGAATAGACTGTATGAACTAACTCTGAATTTCCTGGAAGAGGAAATATAGCACTTTTCCCCCCAGATTTCCTTCTGCTTTCTAATACCTTTTAAATTTACACTTTCCTGGTACACTTTTCTGTGGCACGTGATTTTTTGTGTGTGAAGAGAACTCCAGTAAATTATATTATTCTTTTGAGTCCTGGGGGGGGAGGGAAAGATATACCAGTTTCCATTTTCAAATATATTTTTTTTTCTTATCTGTGCCTGGAAGAAGAGTCTGAATTTAGAAACTGAATACATTGCTTGCAGCTTGCAACTAGCAGAGCAGAATTGCATTTGCTGAGCTTGAGGAAAAAAAGTCGAAACAAAACCATCATCAGTTGTAGGAAAAAAATATTCTTGGTAAGTTTGGTAACTGCAGGAATGAGTTTACATACTTGACAAATGAGTAGGATACAGAAATGTCACCAGAAAGGGACGTGCCGGAGTCTACTGACTAATATTAAGTTCTCTAAATTATTTTCTTATTTTATCTGGTATTACGTCTACCTGGAATAAAAAAAATAAGCCCCAAATTCAGTGAAAGCATTAAGTACATACTTAAGATAATCATGCACTTTAATGTTCTTGGTGTGTTCTTTGCATCTGCAAGACTGATCCAAAGACTGTTGGGATTTTATTTAAATTATAAAAGCACAGAGGGAGCAGATATGACATGTATGAATTCTACTGATGACTGAAACCTGCAGAGCTGTAGTTCTAGCTCTTCTACATATTTATGAACTGCAAAGGAAAATTGTATAAATGCAAGAGGATTCAATACACTTTGTTTTAAAGGTGCAAGCCCTATTATACTAGTTATCAAAATTATCAAATCTCAATTTTTCTTGGAGAAGTAAAGGGAATAAAAGGCACCAGCTAACAGGG
Source organism: Phalacrocorax aristotelis (assembly GCF_949628215.1). Classification (NCBI taxonomy): domain Eukaryota; kingdom Metazoa; phylum Chordata; class Aves; order Suliformes; family Phalacrocoracidae; genus Phalacrocorax; species Phalacrocorax aristotelis. Next base: position 26,486,302 of record NC_134277.1, on the reverse strand, counting down.
AATGGGGTTCTCAGTCTGCCACCATCCTTCAGACATGATAATAATTAAATGCTATCACTGCATCCATATTCCATGGTAGTATCTCCATCATCAGAGTCTTCAAACAAAAACTGATTACTTTCTGAGTGGCCCACTGTTACTACTGTTTGGCAGACAGAGTTATAGGCTATATATAGACATGGCCATGTTTTATCAGAGGTCAGATTAGAGCTTCCAGCCTTAATATCAATACATTTTATAATACTTGCTGTAAAGATGGTCATCGAACATTACCTGAAAATAATAATTTTGTATTAAATTATATAGCAATGTCTATAAAGTGTATCTTAAAAGTGCATTCAGCCAAAGCAATATTATCAAGTTGAATGTTTTGAACTATTTTTAAACCCATTTGCAGATATAATTCTTTTTAATAATGTGCCTTGAATATTTACTTGAAACATGCCTTCTTCTCCATAGAGGAGAACAAAGACCATCAAATTCCATTTACCTGTCTTTCCTTTTCTCCTGTTTCATGCTATCCACCTCTCCAAGATCATTTTGGTTGCTAATAACAGGATTGGCAGACACTCTGCTGCATGGCTTATGCAAAGGGTATATCACAGAATCACAGAATGGCAGGGGTTGGAAGGGGCCTCTAGAGATCATCCCGTCCAACCCCCCTGCTTGAGCAGGCACACCCAGAGCAGGGGGCACAGGAACGCATCCACGCAGGTTTTGAATGTCTCCAGGGAAGGAGACTCCACAACCTCCCTGGGCAGCCTGTTCCACTGCTCTGGTACCCTCACAGGAAAGAAGTTTTTTCTCATATTTAAGTGGAACTTCCTGTTTTCCAACTTGTGCCCATCGTCCCTTGTCCTGTCATTGGGCACCACCAAAAAGAGCCTAGTCCCATCATCCTGACACCCACCCTTTAGATATTTATAGGTATTTATGAGATCCCCCCTCAGTCTTCTCTTGTCCAAGCTGAAGAAACCCAGGTCTCTCAGCTTTTCCTCATAAGGGAGATGCTCCAGTCCCCTGATCATCTTCATAGCTCTCCACTGGACTTGCTCAAGCAGTTCCACATCCTTCTTAAACTGGGGGGCCCAAAACTGGACACAGTACTCCAGATGTGGTCTCAGAAAAAATTAAAAAATATGCATAATAATGTCATGTTCCAGAGACAAGACCACTCTAAGTTGCATGATTTCAATTTTGGAAAATAATTCCCTTCCCTGCACTGAATGTTCCATTCTTTTCAGGCTCAAAAGAGCTGAAGAAAATGAAATGACAAACACAGAGCTGGAGTTTCATGAACTCAAGTCAAGTGCGTACAAAAGATGAACAACTTCTTTATCCTTTTTGTTTCTTACTTGTAGCAGCATCTTCTTGTAAATGCCTGTTTTGCAAATATAATTTTCAAGTTGACAGTATCCTTCTAATTTGGAATTCAGGGGATTTCTAGTATTTGGTTTTGAGTCTGTTGGTTCATTCCTTTCACGTTACTAAGATTAATGTGAAAACAGTACAGATTAAATAGTTCTTCAGCTGTGGAAATGTCATAGAAGTTTGCATCACTATAACAAAATAGAAGGTAAATTAGAACTGTTACTTACGATTATTACACTGGTTTAATGAGAAACTTTGATCTAAATGTAGTTTGTGTCCTATTCTATAAATTCTATACAACAGGCTTTGCCAAGTATACTTTTTCCCTCTATAACATTAAATTCTGGCAAATTTGTAATTTAAGCAGTTCTGATGGAAACAAATCCTTGTGCCTGTTGAAGTGATGATAAAATTCCACTTCACTGGGGCAGGACAAAGCAGAAACTTGTGAGATGCAAAGTGGTGTGTGGTATAAAGTTAAGAGTGAAAAGCTGCTGTGTATTTTTCTTACTTGGACAGCATTCTTCTGAAGTTGTCCTGGGATTTACAGACATGATTTTGCTATTTCTTTTAACTATGTTGACCAGTCTTTATACTTCTATCAATCAACCTCCAATAATTCAACTAGAAACAATACATTAACTTGATAAGGACACCTGTTGAAGTCAGCTGGTTGTAGCAACATCCTGTCCATTTTATATTACTAGTTAGTTTTGTCTCCTGTACACATATTTAAGTCAATTTTTATTAAATCAATTTTGCAGATTATGACAGGGAGTTCACTTGTTTGTCACCTTATCTTGATAACTGCATATTGATTTCTTCTTTATATCTAGGATATGATGCTTCAGCTGTTTCGGGGACTGGATTTTCTGCATTCACATCGTGTGGTACATCGGGACCTGAAACCCCAAAATATCCTTGTAACCAGCAGCGGGCAGATAAAGTTAGCTGACTTTGGCCTTGCAAGAATCTACAGTTTTCAGATGGCTCTTACCTCAGTGGTAAGTTTCTGGAGGCTTTTGTTTTTCTTTTAATGCAGCAGTGTGCTTTACTCTCTATGTTCCTGGCTTTTTATCCAATATTATAATGCTGCTTCTAAAACCATCTCTGCAATTGAAGTTACTTGTGTCTCCAAAACAATTGCCTTTCAGCCAGGATTGAAGTTGTTGTGGTTACTTTGTACAAGTAATCAATTACTGATTACTGGTTCTAAATTAAATCATGACTGATTACTTAAGGATAGGTATGTGCTGGTTTTCTGAAACTCCGTCGGTCTCGCTTCTGTTGTGATACTGAATTCTTTTGCATATTAAGCCAGACAGGTAGGGTGAAAGTTTCTGAAGTACCTATTTTAAGATAAAACTCCTGCTGATCCCCAGGTATCTTGCCTGAAAAAATACAGATACTTGTGAAAATGCCACACTGTCATGCCTCTGATTTTCCATCTCCATGAATATGGGTTCAGTGCTTGATCCCATATGTTACTGAATGATTCCAAATAGAGCTGGGCTGGAGGCAGCTCAAGTGGACCTGGCAGACAAAATCACAGCAGTTTCTCAAGCCAGCTGTTGAAGAGCATGTCCAGTATCCCTACACCCCCTGCCACTGTTGCCCCTCTCCCAGCAGCTCTCCTGGTTGTCCTTGGCTCAGACATAAGCCCAATCGCTGAAGGTCTGGCCCTCTCCTGTGTTAATGCTGGTAGAGGAGCCCTGCCAGTTCCTTGCTTTTTGACCCTGTTTCCACGCTTGCTGGCCCTGCCCCCAGAATCAGCTGCTGTTACCTTGGCACAGCATCTCTGAAGTGTATTGTAGAGTAACCGTGCTGCATGCGTGTTGGGTGTCATTTGGTTTTGTAGCCTGCTCATGAATTTTTTTTGTTTCCATTTTCTATTCTGAGTATCACAACTGCCATGACAGCATCACTTATGCTAGAGACAGGAAAGGGACATCTGCTGAGAAAAGAAACTGAAAGGAGTCCACTTTGCATTTTCCATCATATTGTAGAAATTAGACTGGCTCACATTGATAAAAAGCAATCTGTTGTTATTATTAGTTACTGTAAGAGTCTTCCTATCATTATGTGATGTAACTATGACATCCTCTGTTCCGGATTCAGCGTGAGTGAAGGCAGGAAGCAACAGAAAATTATATCATCACCTTGCTAAACATAGGAAAGATTCTCATTGCATAAAGCATATGTAAACTTGTGTTTTGGGGCTGGGTTTTTTTGTTGCCTGTAGAATGTAGTCTAACCAGAGCTGGAGGAATCTCTCTGCTGAGGTCAGTGAGAATTGATCATGGTGTAACACAGCATTGAAGAAAAGGAGAGAAAGGTTTTGCTGAATTGCTGTAATTTTTTATTTCCCAGTTATCAGTCAGTGACAGATTCAATGAGTATTTCTATTGATCCATAAAACTCTTTAAACTAACATTGCAGAGTTTTGTAAGGCTTCTGGCAGGGCATTTTTTAAAAGTTCTGCATAAAATTAGGAAAAAATATCTACAGAACTGAGCAGGAGTTCTTCCTGCATAGGAAGGAAGTTCAGAAGACCCAGAAATAGAGTGCATCTACTGAGGCAAAAACATACCAAGACCTGCTTGTAACAGAACATTGCCAGAATTGCTATGCGAAGCATGTACATATGCTCTAGTATCTAACACTTGCATGCTAGAAATCGTGTTGCAAAACCCATTAGCTAGTAGCCTTAGAGCTGCTGTGAACAAGAGTTATTCAGACTAAGGGATTGTCCACATGCAAGTTTGTACTGTGTTTGCACAAGCATTCAATTGTCATTGCAGCTATGTTAAAGAGTATTAAAATAATTGAATTATTCAGTGACCAATGACAAATAAAGTATATGGGCATAGGCATGAATAATGGCTTTCACACCTAGTACTTAGTGTATCATTATTTTCTTATTAAAAAACCAGCTATGACCATGGCTTTTTCAAGTTAAAAATTTATTGGTTTTAAAACACTTAGTGTTTAACACCTCCAAAATCAACTTTTGCCTGGGTATGTAGAAACCTATAGGGGAGTGTTCCTTACAATGTGATAATGTGGTATGGTTTTAAATGTCAGTCTTCATTGCTCCTACAGACAGAGTGCTGGTTAGAAACTTTTACTGAATGTGTATTAGCTGACACAGGCCATCAGTATTGCTTTTCTAAATGTAACTTTTACCTTTGGCTAGCTGCTTTGGTGTGCAAATTCTTCTCTTTTTTTTCTCCATTAAAACTCAGTACCAGAAACAAAACTGTAAAAAAACTCTTCTGTTTTTTAAACATTAATATATTCTTGACTTTACCACTCCCAAAATAGTCTAAATTGCAGTTCTTTGCCAGACAGTGACTAAACTTTCATTGACTTCAGCAGGACCAGCTTTGTTTTGAAGTGTTTGCAGAAAAAGATGTTGCATTATGAAAGACAGCATATATCTACACATACCTCAATTAATAGAAGTCCTAGCTTGCAAGGATTTGCTTCAGAGTTATATTGAAAAGTGATAGTGCAGACAGCCCAGTGATAAAAGGCACATTGCATGCGCTATCATTGTGATCAATACAAGGGCTCTGCAGCATTTCCTTCAGAAGAGAAGCTTACTGCAAGATAAACTACAAGAATCATCTTTTGAAGTATCAGATCATTCCCAAGATGCATCCACATTCATTGCTCACAAAGAAACTCTTCAGATGGGACAAAAAGAGCTTGCCATGAAAGTAATCCAGTAAAAACTGATCCAGCCCAAGTACTCTGGGTGCTGCAAATGGTAACTTGAAAGCAGTCTCCCTCTGATAGCCAGTTATTTCCACAGTGCTAAAGAATCCTTCTGGCAGATCAGTCATCCGGGCATATTGCTGTCGTTTAAAGAAACCTCTTGATATTTCTGTCAGTGAATAAATAAAAGATTCAAACTAATGTTACACAGGCTTGGGGGGGCAGGGAGAAGAGCACTACTCCCAACTGTGGTCAGACTGGGAACTGATACAGGTCTGAAATAACAGCACTAGAAAGAACGAGGTCAGGCGGGGGTGTCTCAGATGGTAGGTAGTAGGGCATGCTTTTGGTTTCGTACAAAGTTAGACTCTTTCTCAAGTGTTGGTCTCAGCCCTTGGGGAAATTCTGAATAGGTTTTGTGACAACAGAGAAGCTCCATAGGACAGAGGGAGTGGATTGATGTGACTGTGTAATTTTAGAGCTTGATAGCAAAAGCTGTCACTTTTTTTCCTGGTGCAGAAGAATGGGTACTCAGTTCTCACTTTCTCTGAGCAAAGGAGCAAGTGGCTCTCTGGAAAATCTGAAGTTACATTATGAAAGAGAAATAAACCATTTATCTATTTGTTGACTTCTAACTGTCTTAAAGAAAGGAAATGAAGCTGAATCATGGCACACAAGAATGCTAAGGGAGATAAGTGCACACAGTTGTGATCCCAGCATCTAGGTGGAACTGAGGCTGCCCAGCTCTTAAAACCTGACCTGCACCAGGATCTGAGTGAAACTGGCAAAATGTTAGTGTTTGTAACACACTCATAATACTTTCTTTGAAAACATGTGTGCTTTACCTTAGATGGCAGCACCACTGATGGTTTTTTTTTCCCATGAAATGCAAACAAAATTGTTTTATGATGTCTTTAAAGAAAAACCCAGTGGTTTTCAGATTTACTGATCATCAGAAGGGAAAACACATCACTTTCTCTGCTGATGCCCTTAAGTTGTTGTATACCAGACTCGACTAAATTGATGGTTAAAAAGGGAAGGCACAAAAAATCCTGGAGTTACTGTCAGTGAATAATTTTAGATTACACTAGCATTTTATTTTAGTGTTTCTTCAGGATAAAAACTTTCCATCCATTTCTGGCAGTCACTTCAGCACAAATGGTTTACATGTCACATCATGCAGGAACTTGGATTTCGTTTTGTTGGTATAGTAGCAAGGGAGCATAAAATAATTTTCACTAACTGGGCTTACTTTGTAAAAATAAATATATAAATTAGTTACAGCAACAAAAACAACAATAAAAAAAAGATTAAAAAACCCTCTTCCGAAGAGGAATTACTGTTTTCCTGTTTTCTGCCCACTGTTGCATTGTAATTTTCTAATAAATGCCACTTGTTAGTAAATAATGTGAATGTAAACACTGATCTGAGCTAATATGATAGTTGAGAGCACAGTCAAAGAACTTTTGTTTGCTTTGCCTTGTTTTGGGGATTTCTTTCGCTCTTTTTTATGGCCACCTGTTCATGATACTATTCTTCCCAAAATCCACATATTTATTTGTATGTCCATTCCTATGTTGAGTATGTTCCAGCAGACCCAGAGACTGTTGCAGTACAGCTTTAACCTGAGATGCACTGGGTGTCCCTAAATGGACCTGATTCAGCAATCTGTCTAAAGTTCACAGTTAATATCAAACATAGGAATAGACCTGTGAAAATTAATCAAGCACTTGCCTCTAGTGAATCAAAGTCAAAATCTGGGCTGTGTTAAAGAGTGACCTAATGGAATCAGTACAGTTTCACTAGTTTTTATCTCATACATAATTTGATAAGAGCATGAATCTTCCTTCCTCTGACAGGTAGAAGTGACATTTTTTTGATATGCACTGAGCCTTCACTGTTGTGAGGAAGCACATCACCTTAGGTCTGAGCCCTGATCTCCAGTTCTTTCATGGTGCATTTCTCCAGTCCACCAAAATGTCCCTGAAAAGGAAAATGAGTCACAGACAGACACCCAGAGGATCAAAATATGTTGTTGAGCTTGTCAGTGCTGCTGCTGCAAGGTTGTGGCTATTTAGGAATGCGGTATGATTAAATTGGTTGGCTTATTTAAGGAAAATCTATCTTCCATACTAGCAGAGTTCTGCATAAAAAGTCCATGTATCTGGCTTTGTGAAGAAATGAGTGCATTTCTCTGATATTTTAACATCTGGATAGCTGAAGGAATCTTTATTACATCCTCCCAAACACCCTATAGGAAAGTTGTCACCATCGCATAAAATGAGTCATTTATCTCTGGAGCCATCTTAGGAACAAAAATCACTATCAGCACGTTGACAGTGAAGTCTACAGCTGACTAAAAACATTTCAATATATATTTGCTTTGACTTCACTCAAATCAGATGTTCACTAAGAAAGCTCAGATTTATACAAAAATAACAATGAAAAAACAGATTGCTCAATGTCACAGTATTATCAAAGGGCAATGCAGAAATACACGTGGACAAAGTTAGGAAATTAGAAGTTTCTTTTATTCATCTGCATTATGATCATATAAGATCATTTTCAAAACTGACTATTAATTTTTGTTGCCCATCGTAAGAAACTTGAAAGTTTTTAAGACTTGTTTGGAAGAGCAGTACCAGCTGCTCTCATAGAGAGACAGAGGATTTATGGCAAGATTGTTATTTTCAGAAACACATTCTAGAGATAATATTCTAAGGGTGCTGTCTCACAGTCAGCATAAGTAGATGTAACATTTCTACTGCTGCTGAAAGGATGGTCCTGCTTTTGACTGCATGCTCCCATCGCTTCCCTTGCATCAGCAGCTGTAGTCATGTCCTTGCAGTCTGACTGAAAATAAGCCCCATAAAAAGTAGTTATTCATTTTCAGGTGGATTAGCAGATGCAAATCACTGCATGGCCACATGAGTGAAAGCACTGACACGCAGGGGAGGGTGAGTAGAAAGATGGGGTCATCCACTCTGTAGACACTACAGTCTTAGATTTGTTGGAGTCAGTTATGAAACCACATCTGAAGTCTTCAGCTGAGGACTCAGATAACTAAACTAACTCAAAGGCGGAAATGTTTTTCAAAACCTCGCAGCTCATGCTGACTTACTCTGTTTTGAAGATGTTAGATGAACCAGTTACTGGTTCATTTAAGGATCTTACTGTATCTGATTCTAACAATACTTCTAAGGGTATGTGTATCAATGTTTGAAGTGTTTTTTTAGCCCCTCGGTGCCAAGGCCTAGGTTCAAGGCTCTGTGCTGTTCCTCCGCAGCTGATGCCACAACTCACCCTCGAGACCTGTCAGGAATGCAGGGAATGCAACCCTCTGATCTGATTCAGGCCCAGGTTTATCACAAACCATTAAAAGCCTATCTTTTAATCTTTCAAAGAAAGTAAATTATTTCACAGTAAACAAGCAAATTGGCTCCACATGAGTATATTTTCTGTTCCAGAAAACTCCTTTCAGAGCTGCAAATATTAGAGTATATATCATGTGATGACAGAGTTTGTCCACACGGAGCTGAGCATGGTTTGCAGCCCTGCAGCTGCACCAGTGCAACATTGCAGAATACATTTTCCTTGTGCTGGTGGAAAAGGGAAAAAAGGTACAACTTTGAGCACAGTTCGTATCAGAACAAAGGAGTTTTGTGCTGGGCTGAGCCAAAGGCTGACTCTGTGCACTATCAAAGGATAATGTCCAACAGAGGATGCTTAGGAAGGAGAGTAAGAACGAGCTTTCAGCAATCAGAAATTTAGCAATTTCCAGTGCTGGAGATTGTGTCTGGATCATTGTCTATAATAATTACTGAAGAACTCATTCTCCATAAATTAATCTACTTACTTTTTCAACCATTTATACTTTGGGTGGCAGTTAATTTCTGCACTGTAAGAAAAGCTCTTTTGTTTTAAAACTGACACCTGATGATTTTACTTAGGTTTGTCTTAATTTTGCTTTTGTGAGGCATTCCCTTTTCACCTCTGGGAGAAGTTTGGTATTATTTTGCAGCAGTACAGTTCCATTGGTGCAAGAAAAATGTACTCAGTACAAATAGGCCTTCACATGTTGATGTGAAGATAAAGTGAAATGCTCTTTTGTCTTTTCTCTTCCCTTTATTTTCCTTCTCTTTCACTTAAGAAGATCCAGTAGATACTACTAGTAATGGTATGGTACTGACTTACAGTTTTCATGTAAATATCTGGTGAACAGACTTTAGGATGTAGAAGAATTGAATTTGTAAGGAACAGGCTGTGCTTAATCTGCTAAAAAAAAGGGGGGGGGTGTAAAAGGAGGAAAGAAAGGCAGAAAATTACTACTGTATATTTTCTCTATACTACAAAAAAGCTTCCTGCTATTGTGTGACCATACTTCTATCTTCTGTTTTCAGATATAAAAATATGTGGTGCATTTCCCCTGCCCAGTGATTTACATCTTCTTTGTACTATTTTTCTGTTGATTTAAGCGGGTCTGTTTTTACATCTACTCCCAGAGATAATTGAGTGGGTTGGATTGTAAAAACAATTTGATTGTTTGACAAGAGCTCTCCCTGTGTATTTACAAAACTGTTCCCACATAATTTCAAACCATCCTGAAACACTAAAATACAGCCTCAGGTTAATCTCTTATCAGAGCACACAGGGTAAGCAGGCATGGGCCTGTTTGGTACTTGAATGTGAGACAGCCAGAGGAAGAGGAGCAGAGAAAATAGCATACTCTCCATGGAGCTCATGCTATTCCTGAGTGAAGGCAGGTGTCTGTACACTGCTGACAGAAATGCTCTTAGGGCTTAATATATAATAAAAATGACTTGCTGACACGTTTTTGCAGTGGCAGGGAAGTATCCGTAAATTTTCTCTGTGCACTGGCCAAAGTCCTGCTGTAGAAGGTATTTCTGTTTGAAAATTCCCCTGTACAGGTACACCCGAGGAAATTTCTCTTAGCGTAACAATATTTAGTATTTGTTCAGTGTTGGTGGCATGGAATTCTAGAGCTCAAAAGCAGAAGAAACATGAAATCATCCAGTCCTTTTGTGAATCAGGCAGGATTGTTCTCTGTTATGTCATTTCTAATGTTTTGCCCATGTTAATTTTAAATGTGCCAAGAAATAGGGATTCCATCGCTTCCCATGGGAGCCTGTTCCAAAACCTCTATATAATCACTCTCAGAAAGTTTCCTTGATGTCCAGCCTTCAATTTCCTATTCTTAATTTAACTCCATTATATTCTTTGTTATTATATGCTGAATGGTAGCAGATGGCCAAGGCCTTGCAGTTGGCTCTGTGCATTAGAGAAATTAGTTACATATTGCTGTATACATTTGTCCCTGCAAAATGTGAAAAGATAATTCAGTTGATAAACAGTAGAAGTATAATAGTCCAAGATTATCCAGATTTCAGTAATTATAGGGCACCAATTAATTAAATGAGATTTCTCTAGACTTCCCATCTTCTAGAATTACATGGATAAATCCAGAGGAAAATTTGTTATGATAAAAGAATTATTGAGCTACAAGGCGAATTCCTCAGTTTTGAGGATCTTACAAATAGCTTGGTACCAAGGCAGGCTATGAGTCACCGTTTAGATACATGAAAACAGCAAATGGAAATGTAGAACTGTTACAAGTAGGATTCTTTATTAGAAATAAGAAAATACTGATGCTACAACATAAATTAGTTGATTGGACCTCATCTAGAATACTGTGAGCTGTTCAGTTGCTCTGTGGTTGAGAGATGATTTTGGACAGGAATAGGTATGGGGAAGGACAGTTTTCTGTCTAACGATCAGGGACGCTATTTTCTGCTTATTAACCTGAATTAATTTAACAAAATTAATCATGAGAGTAGATACAATTGATGTCTAAAACCATCAGGAAGGAGCCAGAGGGGGACAACGTAAGTTAAAAAAACAATGGTGGCATAAGAACTAGTTAGTTTAAACTGGGCTTAAGTAACTTTAGACAGGAAGTTAGAAAACAAGTAGTGAGATTCTGAAGCAGCCTACAGTCGGACCAGTGCAGGCAAGAAAGATAACTGATTCTGAGAGTGAGCTTGATGAGTGTCTGTGATGCAGTTGGCAAATCTTGATGACTGAGGCAGTCCATTCCAGTTCCATATCTCTGTATTTGCCCCTTCAAGATTTCATTATGTAGTCAACTTTATCAAAGAGATGCACTTCATGAGCTCCACCCTGAATGGAAACAGCTTTCAGCAGGTCAGATGGATTGGCATAAATGTCAGAGCAAAATCATTTTCCAAAGAAAGAAATGGTGAGCTACTTAGCTTTATTAAGAAGAGATGGAGCCAATAGTGGAGATGGTCTCATAAACCGAAGGAGGCTACAGTTAATATAAAGGCTGTCATGAAAGCACAAAGAATTAAAATGAGATATAAAACAGAGAGACACTCCACTAAAGAAGCAAAAAGATAACCTGGAAGTTTCCCAAATAGGGATGAAAGATGATCTGAAGGGAAAAATGGAATCTTCGTTGGATCAGCAAGCTGAAAAAGTCCAGATGGAGTGGGAAGTCTGGTTGTAATGTTCCCCGTCTGGAAATGGGATGAACCTGGCAAGTCACATCAGTGAACAAACAACAACCGACCTGACTGCTGAAAACCTGGTCAGAAGGCTTTCCATGAAACGGGATGCCAGAGAAGCTTGGATAAACTTGGAACTGGCTGACAGAAATAACCTGCAACAAGGACTTGAGCTGAAAATTCAGCACATGAAAGTAAGCAGAAACTTAGGCTACTGTGGAAGTAAAGTGAACACCTGGACCTAAAAATGAACCTGTCAAGAGACTGTCTGTTTATCATGTGCATCCAGCAGACTTATATTTTCGCAGTTCAAGTAACAGAAATGCCTACTGAAAATCCTGGGGAAGCTGACTTCAGCATTGTACTCTATATAAATGGTGAGGAAAAGGAGCATAAATGAGCACTTCTGGTAGCCTTTCTAGGTAGCCCAGCTCTGTTGGTGCTTCAGAATTTATATTCGGCCTCAGCTGTTCAGATCTGCCATAAGGCTGTGATATATATATTCAGGACAGCCATCAATCTGAGTGGGCTTGGATACTACCAAGAGCTAGAGAGAGGAAGAAGACAGGGACGCCGGAGGACACTTGCATTCTTACAACATGTAGATACCACAGAGCCTGACAAGACACATTAGCAGTGATTGGGTTTTGCAATCAAGGTAAAGCAAAGCAGCCAAAGGCATTCTGGGGATCTGTAAGATTTACCATGGAAATTTAATATTTTCTTATTGAAAGGAGTCAGAAGGTGATACAGCTACCACAGAATCTGCTTGTCTGAAACTCAAGGAGAACAGTTCTACGTTTAAAAGACAATGGGAAATGAGAATCTGATCTGATAAATTACATTTGTAGGTAAGTAGAAAAAATACTCTATTTGCTTTCTAAAACAAGAAAAGTTGACATCAGTGCCAAGATTAAGAAATAATTCCGTTAAATGTAAGTGTCATGAAAGATGACTGCAGTATGCTTTTCAAAAATGCAAAACCAGCCAGGACGTATTAGTATATACCAAAAACTCCCAGTATAATTCAGGAAATCCCTCCAGACTGAAAGTCAGACCTTGGAGGTATAAGCAGTGGCTTCAGTTTTTGTTTAGGTCAGACAGATGAGTAGCAGTGGTTGAAATTGGCCTGTTAAAATGTATAACTGGCTCTATGAAATGTGCAGAAAGGTCATAAATTAGGTACTCAATAAGACACACTAAAAAACTCAAGAAGGAGATTTGAAAAGAAAATTTGTAATTGTTCTGAAAAGCACACAGAAGTTGTCCATTGCAAACCTGGGAAAACAGAATTTGAAAATGGAGTCTGTGGAATTCAGGTGCAAATCGGAACAGCTAAACTAGCACATAAAATAATGATTGCTTTGGATTTTGCTATCTCTGTAATGAATGCAAGACAAAGTTGTTCTACAGATACAGTCTATGAAAATACCCTTTAAAATTGTGATCAACATGGGAGAACTGATTTGTGGGCAATTGGTTTCCAGTCAGCAAGTTATTCTGCTCTCCAGGGCAACTATCGTAATGACATAGGAATCTTATAGTAGCTTTCCAGTAAAGAAGAAAAAAAAAAAAAAAAGACTGCATACTATTTGAAGACTCACTACATTTTTGCATTTAAAGTTCAGATTGATTTGAAACAGGATGAGTTTCGAATACTTGCTGATCCTGAGTGACAAAGAGCAAATGATAAAAAGAAAAATTGAAACCAACTAACATTACAGAACATGAGCAATGAATCTAGTAAGCACAGATACAGGAGAAAACTGATGCAAAGAAGGAGGGAAAGAAACCACCTGCAAGTTCATACTGATTGTGTTCTGAGGTCATACTGTAGGTTTGAAAGAGGAATAACAAGGGTAGGGACTTTCTGCTTAGGAAGCAGGAGATATTTTTTTGATTTGACAAAGATATAAGTTGTACCATGTGGGCCCCGTGCAAGATTGTAACCATGGAAACCTGTTGTGTAAACAGCTAGTTCATTGTTGACCAGCCGGAAAGAAGTTTTGAAGCAATATGTAAAAACAGAGATGTGCCTTCAGCCGTTTCCTGGGATTTACCCTTACCTGTGATTCAGAAGAAAATGGACAGCACTGTATTTTGTATGGCTATTAACATCCAAAGTTAATCCCTTTAACTTAAAAGAATTATTACAATGAATAAATAGTACCTTTAATGCTGTAGTACTTGTTTTTTGCCTTGACTGTTGGCAATAATGTCAAACTGGTGCAAAGGATGGGGGAAAGTACACTATCCAAACTATCCAAAAAACTTTGAGGGCAATTCACAGCAAGAGGTCTTTGGCTGGGACAAGTTGCGTAGCTGGTGGAAAATGCAGTCCATGTTATTTCTTTCTCCTATTCTGAACAGATTCATCTCCTGTACTTCAGGTAAATGACCTGGTTTTGGAAGAAACATTTTTAACTGCCTTATTCCTAGCACAAATGATCTGAAAATACATATATTCTGTTCAGCAGAACAGGGGAAGAATGCCTAGTAGATGGTGAGTTGCTTCCAAAAGAGGTCTTTTACCTATAAATGGGGGAGTTTCCACTAAAGACAAGAAACTTGCAGCTGTACAGAACTGTCAACTCCACAGTCACCCACCTGCATGGAGCATTGTGTTCCTATTACAGAAAGTTTATTTATTCATTGACCAAAATTGCAAAATTATTTTAGATTAAAAGCTGTATAAGCAAACAAAAGAGTAAGACTTTTTCATTTTCAGTGTTGGAAGCAGTTGTTGCCAGTTCTTCTCCCTTTGCCTATCCCTTTTCAAAACCCTTTCAAAACCCTTTTCGGCTCATACTGGGCACACATTCCAGAGCTTACAGTTCTATGCCAATACTGACACAGAAACACCACAGACCTAGGTGATGATCTCAGTAGTAAGGAAAGAACTTACGCCACTCAACAAACAAACCAGACATATAGAGGTGCTTAAATCTCTACAGTATCTTCACTGTCATTTGCATGAGAGAAAGTTTGAGGATAGGGTAGATTGAGTGCCTTGGTGAAGTTCTGATTGCAAGGGTGGTCCTAAGTAGAACCATGATGAATATGTTGGCAAAGAAACATGCATCCTCAAAAGATTTTTATATTCTTCTTTCATGTAGTACATAAGGACAAATGTTTATGGCTTATCCACTGGGACAGCTGGAATGATCCCCCGTTCAGTTAAAAGCTACCCAGGCAAGATTATCATGATATGTGAATTGAAAAATTGTTTGGCAGGTGGAATTTAGTATCATCTTTGGATAACTCAATGATGGTAGCAGATGGTAGTAGTCTGGAAGTTAAAGATGAGTCACAGGACCAACAGGAGTGGAGAGAAAGAGCAGGTGATAATTACAGGTATCTGTGAAAGAAAGATTCAGCTGTGCTTGTTAAACTGTTGCCCATTTTGGGATTGGGAAACCCCCGCTCAAACTAAAGGAAGAATTTTACTCTGTGGAAGGCATGGAGAAAATGGAAAACAAGCACAGGGTATGCCACAGTTGTATGGCAAAGAAGTTTCTTCCTAAGAGAAAAATAGATCCAGCTACAGGATCACTGAGGGTAGCACTGAAGCAGTGGCTACTGATGTGTTTGTACCTCAGCATGGAGGAGAAGCCCATCAGTCAATATTAGCTGTTAGCAGTAGGCCATTTTTTGAGATGGCTGAGGATACATAAAGCAATGAATCAAGAAGCTTGACAGTAGCAGACATTGTAATGAATTAATTCTTCACTAGGTGCAGGATCCCAGGCAAACTGCACACAAACATAAAGGAAAAATTCTGTCAGGAATCTGCAATTTTGAAACTTTTCGGTCAAAGCTGGGGTTTAGCTGTGTACCTTTGTAGAACAGCATAAAAGGGACTGGAATCAGCATATCATATTCATTCCAGTAGCATACAGAAGTCATTAAAGCTATAGTGTGCCTCAACATTCATTATATCTAGGTATGAGCTAATGATCTACATTTACATCATGCACACTGCATCAGTCTGCAGGGACCATGATTCTCCTGACAGGAACCAGAGAGATTTGGACCACTTGGTTGATGCATCAACTGACCTAATTTGGAAGACCTCACATCATGGTGAATAGGAAGCCAATAGATAAACCCCGTAGTAAACTCAGAATTGTCTAGCCAATCCCCACTGAGCACCTATCAAATATATGTACATATTACCTAAAGAAAGTTGAAAAAACTGTAGCAGTGATATATTCCCAATTAAGATAAAACAATCAAGGTGTGTCCATGTGTTCCCGACACCCTATTATTGTTAAAAGCAAAAACCATTTCTTGGGGATATCTGAGAAACAGCTGAAAGGAAATTGGAAAAAGGAGGAAAAACTGTAAGGAGACTTGGAAGGCTGTATGAATATCTCCTGACATAGAAATACTGTAAGTGGGATTTATCTGGCCAAGTGTAGACATCTAACTCTAAGCTAGTACACTAAGTAGCCTAGTAGTAATCAAAGGAGATCTCCTAATCAATGTAATCAGTAAAGTGAAGAGTGAGTTATCTCAGCTTAAAGGCAACAGTTAACATAGGTCAGATGAATCAGACTCTAAAAGTACCTACTTCTTTCCACTGACTGTCAAGGGTGACAAGTTCAGATGTGAATGTCTACACGATATTCAGATTTTAAGTCAGATGAATCCAGCCCAAGTCAACATTGATACCATTGCCATTTGGGCTCTTGGTGAGCCATAAAGAGCATCACTATCAAGGATTCCATCAAGATATGGGCAGAGCTGAGACAGCTCCTGGTGAAATGAAGTCTAATTGAAGCATAAAAGCAGTGGTACATTTTTGATAAATCTGTAAAAGCAATTAAGCACTTTCTGGAATATATGGCTGAATTAATAATAACCACCACCCAAAATACATGATATATGCAAGGCCAGTTAGGAATCTAAGCCATGTGGGTGAGCAGGTTTGACTGAAATCTGAATGGAAGTGCAGAAGAGCCAGTGGCGTTTGAGAAGATATCTGTGAGAGTGAGAGAAGCAATGGGAAGCAGTGCACAAATACACACACACACTCACTTCATGCCTTCTTGCCTCTCCTCACCTAGTCTATAAAAAATTAACGAGTCCTCTATTTTAACTAAATTTTCAGGCAGAAGATGCTATAAACTAATACAGCCTGAGAATGTTGTGTTTTTGAAACACATGGAATGTTTTTCTTCTGTGTATGCATTGTTATATACATAGAGAAAGATTTTGGGTTGTAAGAAAATGCAAGGCCTTTGGGTGTAAAAAAAATGCAAGATTCTGTGAGAATCTTCTACCCCTAAAGGTAAGGTGTGAGTTTGAAAATGAAAGCTATCCAGAGCTGCCAATGTATAATATCTTTGGGAGTACTGTAAATCAGCTGAGTCTTTCTAGAGCGGTATGAATATCTCATAAACTACGTATGGCAATAGTTTTCAGAAAATAATTTAGTAATATTTTTAATCCACTTGGAATATCAGTAACATTGAGATAGATGCAAACTAAGTGCTAGTTTGTACTAGCACCACTTCTACTGACTGCCTCCATGGAACAGGCAAGCTGCCTATTTAGTTCATTCTGGTACAAAGCCTGGCAATTCTTAGGTTATGGTGAACAAAAATTTCAGCTCCTTTACAGGGTTCACTACAAAGTATGGAAAACAAGTAGTTTTTTCACAAAATGTTAAGACCATTCATCTCTTTTTTTTTTTTTTTTTTAAGTGCTTCTATTGAACAGTATGACTGAGTTCTTCAAGTGCAAGAAAGGAGCATGGCATGGATTTCATGTTAGAGTGCACAGAGTCATGCTGAAGGTTTAGAAATTCCAGTGGAAAAACAGATAGGAGAACCTCTGAATATTTTTTTTTAATTTTGGGGGGAACTTTTTCAGGTGTTCTATTGGAATAGAAGTATAATCAAACACACTTTTCTTGACTATTCCATATTTTTAAACAGCTTCAATGTGAGTACTTGAGTAAATATTATATATATATTCACTAAGAGTAACATATATTTCTTATGTCCATTTGAGGCAGTGCAGTTTTGGCTACCTTGCAAATATAGAATCATAGAATCGTTAAGGTTGGAAAAGACCTCTAGGATCATCAAGTCCAACCAGCAACCCAACACTACCATGCCTCCTAAACCATGCCCTGAAGTGCCACATCCACACGTCTTTGAAATACCTCCAGGGATGGTGACTCCACCACCTCTCTGGGCAGCCTGTTCCAATGTCTGACCACTCTTTCAGTAAAGACATTTTTCCTAATATCCAACCTAAACCTCCCCTGATGCAACTTGAAGCCGTTTCCTCTCGTTCTATCACTAGTGACCTGGGAGAAGAGACCAACACCCACCTCACTACCGCCTCCTTTCAGGTAGTTGTAGAGAGCAGTAAGGTCTCTCCTCAGCTTCCTCTTCTGCAGACTAAAGAACCCCAGTTCCCTCAACCTCTCCTTGTAAGACTTGTGCTCTCCAGACCCTTCACCAGCTTCATTGCCCTTCTCTGGACACGCTCCAGCAACTTATATTACTGATCACTTCAAAGAATATGCTTCCATCACTCGTACTGTAATTTCAATGACAGTACATATCAGAAGATTTACCTGATGCTTTTTAACCTTGCTTTGTTTGGATATCCATTTTTCATGTGCTTCTTACATGTTCTGCTTCGTATTGCATTTGTCAGGACAGAACTAATCAAGTCATTCTTAAAATGCAGATGATGATTGCTGGAAAATTTGAAAATCTTGGTGTGCAGTTTAGTATGCTGGGTTGATCTGGGTGCCATGTTACATTAAGAAAAAGCATATATGAAAACATGCTCAGTATAACATCTAAACAGAGGATCAGAGGTAGATACGTATCTTCTAAATGTAATGGCATTTTCCTTAATTTTGTTTACATCTTTATATTCTGGCTCCATAAAATGAAAACCATCTTGGAAACATAGCTTAAAAATTGGAAGCGCTTTACTGGTTTACATTTTCTTATGGCCATTGCAGTAGGTCGTAATAGCCACATACTTCAGCTGGTACAAATCAGCATGCCTTCCTCAAACTAAGCCAATTTATAAGGCGAATAAGGGGACCTGTCTTTACATTAACAGTGAATTTTTTGCATTTGGCTTATTTTTATTTTATATTTAAATTTTGTACTTAATTGTCTTTTTGTTTCCCTTTTACTGTCTGGTACTGCTCTGATACTATTGCTTTGAAATGAATGGAACTATTTAAGTTAATAAAGACACAGCTGGCACTGTGTAGATTCAGTGCTACTAAGCTATGGATAGACTTAAGTGATTTGTGACACTAAAGACATCCTGCACCTTATGTAATTTAAACACCAGAAGAATTAAATAAGGAGGGGCCTGTGCACAGTATCAGTTCTTGTGGGAAAATATGCTTCAGTGACTTACTGGCACTGGTTTTGGAATGTGGCATTTAAAAGTACCTTTTTACAGTGGGAAAGAATTTGGTCAAGAATAAACAGTCTGACCTTGTTAAATGGACCAAGGTCTGTACATAACCTAGTTCCAGAAAACTAGTTTTCACCAGTCTGTGAAAAAAAAAAATAATTAGTTTATAAAAAATGCAACTAGATTTTCTAGAGAAAAATATGGAGATGGAACTGAGTGAAAAAAATTTTTATTCAACTATGGACTTATCTGGGTTGTGGGAGGTTAGCTATGAGCTTTAAAAATGGTTTGAACTGTAATTTCAGAGGACATCAAAAGCAGCATTGTGCCCTGTAGCCAGATAAATTCAAGTCATATATGGGATAAGTGAATAATTTTCAACAGAAATCAAGGCTATTTGTATTACCATCAACATCTAAAAATGTAAAAACCATGAGTTTGTAGTAAAACTGAATTTAGAGTATGAGCTAAGTTTTAAACACAAAGCTTGGTATCTCCAGTCTTAGCCATTTGACTCACAAGGATCCTTTGATACAAACAAACAAGTTAAAATGTGGAGCAAGAAAATTACTCCATTTTGCTTTTAGCTTCAAATTTTGCTGACTGTGAACCGGCACACTATTACTGAATCTCCATGGTATGAAATCCTAGCTTCAATGCAGTCAATGGAAGACATCCCTTAACTTCACTGTGGCCAGGATCTCATTCCCGGTTTTCATATTCTATTGGAAAAATACAGACACTTTCTCTGAACAAATATTAAAGCTGCTTTGGAGGAGTGGAGTACCTTCGGAAATGGTATTGATATATACACCTATCCAGTCCTGTGGTTTTGGCCACAGAACTCTCACAGATACTTTGTAGAATACAACCTCTTCTTTTTTTTCCCCTACTGTTAATACAACAGTGTCAAAATAACATACTGAAATTCTCAAGGCCTTGCAGACCATCTATTTTTTAATGCAAGAGTGAATGAAAAATCTTGCAACAGTTCAAGAATATGAAGTAACGTTGAAAGACATTGTTGAATAATACTTTGAGTACATAATTTTAAAAATTCCATAGCCAGTTGAAATCCACTAACACAACAATCATTGCTGCATAAAAATGAAAACGTATCTGTAACTGCAGTTGTGAGGAAAACTGCTGAAATAGTAATATTTCCATGTTATAAAATTAAATTCAAGGTAGGCAGTAATAGAAAAGAAGTAAAAGAAAAAAAATATGTTTGCATCAGATAAGTTCAGATTAAAAATTAGAAAATCTGTACATTAAGTTTTGACAAGTTTGGGTAAAGAATCTCTATAAAGCCAGGAAAGAATAAAGCCTCTCTCAATGTAAACACTGTTTTCAGATTTTTATAGTCAATGTAAACATCTTCTGAACTTAGCCTGAGTTTCCTGAATTCTGTCTCGCTCTACTTTGTGTTTACAACATCAGCTATATATTTACCCTGCAGAGATTTCATGAGGCCCTGAAGGGGGTGGAGTTCCCACCCTGCTGTGAGAAGGCTCTGTGCATATTCTATGTATAGTCACATTTGACAGATTGACTTCTGCAGTGCTCTAGCATCAAACCATCAGGTTCTGAAAATGGGAGTCGTACGCTGCTAAGTCTGAATTTATGCACAGATTTACCCCCTTCTCTAGTGTTGGACATTACCACTAACTCACAGAAAAGCAGGGACAAAACCTACAGCTGTTCGTAGAATTTACAAGCGATGGTAGTTTTTCCCCAAACTTTGATTTTTTTTTTTTTAACTTTATGTGTAGCTGTTCTCATTTCCCTTCTATTCTGAGTGTTGTTTGTCATCCAGATCTGCCTGATAGCTCCAGCCTTCACCTTTTTATAGAATGGATTCACCAGGAAGGGATTAAGGAGCTATTATTTGCCCTTTTCTGCATCATTAGTGTGCAGGATGGTGTGCAAACACCAGGTTGTCTGAGAGGGGAACTGCTATGGTTATGCAGCCCTTGCTTTTCCTGCAGTTGATACACCGCAAGTGTAACCTGACCCTTCACACTATTAGAAAGTAAAATGCATAAATCTTTCAAAAACTCTCAGATTCATACAGAACTGAGGAAGCTATTAGATTGACTATAAATAAAAATGTTCATCATAAGTGGGTACTAATTCATATTTATATTGAGTATTCAATATCACTGTGTGTATTGTGGCAGTTTTCCTCCTGGGTACTCCACTATTAAGTTTTTCTTATTATTTTTCCCACCAAGGGATGAAAAAAAAATTTTTTTAAATAAAAGAACTATGAACATCTTCCCATATCATAGGCATGTACAATCAAAAATATGCAAAATACCAGAAGCTTTTTAAGTAATTTTAAAAATCAAATAGATTTTTTTCCTCTATAACTTCAGTACCATCACAAGCAGTCATAGTAGGCTACAGTACACAGATAACTAGTATGAAAAAATGGAAGGCATTTTATACTTTATCCTGAAGAACAGCTGAAGGTGAAGACAACCATGTATTTTGTATTTAATATGCATTGAAGTAGGCTCTCTGTCCACTTGCTGCTTTCTGTGAAATTGTAGTGAGTTCAGATTTTAATACAGTTGATATCCTGGTCTTCTTTTTCTTTGTCAGTGTTGCTAGTCAAATCATCATGGTGGAGATGCTTTCACCTTGTACCTTGAAATGTTCACAAGATTTACATCAGGTTAATAATATGAATAACTCAAGAAGCAGTAGCTGCAATTAAGCTCAGAAGTCTGAAAAGACAGCGTGAGTATTGAACAGACAATCATATCTGTTGGATCTAACATTTTCTTCTGAGGATTCCCTACAAGTCCTTTAGGCTCTGGAACCCATTCAGAGGTGTAAGCACAAACCTCTCAATAATTCCTGGTGGGGCACATGCTAAAACGAAAAAGAAAAATCCTTTAATCCTGATTGAACATTCTTTTCAGGACTGAAATATCCTGCTCTGAACACTGCTTTGGGTATTTCCAAGAATTATTATGTCTGTATAAGCACGCTGTCCAAGTGACAAGCTCAACAGAGCTCTTCCTGCATGCTTCCATCACAGTCTTCAGGAAATGTCCATTGCATGGCTTGTGTATGTATACATATGGCATTGGGACAGTGTTTACACTGCAAAGGATTCCAGATTTGGTCAGTGGTATTGAGGGTGATGGGCTGTAAAATGCAGGAAATTATACGACCATTCTATCAGGCTAAGCTTATTCAGAGAAACTATGGATTTATCTTCTGACATCATGAAAGAACTTGTCCACAGCTAAGCCTTTGCTGTCACAATCCCCTTAGCAGAAACTATTCCTTTTGAGACTCTCTCATCATGGAACAGAACATCATTGTGTTAAGAGCTGTACAAATTTGAATCAAGATCTAGTTATCTTTCATAGCCTTTTTTGAAGACATTTTATGATATTATATATTTATGGCCAAGCATTAATTTTTTCCACTATGATAAATTCCTAGTTAATATAGTAATTCTTCCTATTAGTCAACATAACTATTTTAATCAAGGATTTTAAGAATATATCCTGTTCTTCAGAGGAAAGAAGATTTCTTTATGTGAGTGTATTACTTTCCTTTCATATTTATAAGCATCTGTGTGCAGATACGCATATTGCCCTTCATTCTCAGGGTTTATCCTGTTGCGAATGTAATTTAAATTCATGTAAATTAAATTACTGAGTTTTTACATTAGTATTCAAGCTTATTTGGTCAGGAAGTAAAAATGGGGAAGAACTTGGGAATTGTGGGAGGAGCTTGAGCTCTGTTACACCTTTAATGACTTATTATAAGTATACTGTAATATTTTTTAAAACTGTAGCGTTCTGGCTAGAATACAGCCCATCCTACCTCTTGAATTCTGCTTAGTGCAGTTCCTAGCATCTATGTTTTCTGCAAATATTGTATATTTGATGGCACATCCCTAGCAGTCAATATAGAGAACACAGAGGGAGCTAGGAGAAGAGAGAGCAAAAAGAAAGTGAAGAGGCATAAAAAGACTGGGACAGTCATTGCATTGACAGGGAAAATAAGGCCATACTAAATACAATGACAAGCATTTTTTTGTTGGGTTTTGTTTGGTTGGATTTTGCTAATTTCTTGTTGCTTTAGGCCAAGGAGTGTTTGAATTCACTTTTATTTCCAGTTGCTGCTTCGCCTTCTGGATAGAAGATGCTACTTTTTTATATGCAGGCAGTTTAATTTGCCACATAGCTGAAATTCTTTCCTAGTGAATATGTGAAATATTATACCCTGAATTTGCAATTAATATGACAAATGACATCGGTTTTGTTCTATTCCCTGCTAAAGGTGCTTCACAGACAGAATCATTCCAACTCAATTAAGTGCTATTTTAAAACTAAGTAAAAGACATTCCAGAAACATTTTAAGTCTTGCCCTCATTTAAAACATCCTGAATTATTACATTATCTTTGTGCCCATGTGGCCACAACACAAACTCTCTTGTGCTACTTTCCATTCCTATGATGGGTTGGTGCATGAACTAATCAAAACCACTAACGTCTATGTTGATCACTTGCAGACTTAACATGGCAGTATACCTATTTCATAAAAGAAAAATGAGTGAAGTTAAGTAACATTTCCTCAGTTGCCATAGAAACCACTACATCTTATATAGGATACTTGACTGCTTTTGGGCCCCCATCCTTTGATATGCCAAGTGGCTTTCTGTGAGCCCTTAATGTCCTCATCGCCTATTGAAACTGCAATCAAAATCAAGCAACAAGAACTTAAATGCTGTGACTTGAAGACAGGCAATTTCTATCTTACCTTCATCTACTCGAATTACAACCTACTACAATTGGATTTCTTTGAACGGTCTGCAGCAATGAAGAGGTAAACTACCCACACGGAAGTCAGGGCCCCAGTTCAGTGTGCTGAAATTAACTCATATGGTGGAATCTTACAGCATCAGATGCTTTCCCTGGCAAACAAATGCACTTTTTGAGTTGTGGGGAGCAAACTTTTGCATCACGTTATCCAGTTTGGCATTGGTCTAACCTCAGCTTAAAAAAATGGCACTGTTTTCCAGGAAAGCAGAACTGACAAAGCGCTGCCTATGCACCTAAGCCTGCACAGCCAAAATTCCAGCTGACACAGTATGCTGACCTTAATATGAAAGGGAACTTCAATTCGATGTCTATTGTGTTTTCAAATACGGAAGAATGGCTTTGTGTTCAATGGATTACCCCACTGATTGAGACAAGGAAGCAGATGCTGCAAGGGCGTATAGAAGGAAAGAATTTAGTTTCTCCCATTTTATTATAATTCAGAATCTATTCCATGTAGCAGAGCAATTAATACAGAGTAAAAGCCCACAAACATGTTAGGACCATGAGAATTTCCCAATAGACAGAGGTACCGGTACCTATGGATAATGAAACTCCAAGCACCTTCCGTGTCCCAAAAAGCAAATAGAAAGGATGGGGGAGGGAGGAGAATCATGAAGGGAAGTCTTTTTATTTTCTTCTTTTCACGTGAAGGTTTATAATTAAAGGGGAAAGTAAATTAATTACATGAATATTAAAAGGTTACTCTTCTATTCTAACATTTGGTCACAAGTTGTCTAATGAAAAGGAATGCAGGCTGGAGGGCTGCCATGCCTTTGCTTCTTTCTGCAGAGGGCCACAGGCTGAAGCAGTGATTGTGCGTGACAGATTCTGGGAACAATGAGCCTGCGCACAGATCATCCAGATGGAGCATGCTTTTCTAAATTACACCAACAACAGGGTGGCCCACAGGCAAACAAAATAGTTAAACAATACATAATAAAGTTTTTATTTGGTATTTCCTGTGAGCCTCTGCCAGTT
The DNA here is from genome assembly GCF_949628215.1 of Phalacrocorax aristotelis. NCBI lineage: Eukaryota > Metazoa > Chordata > Aves > Suliformes > Phalacrocoracidae > Phalacrocorax > Phalacrocorax aristotelis. Next base: position 26,461,434 of record NC_134277.1, on the reverse strand, counting down.
GCCAGGGAGTGTACTGTATTTTTCTTTTGCTGTATTAATTGTTGACCACAACTGGCAAAGACCCAAACTAGCAGGGACAGATAAGGGGGGGAAAATGGCATCTGGACACTAAAGCCTCAAGTGTACTGGGAAAAAAAAGCACAAAAAATTACAGCATATATCTGGAATTTTCCAACTAACGATGTGCGGATGTGGTAGCGCTAGGGAAAAAGAGCCAAACTGAGCCTGCTTTGTTCACTAAGAGAGGCCCCCTGTAACATTCCTTTTAGCTGTGCATATTTTGGCTTCAGTTGTGCAGTTTTAACTATATACTGTGTATGGAGCAGTTCAGTTGTTGCTGCATGAATCTAATGATTTTGTTACAAGAAATAAAATCATGTCAATGCATATGCATTTTTGTTGTGAGATGTTTAAACAGAGGCTGTGTTTTAAATGTTAAATTACAGGTGTTACGTTTTCAGAGGGAAGAGGGAGAAATTTTCATTAAGTACAACCCATCACAGCAACAGCTGCAAGGAGGAGACCCTCAGTAGCAGTGAATGCTGCCTTTTTAAACTCATCAATTAAATCAGTCCTTACAGTTATCTGGTTTAGGGAAAAGCCCACAATATAGCATTAACACTTGGAAAAAACCAGGAGACTGCATAAACATGCTCGTTTGATACTGTTTTTCTATTTTCTTTGTCTTTAGAAACAGTTAAGGTGTTGGCGTCTTCTTAAGGAATTTTTATACTCCTGATTTACTATACGCAATGTAGTAAGTGATTTTGCTACTATTACTACATAACAAAGAAGATAAAAAACACAAACAGGTTGCTGTTATTTTCTTCTACAGTTAAAATAGCCTTGCAAATATTAGGCAGCCTCTCCAAAGAAGGAGGAAGTTGATGTGAAGACTATCGATACGTATAGAGAAGAGAATCAATTGCACTAGGCAGTGACAGGGTTTGCATCTACAGCAGGTCTGTAGTTCAATTGATGGAGAAGAAATTATTGTTATGAGCTTAAATTTTCATATATTTCTGTGGCATTTTTGGATGTACTTGGACCATCTTCCAGTGACCAGTGGCCCTTATTGCCACAGGCTTGTTTTCACTTCCCAACTCACATGCTCTTTCTGGCGTTAAGGACTTTGTTTTTTCCTTTGTTTGTGTTTTTGGTTTTAGGGCAGATATTTTTGCGATTGGTTTTAGCTGCAAAATATGGAAGTCATCTATTCCGTTATTTCTTTGTACATGTGCAGTTTTCTTCTGTAAGAAAAGAAAAGTATATAAAAAGAATGGAATTTATTCACTTGGCACTATATTCATATGCACAGTGGTTATCAGCAGGGCTGAACCTATGGATCAATCACATAGATTTCTTCAATCTGAGCTAGCAGAGTATCTGGCCGTAGTGGATGGCTGTCATAAGTAGCTGATTAAACTAGAAGAAGGGAGGATGCGTTGCCAATAGATTTCCCAGATTCCCATTCATCTTCCAACACACAACTACTGCTATTCCTTCCTCTCAATCCTGTATTCCTACCTCTCCTCCAGCCCAGTCTCCTCTTTCTACTAAGTCTAGCTCCCAGCCCAAATCCACTGTGAAGCCTGCCCTCCCACTGGACTCCAGACATGCCCTCACCAACTTCACGATCTCCACCGCTTTCAGCTTCAGGCCTTCCTCAGCAGTCCCCATCTTTTTAAAAAGTTTTTGTCTGATCCCAGTCTCACATGCCTTACTGGTCATTTTTCCGTCTTCCCTCCATATCTCCTATTCTTCTTTCCCAGGCTGTGTCAGTTACCCCTACTCTCCAAACACACTCCCCATTGTTCTTCAATACAACAAGGAGATGTCTTAATCTCTTCTCTTAAGCTGGCTTTCACACTCTCTTCCCCCAGTGTGTCCAGCTATTTTCATCTCTGTGGGCGAGCCTGATAGGTTCCTCTTTAGACATGGTATAGACCATTTATAGAGTAACAGGTTTTTTGCACTCAGTCAAAAGCTTGAGATGCCATGATGTCCTGCGGAGCCCACTGGAGCTGGCCTGAAGCATGCTTGTTGAAAATAAAACCTTCCTAAAGTGCAATAATTATACACTAGTATAAATCCTTACTGAGCATGTGCTGTTTTTCAGATTTATGACATGGCCAAATTTGGAGTCAAGTTCTACAAGGACAGCAAGAGGCACCTCCTTGACATAGAGGCCAAGTTCCATAGCCCTTGTTCCAAAATACAAGGGCAATAAGGGCACCAGAGCTTCTCAAAAAGAAGGTCACTAGAATTTAAGATGGGCAAACCATATATTTTTCCCTAGCCTCAGTCATGGAAACCCCTGAGTGGCTTCAACTGAAATATTCCAATAAAGCTGAGTAAATTCCAGAGAGATACAGCAAGGAAAATGTTATTGTAATCAGTGAAATTTTGGTGAAGTTAAAGGCTGCTGAAAAGAGAGTCTTCCACAGATAACTTCAGTAACAGGCCATGCTAGAATCTTGAATGTATCATATATATGTTTCTTCTGATGTCTGTCCCCTACCAGAAGCAATCTACTGAGTTATGAGAAAGTCTCAGAGGACTCTGTTTCCCTCAGTAAAAGCCAAGGTGCAAAATCACTCAGTTTTTACTAATATATGTGCTGTTTCTTATGCATGGATCCCTTCTTCATACCCTTATAACCAAGCATTGTGTATCCTGCCACATGTGGAAACTGATTCTTATTCACTTGAAAGACCCTCTACACATTTCCAGTCCCTAATGGCATCTATAAATGTAATTTATCCATGATTAGAGACGTCAGCTGGGTACAAGCTGTCAAAGTGGTGTAAAAACACTAGATGAAGAAAAGGGTCAGATCTATGGTAGACATGAGTATGACTAGCTACTGATCACTGACAGGCATGAGACTCATTAAGTCCCACTGAAGTCAGTGAAGTTCAAGCACAGGTCTATGCTTAGCAACATAAACATACTGATACCAAAATTCTTTTCCAAATTGCATATTTGTCTTTTTTCTCTCATGAAAATGAAAAATCACATATTTGCAACCTTGTGAGCTACTATTCATCATAAAATATGTAAAACTTCACTGGAAGTCAGATTAATTTGAATAGGCTTCATTTCCCCTAAGTACACTGGTTCCTTCTCCAGTGAAGGACTCAGCAAGTTTTTTAAACTTTGGAAAAGAAGCTGATTTATAGATCACTTATTATGGGAGCAGTAAGTAATCTACTTTGTACTTGCCTGAGATGTAATTGATTAAAATTACATTTGTGCCTCACATGTGAGCTACAACACATGGCATTCTTGTGTACAGCATTTCCCGGTCAACTGTTGTTCGTCCCAGGTTCTAGAGACAGGAACAGTAGGATAATTAAGAGAGGTCATCTGCAGTACTCTACATTATTTTTCAGCATGAAGATTACACCCCAGAATGGAAGAAATACTGTGAGTCTCCACATAATTGATTTCAAGGCATGTTGCCAGCCTAACACTTCAATCATTCAGAAGAAGCGCTAGAGGCCTCTCTTATTGTTGCTGATAATACCTTTACTGTAGCTGAAAAGATTTAAAATCCATTCTGGCTTTTTTAATTAGTTGTGCTTCTGTTTTCCTTCTGCTGGATTATGCTAATGGGTCTTGTTCCTACTTCGTTTCAAATAAGTTTCATTTTCAGATTTTCTTGCAGTAGCCCAAAACAAAACAAAGTTTATCTGGTGTTTAAAGATGATTTCTAAATTAAAAAAGCTTAAGAAGGGGTCCTTTAGATCCATGTTTTGTAAAAGCTTCATATTACAAAAACTAACTTGGTCTAAAATCAGCCTGAGAATATCCTTCTAAAAACAATCATACTGTTAGCTCTTGAAAACACTTAGTTTCTTATCCCACAATCACTAATGATTTTAAACAGTGGTAACATAACCTCATTATATTAACAAAAAAAGAAAAATATTCTAAACTAAATACGTTCTTTGTTTGCCGTCATAAAACATTATTTTTCCTTGCAGACTGGCACTTTCCTAGAAAAAATCAAGAGTATTTATCACATGGCATTGTATATTCTGTAGAAAACATTGGTTATTTCTAATTTCTTGTTTCTAAACTACTTTTTAAAATACTAGCAAATAAAACCAAGGATAGCTCTAAATATAAATTATTCCACTCTCTGAAGATGTCTTCCTCTAACCACCCTGAGCTTCCACTGAAATCAGTAGGAATTACATGCGTATTTGGAGTTAGGTTGGTGTTTTTTATGAGCTGTCCAGCTGACTTTTTTAACATAGCTTAATAACATTAGCCTTTTCATGCATGACATTTTTTGTCTCAAAAGAATAGATGAGGTCCTAGCAGCTTGTTCTGTACCTTCTCTACCTTTCAGTTTAGACCCTTAGACCATGCAACAACTTTAGGGACTCCCGATCTGTGACAATCCCAGAGCTGTTGGTACTCGGTCTTGGTTTTTCTGCAGAAGCTCTAGCTTCTAGCACTGCTTCTCTCTTCTGTCCTCCTCAGCATCCATGGAGCCATGCATTGAAGGATTTCCTGACCACATGAGGATGTTATTTACAGGACTTCCTCTGAAAGTTCGTGGAGGGGATGTTGCTGTTCCTATGTGTCTGTAAATGCCGTGAAAGTTTTCTGGAGGTGTCAGGCACTCTTATTCCCTTGCAGGGAATATGTAGGGGGATTTTTGCATTATTTCTTCTGAGGACAAATCTTTGTGGGGAAAAGGCATGGACAGGCATCATGGTGATGATGGGAAAACACATGCAGACTATGAAACTGATTATTCCAAGGTCATCTGGTGGTAAGGTTGACATTATCACAAGAGCTCTTGGCTCCCTCTCTGAGACCATTAGCACATTTACACTAGTTCTTGAATATTAGTTACCATTTGATTTATTCTCCCCTTTCAAAGATAGATTACGTTTGTGATACACATTTTAGAAGGCCTTTTTTGTATGTCCATTTTTATGAGGACTCTTCCTGAACAGTTAGGAGCCATGAGTGATTCAGAGAAGCAAAAGGGATGTGACACAGGAGGAGGTCTCCTGAATATTGTATTTTTCATTCTCAGGCAGGAGAGGAGCAGACCATTTAAAGCAGTAGATCTCAATTCCACACCAGGGGCTCCCCTGTGTATCTCCATTGCTCTGATGGTGACCCCAGGAGAAGGTATTGCCACTACCAGCAAACAACATTGTTACTGATTGGCCAGAGAGAACTAAAACATATCTCTGTAAATTGGATGTCTCCTCCTCTCCTGCACACTCAGTACGCTCAGAGTTTCACAACCCCTGTGCCTGTAAACTGATGTCCATTGCCTAAAGCTGAGAACATTGACTTTGTAACATGCAGAACACAGCTAAACCCAGTTTTGGACTGTTAAAGATACATCTCAATGCCACAGCTCCAACAGCAGATGCAGAGTACCTACATTAGTCCACACTCTCTTAACCACTGCTGAAATCAGAGTCTGTCAAACAGATGCCTGGAAGCAGATTTGGACTCTCAGAGAAAGAGTTTCCTCTCCAAGGCCTCTATGCACACAGTGTGCAAGGGGTTAACAAGGGAACTACTTTGAAAACAGAGGCAGAAGGTCATTGTCGGCAACAGCAAAGACTCCTACAGCCTGCTATGGAGAGCCTTTCACCCGGCATTTCCCACCCAGGGGATTGTAAACATTGGCTTACAGCCATGGAGTCCTACAGAACTTCTCTTTACTTTCAGAATATATTTGTACGTCTTAATGGAAACTTAAGCACAGCAAGTTATTCCTGCATGTCCAGAAGGAGAGAGGGAGCTTCTGTTCGAGTTAAAGAGATGAAGGAAAGAGCCATTACTCATGCTGGAATTTGAAAACATAGAGATATGCTTGTTTAGTGGTACTTCACATGTAACATAGCTGCTGTTCTCAGGCAAACTTTCTCAACTCACAGGAATGTGTAGAATGCTGTCACTTAATCAGAATCCAGAAGAGCTCTTTTATCTGCCATTTGTTAGTAACTAGCAATATTGTTCTTATCTCATTGTCCTTTAGCCTCATGCAGTGCCCTCAGACATGAGAACTTGTAACATGAAAGCACTCATTACCTTGAACATTCCTGTTTGTATTGTCTTAAGCTATTACCTCTTTAGCTTAAATAAGATGCTTTGTATCAGTTTTGAGAGAGTTGAGTCATCTGTAGAAGTCTGTTCTACAGCATCATTTCCACAAATAGAACATTTTATATTTTTTTAAGTCTATAACCACTCTGGAGTAGTCTTCAGTGATCTAGACTAATTCAGATATTTTTCATCCAACTAATACAATATGTTATCTGTAATTAATTCCCCTTGGAATCTGGCTTCTTGAAAATAACAAATTAATCATACAAGCTTTAAAGTTAAAATCGGGAAATAAAGCCCAGTAAGGTCTAATATTGAACCAACTGTAACATTCTGGTTTTCTGCTAAATCTTCAGAATCTTAATATCACTTTAGAAAATCCTCTAGTGTTTATAAGTGGAGGAAATTTTCTTTTGGATTCTTTAAAAATCTTGAGCTTTGCTTTGTACTGTGAATCCTAAGTTTTGGCTAGTGAGTGGTATATGAAGTGGCATTTTTGCTGCTTCTTTCTCCACAGCATAAAACAGACGGCCATCTTCTAGAGTTTTTATGAGTGATATCCAGTAGAGTCAGAGAGATGGAATACAATCTGCCCTAGATCCAAAGTAGAATCCAGCCTGGTTAATGTAATTAATGCCTGCTTTTATTTTTATCCAATGATGGTCTAATGTAAAATGCATACACATTCCAGAGAGCAGTATCCAGAAACTCCTTGCCCCTTCCAGCTGATTGTTCTTAAGCACTCAGCTACTTTCAGACACAGTCTTGCCCCATGACTCATATACTCCTGGCAAAATAGTGACTTGGCTTCAGCAAAGGCAAGGAAAGAGCTGCCACCAAAAAACCCTTAACCTAGTGGTCAAAGTATTTGCCTGGATGTAGGAGGTGCCAGTTAAGTCCCCTTCAGGCTATTTCCACTTTGAGATTAACATAATAACATCTGTACAAGATGTTAATGTGGATGCAAACACATATTGCTTCCACCACCACTCTTAGTTACAGGCTTCACCAGTTAGGACTCCATATGGACTGTTGAGAACACCCAGGTATCTAGGCTATCTCTCTGCCTAAACAATGCATCACACAGAGTACAGCTTCAGCTGAAATGCAGATGCTTCTTTCTCCAGCACAGGCCTTTCTAGTGTGTGTGACCATCTACACTTAAGACACACAGACACTTTCAAACTAAGAAGAGGAATTTGATGAGTAAAGATGCCTACAAAGCTCATAGCCTTGGAAAGTCATCAGATTGTGTCTAGTGTTTTATTGGTGTTAAGCTACTTAAACATGAGATTAAGACAGCCTGAAGACTCCCCTTAGTCTTTTTTCCTTTCTATCCAGTCCTTGGTTTTGTCATGAAATTACGTGTCTACAGCAGGTCCTTGTCCTGCTGATATTTACTTCAAAACTCACTTCATTTCTGATGGTCTGTGGTATGCTTAAGTATGTATAAACACATTCACCTACCCATATATTGCATCTGTATATAGAAGGTTCAATTTTTCTTTTTTTCTGGAAACCTGTATATTTCCAGACTTCTTTTCTATTTATTTTGAGAAAGAAAGATGTTTCATGAGGGTTTTGTTTCCCAAATGTAATTTCAAGGAGCCCTTGAAAGGCATTTCATAGGAGTTTCATGTCTATGGTATCATTTACATTTTTACTTCAATTTAAGGCCATACATTTATTTAAAGCCATAGTAAAATCTACTGCATTTGATTTCAAATGTAGAACAGATTTGCAGTGTTTAGAGTTGCCCAAATTCTTTATGCCATAGGTGTAAGAAGTTCCAGCTTCATGTCAGCCATCATGGTGGTAATAGGATTGAAGTCTGCACCTTGTGAAGTAGAGAGGGCAGGTGCATCCCAAGAGGAGCTTCTACTGCAGAGAAGCTGCCTTCTTTGCAACCCTGGGTTCCCTTTGGGTTTTGCTGTAATACAGGAGGTTTAACTGTAAGCTATCACTTCACATGAGCATTACTGACAGATGTTGCTCCACCATCCCTTTTCTATACTATACCAGGATATGAATGAAATTGGTACTTTGCCTCCAGGCCCCTGTTCAAGACTTGGTAGAGTCTATATCACTAGGAGTACATGTTTCCACTCCCAACAGGGGCATCACAGCCCCAGTCTACTTTGGGGAAGGAGAGCTGTGTGGCTGCATAACACTGTATCAGGTGCTGTGGGAGCTCCCACCGTACCATGCCATGCTGCTGGGGAAAGGTTACAGCTCTTAGTGCTGCTGGTAGATGACTGCTTCTCCTAGGAGCTGATGGGACATAAAAGTGAAGAGAGCCCAAAGTCACAACAAGAATTTTTAACGACTGTACATAGTAGAGATATGAACTTTCTCCTACGTATCAGATTTATAAGTTATCCAAATATCTTAATTTTAGATGTGCCAGAGACTACTCTTGGCCAAATCAGACTTTCAGTATAAAAGCACTTGGAGAAATATTTTCATTTTAATTGGGACTGAGCTGGGATTTTTTACCTTCAATACACATTCTGGGCAAAGATCAGGTAAGCCCTTACTCAGTAGCTGACCCGCTCATGCACCCATGTTCTCTGCTCATCCTACCATAGGCAAACGATGTATACCTCTCTTGCTTATACACCGTGATTGCTCTTTGTATCCTTAATTTCCTGTTCAGCTCTGGCCATTAACTCAAAGCACAGCAACAGTTCATAAGTTTCATTCTCAACTGAATGAAAACAGTATCTTGTAGAAGTTGTTTGCACCAAGCTTCCCTTTTAAGGAGTCCCAAGCTGAAAAAATAATTTTATTCATAGTAGTCTGTAACAATTCAGAATCCTAACAAAATTCTGTGTTAAACACTGACCCGGTGGTTACATTTGCCTCAAAATGGTACACTCAGTATTTCTTTTTGAGAGTGACTCATTTGTTCAGGTCAGTTTTGATGGTTGTGTTTCATTAAAAACTTTTTAATTCCACCTTCTCTCTCATCTAGAAACAGCTGTAGAGTCCACGGTAAAGCCTCTCACCTAGAGAACTGGCAGTATTTCATCCATTCTTTGAAGTAGTATTTTCTTTGTGCATTGTCTCCTTTTGTTAAAGATGGTTTGAAACAGAAGTGGGCCTAAGTTCCATGAGAGAGAGGCCTGTGGTGGCCTTCATGGTTTTGCTTTATTTAGGTTTTTTCTGTTCAGAAGTGAAGTCTAACACAGCACCCCAGGAAGTGGGGAACTTTTTTCTATTAACCAGACTCTGGTTTTCTAGTAGCAATGGAAAGCTGGTCTTCATTATAAAGCCAAACCATAAGTGGTAAGGCTCAGATTCTCTAGTCCAGCTATGATGAACTTGGGAAGAGACCAGGCAACTTCTGGGGATCTCAGCATGGAGCCGACCATGGTTTGGTCTTTGGCACAAGTTAGAGCTACGTGTTCTCCTTCTCCCAGGGACTGGGTGTTAGTGATGTGAGAGACTAGAAAGGCTGGATTCCACCCAGTGGGAATATGTAGGGTGCTAGATGAGTTGGTTTTGTGGCTAAGGACATAGAGTAGAGTGAAGCAACTGGAACAAGGCCCAGGATCTTGTAGTAGGGATTACGACTGTTCCCTCAGCTAGCTAATGCCAACAGGTGCCTGACGTGAGTGGAAACATGCCAAATTGCTGCAGCCAGATCCAGAACAAGACCTGTATTCCAAGGCACAGTTGCAGGCTGCCACCTTTTTAATGTTTTGTTTCTTTTGGTATGTGGAAGGAGTCATCTTCTTTCGTATAGTAGATGTTTGACTTGATCAGCATAAGAAGCCAATGGTGTTTATTTTTTTTCTGCCTTTGTGGTTTTTTCAGCTCTGGGATAGATTATAAGAATTTGCTGTTTCAGTCTACAGATTTTGTTTGATTATTGAGTCTTGATCATGACTGAAAGATGGCTAATTTTTTTTAAAGCCTGTCACTCTCAATGTTGTCAAGTATCTCTATAGGTAAATACGTTTCAATATCAGCACAAGCCTCACTGCATGCAAAGCTGACCACTTCTGTAAATAACTGAGCTGTCCCATACCCCATAGAAGGCCGCTCTGCAGCTCAGAGATTAGGGCATCATGGTTTTGATTTTAATACGCAACAAACCCTGGCAGGTCTTTCTTTGACTTTCACAGGCTCCGGGTCAGGTACGGCAGCATTGCTGATATTATTTTTGCTTCTTTCTTTTCATATAAAGATAAAACACTTTTCAAGTGAAGTTTCAGGTAGTCTCTCAGAAATGTTCTCTGTATGATGTCAGTAGAGAATTCTATGAAATATTCTGCTTAAGGGAAATATGTTTCCTTGTATTAGTTTTGAGGTAAGTTCTGAATTATCAGTAATAGTTGAAAATATTACCTCATCTGAGAGCCAGTTTCTCTTTCTAGCAGCTGTTGCATACAGCTACTTAGTGCGCAGAGACTTTTGAGGTAAAAACCACTGAATGTAGGTAAAGTATCTTCCCCTAGTGTTTATATACACATTAATGACGTGCAAACACACACACACACGCACTCCTGCTGACAACGGATGTACCTAGAAATATTCTTCAGCAGCACCATCACACTGTGTTATGTGGTTCTTCCTAGAAACAAAAAAAGTAAAATTCTGATTAGTTTTGTGTGTATAAGCCATCAAAGAAATGAATGGCTTCTTTATTTGTCAAGTTATCTTACAGTAGATGCTAAAACTTGATTTCTTCAAAGCACAGATGTTTTAGCATCAAAAAGAGGAGGTCACATTCTAAAATAACAACTTGATAGTGGGTGGTACATGTGATCAGAATTTGTGTCTTCTCTAAACAGGTAATCTTTTGCTTGATGATTTCACTAATGAAGTAATAACAACAGTCCTTCCACTTCTCAGAAGGCAGTTAATTAAACTTGTGCCTAAAATGAAGACAAATGTGAATAAAGAGATAAAATTGCTATTACCATGTGCACTTCATGAGATCCTTGAAAGAATGTCATTTATATATATATTAAACCTTTTGTCAAGAAATAAAGCACTTTCTAAAAGTCACCATGGTAGTTTAGCTCACTTTTACTTTAAAAGGGAAACTATTTCAATGTTTCTATAAACAGAAAAATTCAATCATCTTTCTCTAAGAAAGAAATGTTCTCTCCAGCCATACCTATCTCCGCGATCGACCTGAAACCAGTTTCATAATAGTAGAAGAACCACTGCTCAAAAAAGAGATTAAACAAATATAATTTTTCAGTCTGATATTATCCCTGGAAACCAAAGAACATTGTATAATGTAGTGATTATTCCATCATAGTTAGAAATAATAATAGGTCTTCAGAGATAAATTAGAGTCGTAGGCTTGCTTTATAAATGCAGAATGCTCAGCAAATAATTTAAGGGTAGTCATGGGAAAACACAGTAAGACAGTCCTCAGCAAGTGAAGCAGACACACTCCTCTTCCAAGCAGGGGATGAAAAATACGTTGAAATATATTTCATATGTACTTATGAAAAAACATGTTTTCATATGAAAAAAGTTTTTATACAAAATATGTTTTCATATGTACATATGAAAAATACATACCAAAAGTCATTGTACAAAGATTAAAAAGCCTACACTACCATCACCTGTCTTGGCCTTATTACACCTTTTGGACAGGCAGGTTTTGGAAGGGCTGTTTCCCCATGCTGGAGGTTGCTGTGCAAGGTGCTGCAGGGTGCAGTGAGGCATTATCCCTCTCTCCTTTCCTCATCTCCTCTCTCCTTGCTCCCCCCTTCCAGCACACCCCAGACTACCCCTTCCCATATCTCCTGGTCTCAAACACACACACAGAAAGTTTGCCTATATGGCATAGGTGTGCTCTGCTCCTGCAGGCCTTTGGGGTGTCCCTGGGGGGCATGGGAGCAGAAGGGGAGGTGGGGAATGTCCCCACTGCTGGAGCGGAGCAGCTAGGGGCGATTCTGCGTGCAAGAGGGCTGGAGGCGGCCAGAGGTCTGCCCGCACAGCACACAGCAGGGCCACCTTGGGCTGCCCAGAGACGCACAGAGCAGCATGCAGGGCAAGCGTCAGTGCCTGTGATCCTGCAGAAATGCCATCACCTTGTAACTTAATGTCACCTACCCTCTGAATTGCCACTTCTGCCCTGCTCAATCCTGGTTGTTAGTCATTCTTCCAAACTGCAGGTAATGAAACACAATTAGACAAATTCTTTCTTTCCCTAAGCAATTTTTAATATTACATTGACTTAATTTAAAGTGTTGTTACACTGTAAGACCAGTGAGCCATTTTTAAGCATATTCATTTAGGCAATTACATTTCTTCATTTCTGACTCTGTGGAGATTCAGTGCAGTGTTTCTAGCAAGTGAGAGGTGTTTTAGGGAGAGAGAGTCTCTCTGCAGTGGAGATTGAAGCCAGGCTTCAATCAGTATGAAAGCCTGATTCTTAGCTGCCGGTAATTCTGTCTTCTCCAACTAGTCTGTGGTGAAGGTGTCAGGCTTAGTCATACAGTTGAGGAGAAATTACTACAAAGTTTGAAGAAAATTGCGCAAATCATTTCTGAGTCCTAGACCTCAAGAAGAAGCCATGCAGTAGCATCTCCATAGTGAATTTGGAAGGATTCCTCTTTAAATCTTCCTGAACAGTTTGAGGTGATAGTTTTTTTGTGAAGTTGGGAGACCACAAAGCAACACTAAAGAGCTATATTCTACATACTGCACCATATATTCTATAGCTATATTCCCTCACTTTTAATCAAAAAAAGGACAAAACTAAATGAAAAAGAGTCACAAAGATGCTCCAAAAATAATGTGAAAGTTAGTGAGAACTGAACAAAATAAATAAGTTTAAAACCATGTTAGGGAACTTAAAAAATTTTACAAATACTCTTTCATGAGGCTGAAATGCTTTAAGTGATGAAATGAGCCAGTGTCTAATGGCAAATATAACTAACAAAATCAGCACCAAAAAGAGCACAGTAGAAACTACAATCACAAAAGCAAAAGGTTTGGAAGAAGATTTTTATTTGGATTCAAGGATACTTTGTGTTAATTTAAGCATCCTGCTAATTGCTTTGTGGCATGATTTCTATGAAAGCTAATATTTTAAAAGGTTTTATAGGCCTCTTCAAAGTTCCCTCAGAACTAATCAGAGTAGAAATAGTCCCATCCAGCTTTAGATGTCTAAAAGGAAGATGTCTACATGTAGGCCAGTCAGCTAGGTTCTCCTAGGTGGTTAGCAGTTGCAACTTGTCTTCATCCAACGTGTACAACACAGAGCAAAATAAGATCAGTTGCTGGGTGAGATGAGGAGTGGGACGTGCCTCCCCCACGCCTTCGCCCTCCTGGAGCCCCCTCTGAATCAGCGGAGATGAGGGAAGCATAGCAAAATGCCTTCTTTCTGGAGTGAAAGGAAGACCCGGGGCCACAGCGTGACTCACTGGCTAGTAGATTAGAGAGTGCCAGGAAACATTCGTGGGTACTGGAGCTCAATTGTCTATACTGTTAAATTATTAGAATGGTTCCTGGCATGGTTTTGAGTTATGCCAAGCAGCCTTTCCCCAGACAGTTCCTAGGCACAGTTAAGCATGGACCAAAGACCATTCCCAATAAGCAGTTTGCATGCGGTCACCTTTTTTGGGAGGCTGAGAATTTAATAATATGGACATAGGACACTCTGTGCCTGTTGGTCTCGGTGCCAAAGGAACATTTCCTGTCCCATTTAATTTCCTAGCACAGACATAGCCGCTGTGTTACAGTCTGATCCCTGCTTTGTTCCTGTAGCTGTGCAACTGAGCATTGGTCTGTACTTAAAGTCTGTGGCAAACCAAAATGTAGTCTTTTGTGTCTATGTTACTCAGCCCCATCCCTAAACCTCTGTTTGTCTTTGTCTTTTTTGAACTATATGCTATTCAGACAGCAACTATATTTAGAAAGGGCTGTGTATTGTGCAGGTCCATTTAAATTAAGTAGTTATCCAAAAGTTAAAATCTGCTCTGTAAAGTAAATGGAAATTAAATGAGACTGACACAATGCCTAGGTCTTCTGTTCGCATTGCTAGTGAGCAGATACTTACCACTAATTTGATTTTTCATCAGAAACAGGTACCATTCCAAGAGCAGGACTGAAACTCCTGGGGGCTAGATGGCCCCAGATAGCAACATCTGTCAGGTGTAATAAGGCAGAAAGCTTTATTTCAAAATAAAGTTCTCTTTCTTCTTTTGACCCTAAATGCAGTTCTCCCCTTGCTTCTCACTGAGCATATTTCCTTCTTTAGTGGGTCAGACACAGCCTTGGAGGCCTTTTGCAGATGTTCTTTTCCTTTCTACTGCCTCTCAGTTACGCATTTCATTTATTTTCATCCTGCAGTGCTGCCTAAATCTATTGACATTTGAATTGTTAGAAGCAGTGATCTGCAGCTACTGATGTTGGTCATATCTGATATCATCCCATCTTATCTGGATAGTGGAAACATAAAATGTGCACTAGAAAAGGAGCACAGTTACTCCTTTAGGTACATACTTCTCTAGTGTATGAATTATTCTCAATCTTTTTGTCTGTAGCTTAATCTATGAAAAACAAATGTCATAGGCTGTCCTCAGACAGGCAGAGTGGACTGAGAAACTAAAGGGGGAAAAGGAGCTAATTTGGCCCAGGAGCATTTGGAGGCAATTGGAAGAAGAAGGGACAAGATGTGAAATTTGAGGGAGTTTGAGCGTGCAAGGGAGCAGATGGGGAACGTGAGGAAAGGCAGAGCACATGGGATGCAGCGGGGCAGCAGGCCGTGTCCACCCGGGCATTTGCACGTGAGCAGCAGCGGGTTAGGCCTGTTCAGTGACACTTGTCAGGGGGGCCACTGGCATGTGGCAGAAAGGCAGGGGCAGGGGAGAGGAGCCAGGAGGTTGGGGGACAGCGGGGGGGGAACCTGGCTGTTGTAAGAGAGAAGCTAAAGAGGCCAAGTAGGGTGAGGAGAAGCGAGAAGGAGGCAAAGGAAGAAAGTTTTTTAGATGAGAGGACTAAAATGCGACATGGTCACTAAAGCCTACAACCTCCAAAATACTTAGGAGTCTTGCACTGAATTTAGGATCTCCATCAGCATGCGGGCATGAACCCCTTGCAGAGCAATCACCATGTGCCACATTACGTGTGTCTCAGATTTTCAGGAGAGGCAGAATTTAAGTGAAATATACCTATGCAGGTGCTTGCTTTTTTCATCCTAAAAATGGGACTTTATCAAGCAGCCCTTTATCAAGTGCTCTGTCTCTCCGGGAGAGCCTGTCTCACTGGTGGTGTGGCTTACCTAAGCAAAGCATTTTTTCATTCTAAGTCAGAACTGTGCTAAAGAGGAAGCGATGATCTAGTTGTTCAGCCTCACCATATCCTGTGTTCAGAATAATTTTCATTTCTACTTATCTGCAAATGTTAATGGAATGTCCACAAATATTTTCTGTGTTTCTATGGTAAGAGAGAGTGTTCATACACTGTGTCAAAACCACTGCATCATCTGCATCACCCTGTGCTTTTCAGAAGACCCTGACCACTAGAGGAGTCATCTGTGGTATTACTTGTGTGCAAATTGACATTTGGTACATTTTGATCCCTCTTAGATTCACATTTTGAAACACAGACTTGCATATTACAAAGCATAAAGGTTACTTGGTCACTTTTATAATTACACTGTAATGACAGGGTATATCAAAACAGCTCAATGCAGATTACTTCCTCTGACTATAAAACAATCAGGCATTTGCTGGAATTTAACTGTAAGACTTTGGAAATAATTTTTTTTAAAGGTTTAAGTTTCCAAATTACTCAGAAGTAAAATCTCCCACTCCCCTGTGTACGCATGCATGGAGCGTAGCAGGGTGCAATGCTTGAGGAACTGTGCCAGTAAGTGGTCACGTGGGAGAAGCAGCTAATGTGCCGCACGCTTCCGCAGCCTTCTGAAAACAGCACTGTTACCCCTGAGCAAGCACCCAGGGACCAGCCATGAGCTGCAATGCTTCTCTCAGGAAAGGAGCAGCTGTCCTTTGCCACATTTCCTTGGAAAAGGTACTTCAGTTTGGGGTGCACATTGTCAGAAATATTCAAACTGTCTCACAACTGTGCTTCCCCCAGTCCTTTGCCTATGGCAGTGCAGAGCCTTAATGTGGCAGGGCTGGTGGGACTGGGGAAAATAAAGCACCCTTTCACTTTGTGTGAGAAGAGCTGTGCAGATCTCAAACCAGGAATCATGAGGTTTGGTGGTATTCCCAGAGATCAGAGATCACACAGCTCTTGCTCCTGATGCTCCGTCCAGCCACTGATAAACAATAATGGGTTGAAAATGTTATACCTAATTTCTCAGAGCAACATTTCTTCAATAGGCTTTTCTGCAAATGTACTGAGAGTATAAAAGTGCAGTTCAGTTTGAAAGGTATATCTGCATCAGGAAAAATACACGTTTTAGGAGGAATTCTGTCTGACTCAGGGCAGCTCCAGAAAAAATCCCTGACCTCCAGTTGCATTTGTCTTCTTTCCGTGGAGTGAATCTCTGAAGAAACTTTTTTGGTTTTTATAGAGAGAAATATTTTGGAAAAGCATCACTGGTACCAAATCAGGAACAAGACAAACTGAGTTAAATAATGCCCAACTTCCACACAGGTGTCTGTTTCTGTGGACAGGTATCTGGAAGTCTAGCTTGCCAGTGCAGTACTTTGTACTGTGTTATTGAACTGTTCCAAAGACAAATTTTATGAATAGAGATCAAAGTGTTTAAGAGGACTGTTAGCAAATATGACCACTTGTGCAAATATCCGTGAACCTCCCTTCAATAGCTATTCAGTAGTTCCAAAGGCTGTCAGGGCATGTAATGATTGTAATAAATGTTGTATTTGCTTTTGTTTCAGCTGGCTTTGACCAGCAAATTCGGCTGATTACTTCCATTGTTATTTTTGCTTAGAAGACAATTATATTGTTATCATTAAAAAACCCCTCTCTTCTTACACACTTCTTTGGATTGGTCTTGAAATTCGGAACTCACTACCCTAGTTAACATAATTTTAGAAGTTATTTTCATTCTTATCTTTGCAGTTTTTTCTTTTCAGTGCTTTTGCTTTGTTTCATTCTCCTCCTGAATGCTGCATCTCCCACCTTTGTGTCTGTTGGAGAAACAAACCAATAATTGTTGAGACCCTCCCTGCCCCCAGAATAATAGTCAGAGGTTTAAATTATAGCACACACTAAGTAAAGATTGGTATTTAGCTGATCATGATGTGTTGTTATGGCTAGATTATAACTGCATTCAGGAGCAGGATACTCCCATGACTCTGACATTATATTCTAGCAACATAATAGCTCACACAGGTCTCTGAAGAAGCTCCTTGTGTTCTTTCATAAATATACTGAAAATACAGTCAGCCTCATCTGTATTTGGTCTACTTGCGGGAAGCAAAAGGATAAATATAAACTACCCCATCTCTGTTGTGGCTCCAATGTGCAGGACTCATCAAAGTACATCGATGGAGCAGTGCCAGTGAAATTCCCACTGGGTCTCTACAACATGTTGTGACACGACCACCAGGACAAGAACAGCCTAAAAGCAGATGCTTTACGTGGCATATGTCCCTGGGAAGGAGCATATCATTTGGAAATAAACCGTGAGAGAAGTTAGTGCTGGTCTAATCAGCACTATGTGGCAGAGACAGTCACAACTATAAAGGTCAGGAATCTGCCAAGGATCCCTGTGCTGTGTTGTTTAGTTGAAAACTGACAGTTTAGGGTACCTCTGTGTGCAAGGAAACCACAGTAGACAGCCCTGAATGCCTTTGGTAAGGGTTTGACTTAATCTGTATCCAACTGATAAAAAAATGTCATAGTTTCTTCAGTTTCTTCAGAGAGAACTTTTGAGACAAGTGAGACATGTTTACCGAGGCTGGCCTGTACACTAGAACTAACCCCATTTCTTTTACAAAAAATAATTCATAAACTATGGAGGGCTTAGGATAGACATAAGCTACAGGTCCTGATTTGTCCTATGTGTAAACCCATGGTATTCCCTAGCTTATTTTTGTCCAGTTTGTCTCTGTTGATTACATCTAAGGCGTCCACAAAAGTTCTTTCAGAACTTCTTTTCTTCAGAAAAGAAGGCCTTGTTGAATAGACTAACATTTGCTGTATGGAGACTCCAAATCTCCACTAGAAATTGTCTGGGATCTGTGAGTTGCAAAAGGTGCAAAGAGTTGTTCTGGCAGCGTGCTGTGATATTGTGATATCACTACCAATGCTGTTTTCTGATATTTTATTTTTATCATACACTGATTTGCACTGTTCTTGACAAGAGATGGTCTTCCGTACTTGCCGACTCATCATTGCTGAAGCTGTCCATACTGAGATTTTCCCTCAGGACCCTTTTCTATGCACTGGCCAAAACAGTTTGCCTTAATCTGTGAGTTTTTACAATTTGGATTAAACTAAATGGGAGCAGGATATGCAACACTTACGAGGTTGTAATTCTGTAGCTAAACATCCTCTCTTTTATGTTCGTTTTTGTTTTACAGGTTGTTACTTTGTGGTATAGAGCTCCTGAAGTTTTGCTTCAGTCCAGCTATGCAACACCAGTTGATCTTTGGAGTGTTGGCTGCATATTTGCAGAAATGTTCCGTCGAAAGTAAGAAATACGGTTTTATTTTCTTCATGTTTTTCGTTTGAAATTTGAAAAAATGTGCAGTAATGTCTGGTACAATACGCTGGATCACATCTACATTAGAAAGGCCTGATAGGTTGTTTTATTTGTAGTGTAAAATGTAAATATCCACTGCGAATTCATACTTGTTGACATCTTGGGTTCTTTCTTTTTTGATGGGAGTCTGTCTCAGCTCTTGGTAAAGCCTGTACAAGCATTGTTGTATTCCTGTTATACCTGAATCCAAATGCAGATAAAAGTGGGCTAGAGAAGCTGTTGGTCAATTTGAGTAAACCTGGATTCTGGAAAGGATTTACCCTGAGGAAGGCATGGCACGGTGGTCAACAGAGTCTTCTCGCTCTGGATTTTGTGCATTGGAACATCAGGTGTTTGCTCGTAGTCCCTTCCTGGCTTATTTCAGATCTCAGAAGTCCCTGTAAAGTTGATTTCTAGGGGTAGGAATTTTCTTAAGAATAAGCTATTTATCCTGAGTGTAAGGTAGCAGAGATGTTAAATGTAGTCCAAAAAAACCCCAGATAAAAGACCTTTTTTTTGGCTGATTCGATTAAATTGGCTGTCAGAACTGTCTTGCTACAAAATATTAGAGTTCAATGCAGATAAGTTGTGAATGTGAGTGGAACACTTGTGTACTGGTCTTTCGTCATGGAAGGACACAAATATGGACATTGTACCGTGGAGGGTATTGAGAGGAACAAACCCCCAAGAACCTTAACAAGGTAAATATGTCTTGATATTAACCCAATCACACACATTTTGGTTGAGCTTACTGCAATACATGCATGTTGTCATCACCTGGGTGATCTCCATGTAGAAACTGTATAGCATGTTGGCAACACCCACTGTGAAATCGAAGAATATACATAAAGAAAATGTGAAAGGAAGTGATACACTGGGTGGCCTAGAAACCAAAATCAGTATAATGTACAAGGAGAAGCCATACTGCAAGGGTCTTGAGAAACAACTGTTCCATTTATACAATGTGAAGATCAAAATACTAATTGAAGTCTTGCAAAATAACTTTGGGATTCTACTACTCATTAATGTTAGTATATGGAAAAGTCATTTTTCTTGGGCTTCTTGCCTGGTCAAATGGCCTGGGTAGAATTATTATACTCCACCCTCTCTGTCTCTGACTCAGAAATGAGGTCAGAAAATGAGAGAAAAAAAAGAATGTGGATTTTAGGAGTATCAGTTAAACCCTCCGTTGCGAACTCGTAAAGATTTGGTCTTATTCCACATGCTGCCAGGTTCACAATAGCATGAAGCCACTGATATTTTTTCTGATTTAAATAGCAGAGTGAACAACTTCATTTTAGCATTTGCAATAAGACAGATACAGGACAAACAACTGAACACAGAACTTTATTACATGCTCAGAACTCTTTCTTTTCTCATTTAGTTTTCAGTATTCTGACAGATAAGAAATATTGCCATATAGAAGCACCACAAATTTAATTTAATTTTTCCTTTTTTGATGTATGAGCCTCACTGAGTCTCCAAATCCAATACAGTAAATTAAATTAGAGACAGTTAATTTTTCTACTTGTTTACAAATGCAAATATTACATCAAGATTACAAAATCAGAGTGGTTTTTTTTTTTTTAACGGAAATGAGATCTGACTTGAAGCAGAGTTTGACAAAAACAGGACTTCTATTATTCTTGCCAA
The DNA here is from genome assembly GCF_949628215.1 of Phalacrocorax aristotelis. Taxonomy (NCBI): domain Eukaryota; kingdom Metazoa; phylum Chordata; class Aves; order Suliformes; family Phalacrocoracidae; genus Phalacrocorax; species Phalacrocorax aristotelis. The sequence continues at coordinate 26,441,036 of NC_134277.1, read as the reverse complement.
ATGCAGGGTCAGTCTGACATTCTCAGTCCTAAATTTGGGAGAATGTCAAAAACTGTAGAGGTCAGGAATCTGCCAAGTCTGTATGTACTATGTTGTTTCATTGGAAACAATATGACTTTCACATACTGCCGTATACAAGCATGATTTGGAAGACTAATCTCAAGGCTCATTGCCATAAAGCTACAATGAACAGCACTGAATGCTCTCTCCGTGGACTGTTGTATTGGGTTAATGTTGCAATACTCTCTGTATGATATATGTTCTCTTTCTGATTCTCCTAACGGATTGCAAAAGAAAACCCATGTTACTATGACCTTGATAGCAATAAACTGTAAAATTTTGCAAACTCCGTGGATTATTTCCAAAAGATTGAATACATGCAACAGCTATTTCTGCTGGAATATGGTAGTGCCCGTGGCTAATACCTGATCTGCATTTCCACTGGTGTTGGTAGGATAAGAGTACAAGAATGCAGCTAAAGCTTAGAAGTAGGTGTTGGTTTGACATTAAGACAACCTTTTCTTTTTACTGTCTTACTGGTTACTTGTTGCCTTTTTTCCCTACTGTCTTTTGCTTTCTCTTTGAAAGGTTTTAAAGCTCTGTCATTTTAAAGAAATGTACCGAGACTCCTCTGGGGTTTTTCATATCATGAAGACTGGAACAGGTTTCAAAATAAAACACTAGACAACATCACAAAATATATCAGAATCCTGTTTATGCCAAGAAGACATTTGACAGTTTGAGTTTGCTAGAATGTAGTTTTGTAGGCTGTTACAAACAGCCAAGGTGCTGTAGGTTTGGACAAGCGTAGGAGAGAGGTGAGCTCTGTATGAATGGTCCGGTCCCTATGTTACAGGTTGCTATGTCTCTAAGTGGAAGACACCTCTTTTAATTTAAATCACCCTTAATCCAAAACAGTTTAAGACAAATGATTTGTTTAAGAAATTGATCAGAAATGCACAGAAGTGTATAAAGGAATTCATAGACACAAAAAATAAATCTCTGCCTAGATACACCTAGAGTAAATGTGAACATTTCTATGTCTTGGATGATTCAGCTAAACAAATTACACTTCTCAGCTGAGGACTCTGGTCCTCCTGCAATCTGAGGTTTGTGCAAAGTCATAGCTATATTTAAAATATGCACATTTTAATTATGGTGCAGATTTGTAGGCTTCTGCATACATGAATGCACAAGGGTTGTATCCTGAAAGCCCTTGCACAGATTCCCAAGGATCCTACTCTACTTACAGATCAACAATTAATTGCTCAGTAGTCAGGTGTTTGTTATGTATGCAGAACCTATTCTGCTCTGTGCATCTTTTTCTGTCCATGTGCACTGCTGATGAGAGCATCCCCAAATAAAGCATTGCTTGAAAAACTCCTTATATGGTAGTTTCAGTTTTTAAATTTCCTGTCTAGTTAAGTAGGTTGCAGTGAATTCTAGACACATTTGGATGACTGTCCTTATCTAACAAAAATGTAAACATATTTGTTACAGTGACTGTTTTCTTTGTGATTTAAAAGCTGTGGTACGTTGATAGTAATAACCAGTAAGGAAAATTGTAAGGTATGCTATGGCTTGCTACCGTGTTTCAGAATCCTTCAGAGATATGGCTGGCAGGACTGACGGGGGCCCGATGGCATGGGGGCATCCTTTGGCACAGCAAGAAGATTAGCTTTTTTTTTTTAATGTTTAGGTAAAAATAAGCATTACTTATAAAAATGTTTCACTCTGAGGCTGAGTATTTTCCTGGCCGGTAGGAAAGGGCCTTGTACCTCCTACTCAGTGAACAACTCATTAAAGAGAAGGCAAACATGGGAGTAGCATCCACTTCTGTCTGGATACATGAAACACTTCCAGCTGGCTCAAGGACTGTGGGCAGCTCCAAAGCAGGAAGCCATGACCAGTGTTTTAGAGAAGAAGGGACTGTCTCTCTTCTTGCTTGGATTAGGTAATACTTAATCAAAGTGAATGAGTATAAGAGGGGAAACCAGCTGGAATCTGAAGCTGGGTGAAATGATCTATAAAAGAAAGCAGGGATCACCAGTCTTGGACTCTCTTCTGAGTAGGCAGTGTTGAGAAAAAAATGTTGAAACATTTCAATGCTTAGTTCTTAGTGTATCTATACATGCCCAGTTGTCAAAACCACAATCCTATACAATTTCAGTCCTGCACAGACTAGGGTGTTCATAGGTGTGTGTATGTGGGACTGATGAGTCAGATACCTATACAATAATTGCAGATAGGCAAGTTTAACTAATATTTCACAAGCAACTGAGTTTGTCTTCCTTTGTAGTAAATATAGAGCTAAAAATCGTCAGAAGAGACCATCGATTTTTGTAGCCTATGGTATATTCACAGCCCAGTCAAACTGAAGAAGTCATACATTCAAGAGTGGCCAGTGTTGTGACTGCATTTGCAATCTTCACAAACATTAAAGGTACCAATTCAAACGCAAAACTTGAAAGACAGTCCTCTCCCAAAAACCTTTCCACCGCCCCAAACAAAAAGTAAAACAGTATTATCTCAGTGTCCCGAGCTTCATCCAGCCAAGGGAAATTAATTCCATGCACATGGGCTTCTTACTGAGGCTGTTCATGCACCAGGTCCATGGTGTTTTAATCAGCCTGCTGTTGGTAAGAACATCAGTCCCAGAATTTCATAAGCCACAAGATTGGCACAAATAGCATGAGGTTATTATTTATTCACTTTTAAATATTAAATCATGTTTTTAGCAGTTGTGTCATTTTTCAGCTCACTCTGCCAGCTCCTAATATATGTGAGACAGTTATTGCATTACCAACCATGCTTGAAAATCGTAGCAACAGATAAGAGATGTGTGACTACTAAAATAACTATGCACAAGTTCCCTGGTGGGCACAAACAATGGACATAGGGGAACAAGATATAGGCATGTAAGTCTTCTTTCAATGGTATACATTTGTCCAATTAGAGGAATTACATCACTGTGTGTAGAAAAGCCATGAGCCCGGGACTTCATTCCTCTAGTTAATGTATACAGATGTGACAAAATCAAAGCTTAGAGCCTCGTCAGGTGATAAGGCTGTGATGCAAGCACTGGATTTGGGACCTACAGGCTGCCTTTAATCATAAAACATTTAACAGGTTTAAAAAAACTAGCAATACACACATATTCATTCTTAGATACTATGTCTTGCAGTATAGAGTAATTGTAAAGAATCTTTAATCCTAAAATATAGTAAATCTTTATTCCCCTTTCCAAACAAGCCATTACTATGGCTTGATTTTGAAATGTAGCCGTCAGACTCCTGGCATGTACCTTTTCCAGAGCCAGGTGGTAGGATAGGTCTGTGGAAGGAGACGGGGTACCCACCTGCCCCTGGATTCCACCTCTACTCGTGAGCAAGGGAAAAGCAGTTGGCTTTGCAGCTTAAGTTTCAGTTAATGCTTTGTGGGATAAATATGATCAAGTGGTTGCAGTAGAAAATAGCCAAGTGTAACAGGAACACCTGTTTTTAAGCTGCCTCCGAAACCTGAAGCTGGATAGGAAAGTTTGAACTTCTATCACTGAGTGAAAGAATAACTCTTTTTAGCTGGATCATGTGGTAAAATCTTGGCTTCACTGAAATCATTGTTGAAATTAACCCTGACTTCAAAGGGGATTGTAACCTCTCTAGAAACAATTCAGTGTGACAGGGTGGCATGAAGAGTAGCAGAGCTAATCTCTGTTAATGTGCATAGCACACCGCTTAGTTGGAGTGATCTCTGTATAAGACAGCGTTGCAAACTGTCAAGAAGTAGAAGGTATTGCAGTGTCGCCCCAGCTTCCATTCCTTGCACTTCTTTCAGTGACCCTGTACAAGATTTCAGTTGTCTTATCTGTGAAATAAACCTCAACAGGTAACTCCCCTGGGCTGTGAGACTTTCATTCAAAATAAGGGTTGCAATGTATGTAGGAAATATGAAGAACTGTCAGTTGAAGAGCTGAGACTGGAATTTGCAGTCTCTCTCTTCTGGTCTTCATGAGACACTGTAGCACAAGCAAGAAAGCTCATTCAAGCTAAAGTTGCAAGAGTTTAAGCCACTCTGGTAGTGTGATTGTTGTTGTCTGTCTGCTAAAATATTACAGACACACAGGTAAAAAAGGTAGCTGCAAACGAAATCAGGACATGAGTATGTGAGCTACTGTATGCATGTCCTTATCCAGAGAAGGAGGTGCCTACTCCCATTTGTTACCAGTAGGCAACAAAGTGATAACTCATAACAGAGCCTGCAGGTTCTCTGGTGCTTTGAATGGGAGAGGCAGCTTTTATCTCGGAAGAGGTCTGCAGTCCAGTTCATCCTTGAGTCTGTTCTTCTGACTAGCATCAGTTTCATCATGCGCTCGTTTGGTCTGAATTAGCAGTTCCTATAGGTGCTAATCTCTCACAGATGTAGTCTTTTAAGGTTGCACTTTGAAAAAATTAGGTATACATCTGGCAACGTATGTTCAACAGCAGAACCACACGTTCTCAACTGCCTAAGCATGTTCTTCATCTGGAGAATGAAGTGGAATGGACAGTAGGCTTTGGGGAAAGTGATTCACAGAAATTGTGCTATTGCAAAGAATTGCTTGGAAATTTGAAGTACTGTGTCCTCTACTCCAGCCATTTCCTGGGTTAGTCATCCCTTGTGATGAGTTGCTTTGCTGTTGAATGGCCTTGGGGAATAGACAGTATATCCGTAACTTTGCAAATGCATACTTGACAGAATGATTTATATATACTAAGCGACCCTCACTTCAAATTAAGTAACAGTATGTCATCACTTAAAAATGTTTTCCATTAATATTGTTCAATTATCCAAAGCACTGGGGGAGCAGAAACATTTGTTTAAAGCCTGTAATCAACAGTAAAGTGTCATATACTGGAATATTCGCAGAAAAATACTATGCACCTTAATATGGAGCTTGTTTTTCTAAGTATAGTACATATTCTTGCCATAGCCCACGTGCATCAGCGCAGGCAAAGATGTGACTGAAGATAGTTCGGTTTGGACAGGACCAGAAGAAAGAGACCACATATTCATATCGCATGCCATAAATGAAACTCTGTCTTAAACTGAAGTCAGTGGATAAACTTAACATGATTTATGTAGGGTAAGAAATAATGGAAAAATCACCAGGATTTCTGTAGGGAAGGATTATATACCTTGTCTTTTTAAAATTATATTTATTAAGAGTTGTTTTGCACGCTATTGTGAATTGTCACCAATTTGGGTTTTTAACTTCTTGCTATATGTATGGCTATTGCAGATGAAATCCTGGTCATACTGAACACAAGAGAAAGAAGGGCAACCCTGACTGATAGCAGTGAAAACTTCACTTTTGTTTTACCTTTCTGCACATACAATAGTACCATGAACAGAGTCTGAAAAGAGACTCTAAAGATTAATAAAGGGACTCTAACATATGACTACTGCCATGCAAGGAATACCTCTGTGACAGGGCTTTGTTTCATTTTAGATGCATTTTAATTCTTTGTCAGTTATTTTCCTGTGTTTCAGCGTATCTGATCATTTAGTCCTCACTGTTTTAAGCGGGCACCATAGCTATGCAGCAGTAGGAATATTTTGCTTTGCCTACTAGATCCTGTATTTCTCCATATGGTAAAGTTTCTACCTTTTTTTCAGCTCTTAGCTTAACCTTCTTTTTTTGTGCTCTGTTGTCTTATTTTCGACACATCTCTGCAATGCCTTTCAAAAGCAGAGAGAAGAGAACTGTAATATATTTTCAGATCTTCTTTATGTTGGAAAGAAGAGAGAAATAGAAAGAGTAGAAGATAAATCCATGAAAGGGAAAAAAAAAATATGCATAACTGGATATTGGGAGGGAAGGTATAATAAACCCAAGACAGTAAAGTCACGTAAGTACAAAGCAACTGAGTAAATACAGTCACAAGTGCTGCTTATAACTTGGGTTTTCCAAATAAACTGTCAAGCATCTTAAATGTAGTTTAAGAGGGAACTGTTCCCTTTATCATGCAGCAATTTTAAACACAGACTTTGCAATCATATTATCTGGTGTTTTCCAGTGAACCTTAAACCAACGTATCTAGTGGACCAAGAGCTCGAAAGTGTAATCATTCACTTGTCTGCTTGCTCGCAGTTAGATGTTGATAGCAGGAAAATTAAAACAACAATTTTTTTTTTTGCTTTTCTGTTTTGTCTTTAACAAGCAAAGGTGGATGTTGTGGCTTAGAACTGTAAAAGCTACACAGCTTGATTTGCAACCTTTGAACACAGGTACTGTACAGTTCTGGCCTGAATTTGTTTTTGCCATTTTTGGAAATTATCTTGTTTTGTTACAAGAATGATTTAAGTTGCAAATGCCATAAAAGTTCACCACAGTCCAGACCAACTGTACTGGGAGAAGGTTCGTTCCTTGGAAAGATCTTGTCAGTGTTCAAAATTCTGTGCTTTGCACTTTTCCTCCTTTATTCTTCTGCCATTCATGTGCGTATGGGTGTGTGGGAGGCTGATGGTTTTTCCAAACCAGACCTAATAAAATAGGATTTTTTCTACTCCCCAGATAAGTGGCCAGCCTATTACAAAAATTTTTTTCAAGCATTTTTTAAGTTGAAAGGACCCAAGCCACAATTTAGCTTAGTGACCTTAGTGATTTGATGGAACAACAATGACATTTTGCTTCAAACTTAACTAACAAAGGAAGGCAGAAGACTGCACTTGTTCATGTTATTCCAGTTTTCAGATAAGCAGGACTGTTTTCTGTTTAATCTGACCTCTGAGGCAGAACTCCCGTTGGCTTTGGGCAGAGGACAAGCGCCCATTAATGGAGAGAAGGGCAAACAGTCGGAATAGTACCACTAATTATCAAGAACAAAACAGATGTGAGTTTCCAAGGCAGCATCACCCCATTAAAAGTAAAATACCTTGTTGGTTTCTAGCTCACATTTTCCCTCAAGCCTTTTCTAGCTGATATCTTTGTAAGTGTCTGCAGTTGGGCTGATTGATAGCCGTTAGTCAAATCCAGTAACTGTATCGGTCTGTGGTTGGAGATGAGTGGTAAGTGAGTGCCAGGCCATTCACTTGTGGTTTTCCTTCTAGTTTCCAGCTGTGCCAGACTTTCAGTCAGAGGAATAGATCTGTTGGTAAGGGAAACCGTTGATAAACCATAGAAACCAAAAACTGTCACTACCCATGACAAAAAAACAGAAGGGAACCTTGAGGCAGGGGTAAGAAGACCCGCAGAAACGGTGTTAGCTGACCAAGTTTAATTTGACTGTTAAGTTCAGGTGTGGGGTCATGTCAGGCCAGCCAAAGGACCAGGGCCAGGTAGCTCTGGGCTGGCAGCCGGTGCCGCATGCAGCTCAAATGCAGCTGGAGTTCACAAGAGAGAGCTCCCCTCCTGGGAAGCTTCCCGTAGCTTCTTCATGTGCTGGTGGCATGGCACTAGTCTGAAATCCCCCTGAACGTGTCATCCTTAAAAAATACACATTTCTTAGAGGGGCGATATTCCAGCCTGTGACAATCTGAGTGAGCCTTGCCAGAGGTCAGAGGAAAAGACCTTGTGGCTAGGAGAAAGACCACAACATGTCAGTCATGGTGTGGACATTTTTAATTCCTTGTTATTAACATCGTAGTGTTTGTAATGGATGTTTGGAAATGCAGCTGGCAGCAGAAGTGCCTGGGCCCCTCATGCTGAGCAGTGCTCAGCGCAGCTGCCTGTCAGTCAATGTGAAGGTGCAACACCTTTGTGTCTTCTGGGGCATCTCGAAGACAAGTTCATTCCTGGGATAAGCCAGAGCAGACTGAGGGCTGCTTTGATGGTATCCCCAGCTGCAGACGGCTTTCAGCAGTCCCTCCACCAGCCAGCGAACGGGAGAGAAGCAGAGTAGTGTTACCCATGCCCCTGCCTCTCCAGCCCGGAGAGGGATAGCCAGCTGTACGCTGCCCAAAGACTCTCCTTTTGAAAGGGTCTCCTGGCTCTTTCACACAGCTTCCCTCTTCAGGAACTTGGCTGAGAGAGGCTTTGCTTTTTGCCTAGAGTTTGGCCAGGGGAAGCTCTGTGTACTTTTATTTGACTCGTAATAGAACTAAACATTGTTTTTATTTACTTTTCTCTTTCATAAGAAAATGGCTACAAAAAGGTATTTAAACTCCAAGTGGGTGTACGGGATCCATTCCTGGACACTGGTGCACTCCGGTGAGAGGGAAGAAAGACTAGATTTTAACTGTGGCTCATGTTGCTGAGCTCCCAAGTATGGGGTTTTTCCAAATTGAGTGTCTAGTCAGAAATTTTGATCTGGGAAGCTTTGCTGAGTTTTCTGTATGTGATTGTCCAGAAGAGAAATCTAATAATAAGCTACCATTGGTCAGTCGTAAAAACGGTATGTAATAGTTCAGAAGTATATAGGACAAATCTGCCTTGCATTTGTGTGTTTTCAATAGCTTTGCACTAGCACTTCTTCATATGTAGGTGCTCACCAAAGCTGTTAGATGTTCTTTACTTCTAAAAAAATTAATAAATATGCATGAGAAAAGTGGAAAGTGCACTTAAAGGAACAGACAACTGCAGGAGTTTAAAAACAGCGGACAGCAGTGCAAAGCATGACCGCTTTCTGAAACATTGTACTACTTTGTACCAAGTAAATAATTGGCTGTGAGAGGAGAGCTCAAAATGTCAAAGAGAAAACGAGAGGAAGTTTGATACTTAGATTTCTGGAAAACCATTTCTCCAAGGGAACCACAGTGCTCAGAGGCAGCTCCCCACTGCCTTTGTGGAAAAGCTTACCTACACTGCAGGGTTCAGACCACTGCAGAGAACTTGCCAGCTGGTCTGGGAGTCTATGCTTTGGCTGTAGTTGCAGATGTCAAAGGCTAAGACAGAGTCCTAATCTGGGGAAGAAGGGAGGTGGCCACAGCCTCTCCTGCATGTGCGTGCTGACTGCCACAGAGCAGCACACATGGTGCCCACAGGTAGCTGGAGCTGCCTTTGCCACCAGTCCTCAGGGTCCTGGTTTTGGCTGTGTTCTGAAAAATAGAGAAGAGGCAGGGCAGGATACCGCTCGCACTAGTTCCTGTCCCTTCTTCCTTTGAAGCCACGGTTCGCCTTGTGATATGAATACATGTGTTGTTGCCTTGCTTCTGATTTTTGTTTGCGCAATGCCTGTGGCACTTCCATCACATTCGCTTGCATGCTCTGCCTGACCTGCTGACATGCTGGCCATGTACAAATGAGTCTGTGTGAGACACAGCCACTATGGTACGCTGACTCTGCTAGAGACAGAGCCAGGATTTGACAAGTCGAGGGCTCTTGATGTCAGCAAGTGACATGCCTGGCTGCCCTCTTATGCCAGCAGCATGCTTCATTTTGCAGTCTTTGAGGAAATGGCAGGCTGGCTATGCATGGTCAAACCATATGACTTCTTCCAGAAACTCATGCATAATGTGCTCTGCTTTCCTTTTATAGATGCACTGAATGCATACCGTCCGGAAGCAACTCTGTCAACACGACAATGTCTGATGCAGTGTTTCTTCTTTTACTTAAATATTCTCCATATTCATAGCTTCGACCCTAACATATCAGGTTTTTCAGTAATAACTGCTTTTGGAATATAGACATTTGTCAAATAAGAATTTCATCCAAGGGCTTACTTCATTTCCACTCATTTATTCTACTGAGCTGGAGTAAATTGGCATGAAGATTCAGTTACTATTGATTTTGACTGAGTCTGAATCAGTTACTTAAAGATAAATGACTCAATCAGCTATATCATCTAGAATTTGACCAAGTATAGTGAATTATCAGAGCATTTATTATTAGATTATATCCATGAAACAGGTTTTATTTTTATGTCAGTACAGCATACACACTGTTCTATACAATTGAATAATTTTTTAAGTGCTGTTCGTATCCAAATAATTGGAGTGCAAGCTTTCAGCATCTAAAGAAGTATATGTAGCAAGAGGATTTTCAGTAATGTTCCTATCTGTAGCTGTTAAATTAAGCCTATTTGGCAGTGATGAATCATACTCTGCCGCTGTAAGAATGAAGATACTCAGTTGTGCCTAGATCTCATCAGACCATTGGCAATGAAAGTATATGTACAAAGTCAGAACTGTATCCTAGCTGGGTGTCCTACCCACTGAGGCACAGAAGCAGGCTGGCTTGCTTCTCTCTTGCCTTGGAATCAGTTTTCCTTTTCTGAAAAGTAACTGCAAAAGGAGAGGTAGGATGTTGGTCATCTCTTAGATCTTTTAAGAATTTGATGGTGAGGGCACTTTGCCGGAAAGTGAGAGCAGAGTTTGAAGAGGGCCCAGACTTTTTGGTAAACTTTCCATTTTTGGCAAACACTCCAGCCACAACTGTATGAAAAGCAAGGCATAAAATGGCTTACCGTGGAAGGAAGTTTTCAACCAGTTATTCACTTAATCCAGAAGAGGATTCTTGTCTTTTAATTCTGAGCAAATCAGATATTTTTTCAGAAATGACAGCCTGGATCTTGGGGAACTCCTTGTGGTGGACATGAAGGTAGTGAACAACCTGGTGATGTGGGGACTGAAAAGTTCAAGATGTGGGGTGGCTCAAGGACCTACAGGTGCTCTGTACTTCAGAGACTGAGGAAACATTGATTCTGTAAAGACAGAGTTGTATGCTATTCCCATTAAAATAATGTCAAAAGCCAATAGCGTTGTGCGACGGACAACACAGAAGCAGGGCTATGGCTCAGTAATGGCAAAGCAGAGATAACAGCATAAAAGTTGTCCCAAAATTAATTTGGGAAGCTTTGAAACACACAAGTGGACAGCATAAAGTGTGTTAACGCTGCAGTTGCATAGGGGAGGATGGCATCTGAGCAGTATCATCACCTGGAAGTTCTTTTTTGTTTTTTCTCTTTAATATAAGAAATTAACTTACTCTTTCTTTTGGTCAGGATTCAAGTGGGAAAAAAAGAAGATGTCATGTGAAATCACTAATAGCTTGAACAGGATAAGTAACCGGAGAGCTCTGAATAAGTGAACTCAGCTTACTACCCACTGTCATGAGCCAGTGAATGTAAATCTTGCAGCTTCTCCAGCCTGAGTACCAGAGTGTATTGTATGGGACAAAGTATCGCTTAGGGCAAAGTTATATCTTAGTTTAATTGGTCTTGAAAACTGTATCAGTTTTCCTTGCATGGTTGCTATACATACTTTCTACCTTAAATGCTTATCGCAAGTTTTTCTGCAGGTGTCTATTAATTCACTTTAAGCCAGCACAGCTGCTAAAAATTAAAGTATTTTCTTCACACCATCCTTCTAATCCACTTTCATGTCTTTTGACACTCAGGCTCAGCAGCTGGAGAAAAAGTTTGAAGTTGAAATTTCACCTCTGCTCACATAACAGTTTACTGTTTAGTACGGAAATGTTTTCCCTGCTTTCTTGTCTGAAGTGTTGTAATCCCCTTTCAGAGATTTTTTCCTGACCAAGAGTGTTTTATTACAGCTGAATGTGATGAGACATATTAGCCACGGGGGGGGAGGGGGGGGGGGAGAAGTTCTTCTGATGTTTCATGTTTATCTGAAAATTTAGAGAGGCTTAGCACAACAGGTGCTATTAACACCTAATATGGGGGCAAAAGAAGTGATCACAGATCAAAACACGTAGTCAATACCACACAGCAGCAGCACAAGCCCAGCTGCAGGGAAAACCCAAGGATTCCGTCTCGTAGCTTGTAATGTTTCCACAGGGGGAAAAATAATCCCTTTTTCTTGTATTTTATTCTGGGCTGAGAATATTATGTTCTAGATTGTGTAGAACATTTTGAATTCTATGTTTCCCTTCAAATATGGAAATTTTACATCTATTGGAGCTCTCTTGTCTGAAGTCTCAGAGAGTGCCCATGTGCAGCCTCTGTTACCTCACTATCACTCTGTCACTGTACTACTGCAGATGACAGGAAAGATTCTGTCTTTCAGATTTTTTCCGATGTTTTTATGTTTGGATATTTGCTTTTCTGCCTTATTCTCCCCAGATCTAGAATTTAAAAATAAAAAAGTTAGACTAGTAATTTAGTCAAAAGGATGTACCATTTTATGTGGAACTTATAATGATGGAATTAAAACATCATTTATAACAGTGTCCTTTCTCATTATTTTATGTTATGTATGTAGAGTATAAGCTCTTCTATCTATAGGGTATACTTTAATCTGTGATGCTCCTTGCTTAGCGTTATTGAGAAAGAAAGAAAACCTGGGAACACATACTTGGATGTTAATTTGCTAAGTACCTTTGGGCAGATTTAATGAATCAGTATGGGTAGTATATGTGTTCCTTTTACATTAACTTGCTTCTCCTTTGATATAGAAGAATCAGGGGTAGGTAAGAGTTAGTTTCCTTCAGGCAATAATTATGTGTGCATAGACTTTCAGCTGGTATAAGAATGACAACACCGTTAAACATTTGGTTAAAAAGAGTTTATTCCAAGAGCAAGCAACCTAATGGCCCAGATTTTTTTTAGTTTAAAGCTTTACTGGGAAAGCAGTCTGATTGAAAATATATTCAATTTGTGGTACATGAATTGGATTTTAATTAGAGGGCCTCAGACTTGAAAACCTATTATATATCCCCTTGATTAAAACTAGTTCCAGCATTAGAGGCACTCTCAGAGCAAAGCCCATTTTAAAAGGGATTTTTAGACCGGTAAACATGGTAAATGTCAACTGATGAGCTTTCTCAGCATCATCTTGGCATTGCAAGAAAAGTTGTGAAACTATTAAAAAATTAATTCTGTATCTCTGAAAATTGTGATCTGAATAGATTTCCAAATGAAATTTCATACAGGATAAAAAAGTAGATACTTCATGAGAAGATTGCTTTCATTTCATTTGCGTAATTGATAAAAACTAGAAACAGACTGAAACTCCTGTTGCTTACCTTGAAGGTAGGTCTTTTGCTGTGATAAAAATGTTTTAAAACCACTTCTTTAAAATACAGCATTATAGAACACCTTCATACTCTGTCTAAAATGTGGCATTTTGGAGTGCTGTCTGCTAGATTTTTAAGTGAGGAGAAAATTATTAGTTAATTGAAAGAAGTGCTGAAAAACAGCTCTGGCGTGCTCGGGAAGGAGGATTTAGATCTTTTCAAGGAAAATATGGGCAAACATATTTCACAGGCACAAATACCTGGAGGTGGGCATCTTCCTGAGCTCTGTGTAGACACACACATGCTGCCTGCGCACAGCATCCTGCGCACTGATTTGCACCATTGCTTATGTAAGTGAACTGCAGAGAAAGGAGCCCTCTTGACTCCTCTCCATCCACATAGGACAGCATTTATCTAATCCATAGTCCAGTTAGTGCCTTCAAACCCTAAAACTGAGTTGCACAAGTAGAGCAAAGAAGCATGGCAGTTTTAGAGAGTGCAAATTTAGGACGGGGACATGAAATAGATTCATGAGAGAGAACAGAATACAGAAGACTAACTACACGATCATGTATCATCAGGATGATATAAAAATGCAGAAGCCTGCAGTTTAGTTATATAATTAAACTTCAAACTGCTGACTGACAAGATAGATGTAATTTAACTGTGTGTAGTGACGGGTGGGTGTTTAATACACAAATGGTTAAATCATATTGCTGGTAGAACTGTCAGTACAAACAAGAGGAATGCTTCTTTTTCCACTCCAAGCAGAGACCATACATTTTTTTTTTCCTTTCCCTTTTTCCAAGGTCAGTTGTGTATGTATTTCCAGAACTTATTTCAAATGTTGGACAGTTTTAAAAATGCCACTGTTACATCATGCTCCCTAGGCTGAGATAATGACCCTTAAAGCCCTGGTGAAATAAACCTACAAATCTTCTAGAGAAGCCAATGTCCACAGATAAGAGAACTGTGACGTGCATGCTGAGGGAATAAGTGAAGGACATTCAACCTATCAAGGCTCTTCCATTTCAAAAAGTAGCATTAAATGATAATGAATGCTGAAGCAGTTCTGCCCAGGAACAGGTGAGATCTGCCCACGTTAGAGCATATTCTGGTTGAAGATAATATCTGAACTCACCTTAATTTTGGGGTTTTATATATGTGTGTATCCTTCTGTTGAAGCACTTTTTTTTCTTAGAAGAGGTTGTGAAAACAGATCTCACTTGGCTTGATCCTGGGATCATTGATGTCTGTGATAAAGTTCCCTTTTATATCAGGGACGGGGGGGTGAGGCCCTTCATTCCCCTCCAAGGCCACCTGGGACCTTGAAACATGATGCTTGCATGAAAGGTGTAAAGCAAATGTTAAGCACCCAGAAAAAGATCCTCCTTTGCCCAGTTCCTAAGGGAGCTTTGAAGGTGCTTATATTTTCTCTCATTTATGCTCTTTCTCTTGCTTTTTGCTGTATTTTTGATCAACAACTGAATCTACACAGGAGGCTGGCCCGTCTTTGGTCGTAAAGCTGTACACAGTGCCTCTGTTTGGTTTCCCTTTTACTAATGTTTCCCTTTCACTTATGCATGCAAAGGGAACATGCATATCCATCTGCAAATTCCTTGTGATTGGTCCATTTTACAAGTCTGCCTCTTCCCAGGCTGCCAGCGTATATGTTAAAAACCCACAGAATGTCCAGCATCTCCATGTAATACAATAATTTGCAGCAAAGCAGTGCAAACTTTTCATGATGAAAACCCACACCACGAAACATTCATCTGATGAGCGATCTTAACCCCAAAGTGGATTGCCAAAATGATGCCTAATCTTTTTTAGTGTTTTATCTCTCATTATTCATAGTCTTTTCTATTTTACCTTTTAACTCCTCTTGCACACCAGTGGCTTGCAGCTTCCAGCCACATTTCTAGCAGCTTCAGACCCCTATATGAACAGTGTCCTGGAAGCTTGCTGTACCAGCTGGGTCTTTCCCTTGTTGGCTTGTATCTACACACAGCTCAGAAAGCACCTTGCTTTCTCAGTTCAGGCAGAAATCCCGTATGTTTCTTAGGAAATAGACTGTATGTGCATTTGGGGGTCAGAATATTATCTTTAGTTTTAGAATTAATTTACTTCATTTTAAGTAGTAATGGGGAGCAAATTCAACACACTACAGCACTGGAAGTTTGCGGTAGGTTTTTATAAACTACCTGTTTTTCTTTATCTGCTTCTGTCTACTGGGTAACATAAGAAACTCCAGAGAAAATAATAATTATTGGAATCCCTTTGATGCATTAGATCTGATTCTAATAATAGATTAATGCTGACACAGCCACAGTGATCTTAGAGATAGTATTAGTTATTGTGGTACTATCCTACTTGAAGAATCACAGATTTTGAGTAAAACAGTTGGGCTGTTAAAGACTAAAATGAGAAACTCAAGATGGCTGATCTGTTTTCTGTCAGATTTGAGCTGAAGAGTATTTCCTCAGTCATAATGTTTATCTATGTCATCTTTCTTCTTATATGTAGAAGAGAAGATAAGTTTCTTTAAAGTTTTGAGCAATTTGCGATCAAGTATAATAAGCTCTACATGAAGTAACTTCTTCCTATGCTGTGTCTGGCACCCACCCACACAAAGATATTATTAAAGGGAAAGGAGAGGGAGAAGTACAAAGAATGTTACGTTTAAAATGAGAACTCTGAATTGCACAACAGCTGAGGCAAGTCACTTGTGACTGGAAGTGGGTAACTGTCCAAAGCGTGCAATGTTGTCAGCTGTGGCCTGTTTTCAGATTAAGGTTTTATACTGTACCATATCCATTTTACCTATCAGAATGGCCAATGGTCTTCATCCTTAAGCAGTGATACATGTTTTTTCCTTTTATCTTGCCTTAGTTTCTCTTTTCATGCCTGCAGTACAGAATTGTCCCAGGGATCTGTCAAAGAGAAGCAGTGGTGGGAACGAGGGTGAGGAATCAGCTCAGAAATAATCCCTCTGAATAAAGGTTTCCACAGGACAGTCCAGATCATGTTATTTCTAGTCATCTCATAATTCTAGTTTTAGGTCTTGTTTGTTTTTAATTCTGAAAATGAAAATATTTTATTCATAACAAGTAACTAAGAATCTGACAAAATTATTTGCCAGCTATTCACATTTTCTAATATGAAAAGAAAAAAAAACATCATTTAAATATATCTCTGAGTCACAGACTATGTAGCTTGGCAGGTTTCCCGTGGCACGATGCAGGATTCCTTGGCAAATGTTTCTTGGCTTTAGCTTTTTTTAGTTTCTTCACCATCACCTCGTTGCTCATATACACACAGACATACAATGTCCTAGATGTAACTACTACAACCTTACCAAATCCTCAGATTCCTTGTACCACTTCTGTAGACTGCTGCTATATTCTTTCCCTTTACATTTTTCTCTCCACTATGTCAAATTATCATGGACTTCATCTTTCAACACCGACCCCATGATGTCTAATGCCTTCAAAGCAGCAGTTACCTGTTCTGAAACCACTGCTTTTCTTCCCAGCACTTCTCCTTGCCATCTCTTCAACCAGACTGCCTAAGCCCTACTTGCCCAAAAAACAAGTTGTACCTTTCCCACCCATGATGCTCTTTTTATTTTAGGGAGTTCTTGTATGACTTCACTGAGTACATGTGGATTGCCAATATACAGACTGTTCACTGAGAATATTGGACATATATTCAAGGCAGTAATCAAGAGATTATCCTTATTGTTTTTATGTGATAACAACGAAGGGAATGGGATTCCCATCTGCTGTTGTCACCATGCTGAGCAAATGGCCTCGCAGAAAGAATCCAGATAGTTATTTTGGAAGTTGTTTCTCACATATCTGGAAAGATACAAGGCTTGTCTAGTCTTGGAGATGCTTGTATTGGAAAGTCCAGAATTGTCATGATAGATCTGTAATATATTTTGGTTATAAAGATAATTTCTTGACTTTTTTTTCAGTATTGTTTTTCTTCACATGACCTTTCTTCCACGTATCCATTTTACCTGTAGTTTAATAACTCAGTGACAGAAATTGAAAGATAGTTTCTAATCAGAGTGTCACTAATTGGTTCAAACTGTCAGCCACTATCAGACCTGCAGAAATCGTTTCCTCAATGCATGTGGTTTTATGAGACTATTTTCTTCCTTGTGTCTGCACTGCAGTATAGACTAGAGGAG
Organism: Phalacrocorax aristotelis; assembly: GCF_949628215.1. NCBI lineage: Eukaryota > Metazoa > Chordata > Aves > Suliformes > Phalacrocoracidae > Phalacrocorax > Phalacrocorax aristotelis. Next base: position 26,423,946 of record NC_134277.1, on the reverse strand, counting down.
TGCTTATCAATACCTTTAATTCCATTCTTTCTGAAAAACCTAACTTTTCTTATGAAAAGTTGCAGACCCTCTTTCCTTTGTAGACCAAAGGCTGAAAGTGAAGTCTAGAAGTAATGTGGTTGGTTTACAGTTAAACCTCATTTATCTCTTGGGTGTCATTGCATTGTCGATGTACACAATATTTTTAGAATTGCTTTGGCATATCCAAGGAGTTGCACCAGGGAAATTTTTTTCATGGAGACTTGCTTGGGAAAGGTATATATCTCAATTTTTACTGAGTAGCACAGACATGAAACACAGCATCTATAAAATAAAGTACTCAACCTTTCAGACACCAATATCCAGTTCAGATAGATGGAATATTCAGTGAAGGTGAAACTCAGCGTGAAACAACATCATGAGCTGAGTATATTCCTTTGGACAAGAGAAGAGAGCCTAAAGTTGCTGAATGGTGAAATCTAATTTGTTCAGCTACATATAAGCATGAGAGCCTTTCAGCCAGAAGATTAGTGGTGAAAGTCCTTTTAAACTATAAGCAGATGGAAACTTTTTCAGGATTTGTGAGGTTTTATGTTGCAACATTATATTGTGATCTGTATTTTTATTTCTGTATTATCACAGAACCTTAGAACAGGTGAGGTTGGAAGGGACCTCTGGAGATCGTCTGGTCCAACCCCACCCCGCCTCAAGCAGGACCACCTAGAACTGGTTGCCCAAGACCATGTGCAGATGGCTTTTGAATATCTCCAAAGCGGGAGGCTCCACAACCTCTTTGGGCGACCTGTGCTTGTGCTCGGTCACCCTCACAGTAAAAAATGTTTCCTTACATTCAAAGGGAACTTCCTGTGCTTCTGTTTGTGCCCGTTGCCTCTTGTCCTGTCACTGGGCACCACTGAAAAGAGCCTGGCACCATCTTCTTTGCACCCTCCGTTCATGTGTTTATATGTATTAAAAAGATCCCCCCTGAGCCTTCTCTTCTCTAGGCTAAACAGTCCCAGCTCTCCCAGCCTTTCCTCATATGTCAGATGCTCCAGTCCCTTAATCACCTCTGTGGCCCTTTCCTGGTGTCTCTCCAGTATGTCCATGTCACTTTTGTACTGGGGAACTCAGAATTGGACCCAGCGCTCCAGGTGTGGCCTCATCAGTGCTAAGAAGAGGGAAGGATCGCCTCCCTCAACCTGCTGGTAATGCTGTTCCGCATGCAGCCCAGAAGTTATATGCATGTTTGTGTTGGACTGCCATATAAAAAGGTAGATAGATTTATCCTGGAAAAATAGTCACAATGCAGACTCATAGCTAATATTCATTTAACTGTGCAGCTGCACATTTTGTACCTCAGGAACTAAGGTACATGCTTATTGACTCAGCAGGAGTTTATTTTAGCAGCACAGGGTAGTAACATGGTGCCTCCAACTCATCTTCGTATCTGTAGGCTAAGGGCATTCTGGTCCTACATTAGACATGAAAGGGGTTTTCTTCCATTCAGTGGACACCATTCCAGAGGCGGTAGATAATGGTCAAGCTCCAAGGCCTGGAGAAGGAGTGGTCAAACACGATGGACACTTGCAGATTCCCTGCAACATTTTCCTCCTCCCGTTTCCCTAAAAAATCAAAGAAGCGGCAACCAACAAAAATAGGAAATTATGGGGACACAGCAACATCTGAGATTTCTTGAGTAAATCTCAGGTCCCACCTTCTTCCCTACTCAAGTACGTGTTTTGTAACAGCAATGGTGTTGGAGCCCTCAGAGCATGGATTTTTGTAGGAAGCAAAGTCAGGGAATGTTGAGAGGATCAAGGAACTACACAAAAGGCAAGTGGGTCTGCATGGAGAGCCCTTTCCATCATTGGACTATCCATCTTTCCTGAGACACATGTACGCACAGATTTTAGGAGTTGAAGTCAGAGGACAGACTCACATCTTCTACCACAGGAGATTAATCCAGTTCCATGCCTTTCTCAAGGAAAAAAAGGAATTCTACAAAATCAGACTCTCAGAGTTTAACCAGTCTTACACAGATTATCATCACAAAGAGAACACATCCCCAGTTAAGCACTTCTGGATTGAGCTTGCATAAATAAACCTCAGGGAGTGAGTGGGTGAGTGAGTCAAGCGAAAGATACCAAGAACAAAGGTGAAATTTTGCATTTCTGTGGCTGCTGAGTATGCTCTCAGTTCAGTCGTACTGGGGAAGCTGATGTCCACCTTTAAGAATAGAATTTTTTTTTAAATGGCTTGAAGTGAAGGTTTTCTTGTACTGGACTTGCAGTGCTGGCAAGTATTTACCAAAGATTAACTAGTGCCAAAATGTGTGATCTTCATACGGCTGCTGATTAAGTGGATCTACTTCCCCAATCATCCGTCCAATATTCCAATTGAACCTCCAGCCAAAATTCATGAGGCAAATTTCATTACGTTAGTGGTGCCTAACCTGGAGTTGGCATTCTGTTGTAGTCATGATGGTGGGATGGATAGGAGGCTGAAAGATTAATTAATAACACTTCATTATGATGAAATATCAAAGTATGTTGGAAGGTCACCTTGTGTTGTATAATTATATATTCAAAAGAATTTAAATTCTTGCTTCAGCCCTTAGTGAATCTGAGGCAGCAGCAACGATGGGAAAAACCTGCCTCAAAAATCCCAAGAATCATACTTGTTTTGGCATGACACTGCCTAAGGTGATTTGCAGACAAGGCTCACTTTGCCAAGCTTTCACATTAACACAAGGTTCAGCATACATTTTAAAACATTAAATCAGCTTTCCATTTGCATGGATAGCATCATTTGATTGTGTAGATTTTGTTAGTTTAAAAGGCCCCAATATTCTAATGCTGGAGCCAAAACTAAATACTCAAAGTAGCCTTATGTTAATAATTTTAAGTAGTCATTCAAAAAACATGTCTAAGATTGTCATATTGTCTCACTTTGGAAGATATGGACTGTGTCTGCTGCCACAAACAATACTAGGATTGTAGCTACTGACCATTTTGAAAATCAGGCTCAAAACTTACAGCAGAAGTAGTTGCACCTGTCTGAGTGAAGTTAAGATTTATTTGTTTGTAGAAGCCAGTATTGCTGGATGCCTTAAAGCCTAAAAAAATACAGAAACCTCTAAGTATGAGTTGAAACGGTCTTGCCAAAGAGGATGCAGTTAGTAAATATCATGGATATCTAGGAAGCAGTGCATCCCGTTATTTATGATTTATTTGGAATCAAAATAAATAAAGCCCTCTATGGACAAGTAACAGGCTACTGCATTTACCCCATCAGTTTCAATCTGATGTTGTAGGGTTTCAAATCAGACTTGACGAAATTGTTCTCTCAATTTCCCTGTGCAAAGCAGTTTGCAATGTAAGTGGATACGACATGACTTGAATGGCAGCGAACATGAAAGAGACAAAATGCATGTTTAGTTCATCAAAGATGGTCAGCATGTCTTCCAGTTATTGCTCTGCTCTTTTTCTCAGTAGCACAGATTTCTGCAGAGATTATTAAGTCTAACTGAGAAATGTCACAGTGCTCTGCATCTACTTACTGTATTTGGTGTGGACCCACAAGGTAGGCAGTGACATGGAGCTATTGTCTATGTGAGAGTGTGAATGTGAATGTGAATGTGAATGTGAATGTGAATGTGAATGTGAATGTGAATGCTTCAGGATGTGAAGGGCCATTTTTCAGAATTAACTCATGGTTAGCAAAAGGAGATCCAGATCCTACACCTCCTCCTGCGTATGGGCAATGAGAGGGGAAGGGCCATAGCTGAGTACTCCTTGTTCTCCCAGTGTAGATGGGAGAGGTCTTTGCCTATGAAGAGCAACGGTGAAATTATGTCTTTGGCTATCACTGCTGTTAAGGACCTGTATCAGACAGAAGAAAAGGAGTATGCAGAGAGAGACAGGAGAACTGACGTTTCTCCAAAGGCTGCCAATGAAAACATGGGAATATGCATTGTTTGTCAAGTCACAGGTCTCAGTTGATCAGTTTTGAGAACTAACCGTAAGTTTAAAGCATGCACTGTACTCCGAGAGCTGTGCTCCAGAAGAGGTGTGGCCCAGCTATCAGTCAAGATAATATCTCAGTTTGCAGTGTGTCGGAATTGTGTTTCTTGGAGTAATCTACCATTTGTTGAACCAAAATGGTACACAACATCTGGGGCCTGATCTTCACAGATGCCCTCATTCTTGGCTGGATCCTTAATCATCCATCAGTAATCTGTTGAAATGTCTTGGGAGTTTGAACATAAAATCACACTGTTTATCACACCTGACTGAATTCAACACAAAGATGGCAATATAGCCACACAGTCTTACAAATCTGAATTTCATAGGCACTAGTATTTTATAAATGATGAGTGAAAATATTTGAAATTGCACTTTGGAAAGAAAAAGTGTGTACCACTCTCTGAAAGTATTTTTAGTTGTCGTTTTTTTTCTGAAAGCCTTTTGGACATTCAGCCTATTAATTTGTTTCTTTCCTGAACATTTATTTATTTACGCAGCAGAAGTATTCCTCTCCTTCAAGGTAAATTCTGTACTGTTTCACAACCCATTCTTTACAGACCTTCATAAATCCATTGTCATTTATTTGACCCCTTAAACCTAGGAACACATTTCCAATATATAATATACAAGAAATTTAATTTTGAATTTATATCCATAATAATTAATCTCTAGTTTTATTATGTTTTAATTGATTTCATGACATTCACTCTGTTATTGTCTCTCTAAACAGCTATTTAAGTATGTTCTTTATAATGAAAACTATTTTGTTAATGATATAATTCATAGGATAGTATCAGCTGAGAGAGAGGAAGTTATTTCATGTTAAAGGATGCAATTAAATTTTCAAAAGTAGCATATTCAAAAATATGTGTCATCTGTCCCCCTTTCTATCAGTTCTAGCAGAAACTTGAAAGGTACACTCACAGACTGGATAAAACATGGAGGCAGAAGAAGTGAGGTCTCAAAAAAAATAACATTTTCACCTTACGTTGGCAGCTGTCAATGACAAATGTAAATTCACATTAATTAAAGCAAGTCACATCCTAAAAATATTTCTTTATTCTTTCAGACCACTCTTCCGTGGAAATTCAGATGTTGATCAGCTAGGAAAAATCTTTGAGTAAGTAATAACTAGTTGCATTATGTCAATATCTGTTTAATATTGAAACACTGTGAGGTTTCTTTGCCATGTTTTTATGCAATAATGTGACTAGAACAAAGTATTCCTAGAACATATTTCCTATTGCTACCGTATGCAACATAATATTTCCGTGTATTCTGTGTCAGAGTGGGAGGAGGAAGCAACATGGAACATAGTTCTGCAGAACTAACAGCCATCACCAGGAAGTTATGAGAGACTTCTGTTTCAGGCTTCTTAAATCTCTTAAACATATTGTGCATGTACTACTCATGCATATTCCTGAACAGTTAGATCCAAGAGTTTCTTTTCACATAAACAGACACAGGGGTTTTATTTTTCAGTAATTTCTTTGTGTATTTCAGAAAACGTTAGAATACTTTAAAATTGTTATGCAACTGAAATCCCTAAGATGATTACCAATAGCTTCTTTGCAGAAAAGGCTTCTGTACCTAAGAGAATATTTTAGTTTTTAAAATATATGTGTAGCCTGTTAAAATGATTAACAGTCCATATTTTGGTCAGGAAGGTAACTGTGAGAACAGAAGGAATATCAGCATTTTAACATGTGCTTTGTGAGAGATGAACTAATTGGCTTTATTTTAAAACCATTTTACAAAATGTATAAGAATCATGGAAATTTAAGATCTGATGTAGGTATCATAGGAAATCAAAGCCACATAGGGCCAGTCCCAGCTGGAGAGAATGAATGCCCATTTGCCTATGCACCTCTGGCTTCCCTTTTTGTTTGGAGGGGCTGCAGGGATCCAGGGATCTCGATGAAATAAGAGATAGGTAGCGGGGGGGGGGAGGGGGGGGCTGAAATATTATGCTTTTGAAGATATTCCTAAGAGATAGTAAAATTTCTAAGGAGAAGAGCTTAAAAAGAACTAATAATGAAGTTCTCTGTTTTTCCAGTTCTCAAATCATAACAGATCTGTTTCTAAGCATTTTCATTATTTAATATGAAGTTCCTAAATTGCAGGTCTTGATTTCACACAGTTGACTTCCCCTTCCTGCATACCATACCAGTGTATGTGACTCACTTGCGTGGTTAATTTGTCATGCGCTGAATAGCTCTTCCTGCCCAATCCAGAAAAATCAGTCCTGAAAGTTTACTTTTAATTCTTCTGCCAAAGCTACTCCTTTAGTCCTACAATATTCTGCTTATTAAATGAAGACAGTTTTGATACATGCAACATATTTTATAATTTAAAAAGACATAGCTGTGACTTTGTAAATTATTTTGATTAACTGGCCTAGGATTAATCCCATAGCTGCTAACCGCAGCCTCCAATGGGGATCTTTCCATCCCTAGGGGCCGAGATTACCTGTGCAGAAAAGAATTCATCAAGAAGAGAAAATGCCATGCTAATATTAGAAGAAATTCCTTATTGCACATCTACTTAAAGAGAAAGTTTGTTTTTGCCTCTTTAGTGCAGTTCTCCTTAAATAGTGCAAAATTTTTTCTTGGGGGGGGGGGGGGGGTTGTTATGCTAACTAGTGTTTATTTTGTGTTTTCACAGCTGGAGAACCCCCTACAGTTAGGCATAGCTCTTCTTGTAGGAGGATTGTTTCTTTCTACATTAGTGACTCATTCTGCAGACTAATTTGGACAGAAAGTAGTTTCAGGATTTTTGTGCAATCTGGACTGATGCATTCCTTCAGATAATTGGGCTGTGGTCTTCCTTTGCGTTACCTGTGCATTCTGATTTGCTTCATGCAAAATTCCACCGTGTTTGAGGGTAAATGCCTCGGAGGTGGCCCAAAACAATTTCCAACTTTCCCAGGACACCATCAGCGTGTGGGATATCCTCATAGATTTCAGGCTCAATGCTGCAATGGTTTGAGCAGACTTGTCTCCCATTGTGATCAATGGGAGTGGAAAGTACTCAGCATTTCTCAAGACCAGGTCTGAACCTTTGGCAGGAGGTGAAACTCATCCAAGATACTCCCAAACTTAGTCACTGAAATGGTAGTGCTACCAGACCAGAGAGAGGGCATCTACTGAGGCGCTCATTATCAAGAGTTGAGTCCTTCATAAGTGTGTAACTAAAAATGTCTCTCCTTTCCACTCTCAGTCTTGTCCACCCTACCTGTCTGACAGGCCGTCTCCTTTTTTCTTTTTGTTAGCTTTGCCTGTGCTTGTGCTTATTCTGCCCTGTTCATGCTCTCTCATGCAAACGTTAAAAAAACCTGGGACTAGCCAAACACATTTGAATGGCAGGTTAAACTCCATTGTTATTTAAAATATTTAACTCCCCCATCTTCCTACGGTGCTATTTGTATTATAGCTAATACGGGTTCAGATCCTCTAACAGCTAATCGCATGGCTTTAACCACCCCATACCCCCACTGTACTAGTGACGATAAAAGTAAAATTCAATTTTTCGTGCAAATTTAACTTATCATTTCCCAAGAGCTGTGATATCTCCAGACATAGTAAAATTAAATTGTCCTGAGATTTTAATCGCTTTGCCCTTCTGCCATGCTGTTGCTTTGAGGACACATTAATTTTCAGAAGTATTTTAGGTAAGAAAAATTACAATCTAAAATCCATGTAGGTAGATGTGGAGTAATTCCACTAAATTCACGAGGTAACGTATGATTTACATCAAAGTGTTTGGCCCATGGCCTCACCCGGTCTTATTACCAACCTCAGTAAGAAGGAAGGTCAATGCTGCTCCCTAGTGACGCTTTTTCATGTTCCTTCTTGCCTTACCCTGTCAGCATTTCCATTAAAAATCTCGATTTTACAAGCTGTAAAAAATTATTTTCCCTTAATCCTGACAAGTAATGTATGGTCTTTTCCAGAATTTCCATCAGAAACTGGCATTTCAACCCCACAAATATTAGCATCAGACTAAAAATGTATGAGATATGATCCATCGTTGCAGGTTTACCTACCATTTATTTGGGTTTTAAACCTTAGCATGATTATTTAATACGTATAAATATCTTCTAGGATTTAAAGAATAAAAAAATAAATTAAAGAAATAAATTAAAATATTCTATTAAAGGGTAAAGAAAAACTAAAATACAGTTGAAAGTAAAACCATAAAGACACTCAAGGCCTATGCCACTTCTGAACTGAGACTTTAAAACCTGTATTGTAAAGCAAATTAATTGTTTAAATTTGGGCAACAATTACTGCACATAGCTTTGAAGCATTATGAAACATCCCTTTTATTGCCTTACCCTCATCTTGACCCACACTTTTCTCTTAGTCCCTATTCTTGTGAATAAAGATCCTTGCATGCAATTCCCCTTTGAAACTTACTGCTTTTAATCATTCTGGAGTGACATATCTTGCACCATCCAGTCAAGAGCTGAGCAACTTTCTTCAAAGCACTCAGCCCTTTTTCAACAAAAAGGCTAAGAAAACTGAGACCTAGGCCAGAAGATTGCACCGGCCACAGAATGATTTCTACCAAGCACACTGAGGACCTACACTCATCAGCCTCTATTCACAGAGATCAATGCACTACTCTACGATTAATCTCATTTAAACAGAAAGACTTACAAAGTAAACTGCCACTCAGTATAATCAATATAAAGGGGAGACTACATAAATGTTCAGACATAATGTTATGTTTTTAATTTCACAGTGTAATTGGGCTCCCAGAAGAAGAGGACTGGCCTAATGACGTTGCCCTTCCAAGAAATGCTTTCGCTTCCAGACCCGCACAACCTATTGAAAAATTTGTACCAGATATTGATGAACTGGGCAAAGACTTGCTTCTTGTGAGTTTCTATTTGTTGTTCTCCAAGCCATGTGACTGATAGTTCCCAGTGTGCATGCAACACGCAAAGAAACATTTATGTTTCCATTTAATGGGGTTATTAAAGAAAAGATCAAAAGTAGGTAAAGTCATGTGAATCTGTGAAACCAGCACAAAGATACCACTTTGGCTCAAGAGGTGTCAGAGCTAAGAAGAGTTAGAGAATAGGAAACTGGTCAGGCAAGTACCTGTTCGATCTGTCTTTAGACCTTGTGCTTAGATCATTACTGACCACTGTTGTGCCCCTGATTCAGCCATTCTTACAGTATAAGCCTGATGTGAGAACAAAAATTGATCTACCATTTTTCATGGTATAGTGGACCCAGTACAAAGCAGAAAATTGGCCGTAGGGGCAGATTACATCTGCATGCCTTCTACTGAATGCTGAAAAATTGAGATCTGGAATTCACCAATTGTTGCCTCTTACAAGTGGCAGGATTAAATGGAAACAAATTGTGCTGGTACAACTGGTAACACTGAATTCAATTAAATTATTTCCATCATTTTTGTGGTTATGTTATAAACCCCAGCCCTGAAGTTCAGTCTTGGAATGGAATATAGGGAATGGCCTTGCCTTGGTTTGCCTTATGCTGTGCTTGTTGAAATCTAGCGAAATTTTTCCTCTGGAAGCCTTTAAAAGACCTTGGTTGACATGGGCTCAGTAGAGTGGGCTCAGTGCAACTCTTGAAAGACTTGCTGTATCCCTTCAGGGACTCCCTGAACTGCTATATCTGGCCAACATTATCTGTACAGAACAGCAGAATGTCCTCCATTGTCCTTATGACTGCAGCTCCCAGCTGCGATAAGCTGGACTACATCTGGACTCTTGAAATGACAGGGGAGAAAAGCATCTGTTGTGCTTGCAGGCAGCCTAGAAATGGAAGCTAGACATGGGACAAGAATTAGATTCCTGGAACAACAAGGAATAAAATATGGCAGAGATCTCAGTGAGTGTGAGGCATGATGGGGGGAGGAAGAAGACAAATATGTATGCCTAGAAGGTGAGGTGGGAAGGGAAGCTGTTCCTGTGAGGCAAAGAGATGAGAACTGGGAGCCATAGGTGAAAGGGGAGAGTAGGACTGGAAGTAACTGAATTAAATTTCAGAAGTTAAGTGATAGACATTTTGACACAAGAAAAGAAAGTAGGAGTAGGAAGTCGTTAGATAAGGGTAGTAGGAAGAATACTATTTGGAGATGAATGAAGGAAGAGAAGAACAAGGTATAAAACACAGGGCTATGGGAGAGTTTTCAGTGCTGGCTGGACAAAGGCTGGGATAAAGATCTGGAAAGAAAGCAAGCAAAGTACAACTAGGAAGAAGAGGGAGAAACTGAACACAAAACATTAGCTTACAAAGGCTATGAAGTCAAAGACCAAACACCTATAGAAATGCTGAGCCTAGGAATGAATCTTATGATGCCGTCCATGTTCGTATTACCACAAAAGAACAGCGCATTGAACACCGAGGGGATTCAAAGGTTGTTCATGAATGGTTGCTCCCTGCAGTCTGTGAGACAGATGTCCTGAGCATGTGAATTCAAGAAAACCTGCATTCTGGGATTTCCTAAACTATGAATACTTGAATTTTCCAACTTGTTATTTTCTATTAGCTTTGGGGAGGCCATATTCATACACTATGACCCCACTGCTTATTTTAATATGGATGGCCATCTTATCATGCAGCACCTACTAAGATTCTGTTGTGTCTCATACCGACCATAAACTGAAGGTGTCATGCATTAATGTATATATGCAATGTTAGCACTGTTAACTGTACAATTTGGTTAAAACCAACTTCTTTTCATATTTACAGAAATGCCTAGCCTTCAATCCAGCCAAGAGAATATCTGCCTATGTTGCCCTCTCTCACCCGTATTTCCATGATCTGGAGAAATGCAAGGAGAATCTGGACTCTCACATGTCATCCAGCCAAAACTCCAGTGAGGTGAATGCATCATAATGCTGACTGAAGATGAACCACAAATGAACAAGACATGTAGCTGACAAGGCCACTGTCCCATACCAACCACATAGCTGTTCTAGCAAAGAGCATTATTTGGAGGTTCTATGCACTTATCTTTTCTTTTGGGATTGTGATGTGCTTATCCAGGAAATCAATCTAGTTTACTTTCATAAGAGCAACAAAAAGGCCAGGGCTTTGACCTGCTCCCATTGCAGCTTTATGTTTGTTTTGTTTTTGTTTTGTTTATCTACCTGGGAAAATTCCAGAGGAAGAGAAGCTGCTGACTGGTTTTGCTGCCATTTTATCCTTTTAATATTGAATGCTGCCAGTGTGAAGTAGGATGATCAAGTCATTGCCAAAACATGATGCAATCTCTCTCTCTAGCTGCTGAAGCATGATTTGGTACTTTTTTATTATTATTATGTGATCTCTTACAGTGATATTTAAAGAATGGCATTGAAACATCAGCTCTCTGCAACCTGCAGTTAACTGATACACGCATTAATACATCCAGCTGCTGTTAATTCATAGCATATATGCAGGTGCTTCCCCACCTGAAAACTTGGATGGATTACTTTATCATTTAATTGCTCTATCGAAATAACTGTGATGATGGTCATCAGAATAAATGCCTCAACTTTTAGTTTTTTTCATACACAAACAAGTTATTATCTAGCTACGTTTGTGTGCATGTTGCAAAAAACAAGTGTTTTAAAAATCTTCTAGAGTCCTGCTGTTAAAGACTCTTTTTTCCAAATGGTTAGTTTGTGTTGAAATCCAGGCATGTTCTAGCCCATCATCTAACCCATCATTCCCCCCTGAAAACAGCTGCAAGCACATTTTCTTTCTCTCATTCCAAATTTTCTGATATGCAGCTCAAAGACATGAGCAGAGCCAATGAAAAACAATACAGATTTTCACCTTCAACCTGTTATGAATATCATCCAAAAGGAAACTAGAAGAAATATTTCCAGTTCAGAAGCAGAGAATCCTATACCTGTAATAAGCACAGATATGTATTTGTGCTGAATTGTATGCTGTATACCGCGCTGCCTTACCTGCAACACACCCCCATGCATCACAAGTGCATGAACATTACTGTCTCAGAGTCCCTCAGATGTCATTTATTAAGCAGACTTGTTTTCTATGCAGAAATGCATGAGCTTCTCTCCTAAACCACCATGTGGGTATACTGGCACATGCTTTTCCAGTAGGGTTAATGTGCCATTATTGAATGTCAAAATAACTAAGCAATTCACATGCCTTTACAGCACAGTTATTTTAAATATTACATTAAATTTTTATATTTAGTATTTTTACCTTAACTAAAATATATTTTCAGTATTTTAAAAAGAAACTTTTATTTTTTTAATACTGTACTGGGAAAAAAGAAATATTTTAAATCCATAAGAGCTGTTCCCTAGCACGACTTTAGTGCATTTCATGGATATGACTTGGGGGAAAATATTGATCCAACGAGTTAGCCCGTATCATAAAACCATAAATATACACTATTGCAGTATAACTGATGATAAGTGAGGCAGCTAGCTTTGCTTACTCCTGTGATAGTCCCTTAGGCTTCTCTCTTCCTCATCTCTATTTCGTCTTGTCTAGCTAGTGAGCCAGCATTATATCCTCATTCACAGCATGCTTGGCAGAAGCAGGTCCTTAGCAGTGAGTTGAGCAACATAATTTTTCCAGCTCTGGCATGGGAACTTGTAGCCGTCTCCCTGGCAGGTTTCTCAGGCCTGTGACCGACTGGCTGTTGTGGCAAACTTCACTGTTAACTCCCTTTCAGGTATCTGCACTGTCTGGGACACGGCCCATTGCTAAGGTAGCGAGTGGATCTTATCTGTCTCTTGGATAAAGCTTTTTGTTACTGTTGGACACATAAGTATGCGGTGTATGGTCTGTTTTAAATAACACAATTTTTAAAAGGACCACTTGCATGCATGCATGCAGTGGCCTGTGCTTTTCTTCATGCCCAGAATGATGCCTGTGCAAAACCTACCAGCATGAACAGGCAAGTTGCAAATTAGGCCTGGCAAGAGCATGCACGAGGCATCTGCACACAGAGATACTACCAATGCATAACACAAGGATTTTGGAAGCTCTATGAGCAGCAAGCTGAAGACCAAGGAGCGGTCACAGCAGCTAACCCTCTAATCTTGGCCTTGCCTCTGTCATTCTCTCTGTTCCTACATCCAAGGGGAACTGCGAACCCACTGCACTGGTGTTATCTCAGCCCTATTCCTCCACGATCAATGGACCTGAGTGTGAATAGGTTTTAACATTCATAGAAAAGGATGCGCCAGAATGACATTTTTGCTAACCATTTTTAAACACTAATCAGAACAAACAGGAGGCATAATTCAAGAGAATCTTGTGACAGTGAAAAATAGAAAAGTTTTGTACACAGTTTAGCACTTTTACAAACATTCCGTATTTTACCTGGCGCCAAGTTATCATACATACGTTATCAGGCATTCTGCTGGTGTGGCTTTCCAGCAGCTGTCAGGGAACTCTCCCAGAGCTCACCGACAACTAATACAGAGTGAAAATGTAGGGGAGGAGAGGTTGTTTTCAAATTAGGTTCAAAACTCTCAGATAGGGATGTGCATCTGTTCTGTGTTAGAAGAGCTTGTTGTATTAAGCTTAGTGAAGCAAAGGCTAGAAGAGAATATGATTGCTGAATGTAGGTGCGTTATTAGGGTAAAACATTAAGGAGGGAAGAGAACACTTTAAGCCAAAGGTTAGTGTTGGCCCAAAAACTAATGAGAATATGGAAATCACAAGGAAGTTAATTACTGAAGCAGTATTTCCCTATCAGTAGTATCAGAAAAAGAGCTCAGAGAGCAGTGGAGAAAAGCAGGGGCTGGCTTACGGACTCAAAAGCAGAGCTTCTGCAACATGGTGCTCTATGTTGTCTAATACAGGATCAGGTTATAAATAAGGGTATTCAGGAGAACTGCTTGAGAAGGGCTGCATTAGTGCTCATGTTCTGGAACATCCTTCCATGGGAATGGCAGGAACGAGGAAAGAAATCTAAGTTCTGTCTTGGCAGGGTTAGAGAAAAGATTTATCTAATGGGGTCCTTACTACTACCGATTAGTACTACCTGCTAATGGTAGTAAGGGCCTAGATTCAAAGGACCAAAAACTTTTCAAATTACCTCCTTTTCAAAATCTCTAGGAAGAAATTCCATTTGACACACCACAGGCTTAGTCTTATCCCAGTCTTCTCTGCCAAACCACGGGGCTTCACTTACATGAGTAAACTGAGAAAGCCCATTCTCTGGCTGGGCAAAGTGCTGGCACTGGCTAAAATCATGCCAGGAATCATGCTTATAATTTGACAGTACAGACAACTGTGGGACTGTGCTTGAGCCCATGCCCTTGCTCTTTTGATTTTACTGGTATAGCTCTAGTATTTAAGTACCTTTACTCATTACTGGCATACATGTAGGATGTAGGAATTGTGTACATGAAAAAGAAAGTGCTCCTTGACACGCATGTTCTAGACTGATGAAAACTCATCATACACCCTTTAAAGAAGACTTCAGTGTGCAGTTCTTCTTAGCAATAACCATGCCTGTGCATTTCTACAGGAGCAGTTCAACAGCAGCTAAAAACCACTGAATAAGAAAAAATATATTAAAAATAAATATAGGTATTTAGCTCATAGAGCACCCACAACCAGGCACTGTGCTCTTCTCAGCAGAGAACAGGGTGTTCTAAATAATGGAAGGAGCAATTTCTGTCTCCCACCAACCTTTTTTTTATCACTACTACATAATTCTGCAGGAAAAACATACCCGATAGCCAAGGAGGAAAACATCACCAAAGCCAGCTAGTGAAGTGCTAATTGATGAACTGTAGCAAGACCTCTGGAACAGCCCTTTTCTCTCTTCACCCTGCCTCCACACTCACTCTAGCCCTCCAATTCTTCTCCTTCAGCTTCCTTAAGGAAACAGGCTTCAGTGATGCTCACAGGTGCTATTTCCAACAAGATTCTTCAAATTTTCAATAAGTACACAGTGTCAATGTCCCTTACGTCCTTATTACCAAGTGTTGCTTCTTTTAGTCCCGTAGCCCAGAACCGATGACTAAGAAAGAATCCCTTTGTGCACCTCCTTGCTTACCCTTAGTTTTGCATACACCTGTGTTGCCTTCGGTGTGCCAAGTAAAATTCTAGAAATAGGGTTTGTGCATATTTCTCTGTAGGCTGTGCACACACTTCAGCTCTTTTTCAGCCTATTAGTCCACAATGGTGAATGTTAGAGTACCTTTCTATGTTGTTTCTGTCCTAAAAGACACCAAAACCCAAGGACGTCATGTTTGCAAAATACTGAAATATGGTGCTATGTGTACAGACCCTTTCACATGAAAGGAATCAGTAAGTTGTAGCATTTGAGTATCTTGGGCATGAGGAATGGTGTCCAGCATCATAACTCTCATGTGGTTTTTACACTCGATGGTTGTTTGTTGAAGAAGAAGAAAATACTGTGCCATGCTACTTTTCACAGGTTCGCTCACTCACTGTCTTTGGGAAGCATGTTTTATTATATATATAATTCTCTCTACTGTTAGGTATTAGGTCAAGTTTAACATGGAAAATAAAGAGAAATCATGCTGTTTTGGCCTTTCAGCCAACAAACTTGGAGCACTTATCTGACTCACAACTGAAAACACATCAGTTGTCAAATATGTATATGAATCATAAACCACACAGTTTGGTTTAAAAGGCCATGTAAATTAATTATGTTCCATGTATAAGACACAGCTGAATAATGAGGAAGTTTATTCTAAGAACTCTGTTTTATAGAACCACTTTGCTAGTATTTTTTGTATACAGTAGTTTCAGGAATAGATTGATTTTTATATTCAATGTGAATTAGAAGATACTAGGCTATTAGAGTGATTTTGTTTTGTTATGCTTGAAGCTTGAACTGATCACAAGCTTAGGAACCTAACATATTTATTTTATTGCTACAAAACTGCTTCTAAATATCAAGATCTTTTTTGTTGTTAACAGGATTTCACACTTCTCTTAATGTGTAAATGATTTTCTGAAATTAGTATATTAGAAAAATATTTTCCAAACTGCAGTTGTGTGGGAAAATTTAAGAAAGATATTTTTACTTTCACAGAGAATAATAACATGTTATATACTGAAATCTTCAGCAACTGACTGTTAATAAGCTATCACTTTTACTTCTTTTTGATTACTAAGTATTGGAGTATACAGATTACTTTCCATTAAGGAAAAATTCAGAAACAATCTCTAGAAAAGTAAATGGGACTTTATATGTTTAACCTTCCAATCTCCATTTTCATATCCATTTTTTTGTGCAAGTACAGTTCAGGTGTGCAAAAACACAACAACATTTTTAACAGTCTCACAGGCTGGACAACTCAAATATGAGTTCTATTTGTGAGCTATTTATTTTATTATATCTCTCTGTTTTGCAAATTGTTAGATAATGGCTGTAATATAATTCTAGTTTCTGGACCAGACTCTGTAACCATCAAATCCCGGTAATTTATGTAAAACAATAAGAAGCTTTCTCATTGATTTAAATGAACTAGGCCATTAAAAGAAGAAAGATGTGGACATATGAACTGACAAATATACTTTTGCCAAATGTTATTTCATCCCTTTAGTTTGAAGCTTAGCAAGTATTACATACTGATATGCAATATATACACACTATAATAACCATAAAAAACACTTAGGAGTAGTGTGAACAGGTAATATAAAAAATGTCTCATCAGGTTCTTGCAGAAACCAGCTAAAAGTCATTCTTTTAGCTGAAATACTCAATATTTTGAAACTGATATATTTTTCCATTAAAAATATTCTGGAAAATTATGTGCATGTTTTTAATTCAGACAATGATAGGCACCCAAACAGAACTGAATCAAATAGGAACTTGTTCTCAAAAAGGATTCTGTAAGGCGAAGTAGATACCATCAGTTCCTTATGTATTCGGCAGAAGCTGCAATTAGCCAGCACCATGCTTAGATGAGCCTTTTGTTTCTGGGAAGAAAAGCCCAAGGTTGCTGTGAGTGAAGTTACTGGAAAACTTGCTTTGACTTAAATAAAGCCCTTTGAGAGCTTCTGCAATATTCAAATTTCCAGCTTTCCTTGAAAGACTGTGCAAAACACCTAAGATAACCCAAAACTCCCTAACAATATGGCATTATTTCCTTCAGATTAAATGTTTTATCTCTGTTAGAATATATTGGGGGGCTTCATCCAGCCCAATGTCAGTGAGAGTTTTGCATGGCTAGAGAAAGTAAGAAGAGATTCTGCTATGGATATTTTGATACTGAATGATTGTGGTAGAGTAGATCTTTTTGTTTTCAAAAAAGATCAGACAAAAGATATTGCCTTCTTTTTGAAAAAAAACCAAACTGACACTTAGTAAAGATTAAAAAGGAGATTTTTAAGGAACTATTGGGAAAATATTGCTGGGATAAGGGAAAAGGAGCATATTTATAATGTGAAAATGTAAATATAAACAATGTGTATTAAATATGCATTGAAACTGATAATTTTTCACTGACCTTGCGAAGTTGATAGGGTTTTATGGAAGAAAAGAATCCAACTATGACCTTATCCTAACTACCACTTTAATATTCACTTGCCCTAAAGCAACCTATACTATTTGACTGAAAGGAGAAGGGAAAACAAGTAACATTTAAAATGTGATTTACTTTGGTGACGTCTACATGGCTATGCTGTAAATCTCTCAAGCTCGCCATCCATTTTTGAGTGAGCTAAATTTACATCCACACTATTTAGTTTTCTGCACCTTAAACCAATCCACATGCCAGAAAAAAAACTTACTTTCTAGTGTTTACATGGATATGTGCTCCCATTGACACGCTTATGTTAAACTCAGCCAAAGAGTGCTGTCTCTGCCACTGAATGGGAAATAAATTTTCACAGACGGCCAGCTTCCTTCGTGCAATTACTCCTAAAGAGTTTGTAATTTATGTTCAACAATATACAGCCTTTCCTCTTATTCCATGTTTCATATGTATGTCATGTTATGCAAATCCTCAGCCTTTAAAAAAAAGAACAGTTCTTGACTGTTAGGATCAATTTTGAGTAGCTAGATGAGAGGGGAAAGTTGTGAAGTGCTGCAAAGATAGGAAAATGGGCAGAGAATAGGAGAGTTCTGGACAATTCTGGCAAGTGAATATGAATATGTGGAAATGTTATGTGTAAGTGTAGGGGGAAGATTTTTTTCCACGTGTTTTTTCTCCTGTCATTCACTTTCATAAGCATAAGATGATAAAGCAAGACTCTTGCATGGGATTTTAGTTCCAGATACTTATTATGCCAACGCGAGTCATGAGTTCCAGTGCAGTTTTTCAGCATAGCAACAGCTCTACTTTTTAAATCAGATTTTGCAGAATCAGAGGGTTTTCTGTGTAAATAGATATATTAAAAAAAAGTCTTATGAAACAGCTTGAGAGCGGGTTAAGCTGCACAAGACACTGCCTGTAGTTCAGCTGCAGACATGGAGAATGTACAACCGTAATGCAGGAGGGTCACTAACAGTGTCCATTAGTGTGCCATATAGTTGTGCATTGCAAGATGACTCCTGCCACAAATTGAAAATCCTTTGACAATCCAAAATGGCATGCTTTTGAGCACTTGGACTTTGATAAGATTATCTGCATGTGGTTTTGCTGGATTAGTCCAGGTGGTTCACCGTCTTACAGGAGCAAGTCTGAGGGCCTGGCAAGTCTGTCTGACACCCAGTGTAATACTGCAGAACCATTTGCCATGGAAAAGGCTTTCCATAGTTGTATGGCAGAAATGGAGCTTTCTGAGCTGCTGTGCCAACCTGAGAGCTACCATTAATTATCATTATGCCACCTCCAAAAATAGAGACTACAAGGCCTGTGTAGCATTTTGTTGTGTTTTGTCCATGTGCGTGGGTGGCTGGGTAAGTGTTGGCACAGAGCGGCTAATTTTGGTACTTCCATTAAGCATGAGCAACTAGGCTTGGCACAAAGACAATTTCACAGTTCCAGGGATGGGAAACCTCTAATTCTACACAGTAGTTCTCTGGCATTTGTTAAATACATACAGTGATAGATCACCCGGCCACTCACACCATCCTTTCCTTATCCCAGATCATCCTACTGTGACATTGTGAAAGAAGCCCTGGGGAGTCTACTCCTCAACAGTCTTTCAACACCCTCCTTCCTCTCACTGCAGTGACACTTAATTACCTATCACTTGTATCCAACCCTGCTGATACTTCCACAGCCACTTAAGAAGCTTCGAGCTAAATTACTACCTTGTGATCCTGCAGTCCCCCAGTCTGCAGGCAGCCAATGATTTGTATTATAGTTTTTTCTTGCTTCTCATTAGGAACTGGGAAATACTACAGTGGAATATGGCAAAGTGTGTGCTACTTTTACACTCTTTGGTTCAAGAAAAGAGATGAGCTAGAATAGATTGAACATAATGTGTTTGATCAGCCAAAAGAATTTTTGATTCAGAAGATTATTAGCTAAGTATAGAAGATCCCTGGACAACTGTCTGTGATGTACGTGTTTACAAGAGCAGCCAATGATGCTTCTGTTTTACAGAAGTTTTTAACAGACACAAACAAGACCAGCAGTGCCAGCCTCCTGTTGCTTAGCCTGCTTCCCTTCCCCTTCCCCAAGATCACTATTCCCAGGGAGAGGTTTCTTTCCAGCGTGAGGAGAGCAACTATGAAACAGTTCTTCCTTATATGAAGGTCCCCAACTCTCAAGATGACTTGGGTGCATGTAGGCAGTCAAGCTCATTCCTTTGCTTTTTGCTATGGCAGTTTTGAGTAGAGAGCCCTCCACGAGTACTAGGGACAGATGGACCTTAACCCCCAATATATTCTCCTGAGTCTTCCCAGGATCTAGTGGGGACAGTATGCTTACTGTTTCTATGACAGTTGACTTTTTTGCATTTTAAACAGCAGCATTGTAAGAACTCCCCTAAGAAACCTCCCTTATGCACAAAAAAGATGACTTAATTCTGGGCATGCTGTGGGAAATGACCAAGTGTTTTATTCCAGGTGGATGATGATGTATCTCAAAAAATTATCCTTCATCAGTGATAGAAAAAAAAAACAAAAACCAACAACAAACTGGATTCAAAATATAGCCTGGGTCTGCAGAGTGCTGGCTGAATAAGAAGTGCTTCTCAGTCTTTTTCCGGCAAGATCCAAAATCTATCACAATTTCTTGCCTGACTTTCTCTTGGAGTCCCTTGTAACAAAGGTAGCTGTAACCATGGGTTGCAACTACAACAAAAAATACATTGGAAATTGGATGCTGGCAAGAAGTTTGTGAATGTGAGGCTGCACCAGATGGCTTATATAAGCTCAGTGGGGATGTGCTTGTCTGAAAGTGTTGAACGCCATGCACATTTTGAACTGAAGTTACCTATTATGACATGATAGAAGGACAGCAGTGTCATGAGATTAGAGGCTGAAGGGACTGCAAAGACTGACTCATCCATTCCTTTTTCTCCCTAGATGTGTAGCAACCCAGCGGTTTTTCAGCTTTCTTTTGGTTTGATTTGTTTTATTTCACCCACACCGCCACCGTTCTCCTTCCTATTGTGCATAATAAGTCAAACAGAAAAGCATTACTCTAGATTACCAGCTTAAAACCAGAGCAGGCCAGCACCATCTAATAATTTTGATCACTCTCTGGTGGTCAGTATTAAGTGAATCATTTGTCTCTGTTTAGATTCCAACAAAGAGCATTCAATATCCGTGACACCTTCCTTGCATTCAGCACTGTTAAATAACCTCCTGTCATTCTCTGCAGTGTTCAAAATCTAGCTTTGCCTGGAGACTGAGCTCCCCCCCTACAACCCACTTAGAGTCATGGCAGTCTGGGCAAAAGAAGTTTACTTTATGGCGGTGCTTTTCGGTAGGGAATGGGAGCTGGTTCCAATTGAAACAGGGCCTGAAAGAGTCTGGAGGGCTGCTAGCTAGGCAGCTTTCACAGGCAAGGCAGTCACTTCGGTTAAAGCGAGAAACATAATTTAAAATATAAAGATGCCATTTACATTTCTGATAGAATCTGTTTTCTACACAAAGCTGCATGATTTTGGCACTGAAACCAAGCCCACAGGCACCTGTTTATCCTCTCCTTTCAGTCTTTAATTTCTTTGTAAATTCTTTTCATGCATTCAGATTAATGTATTTATGGTCCCTTTCATTCCCATTCATTTAAGTGGTCTATATCTGCCACTGAATCTCATAGGGGTTTTATTTTTAATGTAACATTTAGCTGCATTACTTTGAACAGCTTTAAATGTATAATGTCTTTGAATGCTCTAGTTAAAGAAAAATTATACCCTCAGAATGGTGTCTTAGAAGTTGAACTATATACTTTGGAAATGATGGTTATAACTCCCGAAAGCATCACAGCGTGCTTTCATCTGTACGTCTGTCTTCTACTTTCTGTGTAACAGTGTGTATTTGTATTTCCTCACTAGCTTGATACGCTTCAGTCTGAAGGCCCAAGTATGCAACCACATGAGTACTGCACCTCACCTGAGCAGTCCCACAGAGCTGAGAGGGGTTACTCCTGTGAGTACAGTTGCTCACAAAAAGTACTTGCAGAAAAAGGCTTTCCTTTGGTAATTGACTGTAGTTGTGAGGACACATGGTTAATAACAGCACCAAGACACCGGTAAATGGGGTCAGTGTTTATTGAAGATGTGGGCACATTTATCTGCAAGTCATTTGACATTAACCTAAATTATTGCTATTATAATTCAGTATAGTATTTCTTATGAAAACACACTAGTCCTGTGAAAGGGTAGTTGCGAAATTTGTGTCGAGTCTTGCTGCTTTATTGTTTATTTGCATTTAGTATACATTTCAGTTGTTGAAGTGAAGCTAGTTTCATAGAGAGGCAGAAAGCTACATCAGTCAAAAAAAAATACAAATAAGCTTCATACTGTACATTGAGTTTTGCAACTAGAGTAGTATGTATGTTCAGATGTATTTTTTATGCTTTAGGGTATCCTTGTTTTAATATGTAAAAGAATAAGGAGATTACTTTGAAATGCTATTGTAGAGCTAATTTTACACATAGTGGCTGGGGGGAATGTTGTCTGAAAAATTAAAATTAGAAGACATTACATAGGCTGCCTTTGGCTTTGTTTTGTTTGTAGCAGGTCCAGCAGGTATCTGTTGATTCCAGATGCTTAAGCCAGGGGCCAAGTTTGCGTGGCATCTTGTAACTGAAGAAAGCTTTTTGCAGTGATAAAGTTGCCCATCTGGGCTTTAAGTGAGATTGTTGGCTAAACAAAAGCATAAAGGTGGCAAATGTAGGTACTTTTTGTGCATGGACAATTGCATGAAATAGGATTGGGGTTTCAAAGTATTTTAAATCATTTAGCATCATTTACTCTTGTTGTAACTCCACTGACTACAGTTAAATTAAACCAAGAATTTGACCTCGTAAGTCTACAAATTTCAGTGTCGGGCAGCTCAGGTCTATATAAAGATACTTAAGCTTAGTAAATCAGCAAGAATATTATATAAGTGGTAATGTGTGATAAAAATCTTAACTCTAGTAACATTATTTCTCTGAAAATTTCTATTCGTTACTTTTTTATACAAAAGTTCAGAAGTGCACTTCTTAGTGGCGTTGGGATACGTGGAGAAAAGCATGATGCTGGTACAGAAAAGTATCAGAAATAAGATTCAGTTCTTACTGCTCCAGATGCTCCATGTGTGCCTATCGTACGTGTTACAAATCCCACTGAAGTTAACAGAAGAGATGTGTAAACTAAAGCCTGTTTGTAACCCTCACGGGATACTGGTTTCAGAATCTGCAAGATAAGTTATGGTCTCAAAAGGCATTATTAAAACTTATGTTTTCAGGTTTACAGAATACTATGAACAGTGAAGACAGCTTCCAGAGTAACATTATTAACTGGTATTGCATCAGACCAACAGCCATTAGCAAATCAAAGTCAGTCTCGGTACCTTTACTTCTCACATGATTTTACAAAAAGAACATGAAAAACATTCAGAAAGTTAAAACAGCTTCTGAAGCTTTTTGACTTATTTTTTCTCCTTTTCCCCCCTTCTTTGTAATAAAATATAATTTGCTCTGGAGGTATCTAGGATTTGGTAATTCAAGGAAAACATGCAAAGCAGTTTCGAATACTTTTTTTTTTCATTCACCTTACGGCATATACTCAGCTGGTGCAAATCAGCATAGTCCTGTTGACTTTGCAGCATTTTATCAGCTTATATCAGTGAAACAGCTGACACGTCAAGTTTTAGCATTTCAAGTCACTTTACCTACATATGCAGTAGGATTTTATTTTGCAAGGTGGAAAGTTACCTATGGTGCAAACTGTACTACCTAGACTACCATTGATACCTACTCACAGGACATGATTTCACTGTATCACTTCATACTTGAAATTCACGATGTTCTTTTAATCAGGGTACAAACATGAAAAGGTGCGTGTGTTACTGTTTCTTTTAAAGGTGCATCATTTTTTTATTCTGTGTGCTTAATGATTACTATTCAGTGTTCTTTACATTCTTTGCATTCAGCATTAAAATCACCTACGTGTGAAACAGTGTCACCTACAGAGGTACAGAAAAATGTAACAGTGATTTCTTGAATTGTTACTCAAATGTACTGGTTTACCTTTTAGTCAGCAATATGACACCAAGGGGCTACAACATGCAAACTGTGGTATATAAAAGTATTGCACCATTGCTGTACATGAAATCTTGCAGCCTCTCTCCTCTTCTTGCACAGCTGCTCATTTCCATATACGCATCGGGGAAAAGTAGGTTTCTGCTGTACAGAATGGCTGGGAAAACCAAGCCCTTTGATCTAACTGCATGCCTGCTCTCTGTCCCAAACGTCACCCTACGGGGCTTTCTGCTTTAAGAACCCCCTCAGCTGCGGCTACTTTACGTTGACTGCATTGAAGTTCATGGGAGCGTACTCTTTGAAGCATGCACCTTACCATATAACATACTCTTTAGCTTTTACAAGTTTGTAAAGATGGTTGACTGCAAAAATAATCATGTGTCAATACAGCAAAATTAAATTAAGGCACACAGAAGGTAATCATTATTGTATTATATCAGAATTACAGTCCTTTGGAACTGAACGTTTTGCTGCTGGCAGTGCAAGAAAAGCAAAGTTGTGTATTTATTGTTGGGTGCTGAGGGTTCAGTATGAAAATCAATATAATAAAAATTTTCATGGTATCAAGTTCTTTTTAGTTGTTCCCAAATTATTGGAAAGTAAAAAGGCAAAAAATTAGTTTTGTATTTAAAACTGCTTTCCTGAGGTTTACTTTACCTTTCTAGCTATATTTTTCTTTCATCTAAAAATGTAAAATGAATACAAATGCAGTAAGTATTGTATATTAAATACGGAAAATTACCAACATTGCTTTGTAGTTTTTATGTTTGCAAGTGTTTCCCTCAACATCCTGCGTATTCTAGAATATCAACAAATATACACACAACCAGAAACATAAGCATATGCACACCCCTTCAAGCACCTTACCACACACCTTTAGTTTTATAAAAATCTAACCTAATTTGTCCTGGTGTCTCATTTCTGATCTATTTTATTGCTTACCTAGGATGAATTCTATTTAAAAAAACCTAAAATTTGAGTCATTGCTTTTTCTTTCAAAGGTATAAAATTGTTGCAGTAGCTATGAGCACTACATGGTTCAGCTCTAGATTGTCTTTACTGAACTCTTGGTATGGTTTAGGCAAATTGCACTTTAATTCCACTATAATGGCTCTTGGTCACTCATGAAACACAGTATTTTCCCCAAATGTTACTTCATCCAAATGTTGCACTAACATGTACAGTATTTATGTATTCCTAAAAAATTCTGCTGCTTTCACCTTCCATCTTTTAAGAATCTGAGCACACTTTTATCTATTGACTGTTTTTTCTTGATTGGCTCTAAACATGACTAGTAACATTTCTGGGTATGCAGAAATGGTAAAAGTGCATGCTTGGAGTCAAACACAAAATGACACATCGTCAAACTCTAAAACCAGATACATATTTTCTGTCTTCGCTCTTAACCAACCAAAAGGTCCTCATCAAAACAACTCAAAGCTTCAGCTTATTGTAAAGATCATTAAGTGCTCTTTAGAGCAGGATACAAGTAGTTTCTACTAACAAGGCCCCCAATGAGCCACCAGACGAAGGAATCTAAAAACTATTAGCTCAAGCATCCAAACAGATTTCAGTTTCTTAATGGAAGCTCTAGACAGAAATGACTGCAAAGCTAGCCAGACCCCAAAGCCACAAAGGCTATACACTTTGTATAACTTACACCCAAAACATTGTACTGCCCCTAGAAAATGTAAGGGCCCATGAAAGTCCTTTACAAAACATAGTTATATACACTGCAGATATGATGCAGCATTAAATAAAATCAGCATCTACCTTTACATTATGTGGCATTCCAAATTAGTCCTTAAGCACATTATAGGATTACAAGCAGCAGTCCAGCCAGTATCAGACACAAAATCAACTGCAGTGAGGCCTGTGGCCGAGCAGAAATCAGTGTCATAAATACCCATATTAGCCATAGCTAATGCATTGTGAAAAGGGGAAAAAATCATTACAGTCTTTAACAGATTATGTAAGAGCTACCATACGGATCTGAATACTACCCAGTGGTTCATCTCTGACAGTGCCCAGGGCAAGGTACCACAGAAGAAAAATCTAACTGTGGACAATTATGGAACGAATTCTTCACATGGGAATTTTCTTCCTAGCCCTCATCTCTGAGAAGGTGACTTACCCCCTGCATGAACTTCATAAAACCCAATTATGGAAGAGAAAATTAAAACCAAAATCCATTAAGCAAAAATACTAAGGACCTTGTAGAAATAAGCACAAATGTTACTCTTCTCATTATTCACATAAATGTTCTCATCCTCTTCACCTCAAAATTATCTAATGACACTAGATGTCACATGCTTATTAGCACCATAGAAACAAATGTTCGTTTTAAAATATGTAAATGCGTTGTCTTTCCTATCATTTGCCTGCCATTTACTGATGCATGGGAAGCAAGATTTTGTCTGTAACTTTCCCCATTTTACACCCATCAGTTGTTGCCTTTTTTTTTTTTTCTCCCTTCGATAAACAAGGTCATCTTTCAGTCTCCTGTCACAAAGAGGTCCTTTCTCTAAGTATTTTCATCCATTTTTAGACATCTGATTTAGCTGGCTGAATTGTCTGGCCTGACTCCCAAACCTCCTTTGCAGCCAAGGAAGAAAAGCTAATGGGAGTCTAATTAAAACACTTCAGCATGCCCAGCGGAGGAGTCCCTCCTCCCCACTGCCTGCACAGGGTGGGAGGGACTCCTAGCTCCCAGCCTCCTGCGATGCCAAGTCTTTGTATTTCCAGGCACCAGACACCAGCTCAAAGCCACCAGAGCCTCACAGGCAAAGCACTGGATGAATAAACTCTCCCCATTCAAATTTGGTCAGATTGTTTCTGAAAAGCAATTCTGTCCTGGCAGACTTGCCGCAACTTAGATACTGCCTTCGCTGCTGCAGCTGAGCCGAAGTCCATGGAGACCTGCCGTCCTACCACCATGTCAGTGCAGGGACGGACTGCCAAGGGCTGCAGCGGCGCTAGGGACATCCTGCACGGGTGCAGTGCGGTGGCATTAGTCACTGGAAACTGGACTGCGTGGGAGTACTCCAAAACAGCCCAAATCTGAAACGTGTTCAGGGTGAGGACATCACCATGCATCACAAAAGGGGTATCACAATGTATTTAGTAACACTCCTAATCTTATTTTGTATATATTTTAATGCAGTTTGTTTCTTATGTCTTCAACGTACTTCTCCAGCATCACAGGCAGCTCAGTGAGAACTTCAGCCTGATGCGTTTCCAAAGCAGCCATCCTCCTTTTAGAACATAACAACTATTTTCCAAGGAATTAGTTATCCCTCCGCTTACGCGCTATCTTACCATTTTCAGCAGTAAATTTTATTGCGATTGTGCACATTTTACTTGCAATTCTGGAGTTGTTACCATGTTAGTTTTCTTCTAGTTCCACACAGCCTGCTCTTGGTTTTACTAAATATCTTGGTATCACAAATTCCTGTGGACTCATCCATTTTTCCAGCTGTTGCTAAATATGATATACATAGCATTTCAGAAACAAAACTCATTTGTGCTTTCTATGATTAAAGTATTAATATGTAATTACTTCTCTTCATTTTTACAAAGCTAAAAAACGTGGAGTCATTTTTAGTCGCAGCACTTTAAGAAAAGGATGACTGAAATTCCAAATTAGTAGATCCCAGGCTTCTTTTAGCATTTGCATCAAATTAATGCAATGTTAGCCTGGTCAATATTACAGTGTTCTTTATTTTGCAGGGCAGATAGCTAACGAGTGTTGAATATGCACTTTTTTCTTTTTTTTTTTTTTTTTTTTCCAAATAGAGCCCCATTTCACTGAATTCTATGCCAGGACAGGCTGCTATTTCATAATACCTTAGGCTATGCACCTGCTGAAGGAAAAGGGAAAAGGAAACACCGCAGCTCCACCTGTAACCGACCACTCGGCAGATCAAGAGGAGAAAAAAGCCTCATAAAGAAATTCTGTCCCCTCCTGGGATGTCTGTTGCCGAGCCCCCCCGGGGCCCCTTGCCCGAGCACACCAGCGCACCTTTCCCTGTGATGTCCCCCCCGCTACCCTCCGCTGCCCCCACGAAGGCCGGCCACGTTATCTCCCCGCCGGCAGGCCGGGGCGCTGCCCCTGACGGGCGCCCGCCGGCCCCTCACCGCCGCCCTCCGCCCCGCGGCCGCCGACGGCCCCCCGCCATCGCTACCGCCCCAACCGACGCCCCGCACTAGCGCTCCCCCTCCCGCCCTTCCTCTCCCGACCGCCCCGTCCACCGCCTCCGCGCAGCGGAGCGGAGCCGAGCGGGACCGAGGCGGGGCGCTGACGGCCGCCACCCGCCGGCGCCGAGGGGCCGCTCTGGCCGTGGTGGTGCCGCGGCCCCGGCAGGCGGCGCTGCGCGGCCGCCGCCATCGCCGCTCCCCGCAGCTCGGCGGCCGCTCGGGGCCGAGCAGGGCCGGGGCGCTTGTGGCGCGGCTTCCCCGGCGCGGGGAAGGGGCCCTGCGTTGGGCCGAGGCGGCGGTGGGCGGGCGGCGGCGCAGGGTGTCGGCGGCACCATGGGGAAGCGGGACAACCGGGTGGTGAGTAAGGCGGGCAGCATGGTGGGGAGGCGGCGGGCGGCGGGGGCCAGGCCGGCGCATCGGACCTCGCCGGGATCCTCCGTAGCCGCGGCGGGCGGGCGGGCCGCGGCGGCGAAGCTGCGGGGAGCCGGGCGCTGCCTCAGCCCGGACAGCCGTAGCGCTGCGGCGGCCTAGGGGCGCCTCTCCGGGCCGCGGCCGTACTCCGGCCGCCGGAACCAGGGGTGGAAGGAAGGGGGCCGCCGCCCCGCAGCGAGGGCGCGGAGGTCCGCCGGGCCTGCGCCGCGGCAGGCGGGGGCACTCGAGGTCTGGCCGGTTCCGGGACGCGGGCGGCGGGGCCCCGGGCCGCCAGACAACAAAGGCGGGCCGTGGCCGGCGGGCCCGCCCGGCCGGGTGTTGTAGGCGAGGCGCCCTGGGGAGCGGGGCCGGGGCTGCCGGCCGGCCCGGGTGGGGTGTCTCTCGGGGTAGGCAGGGCCCGCGGCCCCCGGCAGGACCTCGGCTGCCTTGTCAAATCCGGCCGCAGCCGGGACTGGCGCCTGCTTTGTGACCTGCCGGGTGGAGGTGATTGGGATGCTGGCCTGGTCCTTACAAAGCTGCAGTGTGTCCAGTGGGGCTTGCAGCGTTTGCTGAAGAAGCTCTGGCCGTCACTAAGCCGTATTTCCTTCAACTTGGCGTTCAGCTGTACCTGAGCGATTTGCAACTTAGCTTTATGCAGCGCTCTGCTAACCTCGGGAGCCAGCGCTCAGAAGGCCGAAAATGCACTCCTACACACCTGATTGCAGAGCCTAATTTTACACTGTTACCACTGTCATCCCTCCTGGTATTTTTCTTTAAACTTTTTTGTACCAGTTAGGCATTCACTTTATGCTCATGTTTCATTTAGGCATTGTGAATTTACAATTAATGAGATTTATCATTAAAATCAAGTAATATTTTTACTTTTTCCACCTTTCTTTGTCTCTTTCTAGTATGGGCTATGAGTTCATACTCAGATCCATTCAGGGAAATGTCTTTGCTTACCTTGGTGGAATAATGTGTCATAGACATGATGGACGTATACATTATACAAATGGACAGCTAAGTGCCTCTGATTACTTCACAGAGGCATCAGAATAATGGAGTCTACTGAGAAAGATTTGACAATGGTAGACTGCAAGACCCAGCCTGTGCTTGAAATATATTGCTTCTTGTAATGCTTTGGGGTGTATTTGGCTGTTTATTTATTTATTCTTAATTTTCTTTTAATAGGGCAGTTGGGATGCACCTACCAATGCCAGCAAATCTTTATATTCCTATATAAGGTTCACCATGTTGTGATGGCTGCTAGTACAGACAAATTATAATGTAGGACCTTTTGCTTCTCTTCTGTGATCATAGAGCTTTCTACCTGTTACTTCTTTCCTGTGTCCTTTCTTAAATACACCATCATTTTGACTATTTGGAGATGGAAAGTAAATTTGTTTGTTTCACACCAGCAGGATACTTGCGAGGCAGAAACAGTTTGTATTGCTTGCCCAGGGAACCTTAGCTGGCTGAAGGTGCCTTATGCTTTTCATGAGCATGACAGCTATACAACAAATACCTTTTAATAACTGCTTGAGCAAACTGCCAAAAGAAGATGATTAATGTGCAGACAAGCACTTCCTTTATTGAGAGTGCATTTCTATGCTCTCTCTGGCTAGTGACATGCAGTTTGGCAAAGTAGTGTAAATACTTCTAAGAAATGTTTATTGGCAAAGTAATTCTTCATAAATAAACCTGTTTGAAATTATAAGAACATGTTTTAAGACATAAATTTCCTAATTGTGGAATATAGAGCAGTATTCAGTCATCGTGTGCTTGCTGCCAGAATGTTAAAGACAGCCACTGAATGGAGGGAGCTTCCTAGCTAGTTACCCGCGATAAGTTTGAGGAAGTAGAAAACCAATATCTGATGGTTGTAGCCTCTTCTGCAGCTATAGAGTTTTTTCAGGGGCGATGGGGTGTTCATTTCAGGTTAGCTCAGGTAAGAAAGTAGCTAATTGTTATTTAAGAGCGGCAAGAAACCTTGGTTTTAGGAATAATAATTATGTAAGAAGGTAGAGCTTTCAGATATAAATTCTTGAATGGTAACTAGAAAGAGTTGACTCACTTTGCTCACTGGAGTAAGCCAAGTCATGAACTACATCTCTGTTGTCTTCTCTAGTGGATCTAGTACATTGAAATTACCTTTGTTTAATGAAAATAGTGTTCAAATGCTGCTTTCCTGCATTGCTAAAGGAGCTCCTTTTCCACTCGAAGCTGAATTCAAATGCAAAATTTTTACTCATTTGTAGTTTTGTAATATAATAAAATACTAGAGTTAATAATGTGAATACGTATCTCGAAGTGCTATAGCTACTTGAGCACACACATCCACCTGGCTACAAAGGAAGGTGACAAACTGAGATTAAACTAATTTAAATTGGTATACCTCAGCATTTGCTTGCCCATGTTAGTTAGCCTTTTTGCGTGATTTAAAGCAACAAATCAAATCCCCAAGAAATGGCAGCAAATATCACCCTTAGCATTGCAAAGTCAACTTGAGTCAAAAAATGATCCCCTGAAAAGAGTCCTCTGATTGCTTCAGTGTGGTCCACCTGATGGACCATGAGCCAAATTCAGTGTGGGGAGTGCTTCCCTCCTGTCCGCTACCCCTTCCCAGGCAGAGCCCGGAGTCCCTCTTCCAGGACTAAACGCAGCCCCAAGAGCTGAAGGCCACCAGTCTGCCTGCAGTCCAATCCAGAAACCCAGCATTGCTGTGGCCGCTGCTTCTGCAGTGGGGGGAACAGGAGGGGAGGCAGCAGCTGCTGCTTTTAACAGCTTTCACAAATAGTCGCTTACTCTGCATGGTGGTTTCTGAATGCTTACTTTATAGCCTGGCAAAAAGCAGTGTCAGACATGGAAGAGCTACACATATCATCAAATCTTTACTATGAATCTACAAAATGTTGTACTCTTAAAAAAAACATTATCTCAGATTGAGCAACCAGGGCTAGTAATTGTTTTGATTTTTTCCTTATCTACAAACTGTGGACAGTAAGAACAGTGTGTGTCATGTTTTGCAAAAGTAAATTGTGACGTGCTTGGATGACATAGTGATAAAAGCCCACGAGGTAAGGGGGTACGTGTACCTACCTCCCTTTCGCATGACCAAAATATTACTAGTATAAAAAAAAAATCGAAGAAGTGTTTGCTAGATTAGAGTTTTTCCATTAATTGCTGAGGTGGATTATGGATTCTAAGTTTTAAATTCATCTTTTATAGCCTATTACATTTTTAGAGTGAATATGAAGAAGATGCATTGGTTTGAAAGATGGAATATCTCATAACATTGGGAGTTTGGGTGTTTTGTATTTTTTTCCTCCTGAAAATAGCCCTAAGTCACAGAATTTTCATACATGCATAATTGTAGCAGAGCACCACCACTTGCTTGTTTTGGTGCTAAGCAAGAAACTTTATGCAGAATTTGTTGCATCTGCTGTCACCAATTCTGAGGAGAACTTCAAAGGCACAAGATCAGTTGTCCCAGAGAGTAAGAGCTAAAATTTAATTACATTCTCCGTATCCCAAGGAAGAATATTTCAGCAATTGTGATACTGTACTCAGTTTGAAAAATCATTGCTCAGGGAAGGGGATTATTGTAAGGAACGTGGTCTCTCAGTGGGTGAGTTCTTTCTGCCATAGTATAACTCAAACTGAAAGCACTTACCTGAGTCCTTCTGCCAGAGCAAATCAGCTTGGTTTAGTTAAATATTTTGTATTTTTAGAAACAAGTCAGACTTATTTTTCAGTGAGTGAGAAAAAGTTTCTGTGAATAACAAAAAGGATAGATTTTGGTATCATAGCACAGTTGATGAATTTTGCATTTCTTTTTGTTATTCCATGTTCAAGGCTTATATGAATCCCATAGCTATGGCCAGAGCACGAGGTCCTGCCCAGAATTCAGGACCAACAATACAAGACTACTTGAACAGGCCAAGACCAACATGGTAAGTGGCAATACGTGTCAGCCCTTCTGAGTGAAAGACTTTTTCTCTCTTACTAAGATCCACAGTTACCTACCTCCCCCACCAGAATACACATTAATACATTTGAAAGATTCCTTGTCTCTGGCCAAGGTATTCTTTTCTAAATATGTATTCAATCTCCTCTTATATAAACAATAGTATTTCATTTTAAAATGCATATTTCTCATTTGTCTTTAAATATTTTGGCAACAGTTTCTCAGAAGAGGAGAATGGTCATTTTACCTCTTTCACAAATCCTAATACCTAAAGCCTGCAGATACATTTAATTTTTAAACAAAGTAATCCCTAGAAAAACATTTTGCTGGTATATTCTTAGGACACGGTTTAACCTACGCAACAAAATCATCACTTTGAGATATTATCAACAACTTACTTTATGTTCAGTCCATTTTGCCTCCGCTCAAAAGACATTAGAGAACAATTTACCTAATTGCAAAGGTAGCTTTAGATCTTTCAGAGGGATTTAGGTACTGTGCTTAAGTTATTCAGGTTAGGTTACCATGTGCATAACATCTAAGACGCTTTCATTCTTCTTTCTGTTGGAAGTTCAGCCAAAGCTGAACTTCAAAAAACCTACAAAAAGTTAGTTACTGAAGAAGGTATTTTTAATTTTGAAAATAAAGCAATTGTGATCTATTATCCTTTTTATGTAGGGAAGAAGTGAAAGAGCAACTAGAAAAGAAAAAGAAAGGATCCAGGGCCTTGGCTGAGTTTGAAGAAAAGATGAATGAGGTTGGTAATGTTACTAGTATATTAATACTCAATTCTTCTTGCCTTATGTGCTGCTTTTCCTCCATTACTGTTAGCAGCACCAAGTACCCATAGGATTTCACTTCACTCAAGCTTTGAATGAGTAAATATCTTGCTTCATTTGTATCTGATGTTAAGGTTGCTCCTTA
This sequence comes from Phalacrocorax aristotelis, assembly GCF_949628215.1. Classification (NCBI taxonomy): domain Eukaryota; kingdom Metazoa; phylum Chordata; class Aves; order Suliformes; family Phalacrocoracidae; genus Phalacrocorax; species Phalacrocorax aristotelis. The sequence goes on along the minus strand of NC_134277.1, from coordinate 26,390,852 downwards.
ACCCATGAAGAGCTACTTACTCTCAATTCAGAGAAACACTGTATTAAAAGTTTTGAAAATTGCCACTGAATAAAACTTTTCATGAATGTAAATATAGTTATACAAATGCATGTGTTTATATTCATAAAAGAAACTTCTGCTTTTTCCAGTATGATAAACTAACATTTGTTGTGCTAATCTTCACTTGTTTAATGTCACACAATCCAAATATATTGGAAAGAGGTGTATTGCTGGGAACAGACGTCTTTGCAAGGAATGTGCAAGTAATACTGATATGGGAGAAGGCACAAGGAATGGCCTTCAATATACAGATAGGACTAAAAAGCACTTCTTTCTCTCTCCTCCTAAGCTGATTATATTCTATGCTGGTTCCCTGCTATAAATGCAGCTGTTCTGATGCTTGTGTTCAGTACCTGCTGGAGATCAGCACGATGTAAGAAAATGTCATGTATAACTCCTGTTGTATACATAGGAAGAAATCAGTATACAATGAATTTAACTGTTCCTTCTTGGGTTCTGGTATCTTGGCATAAGCTTCAAGCAGTAGTCTTCATCACTGTGTGCGAGTTTCTGGTTGAAGTAGATTGTGCTCCTCCTCTGTTACTGGAAGGGCGTAGTACCTCTGCCGTTGCTATACCTTTTTGCCTAAGAAGTTATACCAGTATTTGGAGGGTCATGGGGTTCTATTCTGAGAGGATCATTTGTTCTGTGCTCTGTCAGTTTTAGCTTGGTGAGTTTCATATTCCTTTCCTGCTTTTATCTTTGCTTTATTGTGAAATACTTGAAACTGGCATGGATAGAAGATAATAGCCTTTCAGTATGGCAGAAGGGTAGGAAGGGATGCAGGGAATCATGAGATGGCCACGAGTTCTTCCTGAAGCTTCTGAGAACAAACTGTGAATGGTTGAAAAGATAAGTCTCTGAATAAGGTGCTCTCTCTCCTATATTACTGACAGATGTTGTGCTTTTTTGTTTAAGACATAACACTAGCACAGTCTTAAAATAATTTAAAGATAATGCCTGCCAAATAAAGCACAGGCTGTTGTCAGAGACCCCTCAGGTAGCTCTGTGTATCTGGTGTATCAAAGCGCACAACCTGCTGCAGTACTGCAGAGATGCTACCTTGGACTATGGAAACACATTACACACAACACTGTGGCCTGGGTAATCCGCCATGTCTCTCAGCAGCATTTTTCAGCTAACTCACAGTATGCTGACTTGGGGATCCGTGTATCGTATTGCATTGCACAGGTATAATCTTACTTAATTCCTGATATTTCTGTCCCTTCAGCACAATATGTGGATTATCGTTGCTTTGCCAATACAATACCAGTACAGCTTCACTGCAAGGAAAGGGGTGGTCAGAATAATAATAATAATAAAGAAGGGAGCATGTGATGTGTCTGACACAGGAAGCAGGAATAGCTCAGATTGAAGCTAGCAGCCTTTCAGTCTGATGGGAGCAGGTTGGATGTTTCAGAGCTCTTGAAGGGGGGATTTTAGGTAGAGCTAGAGACCTTGTGAGGGATTGAAAAGGAGGAAGGAGAGGACACTTTTATCTGTGCAATGTGTTTGGCCTAACAAAAATAAGAGTGTTTCTATGAAGATGTGTATAATAATTTAGTATTCTAATCATTATTGACACTGACAAGGCCCAGAAGAGACACTGGAGACACCCATACATTGAAGAAGGGCCAGGAGAATTTGTCTTGAAATTTTGCTTCAGGTGTTCTAAAACTAAGACAAAATAGCAATTTTTCTGATAGGGTGCCCTGGCTTTCTAAAGTGCTCTAGTAAGGACACTGTGATACAAAAGCAAAAATACCATAATTTATGACCTTCAGGATAAACGACAATCTCTTAAATCCAGATAACTTGGACATTAAGGTGTGAACTAACATGGTATTGTGATGATTATTAATCCTCTGTAAAATCAAATGCATTATAGCCTTGATTAACTTTATATGTTGTTTATTTTCTGTGGGTTTTGTGAAAACTATAATATCAGATAGAGAACAGGATTTTGATTCTCCTAAAAATAGCTGTTTGAAAATGACCCTTATGTCATTGTTTCTGTTTGGTTTTGTTTTCAGAATTGGAGGAAAGAACTGGAAAAACACAGGGAGAAATTACTGGGTGGAAATGAGAGTTCCTCCAAAAAGAAAGAGGTAAGTTATTTTCAGTTTCATACAGTCTGTGTTTGGAACTGGATTTGTCATCAATGCTGCCGATACAGAATGTCATAAATATATTTTAAAAGCCAGCATCAATGTACATAAACCTAAATGCACGACAAAAGAACATGATGCCAAAGTAACGTTTGTTGTATTCTATTTTTAAGAAAAAGAAAAAGGAAAAGGAAAAGAAGAAATCTAATAGGGTGAGCAAAATTTTCAGTTTTCTGAGCTCTTTTTGCTTTGGGGTTGTTCCTATTTGTCATTTAAATTCTCTTGGAAAGAGAGAGTATAGCTGTAATTTTGAATTTATCTGTTAAATTAACTGATTTTTATTTGAGAGGGTTGGAGTACATTCTGTACAAGGAGAATTTTACTTCTGCTTTAAAAGGAGGAAAAGAGCATTAAATAGATATGAAATGAAAAATGTTAGAAGTTACTTTTTACAGTTTTATTTAAGAAAAATCTATGTAAGACCAGCTTCTTGAAAGTAAAATTCCATTGGTAATACTTTGCAAATGAAGAAATTATTAAAGAGAGTGTTTGGATGGAGTTTTGACTATTTGCCAGACAAAATGCTGCATCTCACAAGCTTCACTTCTTGTTGTGTTTGGTCAAGTTGTCTTCATCTTCCTCTTCTTCATCAAGCTCTGATTCTTCCAGCAGTTCATCTGATTCAGAAGATGAGGTAAGAACTAGCTTATTAGAATCTAACATTTTTTGTTCATTAGACTTATTTAACACAGATTTTGGTAATATATTTTACAATATTGTTTGACGGCTTAGTTTGCATAAAGTGATTTAATTTTTATGCATTTGGTACATACAATAAAGTTGTGAATTTTACATATATATGTGCTCAAGAATTTCTTGATTAAATTAACGCTACACATTTTGGGTGGCTGGCTTGTAAACTGGATTCATTTCTGTTTCAGCATTGAACTGTATGCTTTTTCAATAGAATCCCCCATCTAATCATAAAAATGCCAACATACGATTTTTACTCTTTAGCAAAAATCTTTGTTACAGATAATCAGATTCTACAGCACACGTCTAGATAATAAACAGAATCTAGAGAACCTGGATTTTCCACCAGTTTACATTTTTTGAATGCAGAAGAGTTATGAAGGTCCTCCGCTAATAGAATCAATTGTAGTGTACTTTATTCCTCAAGAGAACATGATAACATGTAGGAATTTGGTGTTCCCTATTCTTTACTTTTAATGTAGGTCTTTAATTCTAGTGAGAATAAATTCAGGGTTTTGTTTTTCTTTTTTCCTACAATATTTGTGGATAGGATAAAAAGCAAGGGAAGAAAAGAAGGAAAAAGAAATACCGCTCCTCACGGAAATCTTCATCAAGTTCAACTTCTGAATCTGAGTCAGACAGCAAGGTAAATATGCAGATGTGTTAACCTTGGCAAGTTTTCCTGATCTGTGCTCTAAAGACATAAACATTTCTGACTTTCACATATCAGTATTTTTTTCTTGCAAATTTAAAGCCATGCATTCTTGTTGTAGCTGAGCTGCACTTGTATCTTCCAGATGCAATCAGGAATCTACCTGCACTGGCCACAATGACTGGCAGAAATAATTTGATCTTTAGAATACGAACATGCTTTATTCCAGCACTACTTAGGTAGTTTTTCTGAATCCAGACACATGCAGCTTTTGTGCTGCTCAAATGTTTAGTTTTAGTAATACATTAGCACTTTAAAAAGTAAAATGTTCTATGAAGTTCTTGTGAATGTGCTCTTTAATTGAACACCACCTGTGAAAATGCAGATATTGCGGGATATCAGTGGCCAGAATACTGCCTTTCTAAATATCTCTGGACTGAGTAGTTTCCTGTTGGAGAGCTGAGCCTTTCCTAAATGCATAATAAATCGAGGGTGTTTTCCTTTTCTGAAAGTAGAGCAATGTACATACACAGGCTTACTGGATGAACAAAAAAGTGGAGAAGATAGATGGGGCAATTTGTTCTGTTTTGTTAGCGTTTTTCTGTGTTACAATGGATGTTAACTGTACTTCTTGCCTAAAAATAATACAGCGAGTTGTTAAGAGTCTGTGTGTAGACTTAATCACAAGCTTTCTCCGGAATACCTAACTCAGCTTGGTATAAATTGTGATGAATCACCCTTTGCATACACCTATGAATTTGCGCTAATGGGAGTTTGAAAACTTTTGCTACATAAAGGGACACAGAGTTACCCTTACTGCTGAAATTGGAAGACAGAAGACTCCGTGGAAATATCTGCTTAACCCCTGCCTGATCAGCAGAGATGGGCATGGATAGAGAATAAAGACTCCAGGCTGTTATATGTTAGACATATGTTATATGTGGTTACAGTAGTGATAGCTGGTATCCTTCCCAGAGGCTCTCTGCATGTACTGCAAGTACTGTCTTATCTGATTCCATACAGACATTTGCACCCTGCTGGTTCAGATTAACAGCTGCATAAAAATTACGGCTGTTTCATATTTTTCCTGTTAACTGCATGGTTGAAAGAACAACTTTGAAGAATGACCTTCAGTAGACAGAAAATGACAATGGGTCAGATTACTTTTGGGATTTCTACCTTTTCGCTGAAATATTTTTGTCATTATTTATGTTTTTCTTTCTATCTAGGACAGCACAAAAAAGAAAAGGTCAAAGGAAGATTATGAAAAAGAGAAGGTATTTTTACTCTTAACACTCACATCAGAACTGCATTTTACATACATAATGGAGTGCTGTCTCTCTTTTTCTCCCCCACCCCCCACCCCTTTTTTTTTAATTCAAAGATTGAATGCCTCAATTTACACCTATGGAAATTTTCTGTCAGAAGGTATTCAGAAACCCTAATTTGAGGTAGTCTTTTAGTTGGGTTCAGCTCCTGTTTTAATAGTTGTTTTAGTGGAAACTGCTGGATCTGTTTTTGCTATGAAGGTAAATGAAAAAAGTAATCTGCTGTAGTAGATCAGCTGCATTCTAGTGTTTTGGGTTTTATCTTGAGCAGTCACATTGAGCTAAAAATATGTGTGATATTTCAGTGGCATGCCTGGTAGGATACTGGCTTGTTGCTGTAAATTAGGGAACATCAAGCAGAGGATATATTTATCTAAATGTAGTCTTAATTATAGATATTGTACTTATGACGGCTTTGAAAAATTCCAGAGAAAAATGTATTAGCTTAAGAAAAATTGCCTTATTCTGTCTTTGAGCATGAAAACCCTTTCTCCTTCCCACCACCATTTTGTACACGTCTGAGGACTTTCTTCCTTGCTATGATTAATGCAAATAACCTTGTTGACTTAAATTTTAGTTATTTCTATGCTTTCCAAGTCCACCCTAGTCTTTCTCTCCAGCTACCTTTCTCATCACATCAACCTCTACTACTAAAGTCAATGGTATTGACTTTTATGCAATGGAGAATTTGTACATCAGGCAAATGTGTTGGTTTTTTTTTCCTTGCTCCTGCTTCCATTTCTCAGAGTTTCCACTTCCCACCAACTCCCTTCAGCTCTGAGTAACTTCTCATCAAAGGCCAAGTATGTTCCATAGCCCCTGTTGTGGTTTAACCCCAGCCGGCAACTAAGCCCCACAAAGTCACTCACTCACTCCCCTCTGGTGGGATGGGGGAGAGAATTGAAAAGTGAGAAAACTCATGGGTTGAGATAAAGACAGTTTATCAGGTAAAGCAAAAGCTGCAATCACAGGCAAAGCAAAACAAGGAATTCATTCACTACTTCCCATGGGCACGCAGGTGTTCAGCCATCTCCAGGAAAGCAGGGCTCCATCACAAGTAACAGTGACTTGGGAAGACAAATGCCATCATTCTGAATGTCCCCCTTCCTTCTTCCCCCAGCTTTATACGCTGACCATGACGCCATATGGTGTGGAATATCCCATTGGTCAGTTGGGGTCAGCTGTCCCATCCATGTCCCCTCCCAGCTTCTTGTGCCCCCCCCAGCCTACTCAGTGGTGGGGTGGGGTGAGAGGCAGGAAAGGCCTTGACTCTGTGTCAGCACTGCTCAGCAGTAACTAAAACATCCCTGTGTTATCAACACTGTTGTCAGCACGAATCTAAAACATAGCCCCATACTAGCCACTATGGAGACAAATAACACTATCCCAGCCAAAACCAGCACACCCCTTATTCTTGGTTAAACTGTAATGCTGCTTTCACACATCTTCTGAAAGCAAAGGGCATTTAGGGACTAGAGATCTTCCTCTATCTGAAGATAACGTGTCTCTCAAATGGGCTGCATCATGTGTACTTTTCATGACTACTTTTGGTAAAGGATTGAGGTACCTATAATAGACTAAATAGCGCAGCTGGGATGTGTGGTCCCACCTTGCCAAGAAATGATCAGCAAGGATTTTTTTCAGCTTCTGGCCTTAGAAATTGAACGGAAGAAGGTAGCTGCAGTCTTAGGAACACCTTGCCTGGTCCAGAGCACAGGGATCTGGTCATAGAAGTAGATAAAAATTTTAAAAATAAAAAAAAAGAAGGCAGACTGTCCTTTAAATATACTTTTGAACATACTGAGATTATATATGGAGTGTTGAAATGCAGTTCACAGGGACAGCTTGTCGTGGTTGGACACAAGTATAGAGGAGCTTTTTCTTTTAATTTCATCAACAAAGCAAGAGTCTGAAGCTGCAATGTTTGTATGCGCATATTCAGACATCTTCATTTAATCAGTAGTATTTAAAAGTGGAGAAACATTTTATTTTCAAATGCTTTCTCCTTCATGTGTTATTATTTAAAATAAGAGACTATATACTGTAATATTATTCCTCTCACTTTTAGAAGGCAGCTGTATCTTGGTAACAAGAGAAAGGAATATACAAGAAAGTATTTCCTCTAACAGCATTTTAACAGTTGGTAGGGTAATTTGTTAATGATGAGTAATTGGTTTAATGTCAACAATATTTAAAAATATTTCACAACTTAGAAACAATGTTTTAAGCAAAAGTTTTATAAAATTTGAAAGACCTGACTTTACTCACAAATCCATTACTTTGTGTAGGAAGGCAAAAATCACCACAGGAAAAGGAAGAAAGCTGATCGTGGTGATGGACCTTTATCATCAGAATCCTTATCAGAATCGGATCAGACAGAGGAGGTCAGTGTGAAACCTCAATTTCAGATGTTACAATGCTTTTATCTTACTTCTTTGCACAAGTGAATGAACAAACTAGCTTAGATTTAGTATATTATTGAAAGTGCTCTGCTCTGTACAGTTGAATTTAAGCACAGCACATTCATAGTTATTTGTAATTTTCTCTTTAATAAAAACTTCTAGTAAGCTCCTATCACCTACAAGTCTTTTTTAATGAATTTTCTTGAAAATTTGCAACTTCTTGTGGATATTTTAGAGCTCAGTGAAATGAAGCTAAGTGGTGTGGTGTCCTTCACAAGATTTCTCTCTGATGTTTGTGATTGGCAGATTTCAAGATGGCTAAAGTTTTTTTTTCTCCCTTTTCCAGTGAACTAAAAAATTTTGGACTTAATAATTCTACTCTCACCCTTGTGTATATCTACTTCGAGGATTTGTATTCTCGTAGGATTCAAAATTTGGGAAGGTTGCAATGTGTTGTGTTTTTTCATTAAGAATTTTTGCCACATTATTAGCTTAGTAATTTTACCTTTATATTTCTGCTGTTTCATGTTCTGCTGTCTATTAAAAGCAGAGTGTGTTCCCAAATCAGGTGTTTATAGGATAATGCATATTCTAGAATACAACGCAGGTAATCAGTGTTTCTTCATGGGTTATTGTTCAGTATGTTCTACAGCTTTGTGTCATCATTCATTTACGTGCAACAAAAGTTCAAAGTTTTATTTAAAACCACATTTCTAAAGCTGCTCTCCCATTACATTTGATTTAAATTTTTTTTTCAGGTGCAAGCAAAAAAGAAGAAAAACAATGAGGAAAAAGAGAAAACAGCAAGTATCCTTCTTACTCATATTGTAGTTTTAGGATATAAATACTTTATACTTGCTTAATTTCCAATTTCACATTTTTCAGTAATACAAATGTTTTATAGCAAACCCCTACTGTCACTTCTTAATTAAGAATTTCTCTATTTACCTGCTGAAGTCAGTTTTTCAATTGTTGGATTAAAGGAAGAATCTGTCACTATAGATATTTGTCACTATATAGATACATATGACTTGAGATTTATATAAGTAACACTGTAGCATATCTTTTACATTGTATCAACCTACTAGAACTACTAAGATCTATATAGTATTGGGTAGGGTAGGAGTTTGCCACACAGAGATCAGTGCTGTTCCCTTGTTGGTGTTCTGTATAATTCTTCCTTGGTAAGCCCCCTCTAACCAGACCATGAAAAGCGCCTTAGGACGTAATCCCTGCAACATCTATACTAATATAATTCTCCCCCCAACTACATAAGAAACTGTCAGCAACCTGTTGCTTTTCTCAATTTTGTTGCTTTGTTTCTCTTGGTAAAAGTGAGAGGAAAGTTCAGCAGTGATTTTCATAGAACTCAAATTCATCCCATGTACCTGAGGCTCCTCCATTAGGGGTGTAGTGATCTTGAGATCCGAAATGGCCACTTGAGATGTCTGTGTATCTTTCTGTCTCTTCTATCAGCAACAATGTTCCTAATTAGACATCTCAGTCGTCTAGATGAGCTACCTCAGGGTACTCATCTAGTAGGGAAGGCTTACATGAGTCACCCAAAAATGCAAACATAGGAGTATCAGCGATACTCAATACACTTTTTCCATGGAACTTGTTTGTTTTTTCATAACCATATAAGCTGTTTGCCCTAACATTTCTAGTGACTGATTGTGGGTTTTTTATTGGAAGAATTGTGTGTGTAAATAATATGTATTAAACAGTTTTTGTACCAAGATGGGCTTGTTTACATAGTGCCACACACAGGAACTCCGGTTGAAATTCTGCTTGCAAAAAGGCAAGATTGTATCTCCCAGTTTCTGTATTACAGTGATCAGGATAATAACTTCAGGACTGAATCCAGTAGGGTTAATTGAGTGTAGTCATATTTACAATTGTGATCATAATCAATTTATTTTAAACAAGGTGCAAGTGCTGGAGATTCAAGCCAAATGTAGTTGAACTATTTAATTTTGCACAGTAAGTATAAGCACTTACTTTAAAATATGTAAACATCTTCATTATTCCCACATATATAAGATGTCACTGCTTGCTAAAGCACATCCTTACTGCTTTCTCAGAAACCTATAAACCACTGAAAATCATTTAAAAGATTAGGAAATTTAATAGTGACAGTGATGAGAGATGTGAAGTAGCCAGACCATGATGGACATAAATCGAAGGCTGCTCATAATAGTGCCAATTACTGAGTAAAATATGAATTTTCTTTCTGTGATTCTTCAATAGGCTTTTATAGAAATCTCTTTTGAAATGTCTTTTGTAAAGCTGTCCTTTCCGTGCTATCATTTTCTGTTAGCAGAATTTAATAGATGGCAATTTTATTATACAATAGCTTCCGTTCAATTTTTTTTTTTAGGATAAAACAAAAAAGAGAAAGAAGCACAAGAAACATGGTAAAAAGAAGAAAAAGAAGATTGCTGGTTCAAATTCGGATTCGGAGTAATATTTAAAAAAAAAACCCAAGACTATCAACAGAAGTGCAATGACTAAAGGAAACTTAAACTGTGAAATAACAGCAACCTTTACCAAACTGCATGAGTTTTCCTGTGTTTTAGAAATTTTCCTTATCTTTCAGTAGCCAGCCAGATGCAGTGTGCTGGTAAAGACCATTGTTATTGCCTGCTGCTTAATACATGAGGTACAACTTTTATAAAATTCCAGTAAGCAGTGTTAGATGTTTGAAACAATATGAGACGGTAGTCCAGCTGAGGTGTAAAATATTGGAAAATAAGAGTTAAATTTTTTAGGTAGTAAAAGTAGTCTTTTAAAGCATTAGTAATAGTCTTTATTTGTAAATCAGGACGAATAAAATCCTAAGTTCATCCTGCAGGTTAATATTATACGTAAACTATTACAAGCTGGTGTCTGCTAATGGCGTTTATGAAGTGGGAAATTAATGATACATATAAAATGCTGCCTTTGTAGAAATGTTTTTCATCTGCCCCATTACCATCTACATGCTTATGAGAAAGGGAATGCTACCATTTTGGCTAACTGAATAGGGTGCCTTGGCCTTTGATTCTTGCAAATCTCTGCTGTTTTTAATCCGTGCAGCATCTCTGATTCTAGGGAAGTCAGAACTATTGTCAGCAGGCTTTTCCTGAATAAGCAGTTTTGGGCTTCTAAGCATGTGCTTCTGCATTAAGCAAAAGCAATGACATTTTGCAGTATAACTGACATTAAAAACCTGAAGATTTTACCTCTGCTTCTTTGAAATGGCGATAGATCTTTGCTAGTAAATATGCGTATTTCATTTAATGTAATTTTGGTTTAGTTGAACACTTCTTGCAAACACTGGTAGCTTTCTTTGCATTATCTTTAGAATTGTTTTGCATGATTTGTACCATTTTTAAATTAATGAAATACAGGTAATCGTTTGTTGTAACCAGTTCTATGAATTTTATTCCACACGCAGAGTTTCATGTATGTATTTAGTTATTCTTATAGTTAAGTTCATTGCTGTGTTTAAGTGCACACTTGCTGAAGATATTTAGCATGTAAAAAGCAGGGTTTTGATACCTTAACAGCTTCATATTGAAGCTGATTTTGCTCTTAAGCAAGTTCAGTGGCAGACCTGTTACGTGATGTGTCTTGTTAGATTTAAAAAAAAAAAAAACTACTGCCGGAATCTCATTAAAAATACTGTTTAAACAGTTTGTATTTATATTTTTGTACTTGAGGGCTACGGAATGTTGACCTAAATCATGAAGCTGTTTTACTTTACATTAGTTGCTTTAGAAATTGAAAAAAAAGCTTTTGTAAATTAAATGTGCACACAAGAAAACACAAGCAACCATTCGATTTTAGTTTTTACATGAAATTCTCATTATCTTTTCCACTGAAGTACCCATTGCTGGGCCTCCTGTTAGCCTTTAGAAACTGCCCGTCCATCTTGAGGGTCAGCTACTGATTGTACTCTTGATCCACCCCTTTTTTCATTTCACAGGTGCTAACTTAGAACTTACCTCTATTGCAGTTTCAAATTTTCAAAAAAAACACTTCAAAATATTGAAGTTTCAAATATTGTATTACCAAGAATTTCAAGACATTTAAGACCTTGATTATTAGTCTGCAAACAATAACTAAAAACTGGGGGAGAAAGATTATTTTGTATTGCCATTCTCCAGAGGAATTGACTTCAAGTTCAGTTCTTGGGAAAATAGAACCATTGAGTTGCAGCAATGTCCCTCTAGCCCATAGTAACAATATTTTGATCAAAACTTTAATCTATTGGGCTTGATGTTACCAATTCTAGATGCTGTTTTGTCAGTGAGGTTAAAATAAAAGCAAGATACAGTGTACAGCAGGGGTTTGTTTTGGGGTTTGTGTTTGGTTTTGCTGGGGTTGTTTTCTTTTTAAGTTGTGGTATTGCAGTTTTGGTAAAAGAACTTGTAATGAATCATAGCATAAATGCTCTGTGCTTATTTGACTTTTCAACAACTACCTGCAACAAAAAGAAATAAAAATGGAAATGAGAGCCCCAGTCTTCCAAATACATAAGCCAATATGTCATTTTAATTGTCTGAATATAACTATTGTTCTGGTCACCTGTGTGCTTCAAATGCTGCTGTCATGCCTCGGAAGGTGTGTAGCTGCTCACGGGGCTTTGCCAGTTCACAACAAAGCTGCTTTAACACTGACAGTGAAATGTTTCTGTTTCCAATACGTTAACAAATGTGCTGTGACTCGTCTTGCATCTGTTTTTTTCCTGAAGAAAAAGCCTGGTCACAGCCCTTCAGCTTTCCCGAGCTGGACAGGCTGAGTACATGAGGTGGGTTTCAGGTGCCACCAGGCAACCTATAGGCGTCTTCCACGTCTGATCAGTGGGACAAAGCAGAAAGTGAGCAATGCGGGAATAAAAGTCTGTTTTAATAGACTTCTGTCTTCCAACAGCAGATGAACAAACAGTATTGTATGTAGCACTTAATTTTTACGTCTTCTTTCCAGAAACATTTTTAGAAGTTTGACATCCAGTTATTTTCTTTGATACGACTGCTCATTTTTAATGTATGATAAAAATGTCTCTTCATTGTGCCTATATATACATATATATATGTATGTATGGCCTGCCAGTGTGACCAAGCGGCACAGTCTGGCCGCACCACCAGGCCCGCCCGCCCACGTTGCCAGGGCAGCGGTGTCAGGGGACAGCAGGGCCGCCGCCATGAGCAGGAAGAGGCAGCAGCAGCAGCTGGTGGACTTGCTGGCCCGATCCGCCAAGCACTGTGAGTGAGTGAGTCTGGGGGGGATCCGCCAAATGCTGTGAGTGAGTGAGTCTGGGGGGGATCCGCCAAATGCTGTGAGTGAGTGAGTCTGGGGGGGATCCGCCGAGCGCTGTGAGTGAGTGAGTCCGGGGGGAGATCCGCCGAGCGCTGTGAGTGGGTGAGTCTGGGGGCGATCCGCCGAGCGCTGTGAGTGAGTGAGTCTGGGGGAGATCCGCCGAGCGCTGTGAGTGGGTGAGTCTGGGGGCGATCCGCCGAGCGCTGTGAGTGAGTGAGTCTGGGGGAGATCCGCCGAGCGCTGTGAGTGGGTGAGTCTGGGGGCGATCCGCCGAGCGCTGTGAGTGGGTGAGTCTGGGGGCGATCCGCCAAATGCTGTGAGTGAGTGAGTCTGGGGGCGATCCGCCAAGCGCTGAGTGAGTCTGCGGGCAGCAGGCTCCCCCATCCCGGCACGGCGTGTGGCCCCCGTGCTTGCTATGCCTCCACCGCTGCATGAGGGGCATCCACTGCTCCCAGCTGCCTCCCCTTGTCCCCTGTGCTCTTTCCATGGCCCTATTCGCAACCCACCCCACCCCCAAAAGGGGGTCACCTCCCGCCACTGCTTAGAACAGGGGGTACGGGGGTGTGTGGGGCAGTCTTTTTAACGGTTGACACCTGAGGTGTCCAGGCCCTGTAGCTTCCCTGTGCCTGGCATGTGTTTTACCAAGTTCTAAAATGTGGTCGCTTGTGTTTCAACTGGGCAGTTAATAAAAGCGAAGTGGAATGTCTCGTCAAGCTCTTTGACACACTGGTGGCCGAGTCCAGCAACCGCTTTGCTGCGGTCGGCTTTGACCGTAACATGTTCAGAGACACTCTGCACAGCGCGTTCGGCATGACAGATGACATGATCATGGACAGAGGTGAGACTCATCAGTCTAAAAAGACGTAAGATTTTAGTTTTACATTGTTGACCCGTTGAGCATGCCTAGGCAAAGTAGTGCCACCTCCTCATCCCTGTAAGGACAGAAAAGGAGGAGTTATGCTCAGGAGCTGCTGCATATAAGGTATCCTTTTTTTCTTTATGCAGAATAGTTTTCCTCTAGTTCAGGATAGCTCACGCTCTTGTACGAGGGAGACCAGCCAGAGGCAGTTGTAGGGCTATCCTGTTTCTTTCCCAGTCACTGCAGTGTCGTGACAGAAGGGGGCAGCATGGTGTCACTTTCCTCTCTTCTCCGGTGGTTCCACCATGAGCTGCAGTCACGGCCGCTGGTGGACAGGTCTGTCTCGGTCTTGGAGGTCCAAGAAAGGCATTCTGCTAGAGTGGATGACTTCTGGAATAGAGGTGCTGTGAACAGCACTGAAGGGACTAGGCAGACTGTACAGGGATATGGAAGTAATGAGCCAAATAACCCCTTGAAAATGCAGTGATTTCACAGATTAACATGAAAGCCACATCTGCAGTTACCGTGAAAGCTGCATGAATGATCTCTGGTGTACAGGTGTCTAGAGGAGGATGTGGAGGAGGCATGACCCTGCCCTTCTTTTCAGTCTCAGGCCACCAAGAGCCACCACTTGGTTCAACTTTCTCCCACTCTCTAGCAGAGGGGGTATTCAAATGCCATTTTATGCAACAGTGTGTCTTGGAAAATGCCTTACGTGGACACATTCTTTGAAATCTTAATGCTTACATACAAGGGGGCTGATTTCAGTTGCAAAAGCAAAGTTATTGTTTCCCAATTCCGAAATGCTTGGCTCTGCGTGTAGAGGTGTTCCTGTAGCCAACTTACTGATCAACGTTCTAAAATATGAATTAGTAAAAGATGTTAGTTGATGCCTTGAATTATATCTTGGATTTTAAGTACTATATTACAGGCTGAATGAATAGTGAAGCTGCAAGACTGAAAGCTTCTTGTTTCAGGGAAGGGATAAAAAAAAAAAGATCTTGGTACATAAAAGACAGGAGAAGGTTTTTCTTTGTATATTTAAAACACTTGGGTACTAATTCTAGGATTACTTTCTCCAATATTCTTTTTAAGACAAAACCTAGTAATTAACATCCTCTTCTATATGCAAATTGCGTTAGGGAAAGGGATATTGGCTTATTTGGACTATGTCTGCATGGAAGTATACTTTTTGTATTTCAGTCAGGAAAGCAACAGATGAAACAAAATGTCTTATCCCAGCAGGATCCTGGAGTGGAAGATCAGCAGACTGAGGGGCAAAATCCCCTTCATTGTCATGGCTTAGAAAGATTCAAGAATGGTAATCGCACCTCGATGAAAGCAGAGAAACATCTTTAGAAAAAAATGTTTTTATACTTCCATTGAATTTAAGAAAATATTTGTTTGTGTTTCTCTATTATATATATTTAAAATTCATCTAATATACTTCTCAGTGTTCCGCACTTTTGATAGAGACAACAATAGCTGCATCAGTGTGGTGGAATGGGTGGAAGGCTTATCAGTGTTTCTTCGGGGGACATTGGAAGAAAGGATTAAATGTAAGGTTTATCTGCATTACACTATTTAGTAGCAAGCAGGGAATTTATGACTATTAAATGTCACATTGCTTTTTTCTTATTTAGTAGTTACTCTTATAAAGTATTTGGTAATTGAAGAGTTTTCTTCTGAGTAGTTTAATACAATGAAACTGAATACCAAAAGGCTTCTCTGAGACAGAGATTATTCTGTGTAAACTGCCATTATCATAGCTGCCACTTTATTGCTGACAAACTAGCTTTTGAACTGAAGCTTGTTCTACAGTATATAGGTTTTTCTGACAGAATATACATTTTCGTATTAACACACAAAATTAGAAAGAAGCAGATGTAGCTCAAGGGTGATTTGGGCTGAATAACACAGTCTCAAACCAACCAAGACCCATGCCAAAATTCATTTACTGGCATAATGGGGACACAGCAACAGTTGCATTAATTCTAGAAGTTCTTTGGCCTGGAAGCATAGATGGGAAAATGGTCTGTTTTTAAGATGGTCATGAGAACCGCTGCAGTAATGATGGAGAAAGATAGGAGAGAAAAAATAGGAAGAACACCAGAATTTTAAGAAGCATTAAAAAAAAATGGGGGGAGGGGTAGGGTGGGGAGAAAGTATAATAGAGAGACTGACAGCATGTTGTTTCCATAGTTCCCAGTTTGCGGGATCAGCCACCCTTAATGCCCTGTATAAATTCATCATAAAGCATTGCACTGGAAGGTGGCCTGGGATGTAATTCAGTATGTCAGTACAACCACAAGCAGTAAAATATAAAGCTCTTCTGGAAGCACTGCAGAATATACTAGTGTGTAGTTATATATGGTGTTGTCTGCCATAAATGTATGCCAGTATGATTTTTCACTGTAGGCTTAGTCTTCAGCAGAAAAAAACCTTTTGTGTTCCAAAACTGAGTTTTTTTTTTTGTTTAAGTAAGTTCTGTGGAAGATAGTAAAATGTGTTATGGTCCTATATTTTTATTTCCAGGGAGGTAGAAACAATTAGAAGATAAATTAGGCAAATACTCATACCTAAAATACTTGGTTACAGAGGTTCTTTTTTTGCATTAAGGGATACTTCAGTTGTCTTTTCTGTGCTAGTACAGCTCTTTCTTATTTTTCCTCTACTTTTCTAAATCAGCTTAAAAAATATCAGGTTGTGTTTTGTAGGTGCAATAGATGCAAAGCCCTTCTGACATGGACAGCTGGTCCCCACCATGGGAAATTTGGTTTCTAAAGCAGAACCCTGTTTACATTCTAAATAGACAATTTTAGAGATGTTAAGATCTGTAAGTTACTATGGTCTCTGTGAACTGAAGATTATTTATTTGAGCAGAAATAGATTTTAACTATGAAGGGTAAACAGGCAAAAATTGACTAGTATATGTACCAAATGTGATACAAATATTTCATATACAACTATTATATATGGTGAATGTGGCTCAATAGATACTCTGTACAACATAGAATTCAGATTATCTGTCTACAGGTAACAGACAGCTTTAATGGTGTGTGATATAGCTTGTATGAACTTAAAATTGATTTATCTTTCAAAAAGACTGTTTTGAAGTTTACGACCTGAATGGTGATGGATACATTTCGAGAGAGGAAATGTTTCAAATGCTGAAAAACAGCCTTCTCAAACAACCATCAGAAGAAGATCCTGATGAGGGAATTAAGGACTTGGTAGACATAGCACTGAAGAAAATGGCAAGTACTTACTCACTGTGATACTTGCATGCCTTTCAAATATTTATTAATTGAACCTCAAGAACATTCCTATGAGGTAACAAAATACAGTGTCTGATTTACAGTGGGATTCTGAGCCACAGAGTTAGTTATGTGCTTGAGATAAACAGGTCTCCTAAGGAAAGCCAGAAGTATAATCCAGATCTAATGAGTCCCAGTCCAGTATCCTCACATGAAACTGTTCATTTATTATGTGAATGTGTTATAAGTTTCATGTATAAACTGGCATGTGTATGTGTGCATGCCTGGTCAAAACAAAAGCCTGGCCAAAAGTGGAAAATTCAAAAGCGTAAGCTGCATTTATTCCAACGTTAGGCATCTGCAGTAGCTTTATTATTAAGTATGTTTGTATGTTATCAACTGATCATGAAATGTCTTTATCCAATTTATATATTCTATTAGAAGAGTAACCTCAAGGTTATTAATGTAAAACTTGTAATACCATTATTAATCTAGGATATCCAAATAAGTCAGGGACTGTGTTTCAACATTTTCATCAAATCAAGAAATATAACATTCCCTCCTATGGTGGTGTTCAAAAATCTTACTTAAAACCAGGTCTTGAATCCAAACTCCTTTTATTTAACCCCGTCTTTTCTATTTCTCAAACCCACGCCTTTTGCAGAACCTCAGCTGAAAGGTGCATCTTACCCTTAGTTGTTGAAAGTGCTGAGTCCACTCTCACACGGAAAGCAAACTACAACTCAGCAATTTGTTCATCTTTGGAGCACGTACATGCTCAGCTTTCCCACAGGTTGCATCCAAAATGAGCACCCTTGTGTTCTGGGCAGTTGATAAGTGGGCTATGCTAGTTCAAGCACCAGCACTATGCTCTAGACATAATCAATCTTCATATGTGTAAGAACATATTATAAACTAATGTACATAATCCTGTTTCAGCTTTTCCACAAGAACTTAATAAAGCTCTGATACATGTTTGAAGAATGGCCAGATCTGATTTGGCTGCTGGGCAGTTGTCCAAGTAGGACATTTGCTGCCCATCGCAAAGAACTAAACTACTAATTATTAGATACCCAAAAATGCATTTGTGGAGTCCATCACTCAAAGAAAAAAAACTACTCTTTAAGCAATGGCCTATAGGTACAACTGCATTGTGACTAAGCCTACGTCCAGTCCCATGATGACTGTTTCCACACTTAAAAGCATTTGTAATGATAATGATCATGGCCTGCTCTCGTTTGTACCAAGGAGTGTAAAAGGTAGAGGGTACCCGGCTACTCCTGTTCCTCTTAAGCATCCAGCAGCAGATTTTCCTGTCAGGAATCTCTTTCTCTACACAGCACCTTGCCTCTGCTTTTCTGGCCATTGGAACCTATGCTCCCTGTGTGTTCACCAGCTATGATGGTTCCATGGCTTGTTCCTCAAAAATGATGATTTGGCCCTGTGCCTTGAACACTAGTTATATCCACACATCAATCTTCACTTAAAGCCTTTATTTTATATGGTTTAAAGTAGTACTTGTGCTCACTGTAGCATTTGTTGGTGTTTAAAGCTACCATGTCAGTAGAAACAGGCGTTTCAAATTGCAGAAATACTAAAAACGCAAGGATGCTTTTTCCATCCCCCAGAGGAATATTCTGCTATGCTGAGCTTTTGCAGTACAGAAGAAGTGGGCTGGCATCAGCATGTGCCACCATATGCTTCTGGGTGCTGTACGTGAAAAAGACAGGGCAGAAGTATGCCTACTATACAAACCAGCAGGGTAGTTCCAGCTGCATGAAGAGGGTGTGGGTATGCTCATGATACAAATACCTATACAGAACACATCCTAACGTTTTCTCCTACTTTATCTCAGTGCAACCGTGCTTGAGATTTGTCCATGCAATCCTCACCTCAGCCTCTTCCCAGGGAAGTTTTGCCTTCTGTGGAATTTTGTTAACAAAGCCTTATGAGATAGTTGAGCGTGCTCCACCTTTTATGCCTTAGGCAGAGGCAAATGATACAGATCTTGTCTGAGCAGAGACTAGTGGCCCAAAGAAAATTATTTTTTTTATACACTCACACTAAAAGTAGACTCCATGTGAATTAAATGTCTGTTAAATAAAAAGACTGTTACTACAAGTGATCATCCTTTGCTGAAGAGTTCCCTTCCTTTTGTAGGACTATGATCACGATGGCAAGCTTTCTTTTATGGACTTTGAAAAGGCAGTCAGAGATGAAAATCTGCTCTTAGAAGCCTTCGGACCATGTTTGCCAGACATAAAGGTACATCAACCCTGAGTTTAAAAAAAATGTCCCAATACTTTCTGTACTATTGTGAAGGAGATGTAGCATTATGGTATTAACTGTCATTACGTGGGGCCTGCTGAAGTCAACTGGTCGATGCTTCTGTTGCGAGATATGCACATGCTGAGTTCACAGCACCAATGCTTCCTTGGACAGTCAAACACTGGTACCAGAGAACACAAGAACACACTGTTACTCAATGTTTGTCTGTCCTGGGGCAGCAATACGATGAATGATCCTCAGTGAGCACTTTCTGAGGCTCCGAAATGAGATGTTCTCTTGAATTGCTTATCCAAAAGCTCTCTGGGAATACAACTTTCATTTGTCTTTCTTCAGTGCCACTGGCAACACTGCATTCACCTCCCTTAGAGCTTCTCTTGGGAGGTGAGGCTGGTAACTTTCTGAAAAAATACCTTGAGATGGTTCTTCATCTCAGAGTGTGGCACTGCTGGTTTTTAATTACATCTAACTGGGCTTTATTTATTAGAAATACATTTAATTCAATTCAGAAATTTATTTTTTTTGTTTTGGAAGATGGTAATCTAGAACATGCTCATTTCCTCAGTGTTAAGTTCAACTGTGGAGAGTGTTTCTGCTCTATAATAGAGAATAATTTTTTTCCTAATCCAATAATCATTATTCTATTTGACCTGTGTGTCATTTTTAAACACTGAAGGTTGTGCCTTCACAGAGATGGAAAAACAAAATTCTGAAATACATGCAGTGATTCCTAGAAACAGAAAAGTTGTGTAAGACTGCTGGGAACACGGCAAGTTTTCAGTTGCTGGAAACCTGCACTTCCTGCCACAGCTCACCTATGCGGTAGGCTGGAAGAAAGAGTCTTGTAGCGATGACTGCAGGCTGTACTGCATCACGCCAGCTGCAAAGCATCTGTTTCCAAAATGCCAGACTTCTCCTGGCAGGCTGTTACAAGACTTTCAAGGGTTAAGTGCTCTGTTTTTTACACCAGTGAAAAGGTTTTAAAAAGTTTCTGAACAAAAACTATGTTCGCTAATGAGCATTAAAAAAATGACTTTCTGTCAGCATTGGTGACAAAGCAGGTACACAATTCAGGCTAATCATGGCAGGAGGTGGAAAACTCAGGCATGTTTCCTGCTTACAGTATTTGTGCCCTCTGTTCTGTACCCTACCCAACTGTTGCCATTTTACTAGGTCTCTAATATCACTGTTAAGAGAGAACACTATTTCCACGTCCTTTCAAGCCCTAACAGCAATAAATTAATTTTGGCTGAGCTTTACGTGAAGAAAATTCATAATCTACCAGATTTCCCAGGGGGCTTATATTGGGGAATTTTAATTGCACCCCTTGACACAAATTTCTGCTTAAACATATTTTTTAAAAAATGTAATGAACAACTTACCAGAGCCCTACCACAATAAGTGGTTCTACAAGGCGCCTGCAAAGACGCACCATGAGCCCGTTCCTTATATGCACCAGCACCAATCCTGTGAGCGCCAGCATGGGGCACCTTAGCCCAGCACCAGCTCTGCTGCCCACAGCGGGCCCCCAAGCGCTCCCACTCCAGGATGTTACCACACAGTGCCGCGAGTACTTCTTACCTCATCACCAAGGGACATTTCACTCCTTTGCATTAAGTCATCTCAGTCTCTGTCAGAGTCTCTGGCATTGCTGCTTTCACCCAATCCAACTCGTTCGGCAGCTAGGCCTTCTCACCCTCCATGCCACATCATTCCTTGGTCACATGTTACCATGGTGAGCAGTTACAATTTGACTTTCCCCTTCAGATATAACTTCAAATGTTCTGGCTGGTCTCCCAGTGATGACATCATTAACGCTACAGAATTCACCTTTTCTAAGCTAAAAAGCAAGTGGAAGGACTGTCACTGCTTGCAAATTTCAGTTTAGCATCTTTCCTGATTAAGTTTAAATCCTTTAGTTAACTGAAAATAAACTTTTTTTGTTGTTGTTGTTAAACAGAGCAGTATGGCATTTGAACAGAAAACTTTCCAGGAAACTCATAAACTGTAACTCCAAGTGGAATAAGATTTTTTCCTCCACCATTCTTCACGGTATAATAAAAATGGGAGCAACCTGAAACTATTACTAAGTTTCAGTATTCCTTTACTGTAAAAGCTACTGAATAAACAGAATTTTCTTCACAGTTCTTCAGTGAGTTATTAAATATGTTATACTATGAGGTACACAGGACAAGATTGCAACAATAATCACAGAATCCCAGGTTGGAAGGGAGCTCAGGGATCATCTAGTCCAACCTCTCTAGGAAGAGCACAGTCTGGACAAGATGGCCCAGCACCCTGTCCAGCTGAATCTTAAAACCATCCAATGCGGCAGAGGTTTATACGTATTTACATATTATTTAATATACTGGTTTGTTCATTCCAAGAAACAAATTGATACAATTTTTAACAGGGAACTGCTTGGAAATACAGTAAAAAATAGTGTTTTTTTAACATAAAAAATGTATTTTAAACCATATACTTTAAAAAAATGACTGTTGGAAGATGCTGCCAGCAGTATCTATATTCTTCTTCTCTGCTTTACAAGTGGTTTGGCTGAGCTGCTCTCTGGCTTTTCCACAGATGATGTTGAAACAGAATCTGCAACCTAAATTGGGGAAAAAAAAATTCTTAGTAAACTGTAGCCACTCCTTTTTTACACTAGTTTTAGACTAAGGCCACATCTCCAACATCTGAGCATCAGAAGGGATGTATTACAGTAATATTACACTTGCTCTGAATTTTAATCCAGAAAAAGTGAAAAAATAACACCAAAGGTAGCATTAATCACGTGAGAGGTGAAGCTTAGAAAATGGAAGTGTTAGCAGTACTATTTTTGTATTGTAACCACACAAATTGATTTTACACGCTCAGTGGTAGAGTGTTACATATCTTATCATGCCAATCCCTACCAGAGGGGTTTTCAAAATAAGGTTTAGCATACTTTTTAAACTCAGGTATTCCGGGAGGAAAAGCAAAGGGAAAGGAGAAACATGTCTTTTGACACATATTTTAGAAATGTATTTAATATAAGGGGTATTTATTCATCAATTTGACTGGAGGGAAGCTCTTTCAAATCAGTCTAGTTCTTCATAGTTAAGGGAGCTTTTTCATATCTTAATTTAAATGGAAAGTTTTATCAGGAGCATTTGACCTGCTAATTGATTAATACCCTCCATAAAAGGTATGCTTCTCAGCATGATTCTGTACATCTTTTAATGCCATAAGGGTTGGAGCAAAACTACCCTGAACTCTGACTTTATTATTTTTCACTCCCTTTCAATCAGAAACCAGATAAAAGTACCACACTGGAGTCAGCAGGACTACCCCAAAGTTATCATGCCTCCCCACATGGAAAAAAAGTGTAGTTTACTAAAAGTCATTTAGGACCATGCGCTGATATTCATACTTTCTCACATGCAGTGTAAGAGATATGGAGTAGAACAGCCTGCAATATTCTGCATTATGGAGGAGTTAAGTAGTAAGAACACTAGCTTTAAGTGGCACATAAACTGATAATACTGAATAAATGTTGAATTATCTTAGAGTCTCTATTTTTATGCATAACAAGCACATAATACATATGTTTGAAAATGAAAATATCAGAACTTTCAGAATCCATACCTCTTTCAGTTTATTTCGAATTAATGCAGCTGAAGTATTCAGTGAATCATCATCCATGTCCACTTTAGGTATTTCAGGTAGCCGTGGACCAATAATGACTTCAGTATTGTCCGCACTGGTTCCAATGAGGGAAAACTTGTTACCTTCTTCTCTCTTCCTCTTACGTTCTTGCAGGTGAGTTGTACGAGGCATAAACCTATCAATTCCATTGTCAGTCAGAACCATTCTTTGCTGCATTAGAGGAGTTGGGGGAGTACGTCCTCCTGGCTGTACATTTGGAGTTAGGAATGTGCTTTGACCATGGTACCCAGAAGTTTCAGCACACTTGTCATCATACTGGGGAAATGTCAACAAGCTCTGGTTATGATTCCCAGGTGGATAACTGGTGTTTTGGGATACCCTGTGAGAACCTGTAAAGCAGGATGGATCCCAGTTACCAGTTGTACATGGCCCTGGTGTCCTCCATGGGCAGTCAGAGTTCTTTGAGACGGTCTTCTCAGGCCCCTCTACTTTCTTTAACACAAAGCAATCTTTAAAACAACAAAAAAGGTAGCTTCACTATTTCATATCACATAAGAAAAAACATTTAATACAATTACAGAAGCAACACCAGGGATATCCAATTCCCAGCCACCTTTCTGTGATTCTTTTTTTCCTAAGTGGTACCTTTCAAACTCAAGTTTTTCAGCCTAGTCCCTCTGCCAGTTTGCGAGGAATGCCTGAGCAGAAGTATTTCAGCAGTTTTGAGAACATGAGGAAGATATTTCTAATGTTGCAAATCAGTGGTTTTTACCTCCAGTTCAAGAAGGATAGGCTGTCTTGCAACATTGAAAAAAAAAAAAACAAACCAGTTGCTTTTATGTTGGAAATCAGTGATTTTACTCCCTTTAAATATCCTCATGCAGTGAATAATGATATCAAAGTATATAAGTACAAGAAAGGAGAAGCCTGTGTTTGGCCCTTTACTTATTTCTCAGCTTGCCCAGCCTTCAGTGCTGCCTGGGAACTCTGTAGTGCCTTTGTAAACCCAGGCCATTCTTAGCGTTCCTCCAGTGCTGATATGTAAGCTGGAGAAATGTTTTGTTGAAGGTTCTGGTAGAGTCATTTTCCTTAAAAACTGGCCCTCTGGGCATGCCTGAATAAGCTGGAACAAGGGTTAAAAGATGATCCCAAATTTCCTGCCAGTGCTTGAAATTTTTGATAACATTTTGAAAAGAAAACAAAACAGAATTAAATCCTTCATTATTAAAGCTTTTGCATTTCTTTAACCAAAAGCAAAAAGTTGCTTTGAAAAAGATACAGCCCTCTAAATATTGAAATATGTCTCCACTCTGCTGCAAGCATACTTAAAATGCATCTTTAAAACAGCCAGATACCAAGCATTTTCTTTAATGGGCACTTTCGCCAAAACCCCACCCACCTCTGAAGTGAAATGTTAAGATTGTACAGGAAATGTAATTACAAACCTCTTTGATTTGTTGCTTTGGCTATATACTTTCTTCTATCCTGCAGCTTCTCCCTAGTTTCTTGGACTGTTTCAAATTCTGGAGCATAGCACACATGCAGCAAACTACCGAAGAAACTTCGTTCGTCCATTTTTTTCTTGGCCAACCTGAAGGGAATTAAATTGTATTAGCAAAACTGAGGATTTTACTTCAACTCTCTAGAATCTTAAGAGATTGTAAATAAAGGTGTAAAAGATTATGACAGCAAAAGGCAGATATTGCCTTGTCCAATACCTTGCACATTGCAGTTTTTGGAATTTTATAAGATAAACTTCAGTAAATTGCTCTGCTGGATATTCATCTAGAGCATGATACTCTTCAATGGCACCATATAATGCAAATTGTTCTACTAATTCCTTCATAACACCTAATGCAGGAACTCCTTGTATTAGTAAATAACGAGATTCCAAGTTGACAGTATAAACCTGAAAAGAAAAAAAAAGAATAGAGTATTCTAAAATGTTCACATTCTTGCTTTACTGCAGAATAAGGAATTTTCTCTGTGTTTTCTGTTATTCCTCAAATCCTCTCAGGACACTGAAAAATCCCCTGTACTCTGTTTTGACTTTGAACTCATGCAGGAGTAAGTGCACAGTTACCCAAGACCTCTTCATCACCAGCAGGAACTGAACTGAAGCTTCTTACTCAAAGTAGAACACAAATTAGAGTTGCCTCTTCTGCACCAGGTCAGAGTACTGCCATTTGCTGAGTAAAATCTCTAAGTCTCTGGCCAATTTCCTTCCAAGACTGACTAGTAACCAGTTAATATGAGGCACCGTCAAAATAAAGACAAAACCACTGTAAAACCTGTGTTGCTCACAGGCAGAGAGACCACACGTGTAAAATGCAGGGAGGAAAAAACAAAAGTAACACGATTCCTTGGGGTAGATCATGTGTGTGCAAAGCTGCCACCTCGCTACAGTGATCAAACAGCACACATTTTTAAGATGGACAGGTATAAGTAATGCTGAGAGAAGCAAAGTCTTCCCCCAGCAGGTTAAAAAAACCAAACTAGTCTTCTCTGCTTTGTTTAATGACTGTCACGTAACACAGACTCTGAGGAAAGCTCTGTGACAGCTCAGAGCATACAATAGGTAGCTGAACCATAAGATCAAAGGGAATTCTTTCTGATTTGTTAAAGAAACATTTAGATTACATGAGCCACACAGCATACTCAAAAACCAGCAAATGCAGGGCAAAGAAAGAACCACTCGGGAAACCAGCTCTCAAACTGCCATCATGAAAGATACTCACTGCAAATAGGTCACATAAATCGTTGTTGTGACAGCAGCTTACTTTGACCTGCTCTTTTCCCCAAGTCAGCCCTAGAAGGTGCCCTTACAGCTTGCTGTACATGAAACGCACGCACAAAAAGCAAACCCAGCATTTTTTGCTGCTGCAGTGAGAAGTTCCCACTCTGCTGCTGGCCAGGCCCACCACATGCGGCCTTCCCCTCATCCCCCCAGGAGCTGCCAGATGCCAGAGGCAAAGCACGAAAGCAGCCTGGTATGGGCGAGTCCTGCTGAGCTGGGTGGCATTGGGTACCCAACTGTGTGGCAGCTAGGGATGGTAACGTTCAGCTCTACAAGTTTCCTTGCACTGCTCTTAATCGTTGGGCTTATATCTTGCACAGAATGAGCTCCTTGCACTACATGCGTTTCTAAGCAATTAATTTACAAAGTGCAACGTTGGAGTTACTAGATTTACCAGAGCCAACTCCAGCTTGGGCAGTCACCAACCCTATGAAGTTTAACAAGGGCAAGTGCCAGATTTTACACCTGGAGCACAGCAACTCTGGATGTTCATACAGACTGGGGAACAAGAGGCTGGAGAGCAGCTCTGCAGCGAGGGACCTGGGGGTTCTGGTCAATGGCAAGCTAAACAGGAGCCAAGAGGGCCGACCATGTCCTGGGGTGCATCAAGCACTGTATTGCAGCCGGTCGAGGGAGGGGACTGTCCCACTCCGCTCTGGGCCTCACCTCAAGTGCTGTGTGCCGTTTTGGCACCTCAGTATGTTAAGGATATAAAGCTACTAGAGAGTGTCCAGAGAAGGGCCACAAAGTTGGTGAAGGGTTTAGAGGAGCAGACTAATGTCACTTCAGCCTGGAGAAGAGCAGGGTCATTGTGGTCTGCAGCTTCCTCACAAGGGGAAGAGGTGGGGCAGGCGCTGGTCTGTTCTCTCTGATGACAGGACCCAAGGGAGTGGCAGGAAGATGTGCCAGGGGACGTTTAGGTTGGATATTAGGAAAAGGTTCTTCACCCAGAGGGTGGTGGAGCACTGGAACAGGCTCCCCAGGGAGGCGGTCATGGTGCCAAGCCCGACAATATTCAAGAAGCACTTGGACAATGCCCTCAGAGATGTGGTGTGAATTTTGGGATTGTCCTGTGCAGGGACAGGAGTTGGACTCAGTGATCCTTGTAGACCCCTTCCAACTCAGGACACTGTATGATTCTATGAGATATTCCAGTAATACACTGCCCAGCTGAGCCCGGGCCCCGGTGCGCCTCAGCAGCGAGCAGAGCCGGGAAACACCCAGAGCGGGGTCCGGGGCTAAAAAAAAACCCCAGGCGGCGACGCGGCTGCTGCCACAGGAAGGCGGGGAGGGAGCTCAGCCGCTGAGCTCCCGCTCCCGCTCCCCGAAAGGCCGCGGGTCGGCCGGCTGCAGCCCGCCGCAGCGCTGCGGACGCGGCGTTCCGGAACCGGCAGCGGGGCCGCCCCGCCCGGGCCCTGCGGGGTCAGACCCGCGGCACCCGGCCGCCCCCATCGGGCCCTGGCCAGACCCACCTTCACAGCGCGCGGCCTCCGTCCCTCCCGGTACTTTGCGCGCGACTCGCAGACGCCCAGCTGCGCGTGGTGCTTACAGGCACCGCCCAGTCCGCTGCCGCCGCTACTGCTGGAGGCCGCCATCTTCCCACCGCCCGCCGCGTAGGCAGCGCTAGTTGCTTGCCGAGAGAACAGCCAATCAGGCAACAAACAGAGTTCTCATTGGCTCCCACTGAGGAGGAAATCGACCGCAGCCATAAGCCAGACAGAAGGAGCCGAGGCCCTCGATAGAAAAGCCAATCAGGGTAGGGAATAGGTATATGCCGCGCCCGCATTGGCCGGCGGTGGGTTATACCATTGTCTCGGGGGTGACGGGGAATTTCGGGAAGGCCTGGCCCACCCGCCCCCCTCCGGGTAGGCGGCTCCCCGCTGCGGCGGGGCGGGACGGTGGCGCGGCGGCGCCGTGCTGCGGGGCCGGGCCGTCCGCTGGCATGTGGGGCAGCGGCGATCCCGGCGGGGGGGCCGGGGCCGCCGCCGTGACGGTCCTCCTGAGCGGGACCCGGGACTGCTTCCTGCACGTGCATCCCGCGCTGGCCTCCCACCTCCGCCTGCAGCAGGTACCGGGGCGGCCCCACTGGCGGCCTGCGTGGCGAGACAGAGAGGGTTGTGGGAGAGCGCCGTGTCGGTGTGCTTGCCCCCCCCCAGCATCCCGTTGCTATGGCGACACGATGAGCACTCCTCCCCACCACCACGCCTCGCGCCGCTTTATAGCCGTAGCAACGGGGAGCCCCGCCCCCGGCCCCTGCCGGGGGGCGCGTGCGGCCCCGCGCGTGCGGCCCCTCAGGGCGGGGCGGGCCCGGTTGCCGCCCGCGCTGCTCGTTAAAATGCGGGAAAGGGTGAAATGCGGTTCCGGGGCGTCTGCATCGCCTTCGGTAGCACGCGTTTCGTGCCAGGTTTCACAGTAACTCACCAGCATTAACCCAGTAATATGTAAATTAGCCTTTGAGGTAGGATGGTAAATCCCAAGTAGAATCGTAATACTTGGTGTAAATAAACCTTGCAGCATATATTGCTGTATAGAAAAGGACTCCCGTTATCCGAAATCCTGTTAAGTACATGGACCAGTTGCGGGAAGCATGCCTTAGAGTTGAAGTAACATTTCACACGTGAAAACGAGCAGAGCCTGCGTGCATCCCTTGGGCGCTGAACACCAGAATTAAGGATCTGCAGGCAGAACAGTCGGGATGGCAAACGCCAAGGGTGAGCGGGTGAAGAGGAGGCTGGAGCGAAGCTCGGGAGCGGGGTGGTGGCTGCACCCCTGGCAAAGCCCCGCTCAGCCAGGCCAGCCTCGCCCGGCACGTGTAACCTGACGACTTCCCGAGGCCAAAAAGGACATTTCACAAAAGAAAAATCACCTAGGCTTGTAAAAACCTGCTCTTTGGTGTAGTAGAGGGAGGTTGGTGGTGTTGCAAGAAATCCGGTATAAGTGTTAGCTTAGTTTCTGCTGCAGTTTCTGGATGTTTTACAGATTTGCTGGCAAGAGAGAGGAAAAAGGAGTGTAATTGCTTAGAAGTCTTGTAGCATCATTCTGTACATAGTTGGCATAGTCTTGCTTTTACTTAATGTAATCCGCAAAATAAAAATACACAATCTCTGAAATCTTCATAGAAATAGCATATTAAATGCAAAGTCTTGAATAAAATGTTTAAAAGGGAATAATTATGTTAATAGATTACACTGAGTAAATAATACAAAAATTTAAATTCAAAGGCTAAATCTAATTGCAGAAGGTATTAGATAAGTAGGTGATAAAGTATTACATTTAGTGAAAGGATCTTGGAACCATTGTAGATACTCTCTGAAAACGTTTTCAGAGTTTACCAAAAAGTTAAATAATACCTGAAATTATTGGGATACAGTCGGGAACAAAACAGAAGACATCACTATGTTAACAAGTAAATCTGTGGTGTACCCACAGTGGACGTTGTTTTGGTTATTTGATTTTCATAAAAATAGTTAGTTTTTGGAAAAAAAAAAACCACAAAACCAGAAAATGTCAGTTGAGTGATACAATGTGGGATGTAGTCTCTTTATTTTTCAGTTTGGAGTCAGAAGAGCTGAGCGGTTCTGAAACAGATTGATACAATTATTGTGGTCTGAGTTTGTATGACTTGTGACTTAGTTTACATATTCCCCAGCAAACAAAAGCACTCTTGGAGTCCAAGTGAACCTTAAAATGCATGTGAACCTTAAGCATATGCTTATGTTTGGGAAATAGAGATGCGTAGTTACATATTTCTGTAAGTTATTTGTTTGATAGACTATAATACAGAAGGGAAGAGGAGTTATTTTCCTTACTTAAGAATAGTCCATAAAAATTAAAAGCTGTTTAGAAATTGAAGCCAACATGCACTTCTGTGTTGAGAGCTGTGCAGATAGCTAATGTGGAGAAGAATTCTAAGAAAGGTCTTGTTTATTAAGAAGTTGGGCAGTCTGCCAGAATTAAAAAATATAATAATCTGTCATTGCTAATAGAAACACCCCTTACTAACATGTTGTAAACCCTGCAAGTTATTGTTAGGGAATATTAATTTAAAAAGTGCATGCAAAATCCAGAAAATATTTTTAATTCTGTTGGTTTCTCTAGTCAAATATAGTTTAGGTTGACTAGTAGTCACCTTATTTTGCTTACTTGATGTTAATTTAATTTATTTCTTTGAAACTCATAGGGCCAAGCTGTGAAAGTATCCTGCGGTCATCAGCCTATATTTTTGAGCTGGATGGAAATCAGGCATCGAGGTCACCAAGCTGAAAATATTGCAGAGATGAACAGACAGTTAGCAGAGAAACTTGGCATTACAGATGGAGAACAGGTTTGAAATACAATATTTTTTTCTTATTTAAATAAAGAGTATATTGCAAGATACCTGAAAAGGTAATAAGGTACAAGTTAGCTATGAACTTCTTGTTTTGTGTATTTAGACAGTTACTTCATTTATATCTGCTCATAAGAAAAGTTAGCCATTGTAAAACGTCTGAAACATTAAAAGATTTGCTCATTAAATCATTAACAATTGCCTAAATAACGTTAGAATAGGCTATGGGTAGGTCTTTGCAGGGCTGGAGACACCATCTGCAGTGCCATTACTTTTAGGAAAAGACACTTCTAAGCAATTAAACAATTTGGGATTTTGCTTATTAGAATATTTTGCCTGGAGTTCCTGTTACTTTAAAGTAGTTATTGACTTATTGCCTATTTCTTCTTGTTTGAGTTATTTGGGGTGTCCCTTTCCCCCCCCCCACCCTTCACCATATGTCCCCGTATGTATTTATCTTGGCCTCTTACTCTTCTTGGACACTGTGTTAAACCTCTTGTAAATTATTCTTTCATTGGATAGAAGTTGAAGAGATGCCCAAGAGGCAGGCAGAGCTTTCTGACATGGCACTATTAAAGTCTCAACATGCAAGGGTTTTGTTTAATATTAATAGATAGAGATTTAAATGAATAAGAATAGAAAAGTATTCTGCTACATGATGTTATTGTGTAGTATATTCATATATGCCTGTTCTCTCATATGGAAAGTTTTATTCAGCATAACAGAAGACATCAAAGAATGTGGCTCAAAGCAGTGTATTATCTTACCTCGTTTACTTTTTTAGAATATTCTCAAGAAATGATGGATCTATTTGCAGAACTTGACAATTTACTAGTTTAGTGGCAAGGTAACTACCTTTTTTTGTTCTAGCAATTAATAGCCTTCGACAGAAAAGCTGTTGACAAAGGAAACCTAAGAAAACTTCACCCAGCTGTTGCCTGGAAATAATCATCTGTACAATCGAATAAAAAAATCAATAATTTCGTAGTTCTGCCATTGTTTTGGATTCAGGAATTGCATGTTTGGTGCACTTCATAATAATACGCTCTTCTATTTATCATGTTGGGGAAAAGATACTACTCCCAACTTTTGCTTCAAACTGAGGACCTAGAGGAATTTAAAATCAATTGTCGCTTTTATAAAAGCTGACCTTGAAATAAATTTCTCTCAGAGGACAGGTAACTAGTTTTATCTCAAGAGAAATTTAATGACTTTTATTTAAAAATTTATGACATTATATTGTTTGAAAATTGTTACTTTCTGTGAAATAGAACCTTTGGTAAAAATTAACATTTTAATTATATGTTTAATGCTTTCTGAAAAGCCTAAGCCACAATAGCTTGTATCATTCCCCCTGATACACAGGACCTTAAAACCGTTCTGTGGAGCTGGGGCTGCTTCCTGTGAAACCATTCATAAAGGAGCTGATTTTGCTTTTGTATTGTACTTTTTTCTCGTTTCTGCCTTATCTAAATTTGCGCACAACTTGACGAATTTTTCAGCATTCTAGAGTCCAGGACATTTAAAAAATTAAAAAAAAAAAAAAAGGCAAGGACAGTTATGTGATCAATATGCATTAAAAATCGATTGTTGGTTATCAGCTGATAAAGCTTTTGATGCTTTTCATGTTCCCTTCCGTTCACAGTGCGTTGAAGTCCCCAGGCAGGCCCAATGCAGTCACTTTCCAGTACGTGGAACATCCATCTTCTCCTTATGAATTACCTAGTGTCATTACAAAGATGTATGTTCAAAGTAGTGAAAATGTATCATGAAGGAGTCATCAGTTTTCTAGTTGAATTAAAGATGGAGCTTTTCTGTGCTTAAAAATAAGAAGTTAAATATTTTGAAATGGTGTTACTTTTGCCAGGTATTTCTTGAGCCCTGTTCCCACGTCTCCTCCTGTCAGCAAGTAGAAGTGGAACCACTCTCAACAGATGATTGGGAAATTCTGGTAATAAAACCTTTTCCCTGTTCACGTCCTTTTCTTACAGATGACAGAGATTTTGACACAAGCAGTTCTTTGCACAGTGCCCCATTCTTTTCAGCCCCTAAGGAAATACTAAATGTGGTGGGGTGTAATTGTATTTTATAGTCAAAATGGTATATTAGAAAGAGGCGTAGAGTTTTAATCTTCAAACAAATGTTAAAAGTGTATGCAGTGTTTAATGTAGAATTATATCACATTTTCCCAGGAACTGCACGCTTCCTCTCTTGAAAAACATCTTCTTGACCAGATTCGAATAGTGTTTCCAAAAGCCATCTTTCCTGTATGGGTTGAACAGCACACTCACATTTACATCAAAATCGGTAAGCAACAGTGAAGGCTTTTGAGGCACCTTGAGTAAGGTGGTTTACAAAAGCAGATGCATTTACTGACCTGCTTTGTTCGTACTTAGGTACACTTATGCCAGCAGCCCCCTATGGGAGATTAGAACCATGCACGGAGCTTCTGGTACTTCCCAAAACACGCGAACTTGAGGACAATATTACCAGCACACCTTCCACAGAAAGTGACGTCTTGCTCAAAAGTTTTGTGAAAAATAACATGGAGCAAGAAGAAGTAGTAAAGGATCCTTTTGCCAAACAACCTTACTTAAAGCCTGGAGTTCTCGAACAGAGTAAGGCTGATGCAGACACGACGTTTGGCTCAAATGTTCTCCCAAATATATGGAATTTCATAGGGAGCATCTTCTCTCATACATCTGAGCAGGAACAAAAGACTTTGTGTGATAAAGATGAGATGTGCACCTTCAAAGACAAGCTGCTGAACTTAATTCACATGGATTCCATTTTTAGAGTATGTCACTACCAGCCTCCCAGTGTACAGAATGCATCTGCCACTCATGCATTTCTGAAATACAATGCTATTCATGTGTTTCCATGGAATTTAGAATTTATTGATTTGGATCCGAATCCTGTAGTATCTTATGGGAAAATTAATGAGCTGCTTTCCCCAAGACAGCGTCGTCAAGAAGCAAAGCAAAATCTGCCACATGAAAAGCAAAAGCATTTGACTAGTACGCAAGACAAAAATAATTCTAATTCTAATAGCAGTCAGGTGTCCAGTGAGGGATCTGTTGTTCAAATTGTTTGGAACGCATTTGAAGACCTGAAGACTGTCATAGAGTATGGCCACAGTGGGGAAGCCCGACATGTTGGAAGAGTTTGGGTCAGTCTGAGCACGATACCTTTTGGACTTTTTATTGGATATTTTCTATTGGATAATTGTGGAACTGGCTAATTAACCTGCAGTTTTGGGATATAGACTTTGTGTTAACCTCCCAAGTAGAGTATACAGGAATCAAATGTTTGTCAGAGTCGTGCTTTGCTAAGCTGTCTCATTCTAGACTACGTTACTTACCGTCATCCTCCAAGATGTACGGTGTACTCTGGGTCTCTGCACCCTTAGCATTTTTGCACCAAACGGGGAAAATTCTTCGATGTTGCTGGAAGGGATACATGCTTTCTTCAAAATGTATTGGTAGCCACTGTGTTCATGAGAACATGAAAGTATCTACTTGCATACCTTCATTACTTCATAATGAGATTCTTTTCATCAGTTATCACTTTAAAATGTGCTTTGGACTCTCAGTGTCATCAAACTGTAAAGTAGTGGGGTCACATATCCTAGTGCTACACAATGTTTGCAAGTGCTTTAATACACTGTAAAGTAAATCTTAAAAAAACAATGTCAAATAACTAGCTTTTATAGAATTTAAAATATTTTAGTTTTTATGTACTATTTTGCAAGGTGCTACAAGCCCTGGTGTGCACTGACATTTCATCTTGTTCTCATAGAACTACAGCCTGCTTATGTTCTCTCTTTCCTGGAAGCACATGTGGGATCAACAAAAAACAGATAAAATGCATTCCAAATCACCATTTGACTATTTTGACATAATATACTTTTCACTGTTTACTTATTTTTTGTTGAGAACAAGAGCAAGAGCCTGCAGTGGTCTTCACCACTAAATCTTTTGAGAGACACAACAATTTTCCAAATGCCAGCAACCATAAAGTCTTTCAGACTTAATAAACATTTATGAGATGTTTTCAATTTGGATATATGTTTAAAATAACATAGAATATTTGAAAAGTGGTTTCCTTTTTAAAAGGGTAAACTGGCTAGTGCAATTTAGGGAAATGGGATTTTCTCTCTGTGCTGCAGATGTGCTTAGTTCTGATCTCTATAATGGTCTGTTTATGTTTACATGCCCATGTGAAATTAATTTTAATCAGCAAATGAAAGTAGAGTTATTGTTTTTCTCCTATACTAAAAGAATTCTTACGGCATTCTAAGAATTCCTCCTAATTCTTCTTTTTCAACCTTTTGGGTTTTGTTTAAAGAAGTTAGTAGATGGTCTGCTATAGTGAACACTTTCATGAATAGGATAAAAGGCAATTGGAAGTGTGTGTGAGAGAACAAGATTTGGATACCACCATTCATCTTACAGTTTCCTTCTTAATTCTCCTGCAGATTACAACCAATAAACACATTGATGATCAAAAGTAGGGGTTCTATTAGTGATGAAGAAACTGCTGTTTTACTATATATGCAATGTGATAATTGTTTTACTTTCTGATATTTCATTTTCTTTGCTTTTATTTTAAATATTTCAGATTCCAGATGGTATGAGAAAAAAACTACATATCGAACTACATTCAACAGTCCAAATTAAGTCAGTTGAATCTATTCCTAAAATTCCTGTATCTCTTAGACTGCAACCCAAACTGAACTTAGTGAGTTGATATTCTTGGTAACATATTTGTTTGTATATTGGAAACTGATAATGTTAGGTTGGAGTTTTTTCAACGTTTATTTGTTTTCATTTGTTAGATGATAGCTTGGAAGTTGTCTGTCATGTATGACATCATTCCAAAGGAATTTCTTTTTTGAATAATTCCTTGCTTTTTCTTTTTAGTACTTAAATAATTTAAATTAAGAAGATGCTATGATCCATTTAAACAAGGCTTATCTAGTAATACTGTTTTGTATTTTGATCAATGATATGTAAACATCAAACCATTGAGTTTTGTTTTGCACTTGGTAAATACTTCAAATAGTTTGGCGTGTTACCTGTAACAATATCCTATTTAAAAGAGCTGGCAGAGGTCACAGAGGGTGGAGGAAACAGAACTTTTGAATTTTAACTCCTAATTTCCTGAAGCTATTAGAGGACTGCTGTATAGTACCTTTTAAATCATAGGGTCTTCCGTTACACTCAAATTGTGAAAATTTCTGATGTCCTTCTTACTAAAAAGGATGTTGACATCAGGAAGGAGAAATGGCACTGGTAGGGAAAAGATGCATTTTCTGTTTAACTAGGTCTCAAACGTAAACACTTGCAGTCAAAGTAGCAACAATAATCGATAATAATTTTGCATCAGACCCTCATCTGCAGTACACTGATACCGGTTCCAACCAAGCAAATTTTAAGTGTATACATTTAGTCCTATAAAAGCAAAAACAAAAGAGAAAAAGAATCATAGAGTTAAAGAAGAAATATCCATTTTAAGTCTTCTGGGGGAAGACATGCTTATACTCTTCAAACATTGCAGTGCCCAGTGGATTTCCTAAGAAAGACAATTGCAGAAAAAATAATTGTAATTTTTTATGTGCCGTTTCGGTTTTTACTTCCTTAATGCTGATATTTTTCCCCCTCATGCTAAAGATTTAATTTGCTAGAGTTACATCATTGTATCCCTCTGTTTTCCTGTAAGTGAGACATATCCAGTCTTCTGCGTGAGCGTCTGTGACAGTGAAAACATACTTTGTACCAGTTCTCACAGGCTGCAGGTGTAGCTCTGGAATGATGTGTTTCTTCATAACGTACTGTATGCTTGCTTATGTGCAACACTGGACTGTTTATTTCCCACATTAGCTGCCCCTCAAAACTTTAAATACAGCACTTCCCATCATAGCAGGGCTTATGCATGGTTTGTCCTTCATCTCCGATATCCTGTTTTGGTTTCTTACCTACAGAGGTAAGAACTACAGAGTAATAACTGCATTATTGGGTTTTTTATATTGGAGTTAAAAGAGTCATTAATTTGCTAAAATCATACAAAGTAGTTATGTGTGCTTTTATATGTTTTAAATACAGATTTCTCTCTTTCTTTCTAATTCAGTTGAAGTTTTTTTGGTTCTTGGAACAAACCAGACAAACACAGAACGAAAGAAAGAAATATGACTGTAGCTCTCATTTTCCTTTCTGAACATTGCTTCTATGATCTCGGATGATTCCCCCTTTGTAGACAGGAATTATGGTTCTGCGATTAGGAACTCAGCCAAGATATATCTGATCTAGACTCAGTTTCTTTTCCTGTTCCATCTATCTAGATGATCTGGGATAAGTTGTTCAATCTCTTTGCCAGCCTGTTGAATTTTGTTGGTGCCCCTGATCTAGATGAGCCCAGGCTTCTTTGTATAGGAAGCAGAGTATACAGGGAAGAGAGGGGTGTAATGAGCACCCGAAATAAGTCATAGGTCAATATTGGTGCATATCTTGGGTGCTCTTTCAAACCCAGGAGCTGAGCAGTCTCTTGGATCTGGCAGTAGTGATAAGTAAAAGAAGAGTAAAAGCTTTTCCTTGCCCTCACATCAGTGTTCCAAAGATGAAATCTTTAGAGGTGGTATAAGATTCAGCTGTTGCCATAGTAAGGGCTAGGCAGGTGCTTTCCATAGAGCAGGTCATAGAAATGGTGTTTGTTGGGAAAACATTATTTTCTCTATAGATAAAACTGTTATGTCTTCTTCCATCTCTCTGCTACCATAAGAGAAATAAATGCTTCATGCATAGGAAGAAAACAGTTTTACTAACACCTTGTTTTGTTTAATTTCCCTCTTTCTTTTTTCCTAATTAGCACAAAGATATACACGAAGATGATGTTAAATCAGCTTTCAGTTCTTGGCTGCAGGATTCTGCTACTGATGATCTCCCATGGATAATGACAAGCCCAGACTATATACATCTGTCTGTTAAAGAAGGTAAGGAATATACTGTCCTGTACTGTAGCGGTCTTAACTGTCCATTACAGAATTTACTTAGGCACTACGCCGTTTAATCTCTGTATACACCATTTAACGTAACAGATATTGCTTTACACTGAAACTGTAAGCATGAATTATGCTTTAATAATGATTAACCTTTCTTATTCTTTCATTTTGGATTATATTGTAATAATTCAAAATACACTAATCTCTTTCATCTTGTGAGGAATAAAAACTGAATTTATTTGGAATTTTAATCATTGTTCCTTGGGTTTTTACAGGAATGGAGGAGTTTTTCCTTAGTGTAGTAAATCCTACACACACTGAAGAAAATAAGTCTGAGAATATTTTCATACTGAGTCCCAGTTTGCTGCAAAAGACTAATATACAAGTAAATATCACATAGTATCAGGTATCAAGTAATTTAAATTGTTATATTTGGTTAAAAATATATTACATTTTATATATCACATATTTTGGTTTCCCTTTTAAAAAAAATAATGTCAGTCTGTTAATTAAATTAAATATCTGCATTCTTTATATGTTATTTTATAGCCTCAGCATTGGTGAGATTCCAGGCATGCCACGCTAGGTACTGAATTTCATGGTCTGTATTAAATTCTCAGAAAAATGAATGAGAGCAGAGGAAAGCCAGTAGTGTCCAAGTTTGAACATACTATCCTTATACATAGATGTTCTTCCCCTTCATACCTAAACCACTGTAAAATCACTTCACAGAGTACCTGGCAGGAACAGTAGCTTGTTCTGGCAAAGGTGAGACATATTCCCTATTCAAACCTACCAGGCTCATGCTGCCTTCTCGTTCATATAGTTTCTGTGCTTCTGTTTCTTCAGTCTTTCTCAGGAGAATAAATATTTCTATTTCACATTAGGATTACTGTTTCCATTAATAATTTGGGTTGAACCACCTTTTTTTTTTTTTAATTTTTAAACTGATAGAGTTAAATTTTAGCAGAGAATTAAGGTGTCCTGTTTCAGCTGTTTAGATTTTTTTTATTTCTGTAGAATTTAGGATTACTGTTCAAAAAAAAAAGTAAAATGAGCTTTATTTCTATTGGTAGTAGAGAAGTACAAGACGACTTCTACAAATTGTGCTAGTGACTGGTACTAAAATGAAAGGGCAAAATGCATCTTAATAGTGGTGTCAGCATCTCCCACCAGCCTGTGGACCTCTCTGTTTGCCTGCCCAGCTTTCCATACTAGCTCCCTGGTAAACTAGACTGAAAAATTCCTGCAGGTGAAAATAAGCCAGGTGTTTTGTCAGGTCAGACTCCTCATCTGATTCACTATCCTGCTTACAAGTACTCATGCCAGCACAACAGGGGAGGGCACAGGAAAAGAAACAGTTAGAGGTAAGGAAAGAGGTGATGGGCTGTATAGTCTGGTATAAACAGTACTTGGCCTAATATCTAATCACAGGTTGTTACATCATTGTAAACACTGGATTATATTTTGGAAATAGTTGTTTTAATGCCATTTTACTAATGCGTCTTTCTTTCAAGTGCAATAAGCTTCAGCAAAGCATACATGCGACATTTTCATTACACAATTCAAAAAACGGCTAGTAGCTTCTATACCCTTCTTCTGTAGTTATATTTAATGTAAAGTACTAACTCTTTCCTTTGTTGTAGGTTCTTTTACATCCTCTAACTAGAAACGCAGATGGTGACAGCCAGCCACCTATGTGTGATAGAGACAGGAACCTTCCTTACCACAAACTAAATGATTTAGGGTGAGACATTTTTGTAGTAGAAAATCTGGGAGGGAATGGCAATGGGAATTAAAAGAAGTTAATATTGGTGGAAATGCAGATTTTTTGAAAACCAAGGCAAATTTAAAAAAAACTCTGCATCTTTTGCCTTGTGTCAGGACCAGACCTTATCCTAGTCTATGTAGATGGTTAATTTTGTCCTCTGAATAGCCTTACTGAGGTGAATAGAAAACTTGACATGACTAAAGTTACTCATGTCCTGGAAAGTTCACCATGTCTGACAATAGGATGGGAGGTCTCAGAACTGCCTAGATTTCAGAATAAATACTGATAGTTCAGTGACTCTTTCTGTACTTCTAAGTGGTATGAAACAGACCTCTAAGTAGTAGTAAGGGATACTGGGGTTGTTGGATGGTGTTTTTAGCTGGGGTTTCCAAATGAAGCAAAACTTATGATATATTGCAGTCTGTCTGTCAGTCGTCTTCCCACAGTAACTTAAACGTG
This sequence comes from Phalacrocorax aristotelis, assembly GCF_949628215.1. NCBI lineage: Eukaryota > Metazoa > Chordata > Aves > Suliformes > Phalacrocoracidae > Phalacrocorax > Phalacrocorax aristotelis. Next base: position 26,351,847 of record NC_134277.1, on the reverse strand, counting down.
TTTACTTGTTTAACTAAATTTAATAGTATGGGTCTCTCAGAAACTTAGTTCATAGTTTTATCAGAATTGTTGTCTGAGGAGAGAAATTCAGACTCGTGTCTCCACTGATAAAAAGTGCAATGTAAGCCCAACAGCTACTTGGTTAACCTGCGAGGTGGCTAGTGGCAGTGGTATAGTCTGGAACTAGCCATAAGACATGCTGGCTCTTTCCCAGCCTATAAGTAAGTGATACATTATGCTGTGGTCATTAGTATGAGGGAAGACAGCAGTACTGTGTAGCGAACTTGAGGTAGGGATGGGGCAGAGGGGACATGGGAGAGTTAAAGTATCATGGTAGTATGCTGTCAGCGTTGTGAAAGGCAACTGACGATATTATATAGAAGAGGGAATAGGAACTGATCTAGAGGTAGTGTGGTAGGGACAGGATGTGGTAGGAATACAGTAGAGTAGAATAGAATGGAGTAGAATAGAGTATTTCAGTTGGAAGGGACCTACAACTATCACCTAGTCCAACTGCCTGACAACTTCAGGGCTGACGAAAAGTTAAAGGATATTATTAAGGGCATTGTACAAATGCCCCTTAAACACTGACAGGCTTGGGGCATTGACCACCTCTCTAGGGAGCCTGTTCCAAGGGTAGGGATATTAGAGACTGGGACTTATTTGTTCATTCAATTTCTCCTAGAACAACACTTTTTGTTTAAAGTTGAAATACAAAACTGATAGCCTTGCTGTTTGTGGACCTGAAAGGAGCACTGTTGTGTCAAAAGCGATAGAGATTTAGGGCTGGTGAAGGATAAGGATGCCTTAAAATGCACTGTGTGCTGCTTTTCTGAAAAGGCTGAGAAGTTTTCTGACCCAGGCATGCTCCATGTTTTACCAATTTGTTACATTCCTTAGGAGGCTGTTACTCAGACAACTCAAATAGATGAAGCCCCAAAATATGGTTAGCTCTCACCTCCTGAGGTAACTCATGCTAGGGTGGTGTAGAATGACTAGATCACCCTTGTATTGTGGGGTTGTTCTGTGTCTGTCTGTGTCCCCTGTGTCCCCACTGCAAAATAAAGGTGCTGTCTCTTCAAATTGAATTGTCTTTAGCTTTTTCTTGAAAAGGTGCAGTACGTCAAAATGTGTCAGCATTGAAACTTCACCCTATTGCAAATTATTACTATTTACATCATGTGTACTGATGTTACCCTAGGCCATTTAACGTTTTATTTCCTCTGCAGAGGAGTGGACAAATTGGGAGCATCTTCCTTTGAACACATAAGCCACAGTCTTCTGGGGCGTCCTTTATCTCAAAAGCTGGCTACTATTGCTGCAGGGCTGCGAAGTGGAGGGGTGCTTCTCACAGGAGGAAAGGTACACACTTTACTACCCTCTACTTCCAAGCCCTCCCAGATTATTTTATGTAGTTAGAAAACTGTTTTCATTAGTTTTCTTTGATACCGTGTTAACTCCAAAGAATTCAAGAACAAGCTGAAAAAAGAGCAGTTAACAGTTAATTCAGTAAAACATATTCTATATATGTATACACATTATAGGCACACTTCATCAATATATATTCGTATTTCATGTGTGTGTATATATATATAAAGTAAGTTTTAAAGATTGCTACCAATGCAATTTCAATTTGTTCCCTATGGGGATTAATCTACTTTGTGTTTATACTATAATAAACACTTCTTGTCTCTGAAATATTTGAATGAAAATAAGGATATAGTATTTTCTCCTCTGTTATAACATAAAACAGCAGCGATAAGAGTTGATACTCTTATTTTCCTGTTGCCTCTTATGGTGATCCATTTAATACCACTGAATATCCATTTAATAGTCCACTGAAACTAAAAAATGTCATAACACTGAACTCAGTGGAATCAGAACGCTATCTGTAGTGGATGTATCCACTCTGAATTTGTTTATACTTGTTTCAGTCTAGGGATTTGGTCTCTACCAAGTGATATTAAGACAGAATACATATATACTTTTGGTGAGGAAAAAATGCGTGTACAGCTTTCCCAGCTTGTTAACTTGTGTATACTGTGACAAAAACTGCACAGAAACAGAAGAAAATTGTTCTGTCAATTTACATTAGCTCACATTTATTTTTGTAGGGAAGTGGAAAGTCAACATTAGCAAAGGCCATCTGCAAAGAAGCATTTGATAGACTGGACACTCACGTAGAAGTAATTGATTGTAAAGCTTTAAGAGGTATGATAATTTTTTTATCTCAAATGTTTGCAGTATGTTGAAGAAGCACAATTATGAAGTTACTATATTTAGTCTGAATATTTTTCTAGTTTTATTACTGCTTTTGCAAGGATATTTGATTCCCCACAATAAGCATCTTCAACAGTCTGATGAAAATACTAAAAATAATCTGCCACAAACTTATTTCACACTTTTATCAGTTTCTGTCCTGCGTACCACCACCAAATTCAAACCATGCTTTCCATGCTTATTTCTAATTGTTGCAAAATAGGAGGAAGTTCCAAGTTGAACTGTTTTTTCAGCTGTGCTAGCTGGAACAAATGTTAAGTTAACAAATCAAAAGTGTTAAAGGATACCTGTATTACGTAGTAAAAGGATGACAGACGCCAAAGAATCATAGAATCATAGAATCACTAAGGTTGGAAAAGACCTGAGATCAAGTCCAACCAGCAACCCAACACCACCGTGCCTCCTAAACCATGTCCCCAAGTGCCACATCCACATGTTTTTTTGAACACCACCAGGGATGGTGACTCCACCACCTCTCTGGGCAGCCTCTTCCAATGCCTGACCACTCTGTCAGTAAAGAAAATTTTCCTAATATCCAATCTAAACCTCCCCTGATGCAGCTTGAGGCCATTTCCTCTTGTCCTATCACTAGTGACTTGGGAGAAGAGACCAAAACCCACCTCACTACAACCTCCCTTCAGGTAGTTGTAGAGAGCGATAAGGTCTCCCCTCAGCCTCCCCTCCAGACTAAGCAAGCCCAGAAGGATCGAACAACCAGCTGAAACCTGATTTATGATGCCATATTTACTAACATAGTGTATGTTGGCAATAGTCATCTAACACTCATGTTTATAGATGATGATGAGGTGAATCCTTAGGTTTTGTGAGTCCCAAATCAGTGCTTTGCACCAAAGATTGAAGAGGACAAAAAAGGCTTTTTTTACTTGTTCATTCACTGGCTTTTCCAAATAGTCTTGGTGTTACAGAGGCAGAGAATAATCAACTGTTTTCTCACAGAGCCCGTATGTTGTGTGGCTGTACTCTTTTTGCTTAAGTCCCTACTAAGATCCTTGCTCCAGAGAAAAAGGGAAAGACTGATAAAGAGCTAGGTCCTTCACTCTGAAAAATTCTTCCAATTGTGGGACTCCTTGTAGCTAATTTAGAGTGCTGCTGATACTTCTCTCTTCTTAACCGGCTAGAAATTAGACCTGTAGGCTTCTCTGGTGGTTAGTGAAAGATGATTAATCTCATTTTAGGACTGGTAGATCCTTCAAGTACTTTTTTGGAGAAGATGTGGACTCTTCTTTACTGACTGTTGTCTCTGGTTCAATCTTGGTACCTGGATATGTAGGAGTAAAGTTAAGCTACACGAATCAAAACAATTAGTACTACATTAGCAAGATGTAGTCAGTCTGATGATTTTTTTTTTTTCCTGATATGTTTTGTCATGAAAATTTAATTTCTGTTTTAGGAAAAAGATTAGTAAACATAAAGAAAACTGTGGAAGAAGCTTTTTTAGAGGCAGCATGGAGACAACCATCCATTCTTTTGATGGATGATCTTGATCACATTGTCGGAGTACCTTCTACACCAGAGCACGAGAACAGCCCTGAAATGGTTCAGAGCAATAGACTTGCTTATGGTAATACTGTGCTACCTGTGTCTGGATAAAAATTAGAATTTCTTGCACCTAAATTGTACTGTCCTACCTGAACAATTGTGTCTGTGTCATTATTGCCTCTGCACCGTGTGGTACTCCACGGCAGAATTATGGTACATAGACCATTTGTAGACCATTTGTGGACCACCAACTGGATCAGAATGGTCCACTCTGGAGCTTGGAGTGGTCACTGCCAATGGTACGTACACCACCACTGCTGATGGCAATGCCTGTTGTCAGTACCGCTGCCAGTGGTAGAGGCTTCTCCGTTCCTTTTATGTTGTTCATGCACTCAAATACATTGCAATTGCTTCCAAGTTAGTAATTAATCTCTAACTGATAATTATTAATAAGATAAATGTTATAATTGACATATTAAAATTGATCCTGTTTTCCATAATTACTATTTTTAATGACAGAGATACATAAATTTGATACTTATGGATGTTTAGAACCAATTTCTTTTAGCTGAATACTAGCTTAGTTATCATCCTACTTGGTAGGCTTTGTGGAACTTCTATTTTATTTTACAGTGTAACAATCCACAGATTTTAAAAATAAGATCATCGGTTGTAGATTGACATCCCGTATATGGTTCCTTTTTATTCCCTAAAATTTAGGCAATGATAAGTTGCAAAATAAAATTAAATTATCAAGATTAATATCTTTAATTTTTTTTAGCTGAATTCAACTCTGTTCGTGTAAAATTCAAGCCATAGCAAGAAATAACTTCCATTTTTCGCTCAGTTTGAGGGGGTTAGCATAACCTTTTATTAAATTACATTTGAAGTTCAGAAAATCTTGCCATCATTTCTTTTTGTAAAATGTTCACTTAAGTTACTTGCAGAATTGTTTGTGTTTCTTATTACTTTATTTACAGTTGTAATGCATACAGCAGAGGTTTAGAGTTTTAAAGATTATTCCTTGAAGATCTACTTTGCATTCATAATTTCTTTGGCTTTCATATATTATTTTTTCCTAGATTGCTTATTTTCTAGGCTTAGCATCTATTTTTATTCTTATAACTTTCCCCTTCTTGTTTGCATGGAGGGAATAATATTTCTAGAACAGGGATCATAGCACACAAAAAAAACCCTCCACATTTAATATCCTGTGGTAGACATCATCAATTATGTTACAAACTTAGCTTTTAAAGAGCACTTCTGATGGCAATTTATTGATGGAATATACTGTCCTAGAAAAAATACATCTTTTTTTAATTAAAAAAAAAGCCTGTAAACATGCAAATAAATATATAATAAGATGTTACATTTTGTGTACCCTAATGCTGCTTTCCAGTAGAAATGACTATTATGAAATACAGAATCTTTTGTTATTTTGCAATTCATGGAGCAATGTCTTATGTGTCTAGTTTTGAAAGATCTGATAAAAGAAGCTATTTCCATGGGGAGTTTGATTGCATTAATTGCCACAAGTCAGTCTGAGCATTCCATACATCCTTCCCTGGTTTCAGCTCAAGGAACTCACATATTTCAGTGCTTCAAATGTATCCAATCTCCAGATCAGGTAAATCCACGTATTTATTCATTTGATTAAAATGTTGTTTGCCTTCCCTGCAGCCTCAAATACAGCACTGGAACGGCTGCAAAAATAGTAGGTTACACCTGAAGATGAGAAAAAATATGGAAATCTTAGAAGTTCTTTCATGGTACTTAAATACCTTAGAACTTACATCTGTCATTATAAAGTTTTAAACAAAAGTAATCCAGTGAAAACTACCAGTTGGCCCCACTCTCCCTGTCTTCAGTGTCGAGAGAAGGGTGTATTCAGGTGAGATTTTAGTTCACTGTAAAACAAGTCAGGTTGTCTAACATAGGTGAGATATGCATGTCTCCTTGTTACCTGTAAGGGGATTCTAGAGGAGCAGCTTTGAAAAAACATATAAGTCACTACAGTTAGATAAAAGAGATTAAATCTAAGTGTGTTTTTTTGCTGCTCAGAGGAATAAGTATGTCCCTAGAACGTGTATTTTTAAAATGTTATTAAAACTAAATTAATTTTATGGGAAGGTTTTGGTTTGGTTTTCTATATTGATATATCCCTCTACTTTTGAATGTAATCCATTTTGAAAAATAATAAGGATAGAGGGAAGAATAAACAGTATAACTTCACTGCAGGAGAAAGCAGCACTTTGTACCTCTGCGTGCCCTAATGGCACAACACAGACGTGGCAACTTGTTTCTGTTTAACACAAGTTGTTCCTGCCTGCATGTCTCCTGGCACAGGCTTGCAATTAAAGGCCACTGAGGAGGGCGTTCTGTGTTAGATACAATGTAGCTTTGTCCCACTTCCTGCAATACTGCCTTCATCATTTTTAATACTAATACATGAATAAGGGTGAGACATCACTGGAAAAGTTAGAATCTCAAAAGATACCAAATTATCTGATGTATTTTTATCTAATGCAATATATTTATTCTCAAATATATTCTACTCATTGGCAAAATGAAATATGTTCCTTTTCCTGTGAAACAGGAAAAATGGGTAAAAAAATGCGTAAAACAGTAGAATCGGGGGGTGGAGGGCTGTTCCATTATTATTGTTGGATTTAAGATAGCTGTAGCAAGGTCAACATTTAAAGTTGTAAAACTGATTAGTTTATTGAAATTCACCTGAAGAACTACCTTTTGTTTATATCCATGCCTGCTCATATTTTATTATTTGAAGGTTTGGTGACGTATAAATATTTAAGGAAATTTTATAGCTTGTATGTATTTAGGTTTTGAATTTTTGAAATCCATATAAATAGTAAACTTACTTAATATACACCTGCTGCACAATTCTGTTTTTCAGAAGCAAAGATGTGAAATGCTGTATTCCATAATAAAAAAGAAACTGAATTCTGATATGAAGAAGTTCTCTGATCTTGACCTTCAGTGTATTGCAAAGGAAACAGAAGGTTTTGTTGCTAGAGATTTTAGCATGCTGGTTGATCGTGCCATTCATGCCTGTGTTTCCAACCAGAATGCATTTCAAAATGGCGGTATGTTGACAACATCTCTTATTTCATAGTCTTACTTCTATTTTCCAGAACCTGTGGAGTAATACAGAAAGAAAAAGCTATTTTTTGTTTTATGTTTAAAATTTGTTTAGTTGTTACATATTGTGAGGAATTTGTTACTGGTAGACTGTGTCTTTTTTTTTTTTTGTTCAGGATTCTTTTTTCTTTTTTTTTTTTAAGCAGAATTGAATCTGTCAACTATGGATTTTCAGAAGGCTCTAAAAGATTTTACTCCATTAGCTCTGACAAATGTTAACCTTCATAAACCTAAGGACATCGGCTGGGACAGGGTTGGTGGCTTAAAAGATGTGAAGCAAATACTCATGGATACCATCATGTTACCTGCAAAGGTACCCAGTTCTTTTGAATTAGTTACCTGAATTTTGTACATAATGTTAGTAGGGGAAGAATGATTTTTAAGGGGTGACTTGGTGTTTGACAGATACTTGATTTTAAGCTACTTTTGTAGCTTCCTAGTCTTCAGCTACTGGAAAACTCTTTCTCCTTCCCCTCCCCTCCTCCAAATACACAATGCAATGGCTTGTGCTTTTCTACAGATCAAGTGTTGCTCTAGAATATTGCAATATTGCTAACATAATCTTTGCTACACTCTCTGTTGCAGGGTTTATGATCATGCTCTGTAAAGATGACATTTCCCACTGTCTTCTGCAGTGCTTAGCTAGAGGAGTAATCTCTTTTGGATGAATGCCAATCCATCAATTCCCCTTTATTTTTCTTTGGCCTTTCTGCCTTGCTTAAAACATCCAGCACTGAGATGAGCCACCCATTTCAGTCTTCAGAGAAATGACTGAACAGTTTTCAGTATAATGGACAGAATCTTTTACTGTATACTTAGATAATTTAATGATATCAGACGGTGATTAAAATAGGAATTTAGAAGTACCAATATACATTATAAAGCTCTAGTGCATCCCTATTCTGTCCTGTTTCCTCTTGGTAGAAAATGCTACTTCTTTGTATGTTAAGTACCCATGAAGCCTAGGAACCCACTTCAGCCCCAGGGAAACTAACAACAGTCCAGATGAGCTCTTGTGATAATAATGTGGATAAAAGAAATTAGACACATTCTGTTTAGACAAAAATCAACACCAGTCAGTGATATTACATTACACTGCAGCATAATTATGTATTTTAGAATATGTCTTGTTGAAACTCTCTTCCAGTATCCAGAATTATTTGCAAACCTGCCCATACGACAGAGATCAGGAGTCTTGCTGTATGGAGCACCTGGAACAGGAAAAACACTGTTAGCGGGAGTAGTTGCTCGAGAGAGTGGAATGAATTTCATCAGCATCAAGGTAGTAAGATTTTGAAGATTAATTGATTCATTTTATTAACTGAATGAAATAGCTTAACAGAATACTTGTGAGTTTGTGCTTGTGAGGGCAAAATACCAAAGCAAGAAACTCACATTTAAAATTTGGTATCAATCTGGTTATGCCACCATCTGACTTCTGGAACTTGACAGTTTTATTACCGAGATTTTTTTTTGTATAATTATTCATTAGGCAGAATTATACAATTTAATTAGATGTTCTTAGTTTCATATTTTTCATTAAAAGTTCCTGGATTTTGGTTCCACTCGACAATTAAGTTGAGCAATGCATTTTAAAGATACTTTCAAAATTCAGTGTAAGCAATTGCCTTGTGACACTGTAATTCATGTTCTGTTCTAGTAGAAAAATTGAAATTATTACTTTAAAATTAATTGGAATGCTGAGAGGATTCTTTTGGCTTATCTAGACCCGTTGGCTCTTCTGTTCAGAGATGCCACTCTCTTGGTTACAAGAAAATTCACTCTAGTATATGAAATCTATGATGATGTTGAATTACACAGTAAAACTAAGAAACATATAATGAATGTTCTTTTCTGATTTTATTTTTAGGGACCAGAGCTGCTCAGCAAATACATTGGAGCAAGCGAGCAAGCAGTTCGTGATATTTTTAACAGGTTGGCTTTGTAAAGATTTGTGATGTTATCGATGAATTTTATTGGTTGAAGCTCCAAGAAATAGTTCTGTTGTCCTAGGAGAGACATGACATCAGATCACAAAAGCATTTGAAATAAGTAGTTGTGCCGAACCAGATGTTCAGATCTTGGCAAGTTCAACTTGAGTATCATTATTTAAGAACAGAGCATTTCAGCTCAGATCAGGAGTGCACTTTTGAAGCTGAACTCCCAGTTCTCTCCGTTTACAGTGTGTTGGTTCACATCACAGACCTGTCTTGGAAAACACATGCTGAATTCCTATGAGATAATTCCAGGAGACAGTTGAATGTGCTCCTACTAGTAATGAAAGTTCAGTACATAGGATCATCCTAGACTTAGTACTGAGGCCGTTGGTGCCAGCTATGTTTTTACAAATGAGCCCTTGCTCACCTTCAGTGCTCACTAATATAAACATATCCTGCGTAGCCTCTGCTTCTCGTGTAGTTAAAGTGTAGGCACTCTTTGTGTTAGATGTACATAAGCCAAGGCCTTACCTGCAGTGACTGGATTTTAGAGCTTTCATGTGTATTAACATGACAGTTGAGTACTTCAGAAATTGTAAAGTGCAAGGTATGTCATAAAACGGAGCAGTGATTCCATTGCAATCCAATTCTTCAGAACCTCTTCATTTCTAGAGAAAACAGATTTTCTGTTCTCTCATTAAAGATAACTGTTCTCTGAAGCAAAAAGCAATTACCTTTAATATTTCTAAGCAGTGACCCAAACTTAAAAAGAATTTAAGTATTGCCTTTGGTTTTTTTTCCTTTTAGGGCTCAGGCAGCTAAGCCTTGTATCGTTTTTTTTGATGAGTTTGATTCTATTGCTCCTCGCCGAGGTCATGACAACACAGGAGTTACAGACCGAGTGGTTAACCAACTCTTGACTCAGTTAGATGGTGTGGAAGGCTTACAAGGTAATAATTCATCTGTGTGCTCCTTTTTATGCAAAAGTTTAGCAGATGTTAATGATATTTTTCTGCACTTTCCTAAGGGGTCTATGTACTAGCTGCTACTAGTCGCCCAGATTTGATTGACCCTGCTTTGTTAAGGCCAGGTCGACTGGATAAGTGCCTGTACTGTCCACCTCCTGATCAGGTGAGGAAACCAAACATTTTATATGAAAGGCAAGGAAAAAATATCAAACTAATGGGCTTCATTCTCCTTTTCTTTTTAAATGCCTTAGTGGCATTTCAAACCTGGACAAAGTGGACTTGATTGCCCAGCTCCAGTTATACAACAGTATAAATTCAATGATCTTAGTACAAGGCTGTTTACCACAGTCCTCAGGATCAAATCATGTTCCTGTGGATATAGCTGATTTAAAAAAAAGAAAAATTAAAAAAGGAAACTAGTCTGCAGAAAAAAATTGGATGCTGAGTAGTGTTCACCATGCTCTGCCTCTTTCTCTGAATTATGAGTCCTGTGGATCTGCAGTTTGCTTGAAGCCATGAACTATAGTCATTCCCAACCCAACTCTTTAATTGTCTGAAGTTCTCAGAGCAGTTTTATTCTGAATCCAGTTGGTCCCACTCTTGTTTACCACATTTAATTTGAAATGTTCAAGCTGTCTTTCAGTCAGATGTGTCACTAGCTAGGAAAAGAATGATTGGTTTTAGTGGGGTTTGGATCGGGCCTCTGAGACTGTACAATGTGTGTCTTTGATCCCCCATTTTATGAGGAAGAAATGAGTGCTGTTCATTTTCAGATTAGTTGGCACATTTAACAAATACCACATCATTTCATTCAGAAACACATATGAAAAAGATGATCCTGTGCCTTAAGAACTCAGATATACTCTCTTTTCATTTTTGTTCTTGTTGTTATAAACTTCTGATTTAGAATATGATCATTCAGGTAAACAGAAGTTTTTAAAATTTGTCATGCTTCTCTTTGCGAAAGGACGTAGAGAGTTCACCTTCATATTTTTATAGATTTCTAATATAAAAATCCCAGATATTAACTGGATATTTAGAGAAATATATTTCTCTGTATACTGTGTTTGGTACAGTTTCTCTTAGAGTCTTCAAGAAAATGTAACAAATGTATGCCTATATTTTAAAGATTGATTACTGTACAGTATGTCCTATATGTACTGTTATTAGGATAGTATCTTCTTCAGAAAATATCCTTCCTCCCTCAGATAGGAAGTGGCTTGTGACAGGGCCAGCACACTGTCTAGCAATCAGGACAAAGAAAAGAAGAGGTTGCTTTACTGACACTTTTTTCCCCTCCTTTTTTACAGAATTCACGCTATGAAATCTTAAAAGCTCTCAGTCATTCTCTGTCCTTGGCAAATGATGTGGACTTTCAGGATTTAGCAGCAAAAACAGAACGGTTGACAGGGGCTGACCTAAAAGCTTTATTGTACAATGCCCAATTAGAGGCAATCCATGCTAATTTAGGTTCAGGTTTAACACAGGTAAAAAAAAAACTGATATAAAAGAAGTCTCTCCTCTTCTGTTAATATGTTTGAAAGGGTTAATTTTATCCATGTTTTGTTTTGTTTTTTAGCAAAGTTATGTTTAATAAGACTTAATTTTCCTGTATTTGTATGCAGAGGATTAAAATCTTAATGTTTGCAGTAAAAGGCAAGAATAATGTAACGAATTAGTTTAAATACTTCTTAAACACAAGTTTTTTTCATTTTATTATGTGTTTAATGTTGAATAGATTTATGTAAGCCAGATCTGCTTACTATTGTTATGAGGAATGACTCCAAGTTCTAAGAACTCCAAGTTCTTAGGAGCAGCTAGCAAATTCAATTTTGAGGTGGCACATTTTGGATGATGGAGGAAGCAAGGAATTGGTGGGTGTTGTGGAGTTGTTCCAACAGACTGAGTTTGATCTGAGGTCAGGAGAGAAGTGGCGAGAGGATGGTGATATATCTGAAGTGGCCTTCTCTGGCTCATCTTCCAGGCACCAGCTAATACTTGCGTTTCCAAGGCACAGGATACCACCCTTAGCTTATACCCCTTATGCAGCTAACAGGTCCTTTCCTCTTTTAGCCTCTATTCAGCCACCTCTCCTCACATTTTTAATGCCTGTCTTCCAGTTCTAGCTGGGAAGGGGCAGGCATGGCTTCTGCTACTTGGACGTCAAAGGGAGGGGTTGGGTCAAGGGTGCAAAAGCAAGGAGACCTCTTGGGTTATTTTTGTCCCAGCGGTTACCAAGGGATGGGGCTCTGAGGGTGCAGCTCTTAGTATTGGGAGGGATCTCTGGCATATCTTTCCTAACAATCCCTTCACCTGTAACATTAGTAAGTAGTTGTAAGGATACCTGATGATTATCTGTCATCAGAGGAGGCCATTGTCTAAAGCAGTGGTCTCCAGAATGATGTGCACCCACCCCAGGGGGTGCACAAGACAATCCATTGAGGTGCAGGAAGAAAATACTAGAACTTCAATAGTGCATGTATATAAATTACAAATAAATAAGTAAGCATATATTTGGTGGACTGTGCTCAGAAACTTTTTACTCTTAGGGTATACGATCAAAAAAGTTTGCAAACACCAGTCTAAAGCAACAGCTGTGATTTCCACATCAGCATTTAAAACGTGTTGGCTATGACTAAAGATGAGTACAGCAATTAGACGCTGAAAAAGTAGGCTTACCACTATCTACTAGAGCATTTCACACAAGATACTGAATTGCCTGGAGGGAGTGGTTGAGACAGAAGGGATTCAGTTCTACAACCGAAAATGTACATGAAGTTTCCCAACACTTGCTGTTACTGAGTGAGACAGTTCAAAGCAAACAAAACCTTAAGATTATCTCCTCAAATTATTTTTCTGGCACAAAGACAGAAAGTTCTTCTTAAAGGCATTGGCTTTTCTTAGCAAAATATTTGGAAATACACGCCCAGAGAAAGACAGGTTACTGGAATCAAATGTAAATCGATACTTTCATTTGCACTGTATGTGATTTTTTTTTTTTCAATCTGTTTCAGATTACAGTAGTTATGAGTTAACATTTCTAATGTTCTGTTCTTTGTTACAGGATTTTGGTTCTAGTTCTGATAGTGACTTCAGTCTCTCTTCCATGGTTTTTCTAAACCACAGCAGTGGCTCAGATGATTCGGCAATAGATGGAGAAGCAGGACTAGAGCAATCCCTTATTTCTTTAGATATGTCTGACTTGCTTCCCGAAGATCCAAGGTCCAACATGTATCGTCTTTATTTTGGAAGCTCTTATGAATCAGAGCTGGGAAATGGAACTCCTTCAGAACTGGTAAATTACAGCCTTACTATTTTGAATTTTCTAAATATTACCAGTTGTAAAGCAGAAAAACTGAACTAGGCAAATGGTGTGGTTTTATAAATAAAATTATGTCTGCTTTGTCCTCAAACTGTCTTCAGCCTATACCATGTGGTCCACAGTGAGGAAGAAGATGGAATTATGTGATCTGACAAAATATGATATGGACTTATCTGCAACTTTGCAGGAGTTTAAAACCAAAATCCCAAAATACTGCTTAATACCTTATAATCAAGCAAACTGCATTCATACTAGATCTTACTGTCTGGTCTAATTGCCTGTTGCCTTCCAAAGTTTAATACTAAAACAGTTTTTGACTTTTTGGTGTTGTTTTTTTTTAACTTGGTTTTATTACTAAACAATGACCATCCAGCTTTCAAGAATTACGTCATTCTTAAGAATCAACAAGCATTTTCAGTTTCCAGTAGAGTGTGCATTAATGGAATAATCTGACCATGGGATTGTGTAAACAAGGGAAGTAAACCTTAACTCCCATTGTTGCTCTTAAGAAGCAAAATTCCTGTTGTTGTAGTATCACATTGCACAGAGAGCATCACGTTCCCTGGCTGGCTTGCAGATAGGGGTGTGCTGGTCGGCTACCCTGCACCTGCATGGCGACCAGCTGGCCAGCTTGTCTCACTTGGCCGCCAGGTAAGCAAAACAGAATATGCTGCCTCTGAGCTCCTTACGGTGAACAGGTGACTTTAGAGTTTGCATGTGATCCATGGGACATTTATTTTCAAGATCTGTTGTAGAATTGCTGTTACAGGTTAGTTATCAATATTGTTAGACTCTTGTTTTCAAAACTGCCTTACATTGATTCCTAAAGCCAAAAATAACTTATCTTGACATGAGAGAACTAATTATGGACTGCTGAGGTGCTTTTGTACGCTTTGTCTTGCATTATAGATGATAGTGTTCCATTAACGTGTCTTCAAAGACCTCAGTTTTCCTCTAAGTATGAAAGTTTTTCAGCAAGGCTAGAAGGACTTTGATCTCTTAAAGCTGTTGAACTTGAAGGTTTACACTCATCAAGTGCACAGAGAATTTGGAGGTGATGAATACTGAGATTACGAGTCACTCCAAAGCTAGCCACATAAACTTGCAGATTTCCAAACCGCTGATTTTCATATGTAAATAAAACAATGGACTTAGTAGACCTTTATTCTTTTTGAGATAGGCCAGTGCAAAAATATGTAGACCTTTTCTGAAGATGAAACACTTCATTTTCAAATTTCACTGTGGCAAATTAACTTAAGCTTTCTGTTCGCAAAGCTATGTATGTGATATATTTTTAAGAGAAAATAACTCTTTTTGCCAGTGGGGGCAAGTTTATACTGAATTACATTTGTAGGCTAAATCTTAATGGTGGAGTTGCTCTTTTGGATCCATAATGAGTTAATGTATTTCTCCTTGTGCTCAATTTAGAGCTCTTTGTGTTTGTCTGGACCAAACTCCATAACTCACGACTTTACCAGCGTGACTCAGAGAGACACAGCATCATCACAACCTTCAATGCTTAGAACAGCTTCTCAGGAAGACTCCCTGGAAAATAACCCGGAGCAGCACGCAGAGCACCTGAGGACAGAAATCAGTGCTATCAAAGCCAATTACAGAAGCAGGAATGGGGTATGGCAACTTTCTCGATTATTTAGTCTTAACACTTTTCTGTTGTTTTCCCACACTTCTTGGTATTTCAGTAAATATTTTCTGCAATAATATTAAATATAATGTAAGAAAGATAGCAAAGATAAATGATACCTATTTTGAGGAAAAATAACCCAGATCTTAACATGCATATAACTAAGCAGTTATTTCTGCGTTATTAATACTGGAGGGAGGCAGGGGAGTTGTGATTGTATTTACAATACATTTGTCTGTACATGTAATGAGGAAGTTCCAGAGTTACTGATGTTCATGGCACTATGTCTTTGTTTCTGTGGTAACTTTTCGTCATCTGTTCATGGCTGTTTTCAAGGAGGACAGCACCCTTAATCAGTCAGTGCTTGCCAAGAGCACTGCAGTTATTACCCAGTCCCATCTGATGACTGCACTTGAGGGTATAAGACCATCCATTAGCCAAGACGATTGGAAGAATTTTACTGAACTGTAAGTATTAATATTTTTTTTTTGTAATTGTGTATTCAGTGGAGATTTGGTCTTTCCACATTTCTTATTCATCAGAAACACAATTTAATGTGGGCAATAGCAGAGCTGAACAACTTCTGACAGCAGTTTTTGTCAGAAATATTAAATTACCCACAGAATATTTTACCAGTGCATTGTCTTTTATTGTTTTGGTTAGCGTACAGCCTAGAAATTCTAATCACAGACAAGAAAATCCTTGTATTTTGTTCAGAGCTATTCCAGTATAAAAAGGCACCAATTCCCTGAGACTTGGAGCTAAGGTCCTTCGTGCTCCCACTGAGTTGGAGCCCCTTGTATTTTCAGATTGCTGGGTTTTGACTCTCCATAGTGGTCTTTGTAGCTGGTGTGTTTGGGAAAAGGCAGTAATCTGCAGAAAAGGAGAATGTGTCTCCATAGACTTGGAAAAGACTGGAGTGAAAAAGCTGGAAACTGGCATTGGAATGTTCTGTGATCTCACCAGTGGGTTCTTCTGACACGAAGGTTGTTAGAGGAGTTGTCTTCCTCAGCTGATACATACATAAGAAGGTCTTACAGCAGGGGAAAGAGAGAAGGAAGGGGCAGGAAAGGAGGAGAATGAGAGATGCATCCCAGGAGTCTATACTGCCCTGCCCACTTCTGTTCCTTCTCCCACCTTCCCTGCTCCCAGC
The DNA here is from genome assembly GCF_949628215.1 of Phalacrocorax aristotelis. NCBI lineage: Eukaryota > Metazoa > Chordata > Aves > Suliformes > Phalacrocoracidae > Phalacrocorax > Phalacrocorax aristotelis. The sequence continues at coordinate 26,335,886 of NC_134277.1, read as the reverse complement.
CCCAGAAAGTAAAAATTAAAAAAAAAAAAAAAAAAGGCAGCAGGGCAGAGAGCTCTGAGTCAGGTTTGTGGATGAAAACTCCTCCAGGTCCCCAGGTCTGAGGAGACATGCACTCTTCATTTCCATAGAAATACATGTAAACATCTGTAGTTCTGTGTTGCATTAAAGTGTACCTGAGGAGGCATACGCAAACAAAGGCATTTAATAAGAATTTGCTAATATCTTTTTCTGTTTCCAGGTATGATAATTTTCAGAATCCCAAGAAGAGAAAAGGACAAGTTGGCTCAATGTTCAGACCAGGACAAAAAATAACTCTAGCTTAGGAACTTGTATTTGCTTGTAATTGCTAAACTGTAACTGGAAATTACAAATGTGATTAAATCAGATATTTATATTCATATGGATTTATTAATGCAGCAGTTGAAGCTAAGTTTCTTTTAAACTTACATGCTGTAAAATTGTCACATTTTATTTTGAAGAAAATTGTCTTCCTTCAGAATGATATTAAATTTTTGAGAGAACATTGGTTACGTTCTGTCCAGTTGTTTATCACAAAAAAAAATTAAATTTTGCTTTTTATCAATACAGTTGCCAGAACGTAATAATGATTTCCTATCCCTGTTTCTTTCCTCACAACAAACAGATTCTGTTTGAATAAACTGAAATATCTAATAGTGGAAATGTTTTTTAAAAATTCTATAAAGCCATTCTCTAATGGGCTTTGGAGAGGTGTTAGAGAAGGGTGGTACTTCAGATGTTTATTGGGAGGCAACTGGTCTAATACTTCCAGAACAACTAGAGAGAAAAAAAAAAAAAAAGACAAACCAAGATAATTGTATCTTGTTTTCTGCCACTGTTTATTATTCAGAAGAATATCAAGTTGCATTTCACAACAACTGTGTCTTCTTATCCCCATCTTTTCCTCTTGGAAACTGTTCAAAAACATCTCTGACTGGAAGCTTTATAATGTTACATCCTCAAATTATTTACAACTGCTGCCTTACATGAAGATTGGTAAAGAGTTGCCTTCCTCGGCTGGTACACAGATAAGCAGGGCTTGAACAGAAGGGGAGAAAAGGAAGGGGCAGGAAAGGAAGAAAGCTAGAGATGTTTCCCATGTGTCTGTGCCACCTTTTCACAACGTTTTGCCAATAGTGGGGGGGTTTTGCTTGACTGGTTTTTCACTAATCTTCCTTCCCTACTATTTACTTTCCTGAGGTAATTAGAAAACACTAATTTTTATTTTCTGGGGGTCTTTCACAGCTGTTATGTGCTTTTTCACATCCGTATTGCTTTGGGCCAGTGGGCATTATTACCCTTTCTGTGATCAGATAATGTGTCACGGCTTCCTCTGATCATCTCCTTGGGTGCATCAGTAGCAGCAGCCTGCCTCAAGCCACCCCTAAACACTTGATTGTATTGTCCCACTACATATTCCAATTTGATATTTCGTTCAATGAAATGTATCACGCTATGTCAGTACTTAGAAGAACACATCATATTGACCGTATGATTATATTGTTTACTTCTGGCCTGTACTGTAGTGCCTATTCCCAGTGCCAGCAAGTAACCCAACGAATGTATGATTTGTATGTTTATTCTTGCAGCCCAGTACAGGTGAAGCCTGTATATGCTGCAAGTCTTAGCTCGTAGCGGTTAATACCCCTGATTTTCTTATTTATGCTGAGCTATTGCTTTTTACTCATGCTTAACTCTTGCTGCAGTAGGTTTTGAAACTGAAAATCCTTATTGCATTACTACCAAGCTCTACTATTGTCAATACCACTCCATTCACATCATACTTATTTTTCAGAAGTGGATATATGTTTGTTCAGCCTTAGAGCCACATCCTAGTTTACCTCTAACCTTGAGTTCATCTTTCTTACATAATGGTGTAATTTCTTTCCTTGTTGACCTTGTTTTAAATGGCTGTGGAGGTGAGTATGAATAGGGGTTGAACAGATAAGCAATTTGCTGCAAAGGAGCAAGTCATTCCCTGTCGGGTGCTCCATGGTAACCCACATTTATAATGTGGTGTAATGTAAGGTACACTGAAGAAATTTAATGGAAGAGGGGCAAAAAACGTGGATGTTGTTAACAAAGTGCAGCAGCTGGCCAGCCTTAAGTAGCTACTCTGCTTTGGTTTTGTGTCAAAACCCAAAAACTTTTTTATTTCCTTTTCAAGGTCCAGTAATTAATTTTGGGCATTTCTGGCCTTCAGGATGTAATTTGTTTATCAGTTTCTTGTCACGTTTTTTTCAAGTGATTTTTCATCCAGTGACGTTTTGAGCTCATTCAAAATATGTTTTTCTCTGCCTTGAACTTCAGATAGTTTCATCTTTAACCTAAGGAAATGTATTATCTTCTATTCAAATACTCACATTTGAAACTTCAGACCAGTTAATTTCACTGATTAGTTCCTATAGTTTCTCTGAGCTTTTCCCTTATTCTTCCATCTACTGGCTTGATGATTTTTCAGTCAAAGGTTCTTCTCTATAACTAGTGCTCCTGTAAAGCGGTCTAGCTTTTCCCTTGCCAAAATTGTTTAAAGTAATGAACCGCAATGTACAGCTTTTCTGTTTGGTAAAGAAGTCTTCAACTATGACAAAAGCATCCAGATTAGCCCAAATTAGTAGTAGCATCTGTTCTTTAACTTACATCTAGATAATGGATGTACCAGACTCGTTAAAAATGGAGATGACTTAGCCCTCCTAGTAATGATAATCTCAAAATGTGCTGATATTTAAATCTGAAAGGACCAGTCAGAGGCCAATCGTAATTAAAACAAAGACAGTACAATAACCTGTGGAATTATCTTTACACATGGAATAATTTAATTAGAATACTACAATGCCAAGTATTATACTGTAAAGTTAAAAAGGAAAGCATGCGTGCGTTAGGCTGTATGTCAAGGTCCTATCAGTCCTCAACCAGAATTAGATACTATACTGTGATGGAAAGTGTTCTTAAAAAACAGGAAGGTTCCAAATCTGCTGTCCAAGTCTGCGCTCTTCCTGTCTACATGCAAGGAATTTCACCAGTGTGCTGAACTAACTCGGGGGGCAGTGCGTGCGTGTGTATATATACATGTACGCGCACCCCTCTGTATAGATAACCTTGGCTATTGCTGCCGGTCCTATCATTTGATCCAAGAAAGTAAGTCACTATTAATAACTAGCTGCTGTTAGATGATCTTCAGTTACATTCTGAATTATATCTTAAAAGATAGTAGACTATCTATATGAAGCCTGGATCAGATCTGTTACACAGGCACAGAAGTCCAACGTACAGGCCGCATAAAGCCTATAGCGAAACGGGGGACAATCCCTTCTATGCAAGCATTGTGCAGGGAACAGCAGCTGGCCTGTGGAGGCTCTTTCACAAGGCCCAGCATTAAGTAGTGCGCCAAGAGTGAAAAGGGACCAATGACAAGGTTTGTTTCACGTTCTGCGGGGCAGCAGGGATGTAGCTGCAGTGGCTCCGGAAGATATCACGGGCAGCCAAACGGCAGCTGCCATGTTTGAGCCTTGTGTCCTCTTTTTTCCAGTCTCCTCCATCAAGCCAAGGACCAAGTAAACTCCGTGTGAACCAGCAGCCTAAGGGCGGTCAAATTCGGTGCCTCCCTGCTAGCTCATCTGTCATTCCTACCGCCTTTAAGTGATACTGATGACAGTTTTTCTGGGGATATATTACAGCCCCTAGAAAAGGTTGATAACCTGGAGTAGCTTTTCTTTCAATCCTGTTGTCACTAACATTGTCAGCTGTCACTGACCGTTTCTCAATTGCCAACCAGTCTTTCCCTGTAGACGAGGGACTTCTGAAGAAACCAGTGCTAAATATAGATGTAAACACTTACCCTGTTTCTAACATGCAAGGGGTTATTTCACATTGTTAACAGGAACCCAGTTCCCATTTATTCAATTATCCTATAATTTTTCTTAAAAATATTTAGGCAGCTTTTACTCTAAACGCGATTTATGTTTGAAGCTATCTTCTTACAGCTGTGTAGCTGCAAATTTTTCAAATACTGCCTTGAAAAAATGTACCTGTTTTCATGTGATCCACAATTCTGGATTAAGCCTGCTGATGACTGGAAAGTTTCTGGAAAAAAATGAGGTAGTGGATCAATTCTGCTAAATGCTGATTTAATCAGTGCAATTAACTCTACTGGAAGGCTTGTATGTCTGAATGGTGAGGGAATTTGGTAATTCCTAATAATCAACATCGGTCAGACTTGCTTTTCCAAGAATTGAGGACATTGAATACCATCCAGTGTGTTCGGTCTCGTTACTGTTAATGCTGTTCTGCTGTAAGTCACATTTGTGATTGGGAAACAGAATTTCTGTTGTACAGTAAAAATTTCCCAAGGTATTTATTGTATAACTTCTACTTCTTAAGGGATCAGACTTTGTTCCATTACCAAAGAGACAAAATAGAAGATATTTCCTAACTCATTTGAAATTAAATTAAAAGATAAGCAATGTCTGCTGAGGCATAGATTACATTAGCCTTATGTTTCACAATGGACATCACCAGCTAGAACTCTTACAATATTTTAAGCACAACAGTTAGAAGCCTGGTCAAAACACACAAATTTTATTATTTACATTAGATTTGAAAAGTACTTTGGCTTTTAGTTCACCCAAACAAGTCTAAATTTTGTGTGGACCAATCTACATTTGATGCCATACAGGGAGTTTCTCCTTTCCCCTCTTCTGGCATTAAAGAAGCAAAGTAAACTTCTTCAGCCCAAAAGCAAACAAAACTTTAAAAATATAATTTCAAAGCAAAAGCATTGTATGAATTTAATTTTTTCACACGATATACCTAATTTATCATTTTACTTTTTGCCTAATTTATTTCATAACTCCTAGTTATTATGAAAATAGTAAAACACATACACGCTGTATTGTTGCATGAGGATCTGACTGTTCATTATTTAATACCTCCTAAGCTCATACAGTAAGGTGGGAGTGAAGCCTGCTTTCCAGGGAGTTAAGATAGCAATCATAAGATCGTAAGCAATGCAGGAACTTGGAAGAGACCAGAAGCAGAACAAAATTTCTTGCATGAGTTAGGCTGGTATTTGCAGCATTAACCCTATGGAATGAAGATGGGAGACCAGACTACAATTTGTCAACATCAATTGACAGGTAGGAATTCACCTCACTCTCTCACATGCATCATTTGAGAATAACCCATTTACAGCTGCCACTCGAGAACCTCAGCCAGGGGAACTGAGGTGGTTTGGCAGAGGTCTTCCAAATCGCACGCCTTCAGTGCATTTTGTTACAGGGGTTTGTAGAGCCTCCCTTGCACTTAATATGCCCTCTCTTAAAAATGGGCCATCTGTTAGCCTGACCTTGGCACCAGGTGTAAGTGTGGGTTAAGTGAAATATTTTGCTTCAGAAGCACAAGGGACCTGGCAACTCTATCACAACGATAATGTGTTTGACCTCAGTGCAAGCATTGTAATACTCTAAAAGTTTAGCATTTATTAACTAATACCCAGTTTTGTCTCAGGTACAAATTTTGAGACATTAGTTCTACAGTCTGATCTAGTTTTTTAGCAAGTCATACCAGATTTTTCCTCTCTTTGATTACCATAGGCACAATACGATTGGAATGGTACAAATCTTGCTTTAAGGCTCAATTGCTTTACTTTTCCCGTTACTAAAATAGGCCAAATGGTAAAAATCTGTCATAGGTACACTGGAATGAAGATCTGTTGGCTGAGGTTTGGTGTGCCGTTCCAGTGACGCAGCAGACAAATCTAGGATAAAATACTTTCGAGTGCTCAGATAGAGGTTGGTAAAGAGATGCTAAATCAGTTTACTGGTATTCAGGTCACAAGTGTAAGTCAGACTAATAGAAACGAAGTGTGAAAATTCTTCCTCCATATCCTCTAGCAGCTGCTGGGGCTTTTTTAAGACTCCCAAGTATGCGGCCTTACTGTAATGTTGTACAGCAGCAGTGTCATATCAGCTGCTACTAGATAACCAGGGCAGATTTTGCATCTCTTAGCAGTGCTGTCACACACCAGTCTCCAAAAGTCCTTAACAGCTTGCATTAGTTGAAATGATTTCATGAAGAATGATGTCTTAGGAAAATTCAGTTAGGGACTCCTAGGTGCAAACAGATGACCTCTTTCTTCATTGTTTACACAAAAACAGCTCTTAAGATTCTGCAGTAATGATCATTACCCAATTTAGGCACAGCTATGACACAGTGGATAAGGGGACGCTGGCACTAGATTTTGGTACATCAGAAACTACTAAGGTCATACAGCTGTTGGGTAATTCCCCTTACCTCCAGGGATCAGCAGCTTTGTAGAATAAAAAGTGAAATATTTGAAACCATCCACAAAATCCTGTCAATGACGTATTATGAAATTCCAGCATAAACACAGCTAGGATTAAAGCCATCCTGTCGGGTTTGTGTCATTTTTCTATTAGGAAGGTATTTGGATCCTTCAGATTCAATGCTGATCTCCATTTCTCTAATTATTGCCAAGTTTCAGGAAACAGTAATAAAATTATTTCTTAATAAAATATATTACTTTAATACAATCATAGAATCATTAAGTTTGGAAAAGACCTCTGAGATCATCAAGTCCGACCAGCAACCCAACACCACCATGCCTCCTAAACCATGTCCCCAGGTGCCACATCCACATGTTTTTTTGAACACCACCAGGAACGGTGACTCCACCACCTCTCTGGGCAGCCTGTTCCAATGCCTGACCACTCTTTCAGTAAAGAAAGTTTTCCTAATATCCAACCTAAACCTCCCCTGATGCAACTTGAAGACATTTCCTCTCGTCCTATTGCTTGTTACTTGGGAGAAGAGACCAACACCCACCTCACTACAACCTCCTTTCAGGTAGTGGTAGAGAGTGATAAGGTCTCCCCTCAGCCTCCTCTTCTGCAGACTATACAACCCCAGTTCCCTCAACTGCTCCTCAGAAGACCTGCTCTCCAGACCCTTCACCAGCTTCGTTGCCTTTCTCTAGACACTCTCCAGCACCTCAATGTCTCTCTTGTACTGAGGCTCCCAAAACTGCACCCAGTATTTGAGGTGTGGCCTCACCTGAAGCAGATCAAGCCTTCCTGACCTCAAGACTTCCTACCCTCAAGCAGATCAACACTCCTGCCCAACTTAGTGTCATCTTCAAACTTACTGAGGGTGCACTCGATCTCCTCGTCCAGATAACTGATAAAGTTATTAAACAAGACTGACCCCAAAACTGAGCCCTGGGGAATCCCACTCATGACCGGCCACCAACTGGATTTAGCTCCGTTCACCACAACTCTCCGGGCTCGGCCATCCAGCCAGTATTTTACCCAGCAAAGAGTATACCATTCCAAGCCACGAGCCACCAGCTTCTCTAGGAGGGTGCTGTGGGAGACAGTGTCAAAGGCTTTGCTAAAGTCCAGGTAGATAACATCCACAGCCTTTCCCTCACCCACCAGGAGGGTCACCTGGTCATAGAAGGAGATCAGGCTGGTCAGGCAGGACCTGCCTTTCATGAACCCATGCTAGATGGGCTTTCGCCCTTTTAATTTTCTCTCTGGAAGACCTAATGAGATCCCTGCTCTCTTCTTGAGTTGCCTGCCCCTTCTTCCAGAAGTGGTAAACTCTCCTTTTTTTTTTTTTTCCTGCTTGATGCATGTATATTGCCAAACCACTTTTTAAATAATTACATAATTATTACCTTGTTTAGATACCAAAAAGCTACAACAGGAGCTTTTTGGTGCGTGACAGTTTTAGTGTTTGCCGAGAGTGACCCCTTACCCCATTTGCTAATGCCCATTCTGCCAGGAATTAAAAACTTGCTAATTTTCTACATGTCCCGAATTAAAAGTCAGAGTTTATGACATAGAAAGAAACACTTGAGGTCAGTGTATTGAAACTTGCTTTTCTGTGGGTCCTGGGGAGAAAATAACGCGGGCTCCCCAGACACCAGCACCCGCTGCCGCGGCTCTGCCGTTCCCGCGCCCGGGCGAGCGGACCCCGCCGTCCCTCCCGAGCGGCTCTCCCGGTGCTGCGGACCCCGCTGGCCGAGCCGCGTCCCCGAGAGGCAGCGGTAGGTCTAAGGTGGAAGCCTCGCTGCCGGCGAGCGGGCAGCTGCTGCGGGAGCCCCGCGCCGCCTGCGCCGCCCTGGGCAACGCGGGAGCAGCGGAGCACCGGGGGGCAGTCCGTCTGTCCGAGCCAGCGGTGGCGGGCAGCCGCCGGAAAAACGCCCGGGCGGCTGCCCCTCCCCGAGCAGACCGCGGCAGAGGGGGGACCCCTTCCCTCGCCGCGGGGCGGGGCGCGGCGGGGTTCGGCCCGACCCCTGCGGGGCCTGGGGCGGGCGGGGCGCAGCAGCTCCCGGTGCCTGCGGTGGAGGATGAGCGGCGGCGGCGGCGGCGGCTCCCTGCCTGCCGGGGCTGCCCCGGCGCCCCCGGCCCCACCGGCCTCGGCCCTCTCGGCCCGCGGCGCCCGCATCGCCGGCGGCGCCCCGGGGCTGCTGGATGCGGGCTTTGCCCGCTACGCGGCCGACCCTTTCGATCGGGAGCTGAATCCGCAGGTGCGGGGAGCGGCCGGGCGCGGGGCTCCCCCCGTGCCGGGAAGCTGCCGGGCCCGCCGGGCGGCGGGGTGGCTCCGGTGGGCTCGCAGAGCCCCGCTGGGTGAGACCGCGGGGGGCGCTTTCCTCCTCGTGCAGCCGTGTCGTTTAACATTTAATGCCTTCTCTTCCAGGGCATCCTCAATTTGGGCACAAGTGAGAACAAGCTTTGCTTTGACTTAATAGAGAAGAGAGTAAGTCCTCCGAGCAATCGGGATTTAACCATCGGTCCGTCTTTGAGAATTTTGAAGTGTCCGGTTAACAATTTAGCACAGACGAAGTAACGCGGAGGGTGGGATACCGGCGGTGCTGTGACTGGCAGCTTTCCCAAGGAAGCATGCTCTGCGTGTTTATATGGGCTGCTCCAGTTGCATGCTCGGAAATAATTTGCCAAGTAATATTTACACTGAAAATTTGCCTCTGTTTGAAAACCAGAATAGTTTGGGTTTTGCTTGAGCTTCATTCATTTTGGCTTGAGCATGTACTCCAAGCAGAAATGATACAAGGCTCTGTTCCTGTTTCAGCAGAAAATACTGCTTTGGATCGCTAGCTTCCAGGAAGACGTTTATTTTCAGAGGGGAAAATAACGGCCTGATAAGAGGCTCACTTGTCTGATGGCAAAGACAATTCGCCTGAAAATGCTCCATATGTGAAATCCAGACTTCGAGCAAAATTAAAGCTACTACTCAAAGGTTACACTGCTGTGCACCGCAGTAAGAGCCAGTCCCTGAAATGCAACTGTGGGGAAACTGCACATTCTTTAAAGGCAAGATTTCCCCCAGAGTTACTAATTCTAGTTCATCTGCTGGAAAGCTTGGTGTTCTGCCTTATGTGTTAGCAAAACGGAAATCTGGTTGCCGGGCTAGCTTCTGCAGCTTGCCACTACCTCTCGCTTCTCCTTCCTACTTCCACGAGTAATGAATTTGCACTAGTGCAACTGCTGGTGCATTTGCAGTGCTTGTGACAGAGGGTCAGGCATAAACTCAACGTACAGATCGGTTAGCTAATGAGTTGGCAGTGCTGGCAGTTGGAGAGAATTTTGTTTCTTAGTAATAAACCAAAACTGATGCCACAACAAATATAGGACTGAGCCAATTTTAAGGAGGGACACCTGCTTTGAGAGCAAGAAAGTCACTGCTGATAATACAGCTGTTTTTCTTCTCTAACAGACAGGGTTGCTGTCATTTTTCTTCTCTTGGTTCAGAAACTAATCAAAGTTAACATGTGAATTAAAAGCTGATATCGTAAATATTGCAAGTGTTGTTTGAGCTTTGATATATCTCAGAACTGGCTGCATAATCTCTTGGTTAAAACTGGGATGCTTTTCCTTAATGTGTTACTCAGGACTTGTTTTAATATGCGACAGAATAATCCAATAAATCTTTCATTATTTTCTTTCTTCATTTTGATTACGTTTTAATGTTGTTTCCTAATATCTTAAAACCAAAAAGAAGTGCAAAGTATAAACATAATCGTAACTCATGAGTTCTGTTCTCCATTTCCTTAATGTTACTGAATAATGTTTTATGTAAAAAATAATCAAGTTCTGCAACAGAACTCCCAAGGTTTTGTGTGTTCAAGTGTTCAACTCCCCTGTGCTCAGCAGTGTCTCTCTTTCATGTCACTAGCTCACAAGACCCGACATGAATTATCTGGAACCTGACCTCTTCCAGTATTCTGACACGCAAGGTACTAGAAGGTAAGAATTTTGTGTTCCCGTTTATCACGTTGCTTCTTGTCAGTGCTAGTCATGGCTCATGTGAAGCTGGGTGCGGTTTCATTCCTCTGGTAAGCCCAAAGGGTAGGTGTGTTACCGTTACCGGCACGCTGGCAGGCTTTTGGGTCCCTGTGCAGGAGTGGAGTAACTTTTCTGGATTTTCGTTCTGTTTTTTTCCCCACCCTCAATGTGCCACAAAGACCTGGGATGCCAAAGGTCAAAGATCCAGGGGCTTGCTGGCAAGCAAGACAGCGTGTATGGATGTGGTGAATCGTAGTGATGTGGTGAATTGCTCCTGGAATTCTAGTCTCAGTGAGGAATAAACTGAAACTCTGGGGGCTGTGAAGAGTAGAGGTGAAATATTGGCTCCCTGAAGTTCGATAGGAACTCCACCGTCACCTTCACACGGGCTGAAAGCCTGTCTTGTTCTAAAGAATTGTCTTTGTCTCAGGTTTCACTGTTTCTGGTACCGAAATTCTTGTTATTTCTCCAAAGCCAGATCCTGCTTGGGCTCAAAGAGGCTTTAGTTTCTCAATTTTCTACTGTACAGCAATAATAGTTGAGTCACAGTCACTGTTATTCAAGGTAACAGATGGCTTCTGTGTGCTTCTGTCTCACAAAATGTAGCACACTGGATATCTGAGGAAATTATTTAATCAAAATCTTCAAGGCTTTCGTAACAGAATGAATTGTGTGTTTGTTCTGGTTCTGGTAAGCTTCATTCTTCTTTGCATCTTCTGTGCTTTTTTTCCCCAAAGAAATACGTGATTGCATATTTGACTTTAATTCTGTATTTTAGCTTCAGAGAAGAAATTGCCAAATTTCTAACTGACTATGCCAGAGCTGCAAAAGCACTGAATCCGGAACATGTAAGACAAGTGCTTTATCTTTGCATCTTATTTTAATTAAACTGATAAAGATGAATAAATCTGAACGCAAATGTCTGCAAGATACTGCAGGAGGGATACATGCAGGATTTGTAGAAGTCTTAGTAGTGTTTATTTGCCATTTGAAAAAGTGGGTAAGGTGTAACGCTCAAGGACTAGTGTTATAGGTGTAATAGTGTGGCTTTTTCACTCTGTTTTTTTGGAATTTAAACTAGTGCTGATATTTATGAATTTATTAATTTAAACAAGTGCTGATATTTCTGCTAAATATTTCATTGCTGAATGAAAGCTTGTACTGCTTCTTTCAGATAACTGTTATGAATGGCTGTTGTGCTGTTTTTGCTACTCTGTCAACTGTGTTATGTGACCCTGGTGGTGAGAAAAAAATTGATTATTTTACTTAAAAACATTCATTAGCAGTTAATATAATTGTATTGTGACTTCTGACAGCCTTCTGTTACTCTAACTGCCTTGAGTGAAGCAAGGCATGGTATTCGTCACTGGCAGAGCATCTTTGAAATAATGCCTTTATTTCTAGAACGGTGGAAAATGTTTGAGATAGCAGCAGGCCCACTCACTTTCTGGAATGCAATCTATAGGGTTTTTTTAAGAGCATTGTAGGAAGAGGAGAAGGGTAGCAAGAGAATGCAGTGTATTTTGAAAACTATGAGACAAAGCAGTGGGAAGCATGGTGGAAGCTGGAGGGAGCAGGCACCCAGGGATGGAGGTGTACTGGGTTGAAATCTGGGACCCAGACAACATTTGGGTAACTGGGCAAGGAAAAAACGTAGAAGGAATTTGGGACACAGGAAAGGAGCTCCAGCAAAAGAGGGATTCCTGGTCAAATAAGGGTGGTGGTGAGGAGGAAGCAGAGGTGGGAATGCAAAGCAGAAGGAGTGGAGTCCCAGGAAACAATCTGCTCACAGCAGAAGTGGACAGTAGAAGAAAAAAGAGAGCTCAGCAAGGGAAAATGGTTTCCTTTCTGGTTTGGAATGAGGAAAGCGGTGTAGGCATGCAGTACAGCGGAGACGGGGAAATCCATGAAGATCTGCCAGGGAAAGAAGGTGAGCAGGATTACTTACATGCAGGAGGCTGTGCCACCCCCATAGCACCCTGTTACTGGCACCAGAAGCCCTTGGGAGGAGCGTGGAGTGATGCAGAGCAATGTGATGCAATGACTTCAGCATATTGGTGGCAAAAGCGCTGTGAAACCAGTTAGGTTGTTTTAGCTTTAAATGATAATGTTTACTGAAGGCTACTTGTATCCATGTCTATTTTGATATGCTCAGATTTCATTGTATTTGCACAGTTTTAACAGGAACTCTTCCACTTCAACACTGACACGCTCCTTTTTACCCCTTTGGTAATGTGGGAAGCCCACTCTGCCCCCTCTGAAACCCTGCCACGCCAGGCTTTTGCAATATCTCCAGGAGAACACCAACCTGGGGCTTCTTCACAGCCAAAAAATGAAGAACCAAGTTCCACAGTGCTGTAGGCTCCCTGGCTGCAAGAAAGCACCTTGGCAACCAGAAAGAAGTGGTTGAGATGTGCAGCAATTCCTGATGAAAAATTGATAGTAACAGAGCATTAGCAAAATACTGAAAGCATGATCACTATTTGTCATTATGATTTAACTAACTAACTAACTATATAAAATAAGTAGTTGATCAGGTCCATTCCCTTTTACTGAAAATATACGTGACTCCTGAATTTGCTATTGCAAATGCTAAGGAAGAATATTGGGAAAGAATTCAGTTGATGGACATACGCTATATTTTAAGTTTTGTTTAAATATTGGTTTAGGCCACAGTGAAGGCTTTGAGATGAGATCAGATGTCAAGTTCTTAGGTTGTCAGTTTAGTCGATTAGAGTATAATGAAATAATTGCTCATGAGAAATGTTGATTTAATTTTTTACTTTTTCTAGATGGGTATCTTATTCCAGCTCCATACTATGGTGGTTTAAATTTGAAAACATGGCTATATGGCGGAATACAGCCTGTTCATGTGCCCTTGTTCAGTGAGGTAAAGCTTTAGCTATTCACATACATTAACAGACATTTCACAGGGAACAACCAAAAAAGCCTGAAAATGCAAACAGGGTTCAAGTGAAGAGACAGGACCAGTCTAGCACTTTAGGAGACAGCCTGTCTTCTTCTCAGACTGCAGCACGATGGGAACTTGGTGTCATCAGATGTGTAGGATTACATTCATTCTGTGCAGACACTGTTCTGCACCAATGTGCTGGATTATAATTTGTCAGATGTAAGTCTGTCAGTCCTACTACGCGTAAATTTGGTTTGTAGATTTTCCCCCTTAAGCACTGAAAGATGTACCTACCGCGTAAGTTTTATAACATTGGTTCCCCTTTTGAAAGCTCAGTAATCTGTGAGGCAAGTCAAAGAGGGGTAGCATCTTTTATAAGACTAAATGGTACAGTCGGGGGGGGGGCAATTATCTTTCAAGTACACAAATTCTTCTGTAAGTCGCTGATAGTGTAGTTGTAGGTAAGGGCAACATTTAAAAACAAAATAAATTAGTTATATAGAAAAGACTGATCTCAGTTTTAGATTCTTTTGTTTTATAACAGCTGGTAGCAATTGTATTTTCACCAGGTGGGAGTGTTTCTTCACTGTCTTCTTTTTTATTTTTTATGGTTTTAATATTTTTTAATTCTTGTTGGGTTTTTTTTGTTCTGTAGGTGACTGATGAAGAAAGTCACCCTTTCCAGTTAACAGTTGAAAAATTAGAAGACGCGTTACAGAGAGCTAAAAAGCAGGTATCAGTAACATTGATTTCTGATTTTCATGTTTTCCTAGTTATTTTGTAAGCAGCGTGTGTTCTCAGCATTGAAGCATTTGCACAGTTTCATCTGTGCAGATTTGCAGTCTTGTGACTGAGTGGGTCCAACTCTAGCAACAGGAGTCAAACTGATTTTATAATCTGGAAACTGTAACAAAATGCAGAGAAACTCCCTGACTCTATTTTACGAAGAACAGATCTTAACTTGTGTTTCAAGACCAGTTTTCTTTCTCTGTAGATTTGAATGGAATTTGAAGTGTTGTAAAGAAGCTATTGTTCTGTCCTCAGAAGAGATAATATGCTACTGTAACAATCCACTCAATTAAAGAAACAATTCTAATTTCATTTAGAAGAGGGTTCTTCTGAGCTCTAGCTAAGAAGGAATTGCTAGCAAACAAAAAATTACAAATGTACTTTCTCTGGAGTTTAGCAAACTTCATTAGTTCAAAATACTTAGCATGTTCAGTGATCTTATTGTGCTCAGGATTGCATAAATAAGGATATTACTGCTTGTCACATACAATTTTTTTGTTCCCATTCCTCTCTGTCTTTGGAACTGTTTGTCTTCCCTGTGGAAGTGTGCAGTTTTGTGAGGGGCCACAAAATAGTGCTCACCAGTATTTAAAGCTAAAATATTTCCTCTTCTTATTGTCTTGATATTCATAATCCACTCACTTCATGCAAAATTATACATGCACTTAATCTAAACTGTTTACACTCATCCTTGAGAAGATCGAACCGAGGAAGCACAGGCTGAATAGTGAAATATTTTACCAAAGATGTGGTGGTGGTGGCAGTAGTGATGTTTCAAAACATTAAGTGAGATAGAATTCTTGTGTCCTCTTCCAGGGTAGAAAATGAGGTTTAACAATTGATAAAGCATATAGTTACAGGGAAGGTCACTTAGAAAGGTCAGTTATAAGTAAGGTCGAATGCAAAAAGTGGGTATTTTGGATACAGGCAAATGTGTGCATAACATTTTTTTATAGATATGTCTGTCGATGCTGTCCTTGTTAGCTAATTGCCTGGTCAGCATGGTGCCTATGTTTAGACACCATCTGTATGTCTGTGTCATCTGTCTGTGCCTTTGCCAGCCAGCGTGAGCCCGAGCATGCAGGCATTTATCAGAGGGAGGCAGCTAGCATCCCTGCTGTGTTACTGTGGCTGTCAGAACATGAACTGGCTGAACAAGGTGCTGGATCACAGACCAGATAAACTCTTTAGAGACTGTGTTTGTCATCTAGAGCTGCAACTGTTCTCACGAATAATATTATAAACATCAGCTTTGGATACATGCAATATAAATAGCTGGAAGAACTAGGCTAGACCAGCAGTTGCGAAACTGCTGTCCCACAGCAGCTGATCCTATGAGCAATAATGTCTCACTCAGCATCTTCTGCCGAATATACGTCAAATGTCAACTACACTAACTATGCTGTTGTGCAATGGGGTACTTGTGGAACAGCTGTTTGTGCTTAGTATTGGCATCTTGCCTCGTTTTCAGGTAATTTCCAGGTAGCTGGAATCAAAGGCAATACACTGAAAGTTCATTTCTTGTGAAGTTCTTGCTCACAATACCCATAAATGTTCAAACAAATGGCCCATGACAGGGAAAGCAAGTATCAGGTCTTCCTCATCATTGAACTTTATTTCCTGGAGTGCCCTGGGAGTTGGTCTTTGCAAATAATCAGCTTTGGAGGAGGCTTGGGTGGAGTGAGAATTTGCAGTGGGTGAGGTTTTCTGAAAATTAAAAATCTGGAAACAAAAAATAATAATTTCAAGTTTATCCCAAACATGAATTAATAAGGTAACTCCTCATGTTGATATGTTTAAAGTCTTGAAAGTTCCTGCTGTAGTCATTACACTGTTTGATTGTGTACAATAAAAATATATTTGATGCATATAGCTTATGTTAATGTACATTAAGGATTTCTTATCAAATAGAAAATAGGTGATTTCTGAAAAATGCTTTGCTATGTTTGTACTTGTAATTTAATTTTCGATGATGTGGGACACTTCTTATTACACAGTAGAATATCTAGCTTCTGTGGAGAGAGAATTTCCATAACAGAAATTCTGCACTGTTGATAAATATAATTTAAAAAGTAATTATTTGCCCAAGACCTCTGCACATCTCAGAACACCAAGTAATTAAATTTTCAGTCTTCTGCAGATTCTATTACTTGTTTAAAGAAACAAGCAACATTGAAAAATAAATACTTGGCAGGTTATTAGATGTCAAAGTCCAATTTCTGTTTAGCTCTTCCGTGTTATCAACAGTGACTTTGCTCAGTCCTGGGGAATTATTTTGGAAGCATGGTGTAGAACCAGTATTAACCCCTACAACACCATAATCTTGCCTGTTGATATCAATAGGTGTTTCAAATGAGTCTTAACCTGATTTTCATTTGCTAATAATCTATTTAGTATGGGTTTTTGGGTGGTATTAGATAATTATGAAACAAGGGGGGTAGCTGGAATGTTAGTCTGTATAGTAATTACAGTATCTAATTAAATAATTTTCAAAAGCTGGTTTTCACTGAGGGATTTACAAACATCCTCGCTGCATCTCTTGCTAGTCATTGGTTTGATGTTGTTTGTGTCTCCAGCTATCAGTTTTTCTTTTTCCAGGGCATCCGAGTCAGAGCATTAATCCTGATCAACCCCCACAATCCATTAGGGGACATTTACCCAGCACAGCTACTGAAAGAATGTCTAGAGTTTGCGCACAGGTTTGAGCCCTAGTGCTATTTGTTTGGTATTTAATTTTCAATGCAGTATAGCAGTGTTGAAAAGTCACCTTTGGTGTTCACCTCTTCTTTGCTTGTTTATGTTCAGAGGAGGGACCTGATTGTGTTTCTTGTCTAACTATCCTATTTACTTGACCTTTCTGGGAACAATAGGATAAATTACTTAAACTGGGATCCAAAAATGTCTTTCTGAATGAAATACCATTGGGAATTTTTTTTTATGTGTAGTTTAAACTTTATGAAGTTTTTTATTTGCCTAACAATGTTTCTTTACTAAACTGCTTTGATGCATGACTCAGAAAAATGACAACAGGTGAATATCAGTCTTTAGCAGTAGTAGTAAACACGGCCAGCATCCTCATTTGAAACATCATAGAATCATTAAGGTTGGAAAAGACCTCCAAGATCATCAAGTCCAACTGTCAACCCAGCACCACCGTGCCTCCTAAACCATGTCCCCAGTGCCACATCCACATGTTTTTTTGAACACCTCCAGGGATGGTGACTCCACCACCTCTCTGGGCAGCCTGTTCCAACGCCTGACCACTCTGTCAGTAAAGAAAATTTTCCTAATATCCAACCTAAACCTCCCCTGATGCAACTTGAAGACATTTCCTCTTGTCCTATCGCTTGTTACTTGGGAGAAGAGACCAACACCCACCTCACTACGACCTCTTCTCAGGTAGCTGTAGAGAATGATAAGGTCTCCCCTCAGCCTCCTCTTCTCCAGACTAAAGAACCCTAGTTCCCTCAGCTACTGCTCGTAAGACTTGCTCTCCAGACCCTTCACCAGCTTTGTTGCCCTTCTCTGGACATGCTCCAGCACCTCAATGTCTCTCTTGTACTGAGGCTCCCAAAACTGCACCTAGTACTCAAGGTGGCCAATTTTAAATAAGAGCTGAGTGGGACCATACTCAGTCCAGAGAACTATATGATTGAGCATGCAGTTGGAATTTTGTTTCAGATACATGGAATGTTATTGCTGCTGCGAAATACAGAATATGTATAAATAGAAGTTGGTGATGCACAAGTGCCCACAGCATGCCTTGTGTCCTCTTTGTGTAAAATTTGCAGGGGAATATATTAGCAAATAGGCGTGCTTATGGATACTTTGCTATGGCAGTAGTTGACATTAAAAATATATTTATGCAAAGAAATTTCTTTAAAATATGTTAACATGCCTGTATTTTTCTGTAGACATGAATTGCATGTAATAATGGATGAAATATACATGCTGTCTGTTTATGATGATACCACCTTCACCAGTGTTCTTAGCTTAGACTGGTAAGTGGGATTCCTTAGCAGGCATTAGAAGATATTTAATCCTAAGTAGAACCTGTACCATTTTTGTCAAACTTCTGGTTAGCTAGTGTAACTGGTATAGTTTGAATTAACTCATATCCAACTCTTTGCAACTATGAGACTAGTTAATACGAGAGATCTTCTTCACAGACGGCTTTAAATGGCAGATCTCTTGCTTCCAGCTAATGTGTATGATACATGATAACAATAAAAATTGACAGAGCCCTTAATCATTTTGCCACTGCTTTTCTTTGGTGTTTCCAGTTACACAGCCTGAGAGTGAAGTTCTCACTGCAGTGGTAATGAAGTTGCCTAAGGTTGTGCAAGTTACCTGCTATAATGCGTCTCCCTCCTGACGAGTATGCTGTTGGGCTCTTAGTTTCCTAACAGATGATGGAAAGAATAAACATTTCAAGACTATTTAAACCTATTGGTATCTGACTAATAAAACTTCTCTCCCCAAAAGCATATGATTGGCTTTGTATAACTGCATACATTTCATACCCATGGGAAATTTCCAAGTCCATCCAAGTACAACCAGGCTCAGAGAGTGACTGGCTGTTGCCTCACCCACACAAGACTGTGAACCATAAACGAAACCTGAAAAAGTACTTTCGTGATTGTGAAAGTTGACCCAGCTTCATTAGGCTGAAGAAGGAAATTTCTAGCCTTGGCGCTGCTTACACGAGATTACACAAAGGAGAAAAAAACCCCATCACCTGCAGTGGTACACTGAGGTGTGTTGTGTTGAGCTGCACCTCACTGTGGAGAGGCATGCCCTAACACGTTCACGTCCCCCTTCCCCAGCCTGAAATGAAGCGCAGCTGAGCAAACAGTTCTCCTCCATCAAGTACAAGAGTGGTTGTGCCTTTGTTTTAATATGGGTGTGATCACTAACTCTGCAGTGGGAGTCCTGGGTTTGAACCAGACCATTATATCTTACCACAGATCCTTGCTGGGTTGGTTTTTTTTTGTGTGTGTGTGAATGATTGCCTCGGCACATGCTTGGGAGATGAGTGTCATAGGATAATGTTTTCTTAAAAGACTCTGAAAAAATGTCATGTCACTTTAGAGGATTATATACTGATTTTACTAAAAAAATTACTACGATTTTTACAAATTTAAACATTTTTGTAACCTGCATAACTTGTTCTTCTATACCGACAGTCTTGACTTCCTCTTTTCTCACTCAGTTTACCAGATCCAGAACGGACACATTTTATGTGGGGTTTTAGCAAGGTAGGCCAAGATACTACATTTACGTTTTCTATTTAAGATATTTCTCCACAAACATTACTTGGGCTATTCTGATATAATTTGTGTTATAGGTGCCAAACTGTTTATTAGTTTGTTTTCTTTTTCAATACTGTAAAATTTGTTGAAGTTCAGAGTTTAATATGGGATCTGCTTTACAGGAACAGCTAACGCATATGTGTTAAAGGCATTGTAACATATAAGCACATTTCATATCTGTTGCATTTTGCCTTTTCTTCCCTTGGAGGGAAAAGTAAATTGATGACTGCTTGGAAACAATAGTGGGATATAATGGGAACAGCCCAAGGGTTGGAGCCAAGCATGTTTTCCATTGTCGGCCTGTGAAGCAACCCTGTTAAAGCCACTGACCTCCCTGCGACACAGTTGTTTAGAAGTTGCTGGCTTGTTTTTATCACACTTGGGACTCCATTTGGCAATGTGGAGAATTTACTTCAGAAGGTTTTATTTTTTTTCCTGTGCATCAAAATGACTCTACACTTGTTAGCTTGACAAAGCACAAACATAAAGTAAAAATTGCATCTCTCTCTCTTCTTTTTGTCCTCCAAGGATTTTGGTATGAGTGGTATCAGAGTTGCAGTATTGTACACCAGAAATCATGACATTCAGAAAGCTGTGAATCAACTGGCTGTCTTCCATAGCTGTCCTGGACCTGTTCAGCATGTTCTCAGTCAGGTTCTTAGGGACAGAGGTTAGCCACACTAGAAATGTTTCCATTGAACTGTTCTATTTTTCCGTGGCAGGTGGAAATAAAACAGAGTTATGTTTTTCTTGCTTTGATAGATTGGTTGGATAATGTGTTTTTTCCCACCAACAAAAAGCGACTTAAACAAGCACAGACTATTCTTGTGGATGGGCTGGCAGAAGTTGGAATACCTGTGCTCAAAAGTTCGGGAGGACTCTATGTGTGGGCAGACTTCAGAAAAGTATGTAAGAAGTTTGAAAAGGGGTAGGAATGTGGAAGTTGGAACTGTAGAAGTCCCTTGTGCATGCTGTTACACACCTTGTTATCAGGTCCTGGAAACCTGTTTCAATGAATTTATGCACTTGTTCAACCTTTAATAAAAACAATTTTCTTCTTCTAGTTCTTAAAATCACAGACATTTGAAGCTGAACTTGAATTATGGCAGAAGCTCCTTGATAAAAAACTCCTGATCAGTCCTGGAAAAGCTTTTTATTGTTATGAACCTGGATGGTTTAGACTGGTTTTCTCTGATTCTTTAGATAAGATTTATCTGTGTAAGTGATTTTTACTTCCAATATGGCATGTAGTAGCATGCAAGTTTTAAGAAATGTTAACATTATAAATAATGAGTTAAAACCTAATTATTCTCTCTCAGCTCATGAGGGGTATTTTTAGAGTTTGTACCGAGAAATGTTGGATTGCCCCAGAGCATCAGTTACAAAGCACTTACATTGGATTACGTTAAACCTCTAAAGCTTTCAGAACTTACTTTTAAAAATTATTTTTACTCTATCAGAAGTGAGGAACAAAATTTTATGTGAAATGATTTTTACTCATTCAAATTATGCTTTATAACATGTTGGAATTGCCCACCATCCCTCATTTTTATGTAGCTCATGTTGGATATGAAAAACGTATCCATCTCTTAAGCTGTAAAATACTTAACCTTGAATGAATGCTTTATATTGTTGGCAAAGGGGGCATTTGTGAAGTAGTGCAAGCATGTAGAGTCAGGTAAAAGTGTAGATTGGAGGGAAATTCTTGGGTCATCCAGTACAACTTCCTGCTCAAAGCAGGGCGGTCTCGGAAGTCAGAGAGCAGGTTGATCTGGGCCTTGTTCAGTCAAGTTTTGAGACAGTCTAAAGATGGAGATTACACAGCTTCCCTGAGGAACCCATTTCAGTGCTTAATGACTCTCGTGGTGAATTTTTTTCCCCATATGTCCTGTCAGTATTCCCCTCTGTATTTCCTTTCTACAGGTATTCAGAGACTTGAGCAAATGTTGCACAGTTACACTGCTGAACCAGTCACAAACAACACATCTTCCACTGCAGATGCTTCATGCAATCCAGAAAAAGATTCTTCAGGCAAACCTTCAAACACACCAGGAGAAGGTGTCTCACAGCTTAAAAATTTACTTGTTTATTAATATCATATGTGCATTTAACATCTGGATGCAATTCAGCATGCTTGTGTTTGCTAAAGGTGTGTTTGACTTCAGTTATTTTTGTCTGTGACCTTGCATAACACTCTCGCTTCACTGTGACCTGGCATTAATAATCTTGCAAGTGGACTTGCTGAAGTTGAATTTGGAGGAAAATGGACCTCCTGGCTATTGTGAAATTAGCCCCTGTTAAGCACAGCACTTGAGTTTACTCCATTTCAAGAATGCAATGTGTCAGTAAAATTAGTATGAGATTTGGAAAACACTGGTAAAATGGTTGGGCATATTACTATGTATTATGGACTGTATATTTCAATCAGAATACTGAAAGTACTTAATCAGGTGATATTCAAGTTTTGCTAACCTTTTGTATCTTGTATATGTATGTATATGTATATGTTTTAGTATATTCATGGGATCTCTCTAAACATACACATCTCAAACATTTTATACACCTTTCTGTATATGCCCGCTAAGTGAGTACTTTCTGGGAAAGCATTTAGATTTTTGGCTTCAAGGCTCTCTTTCAGATTATTTCTGTGTACCTGTATTAATTGGATAGTGTTTTCATACATTAGCTAAAAAAAAAAGCACCCTTGAAGGTCTGTAACGTATACTCATTTGCCAGAGTTGTGTGGGGACTTTTTTGCTTTGTTTTTGATCTGTTGGTTTTGGGTTTTTTTAAAAGTATTTGCAGATTTAATTCACCATTTATTTAGGTTTGGTGAGAGAAAACTAGACTTGAAAAACTAGCAGACTGCTGCCATAGAGGCTCAGTAGAAGGATTGTCTCACTGTGGATCCCTAATAAACTTGGATTTTGTGCTCCTGATAGTAATGTGGCCTTTGATCTGTTTTTTCATGGCATTTAAACTTGGCAACCATACATTGTTCAGGCTGATAACATAAAGGTAAATAATCTTCCATACAGCAATTTTTAAAGCTCACAGAATCATGGAATAGTTGAGACTGGAAGGCACCTCTGGAGGTTGTATAGTCCAACGACCCTGCAGGGTGCAGGGTCAGCCAGAGCAGGTTGACCAAGACTGGGTCCAGTTGGGTTTTGAGTATCTCTAAGGATGAAGACTCCACAGCCTCTCTCAGCAGCTTGTAAAAAAGAGTACAATCACTCTTTTTTTACTAAAAAGTTTTTTCTTATGTTTAAACATAGAAATGTAAAACATTTCCTTTTCTTAGTTTGTACCCATTGCCCCTTGTTCTGTCACTGTATACCCAGAAGAGCCTGGCTTCATCTTACTTACACCCTCTTGTCCACTACTTATACACACTGATAATATCCCCCCTGAGTCTTCTTTATTCCAGGCTGAACAGTCCCAGATCTCACCCTCTCCTTGCATTTCAGATGCTCCATTCCATTAATCATTGTTGAGGCTCTTCACTGGACTTGTTTGAGTATGTCCATGTATTTCTTGTACTGGAGAGCCCAGAATACTGGGCCGCAGCACTCCAGATAGTCACACCAGTGCTGTGTAGAGAAGCCTGTGGTGTTTAACATTCATCTTGACAGGGAGTGAAGAGTGAAAGAGCATCAACAGGGAAAAGAGCTAATGGTTAAGCTTTTCAGGACTGTGAAAACAAAGGCCAGTAATAAAACACTACAGAAGACTTTCACAAAACTTGCTGACTCCACTTTGCAGGTGAAATTTACTGTAGGTAGAAGGAAAGGAAATGCAATATGCTAGGGTCTAACAACCATTACTCTTCAGTAATGATCCCCCATGAAATACTAGCTTGTTGTTAAGAGGAATTTGAATGTTTAAAATTATTAGAGAAGAAATAGACAAGACTTTAGAAAGTATTCTGTCATTATAAAAAAATCCACAATGTTTCTGCATGTGTGCTGTTGAAAGTTATGTGCAGTTTAGGTCCCCTTGCGTCAAAAAGCATAGGGCAGAAGTAGGAAAGTCAGTCCAGTCTGACTTTTTAAGACGAGCCTTAATCACGCACCTCTGAAACATAAGAGTGTTTCAGGAAGTAATATGGTGACTGCCCAAGTCTTAATACCCTTCTCTGAGGCATTAGAAGCTGGGATTTGGCCATTGTTGGAGGTAGGATCCTATGCAGAGTTTAGGGTTGCCTCAATACAGCTGTTCTCATGTTAATCTGACCCCCTGCTTCTGAGCACTGGGGAAAGAGAAAATGTAGAGATTTGTAACAGAAAAGTGAGGGTTTCTGTGGATGGCAGTGTGTGTGCAGGCACCAGCAGAAACAACAGAACAAGAAGGAAAGGCATGGTCTCTATTGATAAAGATGGACGCTGCTCCCAGTCAGTCAGACCAAGGAGTGGGGCAAGCCTGGATGGCCGGTGTGCTGCCAAGACCATAGCACAAACGGTTCCTCAACAGAGGGTCCTGTGCTCTGCAAGAGGAGGATGACAACAAGCCAGTATATCACACATGCCATTCCTTTATGGCATTAATATGAGTGCGTAAAACCAATTTGTTATGAGATTTGTTAAATAGATTTTTCTCCAGATCTTGCACTGGGTTTTGTTACACTGTTCTACAAGAACCATTGTTATTTGTTCCTACCTGCAATGAGTTGGTCAAAAATATTGTTGGTCACTAAAAGCTGAGGTGAACTTGTCAGTTTCTTTTCTGATAGTCTCAACTTATTCAGGGTGAGCTGTAGGTCATTACAAACCCTACAGAAAAAGTATATTGCAATATAAATTCCTGTCATTATCCCACAGTACTTGTTTCTATTTACAGCCTTATGTGGCTGTTGTTGTTTCAACATACCATTTCCACTTATCTCACCAAGGGTGCAATTAAGCCACAGTCAGGTTCTGCAAACTCTGCAGGTATGAAGCAGGTGCTTTTGGTTTTGTTTTGGCCAACAATAAATGCAGCATCTACTTCCATTCCCTTGACAGTCTGTGATCAGCGTCTTGGGACGAAGGAAGAAGCAGGACAGGTATTTTATCTTGCCTAGCAGAAGTCTATTACTAAACAGTTTAGAAACAAAGATCTGAGAGTGAAACAGAAGTTATTAGGATCAGCACCTATTGATCCTCCTGACACAAAACACTTGGTTTCTCGGCCGCACTGTATGACCGTCCCACTCCTGATTGTATGCAAAAGATGAACATAGGTAAGATTTTCAGTAAGTTTTACTGCCTGATATTTGATTTTAACCTTTGATGGTGTTCGTTGAATGTGTATTGAATTTTAAAATGCTTACGGCACAGCTACTTTGTGCAATCAGACCTCACATCTAGCTTATGCATCCAGCACTGAACTGACAGGTACACAGAGATCACCATGGTCTCACAGATAAAGGGCTTGCTTCTTGAGAAATATTGGTGAAGCTTTCCCTTGGCCATTCATTATGCTCTCTCCAGTCGATTCTTGTTTTGAAGTTATAGTCACTAATTGTTTTGTGGCATTTTGGAAGGTGAGAAATACATGGAAAAAACAACCCGGAACATCAGACTGATAGAACAAGTGCCAGCAAGATCCTGGCAGAAGGAGCACGTCACCACAAGACCAAAGAGGGAGGATCTCTTGACATTCTACCTCCGTATCCAGGATGCAAAAAACCCCTGTTCCTCTGTAAACCAGCAAAACAACGTTTTCACTCTGCCATGCCCTGACTACTTGAAGAGAGGTAACTGGAAAATTCCATATGCGGATTCCCATAATTTGGGAAGTAGAAACTCTCGAGAAAGGCTTGCTGATTAACAGGATAGGGTATCTTTAATTCTTAATGACTTACTGAAATCTAGGTTTGGGAGAGAAGAGGTTCCCAAATTCTGCTTACATATTTTGGATTCATTGCCACAAGCAGCCTTATAGTGTGATTTTATCCAAATGTGATCTTATCAGACAGAAAGGGATCATTGACTCTATAGGATACTACATATATTCAAAAGGATTATCAGAGTCTGACCTTCTGAAGACAAAAATAAGCATTCCTACTGATGTCCCCTAGAGAAAGATTGGTGTTAAGAAAAAAATTGTGTGTGTGTTTTGAACTTGGATGAGTTAACAGAGCCAGTTTGCAGCAAGGCACATTACATTGACAAAGTCAGAGAGGTGATGATCTCTTCAGAAAAGAAGTGGAGACAAGGACCGTGAACACAGATTGTGCGGGAGGGAAGCAGGAGCTTCAGACAGTAGCTTTGCCCCTAAAGAAAATCTAAACTGCTTCCTGAGAAAAGAGGAACACCCCTGTTGTATTCTCCGTAAATGAAAGGGTTCAGAAGATTTTGAAGGAGCCCAAATTGCCATATATAAGCTCATGCCTGGGTTTACTGTTCTGACGGGCAATACCCAGCACAGTATCTTGATGGTTTCAGGTAAAAACAACCTTTCAATCCACAGGTAGATCCCAATTATATTTCTGTTTCATTAAACAGACATTGAAGTACTTCAGCATTTCATCAAGCTGCATGAACCACGTGCAGAAGTTGTCCATGAAGAAGTTGTTATTATCACTGAAGAGGCTGAAGTTAACAAAAAGATGTTACCGAAGAAAAATAAACTCACTGAAGCTGTAAGACCAATGCAGGAATAAAGGAGTCGGTCGGCAAGCAGATGTTCCCCAAGAACTATTCTTTATAACACATAGGAATTCCCCACAGTCCCTCATTTTTATGTGGCTCATGTTAGTTTCTATATGCAAAGAAATTTCTTTTAAATATGTTAACATGCCTGCATTTTTCTATATGTAGACATGAATTGCATGTAATAATGGATGAAATATACATGCTGTCTGTTTATGATGATACCACCTTCACCAGTGTTCTTAGCTTAGACTGGTAAGTGGGATTCCTTAGCAGGGATTAGAAGATATTTAATCCTAAGTAGAACCTGTACCATTTTTGTCAAACTTCTGGTTAGCTAGTGTAACTGGTATAGTTTGAATTAACTCATATCCAACTCTTTGCAACTACGAGACTAGTTAATACGAGAGATCTTCTTCACAGACGGCTTTAAATGGCAGATCTTTTGCTTCCAGCTAATGTGTATGATACATGATAACAATAAAAATTGACAGAGCCCTTAATCATTTTGCCACTGCTTTTCTTTGGTGTTTCCAGTTACACAGCCTGAGAGTGAAGTTCTCACTGCAGTGGTAATGAAGTTGCCTAAGGTTGTGCAAGTTACCTGCTATAATGCGTCTCCCTCCTGACGAGTATGCTGTTGGGCTCTTAGTTTCCTAACAGATGATGGAAAGAATAAACATTTCAAGACTATTTAAACCTATTGGTATCTGACTAATAAAACTTCTCTCCCCAAAAGCATGTGATTGGCTTTGTATAACTGCATACATTTCATACCCATGGGAAATTTCCAAGTCCATCCAAGTACAACCAGGCTCAGTGAGTGTAAAATGTGTTCATCTGATTCGTGTCAATATGGAACTGTTTGTGCTTGTGTAACCGAGGGCTGTTCAATTGACTTGTTAACTGTCTTGGTGGTTGGAATGTTGACTGGCGATTTGTTGCTAACAGTGGAAGCATCCTGATACAAAGGAGAGTGCCAAGATGGAGGGGGCCACAGGTCGGCCAGTGATGATGGCAGGGAACTTCTTGGCTCAGAAGGCGCTAAAGCATGAAAACTGGGGGAAAGGTAATTCCGGCAGGGGGAGGTTGTGACCACCGACCCAATTCAGAACAAAAAAAAGACTTGCCCCCCCCACCTGTAAAGAGCATGCGTGCTAATGTACATGGCAAGCGTGGCTAATTTAAATACGGCTGACCAACGGCAAGTGGGATGCTTATCACTGACAAATGAGTGTAAACTTAGGCTTGTTTTTAGTAACTGTTATTAATTAAGCAACTGAATATAAACCCTGTAGTATTGTATGATGGTATGCACGTTAGGTGGAAGGATCCCCCGTGCATCCAGCGCTGCTTGCTTGTCTCTATTCAATAAATTGTAAACTTTAATTGAAATTCCGTTTAAGGCTAAATTAATTGTAACAGTGAGTGACTGGGTGTTGCCTCACCCACACAAGACCATGAACCATAAACAAAACCTGAAAAAGTACTTTCATGATTGTGAAAGTTGACCCAGCTCCATTAGGCTGAAGAAGGAAATTTCTAGCCTTGGTGCTGCTTACACGAGATTACACAAAGGAGAAAAAAACCCCATCACCTGCAGTGGTACACTGAGGTGTGTTGTGTTGAGCTGCACCTCACTGTGGAGAGGCATGCCCTAACACGTTCACGTCCCCCTTCCCCAGCCTGAAATGAAGCGCAGCTGAGCAAACAGTTCTCCTCCATCAAGTACAAGAGTGGTTGTGCCTTTGTTTTAATATGGGTGTGATCACTAACTCTGCAGTGGGAGTCCTGGGTTTGAACCAGACCATTATATCTTACCACAGATCCTTGCTGGGTTGGTTTTTTTTTGTGTGTGTGTGAATGATTGCCTCGGCACATGCTTGGGAGATGAGTGTCATAGGATAATGTTTTCTTAAAAGACTCTGAAAAAATGTCATGTCACTTTAGAGGATTATATACTGATTTTACTAAAAAAATTACTACAATTTTTACAAATTTAAACATTTTTGTAACCTGCATAACTTGTTCTACCCAGATTTACTTGAGCCTGATTCTGGGGGGGTTATGAATTGTGATCCATTTGATGTATAGATTTCCCATATGTCTTTGTGTATTACCCAACCCCATTTGTTAAAGTTTCTCATTGGTCCATGGCTTGTTTCCCATCCCCTTCACTTAAAATTAGCAAATCCTCTTTGAACATCCTTCCCAGAAATCAGTCTGTCTTTCTCTGAAAGTCCGTTGCGATTTTATGTCACATGGAAAGTTGTGACCTTGTAGTCCTCTTGGCCACAGCTATAGAGTGATGTCTCCTATAATATGCAAAAGTTGTTCGTTAAGGGCTAATTGTACTTGTATACATGGAGCATATAATATTATATTATCTACAATCATACAGATAGACTGCATGAATTCTTTTGTGACTTTAATTGATTCAGTTCCCAGAGTTGCCACCAATATGTCCGTGGATTTCAATACTTTTTCGGAGGCTAATTCCTCTTTTGTTAACAGCCCCACCTCCACCTGTGGAGATGCAGCTCCTATTTTTCTCATGTTCCACACCCCAAAAAACCTGTATTCCTGGCATCCCATACAGAGCAAAAAATTTTGTCATTTAACCTCTTTAGCGTGATTAGTTCCCTTTGTGGTGAATAATTCTGGCCGTGTCCACCATGCTATACACTGAAAAGGCTGCAACTTGCATCCTCCAAGACCATTTCTTATATTATGTAGACTCCACTAATAGTGTTTCCTAATTCTTCTGACTCCCTTACAGGTACAATAATTTTATTTCAGGTTTTGGCTTCCTCCTCCCACCACTGCCACTTTCCTGTACTTCGCAGCATATTTTGCAGGGGATTTGCTATAACACTGTAATCTGGTATAAATTCACAGATTCATAGAATCATAGAATGGCTTAGGTTGGAAGGGGCCTTTAGAGGTCATCTAGTACCACCCCCCTGCAGTGAGCAGGGACATCTTCAACTAGATCAGGTTGCTGAGAGCCCTGTCCAACTTGACCTTGAATGGTTCTAGGGATGGGGCATCTACCACCTCTCTGGGCAACCTGTGCCAGGGTTTCACCACCCTCATAGTAAAAATTTTTTTCCTTACATGCACTCTCAATCTCCCCTCCTTTAATTTAAAACCATTAACCCTTGTCCTGTCACAACAGGCCTAGCTAAAGGGTTTGCCCCCATCTTTCCTATAGTCTCCCTTTAAGTACTGGAAGGCCACAATGATGTCTCTCCTGAGCCTTCTCTTCTCCAGGCTGAACAACCCCAACTCTCTCAGCCTGTTTTCATGGGAGAGGTGCTCCAGCCCTTGGATCATTTTTGCGGCTTCCTCTGGACCCGCTCCAACAGCTCCGTGCCCTTCTTGTGCTGAGGGCTCCAGAGCTGGACGCAGCACTCCAGGTGGGGTCTCACCAGAGCGGAGTAGAGGGGCAGAATCACCTCCCTCAACCTGCTGGCCATGCTTCTTTTGATGCAGCCCAGGATATGGTGGGCCTTCTGGGCTGTGAGCGCACATTGTTGGCTCATGGGCAGCTTTTTGTTCACCAGTACCCCCAAGCCCTTCTCCGCAGGGCTGCTCTCAATCCCTTCATCCCCCAGTCTGTATTGATACTGGGGATTGGCCTGAATCAGGTGCAGGACCTTGCCCTTGGCCTTATTGAACCTCATGAGGTTCTCGCAGGCCCACCTCTCCAGCTTGTCCAGGTCTCTCTGGATGACATCCCATCCTTCTGGCATGTCAACTGTACCGCTCAGCTTGGTGTCATCTGCAAACTTGCTGAGGGTGCACTTGATCCCACTGTCTGTGTCAGTGATGGAGATATTAAACAGTACCGGTCCCAGTACGGACCCCTGAGGGACACCACTCGTCACCAGTCTCCATCTGGACATTGAGCCATTGACTGCTACCCACTGGATGTGACCATCCACCCAGTTCCTTATCCACTGAACAGTCTACCCATCAGATCTGTATCTCTCCAGTTTAGCGAGAAGGGTGCTGTGGGGGACCATGCTAAAGGCCTTACAGAAGTCCAGATAGATGACATCCATAGCTCTTCCCATGTCCATTGATGTAGTCACTCCATCATAGACGGCCACTAGGTTGGTCAGGCAGGACTTGCCCTTGGTGAAGCCATGCTGGCTGCTCGGATCACCTCCCTGTCCTCCATGTGCTTTAGAATAGCTTCTAGGAGGATCTGTTCCATGATCTTCCCAGGCACAGCGGTCAGGCTGACAGGATGGTAGTTCCCTGGGTCCTCCTTTCTACCCTTTTTAAAGATGGGCACAATGTTTCCCTTCTTCCAGTCCCCTGGGACTTCACCTGACTGCCATGACTTTTCAAGTATCATGGAGAGTGGCTTAGCGACTACATCACCCAGTTCCCTCAGGACTCTGGGATGCATCTCATGAGGTCCCATAGGCTTGTGTATATCCATGTTCCTCGGGTGGTCATGAACCTGATCTTCCCTTACAGTGGGAGGGGCTTTATCCCCCTGCTGTCCATCCTGCAGTCCATCAGCTTGGGAGGGGTGAGGAGAGAGGTTACCAGTGAAGACTGAGGCAAAAAAGTTGTTGAGTACCTCAGCCTTCTCCTCATTTGTTTATACTAGGCCACCATTCTTGTTTGTTGGTGGTGTATGTTTTCTTGACTTTCCTTTTCTGGTTGACATACCTGTAAAAGCCTTTCTTGTTATTCTTTGCACCCCTTGCCAAATTCAGCTTCAGCTGCGCCTTGGCCACCCTGACCCATCCCTACACAACCTTACAGAATTCCTTACAGAAACCTACAAACACTAAAAATCTCTGAAAAGTTTTCCTATCAATAGCAGGGATTAAATGCATGAATTGTTTCCTTGGCAGAGGTAATTCCCAACCCAATAGGACCTATCTTGGTGCCTAGATATTCCACCTCTGTGTAGCAGGTTGTGTTTTGGCGCCATTTACTTTAAGACCCATCTTCTCTACAACTCCAAGAACTTGTTTAGTATGCTCCAAACATGCTTCTCTTATTTCTGCCATAATTAAAATAGCATCAATATGTTAGGCCCACCACTTGTCCTTGGCATTCAATGCTTTTAGCGCTTCCTTTAATTTCTGACAGAAATTGGTCAGGGATTTATGAAATCCTTGGGGTAATCATGTCTAAAAATACTGTTCTCTTTTCCAAGTGAATGCAATTTTCCTTTGGGTGTCCCCCTTCTTCAACTGGATAGACCAAAACTCATTGGAAAAGTCCAATTCGAACACCACTTATACCTGTGTGGCATCTTTGCATTAATTTCAGGGAGGCAGGCTACCAGAGGGACTAAGGCAGGTGTGACCCGATTCACCGCACAATAGTCAATACAAGATGCCAAGTACCATTTGGTTTTCTAGCTGGCCACACTGGCACATTGGTGCATGAAGTGCCCTTTTTAATGTTGCCTTGATCATGTAATATCCAGAAGACGATCTGTACGTCTTTCCTTACTTCCTTTGGGATTGGGTATTTTCTGGGGGCAGGGGACCATGGTCCCTCAATTTATGTTGGTCCTATTTTTAATCCACCCTGTCCAAGGACTTGGTAACCCAACATATAAAATATTCAAACCTGGGAGGAATAACCAAGGGCTTGAGCCCTCTAATGGCTTCTACTACCCATCCTGTATCCTGTACCACAACAAGGCTGTTCATTTCACATTGAATCCATCATTTCCTATTGCACATACCTACATAACATCCGATTAAAGACAGCAGGCCTTATATTTTATAAGGAGCTCCTTTTACCCACTGACAGTTAGATAATTTAATAATTTGTCTTCACCCTCAAGTATGAGTTGGTCAAATTCTCCACCTGTACCCCTCAGGCCCTCCTATCCCTGAAAATTTTGTTTCTATTTTTGATGTGGTGGTTCACTAGTTAAGGTAAGAAACAATCCAGTATCAGCTAAAAACAGTCCCTGCCATATTCAGAAATGTGCCCTGGATCTAGCAGAGTTCATTTTGATATAAATACTCAACCAAAACTCTAGTGAGCCTCTCTAATTTAGGGATAATTGAGTCGTTGCTGCTGCTTCCCTAGACCTCAGCAGTTCAGCTGAGAAAGCCAGGTCCTGGCGCATTTAAGGCACCTTTATCTAGATGGAAAATTGTTAAATTCCCACCCACTTTGGGTATTTCTAACCATCCTTGCCAAATTGTGACCTATATTTAATAGGCTGAGTTTATTCCCCATGACAGTTCATCAAAAGTGATGTAAGCAGCTCAGCTGCCTCCTCCAGCTGCTCTAGCCCAGGAACTTTCTGGAGTGGCAGCTGGAGCCCAGCCCAGGGACCCAGGGCCTTTGGTTGCAGGTTCAACCAGTAGCAAAGCTGAGCATGAAGCACAGAGACACATGGACACACACGCATGAACACAGATACCCCCACCGACACCCCCACAGAGGATGCTGACATGACCAGTCACATGCACTGCCACAGGCAAGGCAGTGCCTTCAACAACACCTAAATGCAGGACTCACATGAAACAAACATGGACAGCCAAGTGCCTTCCTCCTCTGGGGCTGGCAGAGACAGGAGCTCACTAGTGCAGGCACACACGAAAAACTCCAGGTTCACAAGCACATGCACGTTTGCGCATCCCTTGAGTACTGGCATGGCCCCTCTGCCCACCCAGCGCCCCTGCCTGGATCCTGGGCCCCCCTACCTGCCTGCCAGTCCCTGGCTCACCTGCTGGCCCAGTCTGGTGCTTGCTTACAAAACACGCAGCACTCACACACTCATCCCTCATGTTCCCCACATTTACATGATCCTCTGAGCATACCAGCATGGATGCCCCTACCCAACTGATACCCTGTCCCAGACCTGAGGCCCCTCCAACTCACTGGCTGCTCCAGCTTTAATTTTGCCAATGAATGCACATGCACATCCCATGCACACCAGATCTGGGGAAGATACAGACACATGTCCCACCCTGGGCAGCCAACACCAAGCATATAGGCCATGACCTGTGGTCCCATCCCAGTACTGTTGCCGAGTCCCTCGCTCGCCTCACTCACACCACTCTCCTCACAGTAGCTAGTTTTGGGAACAAGCACCATTCCCACCCCAGTGAGCAGGAGTTAAAGACCCCTACTGGCTCCATCAGCAGGCACCACAGGCCAGGGCACCCACAGCCCCAGCCTGACCCCAATAGCTATCACTAGCACACAGACAGGTCTCAAGCAGCTGGCACATAGTCCATGCAGCATCCACACACACAGGGTAGAGTGAGGTTAGGCAGAGGTATACTTAATAAAAGATTTAATATGAAAATAAAAGGTGGCAAGACATGCTGCGGTGACCAGGCACAGGGCTCAGCCAGGCAAGCGTACAGATTGGCCTCGTCAGGATTTCTGTCCACAAGCTTGTTCCCTTCCTTTTCCTCATCACCCCAGTTTTCTGATACCTTTAGTCAGACAATTTTACTTCAAAGAATAAATAGTCTCACACTCTACATATCCTTATAGGGGACTCATCACAGGCTCCGGCAGAAGAGATTATGGAAGAAATAGGCAAAATGAGCAGTAGTAAGTCACCTGAATATGTGATGGTATTAAGTGAGCAGCGCTGGAGGAACCTACCAATATAATAATGCAGCATTTCACTTAAAGCCAGGTGGGTGACAGCATGGCAAATATGATGCCAACTCTTAGTAAGGCACTCCCAGAGAAGACTTGTGGTACCACAGATCATAAGCTCAGTGCCTGCATGGACCAATTAGTAGAAAGTACCAAAAGAAGAGGCACATTAACAGGTAGTATATATTGGGGGAGAGCTAGCATAGTCTTTGGAAAGAGGAATTCTGCCTCACAAACTTACTGGCATTTTTAAAGGCCTCAACCGACCTATGGAGAAGGGAAATCTGATTGCTATATTTTGCCAGATTTCCAAGAAATGTTTGAGAAAGAGCTTCACCAAATACTCTGATGCAAACAAAGCAACCATTGGATAAGAGGGAAAGTCCTGGCATGACTAAGCATTTAAAAGATGGAAAAAACAAGGGGTTTGAGTAAATTAGTGCTGAAAGGGGTAGAAAAGCCATCGATGAGTCAGGACTGCAAGGATCTTCTTCCATGGCCTGTGGTGTTTAACTTATTCATAAATGATCTTGACAGACAGTGAAGAGTAAAACAGCAACAACAACAAAACCCCCTAATGATTAAGCTTCTGAGGCCTGTGAAAACAAAGGCTGGTAAAAAAAACACTACAGAAGACCTTCACAAAACTTGCTGACTGCACTTGGCAGATGAAATTTGCTGTAGATAAATGGAAAGGCAAAAGCTTGTTTTGTCTCACACACCGTGTTGTTGCCCCACACTTGGATATAAGCAAGAGATGAACAAAGGGGAATATTTCAATAAGCTTTACTATCTGGTGTTTGCTTGTAATCCTTGCTGATCTTCTGTTGCATGTGTATTGAATTTTAAAATGCTTACGGCACAGCTACTTTGTGCACTTAGACTTTGTGTACTTTTTGTACTTATATTTTACAGCTAGCTTATGCATCCAGCACTGAACTGACAGGTACACAGAGATCACCATGGTCTCACAGATAAAGGGCTTGCTTCTTGAGAAATATTGGTGAAGCTTTCCCTTGGCCATTCATTATGCTCTCTCCAGTCGATTCTTGTTTTGAAGTTATAGTCACTAATTGTTTTGTGGCATTTTGGAAGGTGAGAAATACATGGAAAAAACAACCCGGAACATCAGACTGATAGAACAAGTGCCAGCAAGATCCTGGCAGAAGGAGCACGTCACCACAAGACCAAAGAGGGAGGATCTCTTGACATTCTACCTCCGTATCCAGGATGCAAAAAACCCCTGTTCCTCTGTAAACCAGCAAAACAACGTTTTCACCCTGCCATGCCCTGACTACTTGAAGAGAGGTAACTGGAAAATTCCATATGCGGATTCCCGTAATTTGGAAAACTAGCTTCAATTTCCAAGTAGTGGGCAGACTAGGCTAACAGGTATAAATGCAATGGGAGCCTGCTTGGTTTGCATGCATTGTGCAATATGGACTGTTGCAATGACTACCTGACCTCAGCACAGCAGATTAGCAGCTTCTGTGTTCTGTGTTTCTGTGTTCTTTTGCAGGTTTTTGTGACATATGAACTGTCCGTATTTGCTAGTGGAGATGTTACACAAGCATCCTGTCTACCTTAAGTGGGCAATTGCTGTTTTCCTTTTACTTGCTTTTTTCAGCAAGTCAGGGGAAATAAGACTACTCACCAAAACTATTAAATGGAGATTTTAAATGTAGAAGGAAGAGAAGGTCACTCTCTTTGCATAAACCATCTCATGTTCAGGACACAAGCTCCAGAAAACATCAGAGATAATTGCAGGCACAGGCTTTTGAAACCTAGGCAGCATAAATCACCACATATACCATCACCAGTGTAAAACTGTTATTGTTCGTCACTGTTACTTGTCCTTTACTGTTCATCAATCACCTGTGATGTTTCAGTTCATCACTCTCTGGTCTTTGCCCTCTGAGAGTGGTAGATGTAAAGACACCTGAGTTTGAGGAGCATGCTAAGAAAGCTGGGGGATACAGCACTGACCACAAGTGTCGGGGGCATTTTTATTGATTGATGCTCTCATAATCTTGTTGTGCTCAATGGACATCTGCAGTAATTTTAGGATATATCTTTATGCGTGTCACTGTTTATTAATGACCATGCCTAAAGACGTGTAATTGTGGGGGGTTCAAAATGTATTGGCCGGCTGCAGCTAAAGACAGTCTCACTGTTGCTGGTGTCCTCAGGAACCCTGACAAGCATGGCCGTATCGACTACCTCAAGCATTCTGCTGATTATCACAGCAATTGTCTGTATCCTTATAAATTCACATGTAACTGGTTTACTTAATGTGCCCTTGTTAGATATACTGACACACGTTAGCGTGTACTATGCAGTCTCTGTAATCACTCTGTCTGTCGGGGTAGCTTCGTATCACGTTCCAGCAAGAAAAACAAACATGTTTAAATGCAGAGCTCCTTTTCTGTATTAGGATTTCTGGCACAAATCTTAAGAAGATGAGTTTGATGTTTAATCGGCTGAAAAGCAGATATTCTTTTCTGTGTGATATTGTCCTATGTCATTCCCTAATGAATGGCAAGACCAGCAAAGAGTACACCAGTCCAAGCGGTGAGCCGCCAGCTTCTCTAGGAGGGTGCTGTGGGAGACAGTGTCAAAGGCTTTGCTAAAGTCCAGGTAGATAACATCCACAGCCTTTCCCTCATCCACCAGGCGGGTCACCTGGTCATAGGAGATCAGGCTGGTCAGGCAGGACCAGCCTTTCATGAACCCATGCTAGAAGGGCCTGATCCTCTCGTTGTCCGGCAGATGCTTGATGAGCTCACTCAAGATGAAATGCTCCATAATCTTCCCCAGTACCCAGGTCAAGCTGACAGGCCTGTAGTTCCCTGGATCCTCCTTCCAGCCCTTCTTGTAGATGGGCGTCACATCGGCAAGCCTCCAGTCATCTGGGACCTCCCCTGTTAACCAGGACTGCTGGTAAATGATGGAGAGTGGCTTGGCGAGCTCCTCCACCAGCTCCCTCAGCACTCTTGGGTGGATCCCATCCGGCCCCATAGACTTGTGAGCATCCAGGTGTCTCAGCAAGTCATAAACCGCTTCCTCCTGGATTATGGGGGTTTATTCTGCGATCCATCCCTGCCTTCCAGCTCCAGAGGCTGAATACCCTGGGGATAACTGGTCTGACGGTTAAAGACTGAGGCAAAGAAGGCATTTAGTACCACAATCTTTTCCTCATCCTCAGTTGCAATGTTCCCCTCCACATTCAATAGAGGATGGAGATTCTCTTTGATTCTCTTTTTGTTGCTAATATATTTGTAAATTTTTTTTTTGTTTTCCTTTACAGCAGTGGCCAGGTTGAGTACTAGCGGGGCTTTGCTTGCCTAATTTTCTCCGTGCAAGACCTTAACGAGGTCTCTGTACTCTTCTTGTGTTACCTGCCCATTCTTTCAAAAGCAGTAGACTCTCCTTTTCTTCCTGAGTGTCAGCAGAAGCTCCCTGTTCAGCCAGGCCGGTTGTCTTCCCCACCGGTTTGTCTTGCGGCACTTGGGGACAACCTGCTTCTGCGCCTGCAAGACTTCCTTCTTGAAGAAAGCCCAGCCTTCCTGGACTCCTTTGCCCTTCAGGACTTCCTCCCAAGGGACTCTCCCAACCAGTGCCCTGAACAGGCCAAAGTCTGCCCTCCAGAAGTCCATGGTAGCAGTTCTGCTGACCCCTCTTCTTACTTCGCCAAGAATCGAGAACTCAATCATATCACGGTTGCTAAGCCCAAGATGGCCTCCAACCACCACATATCCCACCAGTCCTTCTCTGTGAACAGCAGGTCAAGCGAGGCACCTCCCCTGGTAGGCTGTTACCAGCTGTGTGAGGAAGTTATCTTCCACACACTCCAGGAACCTCCTAGACTGTTCCTTCTCTGCTGTGTTGCATTTCCAGCAGACATCTGGTAAACTGAACTCCCCCACTAGAACGAGGGCAACTGATTGTGATACTTCCTCCAGCTGCTTGTAGAACAGTTCATCCTGGTTGGGTGGTCTGTAATAGACTCCTAATAGGATATCTGCCTTGTTGGGCTTCCCCCTCATCCTAACCCATAAGCACTCGACCTTATCATCATAGTCACTAAGCTCTATGCAATCAAAGCACTCCCTAACATACAGAGCCACTCCACCACCTCCCCTTCCTTGCCCATCCCATCTGAAGAGCTTATAGCCATCCATTGCAGCGCTCCAGTCCTAACAGTCATCCCACCATGTCTCTGTGATGGCGACTAAGTCATAGCTATAAAGTTCCTGTGGGTTGTCTTGTAAGAAAAACTGACGAGTCTTGCATCTTCCCAAACCAAATAATCTTCCCAAACCAAGTAATTACCTACAGTTGGGTAAGTAACAGAACTGAAGTGGACTCACATTTGGTTTAGACTACCTGCTACAACATTTGATAGTTTTGGTTCTATTGTGCAGTTCTTTTGCATTTTGGTTGTTTTTTTTTTTCTTTTTAAATCTAATTGGAATACAACTGTCTTGAATATAGTGCTGCTGGTGATTCAAATGCAGTGAGGGATGACATCGTTATTTGATTCTGGCTTTCATTTCACAGTGGCAACGTTCACAGTTCTTTGCTTTTTTTGTACAGAAGTTCCAGGTTACATATCCCCTGCCTGGAGCTCTGCTCTTTGCTACTGTGAGTAGAACATTTATATGGCACGCCTTTTTTTCACAGGAGTAAGACATTATCTTGCTCCAAACTCTTCTTTTGCTTAAGCTTTCAAACTACATGTCTAATGCAAGCCTGCAGTCAGTCCCCTCTCTCAGTATAACCTGCTGTTTGACACAGGAAGGTGCAGAGATCTGCACATCAGCAGGTCACTCCCTGAAACAAACTTCAAGTCATAAACCATACATCGATATTTCCCTAAATTGTCCCTTTTGTATTACAGTTTATTGACAAGGCAAATGGCAAGCAAGTACTTTTCATTTGGTGTAAACTGTAGAAACTCAAAAAAGCAAATCTGAATGCATTGTTTCCTTCTCTCTTCCTGCAAGGATTTGAAAAGGAAAGCAGCTGAGCTTGAAAGGCAGCCCACAGAAGAGCAAAGCTCCACAGATTATGCTGAGGCAGCACAGGAACTTTACAGTGATCCCAAGTGAAAACCTTGTGGACTGCAGAGAAAGGAGGGAAATTTGAGTGAGGGAGTCACTCTGGTTACTGTAAGTATCTTTTAATAATAGTTGTTATTTTTACTTTTTTATGCTTTTTCATTTACTAAAGATAAATCAGCAAAAAAAGAAACCTAGAGGAAGTGAAAGGAGAGAAAGGAAAGGAAGGCCAGGAGCAAGGTCACCTCAGGATTAATCACTGCAACACACTGAACGTGGGCACACATCTCAGGTATGCAGCAACTGAAGTAACTCAAGGTTTAACTCTGTTTTAGCAGCATACTGCTAATTTCTGAGCATTTTGAACCGCTGACAGTACCCCTTCAATTTAGCACCTACTCCCTTAAGGTTGACTATTCTTCCTTGTATTTCAAGGGGGCAGAACTGAGGCTTCAGACTGAAATATATCTGGTTCTTGCTGTCACGGGTCCCTCTGTATTAAAAGTTGTGAATACCTGAGACTGACAAAATATATTTCATCCTAAATCAAAACTTTTCATGAAGTCAAAACTAAGTGTAGTGCAACTTTTATAGACTTTCAGACAATATACTGAAGTTGATTTGGGGCTTCCGGGTGCTATGGTCACATATGTCCAAGGAAAAAAACAGCTGAAAAGATCTGTAAATGTAAATTTAAGGCCATTTTCAGCTCTTATCCTTCACAGACAGCAAGAACCACTAACCCCGGGGAATTCGGTCCACACAAGCACATCTCACAGTGTTTGGAGCTGACTGGCCTGTAATATGTTTAGTGCAGAAAACTTCAACACTGCTATTTCAGTATGTGGCATTTCTCCCGTTCTGCTATTTAAATATTTTCATTGGTATACTGAGACTGTCAATATATTAAAATTAGTCTTTAATTCCCATAGCAAATGCTTTTTTTAAACTTGAATTGCTTGAGTATTTTTTCTTACCATCATTAATTGCAAAAACTTAAAAAAACAATTTAAAATGAATTTTAAGAGACTAAGCTAAAGCACACACAAATAGTATCGACGTGAAACTCAAATCATACGTCAGTATTAGCTTGCTCAGGAAATGAAGATACACTTCTGGCTTGAGGATGCCAGGATGGCAAAGACGAAGAATACTGATTTTTAAATCTGCATCCAGCTTTCCAACAAATTTATCCCCTTATATCAGCAAAGTTTAGCAAGAAGCTACATACAGAGGCCCACGTTTTAGATTTGGCTGAACAAAATTCCCTTAGCAGGTGACTGTTAACTAGAGTACCGCCTTGCGAATGACAGGTTTTAGTCTGAAGAAGAGAAATCTAAGTAGGTCACTCCTCTTCAGTGTAACAGAAAATTGTTAACTGCATCACTGACCAAGTTTAGTGTTTATTTGAAGCTAGTCTGAAAGAATTTAAGAAGTGAACAAAAACTTGCCGTCACAGTTAACTAAATTAAACAAGTATATAAAGTGTTGGATGATCAAGAGTTTGTCTTTTAACTCCTTTCCTGGAAAATAAGTTAGAAAATAAGAACACTAAAGGCAACTTTCAGAAGTCAATTATTTGCTCACCAAAGTCAAAGATGACATGAAACTTCTGGTTTTGTCCCAAAATGAGCAATTATGTCTGAAGAACTGAGCACAGAAATGATGCATCAAATGGAAAGAAAACTTCCCTTTAAAGGTCTGATATAATTTAAAATAAATAAATAGCGTAATCCATAAAGTAAAATGAGCATTTTATGACTTTTAAAACTCCTTGTATAGGGTTCACAGACCTGAGAATACACCCGAAATAACTTGTCCAAAGTATTCCTTTAAAAAACTATAAATTATTGGTAACTGTTTCTTTAATGGAGATTGCAGGAGTAGGTCCCACATGAGTCCATATATAGCCCTTCTCTGGTCTTGTAGGAACAGTAGGGAAGGGAGACGACCGAGATTTGAAATATTCCGAAGGTGCATGACAAACAAATTCTAAATATTCCATTTTCCTTGGGAGATCTTCTTCTGGTCCTAGGGAAAAAAAAATATCTTTAAAGACAAAATTCAAAGGCATAAAATTGGAGTATGCAGGACTTAAAATACACAACAACGCCAACATCCCGTCGAGCATGTGCCTGTTCAATCAGTGACCTTCCTGGCAAAGCAGCCTCAAATTCTAGGCAAGGAGCCTCTACCGTTATTTTTGCTGGGCCAGTGTTTTTGTTTTTGGTTCCCCCCCCCCCCCCATTTGAAGCATTCAGTTATTTGAGTGAAGTACTTTAGTTAATGTATTTTAAATAGTACCTATTTGTGGCCTGCCTGTCAAAAGGACTTTCCTGAATTATTAATAATTTTATAATCAGTAGCAGAACCCTCTCTATGCCAGTGCTTGCACAGTGCGTATTTTAAGTACCCAAGATGAAGATCAGCTAATTCAGTTCACTTTAAAAGAAACAGCTTGGACTGGTATAGTGGGTTTATATTGTAATAACTTTGATTCTATCTATGGGGTAATAATTAGGCCTTTAAAGCTCCGAGCCTATAATTGTGCCCGTGAGCACAAATACTCAGATAATCACACTCACTGCCATACTGCTAATCATATTGCATTCATAAGATAAATAAAAAAGGTTATTGAAGTAAATGAGATGCTTACAGGATTATGGTCTAAAACACGGAAATTGCATAAGTGATCTTGACTAGCTAAAAGGTTCATTTAAAAAAAAATACAACTCTGCATTAGTCTAGGCACATTTAAGCAGTTGTATAAAATGAAGGCTTAAGAGTTTACCTATGATATAGGATGCTGGGTCAAAACAATCTTTGGGGCTGGCTTGCGTAGGAATGAGCCAGGTTAGTGCAGCACTCTTTTCACAGTATTGGTCCTGAATAAACCCACGTATCTGAGCGTAGTATGTTTTCCCATCCTGCTCATCAACCACTGAAACAACATCTCCAATTTGGTAGTATACACCCTAGAAGACACAAAAACAGTAATGTAATCAGAAGCTTCACTTCGTGATTCTGATTCCTACCCTTAAGCATCAGTATCTTATATTACCTCCAATTACCCCAGTCTCAAAAGACAGCCTTAATTCAGCCACATGCGAAGGAACGGTGGCATAAGATAAGAGTGCTGCCCCACCTAAGCAGCCAGCAGCACTGCTTGTGCACCATCATCAATGCCTAGGAACCTGAGGCAGTGCCTCCAGTCTGCAGAGCAGACGGTTTCATTCT
The DNA here is from genome assembly GCF_949628215.1 of Phalacrocorax aristotelis. Classification (NCBI taxonomy): domain Eukaryota; kingdom Metazoa; phylum Chordata; class Aves; order Suliformes; family Phalacrocoracidae; genus Phalacrocorax; species Phalacrocorax aristotelis. Next base: position 26,293,985 of record NC_134277.1, on the reverse strand, counting down.
GTCAGCAAGAGCGTGCAACACCACCTTCCAGTAAAAGCAACTGTACTTATTTTCCTACGTAAGCAGGGAAAGCAGCTTTCTGCATATGAAAAAGTTCACTCGTTTGAATGCAAAGGAGTCCCAAAACAAAGACCCACCTCCTGCCACCTTCCATCGTGCTCTGTAACATGTGAGGCTGCGCCACAAAGGCAACTCACTTGTGTTATAACAGCATCGCACAGCACAATGCGGTGCCTGCACTACCAATACCAGAGTTTGCCAAGCATCATCCAGGAGAGTTTTGGTTTCAAAACAGATTTAAAAGACCTCAAAAACTCCAAACAATCCCCTCCTCAACAACACAGCGAAATATCAAAACAGAAACATTTTGCGTAAAGGGAACAGGTTAAATAAAATTTTTGACATAATTCTTGGGGGTTTCTGAAAAAAAAAAAAACACAAACCCAACCCAAAACAAACAAACCAACCCCACCAAAAACACGCAAGGAAAGACATCAATTCTCTTCTGAACTAGCCAAGAGCAAACAGAGATTCATCCGGGACAGGAGACAGGAAGCATCAGATCTCTGGAGAGCACACAGAAGCTCAGTCTTCCGATTCTCCCCTGGCTATGCAGTCTCCCGGTGGCTATCCTGACCTTTTCTCTGGGGGAAAAGACATTTCAAATTGTTTGTCTGTACTACCAGGAAACAAAAGCAAATTTCAGAACTTCAGAACACTAACACCTTGGCACGCTGGTAAAAAAGTGCTCTCGAGCATGAATGTGCGAAGGCTGGCTTCCGCTTTCATTGCGATAGCAAACTACCTTGCAGGACTTAACGGCAACGACACGAGGCAGAGCAAAATCCTACACAACTAATAGGCAAGGAAGAACAGTTTCTGTGAATACATCCCTAGTGCTTTCACTGCCTGTGGCAATTTTTGAGATTGGAAATAGAAACAGCAAGATGCTTTTTGCAAACAAACTTGCATAAACCATACCTTATAAAAGATTGATTCGGCTGTAATTATAGTGGATACAGACTCAGGAGCCTTGATGGGCTGAGAAAAGAACACAGAAATGGAAAGTCAAAAGTGTTAGAACAAACCAGCCACATAACATAATTCCAGATTGTGGTTTTTTTTCCCTTTTAGAAAACATAGTGAGAGATTAGCTTCTTAGAAGATTAGTAAACACAAGAAATAGGGTGCAAACATTTAAAACATTTGTACTTTAAAAGATAAAATAAAGTTAACGTTTTCGTTCTCGGGATTGTAAGCGGAGAAGCGAGTGCCACGTTCACATCGCTGGTTTCTATTTACACAAACTCCTTCCCTCCGGAGCCCAGCCTGAGGGGCTGGACGCTGTGGGGACGGGTCAGTCCCGCGGGCGCGCGTGCCCCTACTACTGACGGACAAACCGGCTCCAACAGCGGTTACAGCCCAGCTTTCGGTCCCGTTTCGCGGCAGGAGCCGCAGACCTCGGCGCTGGGGCCCCAGGCACCGGCCAGGGGAAGCCGGCGGGGCCGGGGCCCGCCCGCCGCGGGGAGGCCCTCCTTCAGGGGGCGAGACAGGGCCCCCGCCCCGCCCCAGCAGCGGGCGGCCCCAGCCGGCGGGGCTCCGCGGCCCGCCACTCCTCTACCCCAGCCCCGCAAAGCCACGCACCACCTTACGTTTTTTAACTTAAAGATGTGCCTCCTCCCCTTGCCCTTCGTGGAAACCTTCTTCTCCGCGGCGGGCGCCGACTTGTACTTGGTGTTCCTCAGCCGCGCAGACCGCCGGTGGATCTCCTGCTTGCTCTGGGCGGGGGGGGAAATCACCGAGTAAATACACGGAATGGCGGGAGGGGTGGGGGCGAGGCGGCGGGGCCGAGCCCCCCGCTCCGCGCTCGGCCCCGGAGCGCTCACCTGCTTCCCGCCGCCGCCGCCGCCGTTGCTGTGCTGGGCGGCGGCCGAGGTGGTGGCGAAGGCGGCGGGCCCGGGCGGGGCGGAGCGGGCCGTGCAGTTGTTACACAGGATCTCGCCCTGGCCGCCCTTCTTCCACATGGAGGAGGACGTGCTGCGGCACACGCTGCAGGTGGGCTTCAGCCCCAGCGGCATCCTGCGGCCAGCGGCGGGGCCGCGGACCCCGGCAGCCAGACGGGGTGCGGGGGAGCGCGGCGCCCGCAGCGGCCCCGGCGCCGGCCCCTTCCCGCCGGCGGCGGATGTCGCTGCGGCGCGGCGCAGCGGGAGGAGCGGGGTGGGCGGCCGGCCCTGCCCTCTGCTGGCTGCGGGGCCGCCCGCCGCCGGGGGCCGCTCGCCGCCCGCCTCGCCTCGCCTCGCCTCGCCTCGGCTCGGCTCGGCTCAGCGGCCGCCGTGCCCGGCCCCGCGGGGCACCGCCTCCCGGTGGCGGGGCTGGGGCCTCGGCCTGCCGGGGAGGGCTTGGGGGCAGAGCGGGGCTCCGCGGGTCCGTGTCCTAAGGCTGTTTCCCTCAGAAATGGCAGGCGGCGAGCGTTTGCTCTCGGTCCCCGAAGAGAAAGAGTCCCTGCCCCAAGCAGGGCACGTCTCTTGCCTTAGCAAAAACCGCGACAGAGAGCTCGGTGCCCTTGCCGTCCCGGCCAGAGCCGGCGGCAGTCAGGGGGGAGACCCGGCCGGTGCAGCAAAGCCCAGAGGCTGCCTCTGGTACCTGCCCGCATCCCGTTTGCAGGGGACGCTGGACTCCATCATCCGAAGATGTACAGCTGTCATCCCTCCAGCTCACCAGAAAATGAGAGGACAGGAGATGGACTCACATAGTCGTTCTGATTCAGGAGAATAGTGACTGTGAACCTTACCCTCAACGTATGCCAGCTTTGGTCTTCTTTAAGCCAACAGCCCCTTTTGCATGGACCCTCGGTCATGTATCAAATAATTTAAAAGGCTAGGGAGTGAACGCAAGTCTTTGTGAAGCTTTGCCAGCTAAATGTGGATCTAACAGTGGTTCCTCACCCTGATGCAACGTCCCCAAGCCATCCCTTATAGATGTTAAGAAAGAAATGCCTGCTCACATATGCAGGTTTACAGCCTCTTAGTTTCCATACTTGGTTGTGATCCTTCATCCTTCGTTTTTATTTAAACCTTTGGTGCTAATTAAGTTAGTTTCTTTTTGTCTTGTTCTCAGTGGACACAAAGAACAAATCGTTTTCTTCTTTAATAAGGTTTTTTACATAGAGAAAATGATCCTGCTAAAATGAAATTAGTAATTTATGTAAAATAGAGGCTATTTCATTCACTGGTACTATGGTAACAATTGCAAAATTACTAGATGTAATTTGCAGGGATCTGTTTACAGCTGCCCCACTCGCATGCAGCGTGCAGTGGCTGGAGGGTGCAGTTCCTGGTTGTTACTGTCCCTGTGGCTTGCCTGGGCTGGTACTGACCTGTGGGCAGCTGTGCTTAACCTCTTGCACTCTTCTCTTTCACACCAGCTTTGACTTTCTTGTCTCAGGTGCCAAATTTATTTCTGCATTTTGACTTAAATCCTGTTTTACCTTCATCATCTTTCAAACTGTTCATAGTTCTTGGGTTATTATTTTTTAAATTCTGCTTCTTTAATCCATCCCTTTCTAGTTTTATGTGGTTATCTGGCAAATCAGTGATCTCTCAGAGACCTTTAAACTCTTTCCACTACTTTTCTTGCAGCTTCTGCCTGCTTTCCTTCCCAACCACCCTCAGAAGTTCTCCACTGCTGGGGCCCCCTCAGCGCTGTCACCTTGGCATAGCATCACTGGTCTGCAGAGAAATGGCATGGAAATGAGTGACGGTGTCCATTTCTGGCCAGGTAAGCACCTAATACTTGGTAAAGGTTTCTGATAAGATACAGTATTAATGGATAACAAGCGTATTTGGAAATGGTTGGGTTTTTTCAACTCCAGTTTTACTGTAGCCTTTTTATCATCTTCCCCACTCCCAGCTTCTTCCCCTTTGGTCTTTCCAAAACAATGCTGTGGAGTCTTTTCCTCTTCTGCCACAAATGTAGTATGCATCTGTTTTACATATATCTGTGTATTCTAATTAAATATGCTAGTGTATATTGTTCTGATAACTTATCCACTGTGATTTTTTCTTCTGCTTTTAAATAATAACTTGAATACAAAAACTGATCAAGCTTTATGAAACCTAATTTTAGGTGATAATTTAAGCTAATTCAGTGGGTTTTAGCCAACCGTATTTATGTAATGTTGCCAGAAAAGTGTTTTAATTGAGTATTTCTTGACAAAGTGCAGCTTCAGTAATGACTAATGTTTCACTAGAGCCTTGGTAAACGACACCTTGGGATTACTGTGTGCTTAGTATGATTATTCTGTTGGCCTTGTGAAAGGCCATTAGAGTTACCATGATGAAGAGGCAGGGGTTGCTGTCAGTGCTGTTTGATCACCCCCTACCTAGCCTGAAAGATAACAAAAAGAGCAGTGGTTAGGATATTTTGTCAAAAATTGAAAACAGCACATCTTTTAGTTTAGTTATGCCCGATAAAATTAGCATGGGTTAACTTTTTTTGTTACTTGATATTAACTCTTCACATAGGCAATAGCTGAAATATTCTGATTTGAGAGTTCCTGAATAGCCGGTAGTTATGGGTAGCAGGGGATGGGAGCTCAGGACTTTCTAAAAGTACCTGTCTCTAGGTTCCTCTCTAGAGGATCTCCAGTTTGACAATGCTGATCCTAAATTTTGAGCATCCTCTATAGTTTCCTAAATCTCCTCAGTAGAACCAGACTGTCTTTGAAGCTGATGGGGGTTGAAAGGCAACTGCTAGACCATGGTGTGATTGGAATTGGAAATGCCTGATTTAGCTGAGGGATTTTGCATGATGTAAGCTCAGCTAAAGCTGGGGAGTAAATCTTTCTTCCAATTAATGTGTATTTAATTTTATTTTTGCCCCAATAAAAGAAAGTGGCGCTTTTCGCTAAGCTCTTTGGAGTCATCAGAACACATCCCTGCTCTGAGGTACTTCAAATGTAAATATACAGGACAGAGAAGTGGAGAAAAAATGTTGGCTTTACCTGGGGAGCAGGAGCGTGAATGTTAGTGGCACACTGTCAGTGCAGAATCTTTTCTTCCTGGGAGCTTTCGGAGAAGATGTTGGTTATTTATTGGAAGTGATGCACGTCCATAGACTCTGTGCATCTCCTGCTTAAGTAGTTGAATTGTTCTGCAGTGGATTTAACTGCATTGCTTCCTCTTAGCTTTCTACTGCTATCCTATAGTCTGCTGGCTCACATTGGACGAATCCTTTATTCTAATTTTCTGTGTCACTGTTCCACAGTCAGCTGCAGAGGATGCACCTGGAGTGCTTCTCCAGAAAGAGCTGCGTTGTAAATGCATGCAGTTTGGTATGGATCTGACTGACCGGTGCACTTTGCATTCCACATGGTCCTGTACTATGGTTCTGTACTTATTAGGTCTCTTTGTGAGAAAAGCCAGTTTTATTCTCTTAATTCCCATAGCTAAAAATGATGCTATTCTTGAAATGTATCGCACAATTATTACTTGCATAAGTAGCATGCTTCTGTCTTTGTAAAGTCTAGGTCCTAATTACTCATTTCAGTGTGTGGCAGAGCCAAGAACTAACCCCAGATTTTGTGAGGTTTTTGGCCCAATGGTATGTGGCTAGGGCAAGCAATGGCAGAGGTAACATACCATGACCACAAGTACTTTGTTCTTTTAAAGCATACTAAAAGCTGTCTCGCTAACTACTTCATTTGTACTCTAAAACGCTCCTGTGATACAAGAACAGCAAAAATATACCTTGTAACAAAAGTTAGTATTTCTGCACTTGCCATGTTTTGTCAGTTCAGACTCTCAGAACTTATTTTTGTAACAGTTGCAGTTATTCACTTCTTGCAAATGGGGATCCCGTAGTACAAGCTTTCTGCTTAACAGGTTACCTTTACAGGTTACTGTTTCTGCTTCATATGAGACAGTTCTTAAGGATATAATCCTTGGAGCAGTTTTAACATGCCTTTGAACAGAATTTGAATTAGTGGTCCCAGCTAAACTGCATACCACTAAAAATACTTGAGGCTTGGTTTTTAGCCTTTATGATGCTGATGTAATGTGATGCTCCTTGGGTACAATGTCACTTGTGATTTTGGGATTATCTCTTTTTGCACTAGTGACAAAAGTAGGTACTGCTGTTAACTGTGACCAAGCAAGTTAATTTTCTTTATGTATGTTTTTTGTTATAGAATATTTTCATGTCTCTGTTATAAGCTGGTTGCCCAGAGAGGTGGTGGAATCACCATACTTAGAGGTATTCAAAAGATGTGGCACTTTGGGACATGGTTTAGGAGACATGGTAGTGTTGGGTTGATGGTTGAACGTGATGATCCTAGAGGTCTCTTCCAACCTTAATGATTCTATGATTCTGTGTAAGTCAACACTGATTCCTAAAGGCACACGTGCACATTCCCACTATGCATATAAATTAACTTGTTAATCACATAGACTTTCTATTTATTTAATAGTAAAAATATATAAAGGAGATCTACCAGTAGTGTAGTATTTCATACTAAGTGCAAACTAACCTCAGTTATTTACCATTGCCAGTTTATTATGGTTTTATACTTAGAATTCAAAAACATGACAGAATTTTGTCCTTTGCAGTCAGGTGCACTGAACAGGTTACTTGAGATTGTCATTGTAGTATTTTTAATGAACATTTCCTCTGGGGTAGGCAGCTCCCCACCCCCCTGCTCCTCATGCAGCCTTAGCTGCATTTTTTAAACCGGTGCTCAAGTCCTTTAGTGGCTGCAGTTCTGTATACTGCATGGGGAGTCCCGGTTTCTGAGGCACTGTGTAGTACCTCTAACTGAAGTTAGAGCCTTTCCAGACTCCTGAAAGGTGGCAGGCTCATGGTATAATTTTAATATATTATAATTTTGTGACTTTTTGTCTCTTCATATACCAGTCAAAGGACCTGCTGTAGTAAGCAATAAACTGAGCCCGAGTTTTATTTGTTGTCTCCAGTGGGACTTCACTGTAGTACCTGCAATGTTCCTGGTTAGATCTTAGCACCTGTGGCTTTTGGCATTCTTTGTGACATCCTGCAATGGCAAGTATACTTGTATGTAAGACAATGGTGATTATACCTCATTTCCAATGAAACTTCGCAGCACGTTTTCTGTTAATGGGATTCTGCAACCAGTTCATACTTGCCTAGGCTATTTTTCAGTGGTTTAGTCTGGGATTTTTTCCTACAGTCCCTGTTTTATTCCTTGTCTGGCTCCGTCAGTGAACTCCAACTGAACTTTTTTATTACAGTGGAATGTAGAACTACACTCATCCTTACTTGAGTTCACCGAAGTTTGTTCAAGGATGAAACTGGACTGCTGTGCTGTGTTGATATAGCAGAAGCCCTGTACTCAAGCAGAACTTAGAAGGGCTGACAGGCCTGAAAATAGCAGTGTAATAGGAAATTATAAAAGGACATATTTTCTTTACATAACAAATCGCTATTATGTTTCAGTGTAAAGATTTCCAATATGAGTCTACAGGGCAGTATAAAATAATTTATAAAAAATATTTTGTCCTTTAGTTTTTTAACAGTAGCTACACTTAGGTTATGTCCTATTGGAACAATAGTCTGTAGTATAGTATTTTGATAGTCTATGCAAAGTGCATCTCTGGTGTTATCTCACCCACTTATCTAGTTTAAATCTCTAACACTATTTTGTGTTAGTGCAAAAATCCATCAAGACTGGCTGTGTATTGAGGGGAAGTTACTTCGTCTAAATATCTGAAATATCTCCTTGTGTAATGAATAAACATTATAAACACCATAAAGGTCTACATACTAATGTTTCTTTCTGTGCCATGTATATCGTGCTCACTTTGTACGAGTAAACGTGGTTTTTACTTAGACCATTAGAGTCTACCAATTTCTTCTGCCTTCCAGGCCAGAATTAATCTCAAATCACCGAGGATGGTGTCAGATGGCTAAATCATAGCCAGGCAGAGTTTGGACTGCTATGCTCAATAACACTGTCTGTATATGCTCCAAAAAAACAGAGCTGGAATTTTAAGTGAGTGCCTGCTGCTGAATTATACATAAAGACGTCATGGTCAGAACGAGGGCCTCAAACTCCAGATGCCTGAACAGAAAATAAAGATGACAGATTTCAAAATAAGATTTTTTTTTTTTTTTTTTTTAAAAAGCAGAATGTAAAGGTTTCTGCTGTAACATGTATAAGTTCTAGTATTTTTTGCAATTGCATTAGTGAATCTTGCTGGCTAATTCACATGACATTGCTGTTTGTTTGCATCCCTAAAGGTGATGAAGTTGGCTACATGGACTGCCATGCTAAAAAATGTGGACAGCAAGACTGACTGTGGCATTCGCAGAGTAAAAATGCGACTGTCTGAGTAAGACATTTTTCCAAACAGATTAAATAAAATTGATCTGATAATTAGAGCAGAAGGTGCAGTGGCCAAAACAGAACTGACGAATAATTTGAATAGTTATGCTCACTGTTGCTCATAGAAAAAGACCTGGGTTCATAAGCTGATAAATACTCCTTAAAACCACTTACGTAAAGGTAAATCATTCTTACGTAGGGAACAATTCTTATGTAAAAACCCCAGGACAAGATCCCCGTTCTTTCTTCCAGTATCTTGTGGTGGATATGACACTTATACTTGGATGGAAATAGCGCTATAATCTGAATCCTGAAGATTATATATTTGCAGTACTGAACATCGATCTGGATTTATTAAATATTTTCTTGCTTATATTCCATTTATCTGGATATTCATGCAAATGACCTAAAAAGAAAAAATATATGCAAAACACCTTCTCAAGTTCGTACTTCACTGCAGAAAGGATTTCTGTAAAGATCAAGACCTGCATACTTTTAAAATAACACCATCCTGTTAACAGTTAGCTTTAACTTTTTGTTGGTGAGATGTAACCTTAAGTATCTATGAAGAGTTGAGGAAAGAAAGGCTTTGCATTTAAGTTAGGAAACATTTTTCTCTACTCCATTACACTCAGTAATTTTTTATGAACTACTTAAATTGTTTTATGTGGTTATATATTTGGAGAAGAGTATAAATTCTATACTTGCCTATTTTTGAAGTGGAATGAAAGCATATAATTGCAGAATGTCAAGCCTTCATTCATTTCTTTGCCCTCGTCCAAAGACTGACAGCAAGCCCAGCTTTATGCAGTATTTACTGGGGATGCACTCGTCCTTTTGATGCACATCTTGTGCTTCAGTTAAAAGGATGAGATGGTAAAAGCGATGCTCATTTTTGCATCATCAGTGGCTTCTCTACATCTTTCAAGTTTCCATATCTGGCTGAACTACAGAAGAGTAATAAGGACAATAATCAGAATATTGTCTAACTCTGAGTAGATTGTCTAGACAATTTTTAGTAAAGATTGTTTGGCTTCCATTCTTACCAGCCTCCGTGAGCATTACAGTGGGATGCCTTGTGTGTGCTGGGAGAGGGGAAGAAGAGGAGGAGAAAGTAATAGTGCAACTGATAAACAGATCTCTGAAACTGGGCCGTGGGGGTGTCTGATTTTGAAGCATACTGTGATTTTAAACATTTCAGAAAGTGTGTTTTAAATTTTTATACTTATTAGTATGTTCTAGCTGCCATAAAACCAAAGATCTCTTGTGATACTCACGATCTTAGTAAAACTCAGTACTTGCTAATTGCAGCATATGCAGTGACAACACAGCAGCAGCTGATGGAAAGCGCCTTGCAGTGACTAATCCAACTTTGTACATTAAATTTTAGAAGCTCTCCAGCATCTTGGCATGCTTCTTAGAGGAAGCTGATTAAATTACTGTAACAATGAACAGAACAGTTTAGTGCATGTTAACGTACCAGAGGCAGCCTGGAATTTCCCAGGAACAACGGAGACTGGATATTAAGTGACACTTAACTAACACTTATTAAGAGGATCTTCCTCAAAAATCAGTCCCCCCCATTCTCTTTAGCACCACTGTTTGAAATGACAAGGCATTACTCGTTACACAGAACAAGTGCACAATATGGCGGTAGCAATTACGACAAAATTGTCTATTTTAGATTTTGTTTTCAAAGCTTGATGAATATAGGTACCTTATATTTACAGATCAAAACATTCAACCTACTATAAGGTCCCCAGCTAATCTGGCACAGGATTGAACATATCCTAAAAACGTCTGCCATCAGTGTTAAGCATCTGCTATTGTAAGTCTAAGATGTAACGAGACAGAACAGAATTAGTTTTAAGTAATAAATGTTTAATCAAAGAATTTTACATATTATTAACAGCATTCATTTGGCCAAACATCTACATGGTTGTAGTATCCTACTTGTATATAAAGTGGGAATGTATCAAGTATAGACTATGAAAGTGCAAATAACAATTCAAGGTTAGAGTATTTTTTTTACATTATAAAATTAACAGGTTTACAAAATAGTCTTGCCAAACTTTATTTTTGAATTGTAAAGTCAATGACTATGGTGTTAAAATAAGTACCAAGAAAATACAAATTTAATAGGCTAATTTCATGCTCATAAGAGTAACACGGAAACAATGGATATACTGCACAACCTAACCAAATTACAAAAAAACCAGAACCCACAAACTTCACTATCTTCACAGAGAGCACTCTTACATATCTTACTGTAACTTTGCAAGACATCTCAATGCAATACACAATCTTCTTGTGAGAATCCTTCTATTCAGAAATTACAATTCAAGGAAGCTATGTGAGTTGAACAACTTTCAGACCAATTCATGATGATGTTTCATGAAGAACTGTTCTGGCTGAAGGATTTTATACCACAGAACAATTTAAAATAGGTATTTTTCAAAGATGTCCAAAGGTTCATGATTATGTCAGGGGCAGGGTGGCTAGATGAAAAGTTGGAAAATTATTTAAGACTATTCTATTCCATTTTCTCTAAGGATGCTTGCAAAATGAACTAGGTTTATGGGGTAAGGGTAAAATATTCTTACTTCATTTCTTACTAATCTGAACCTTGTGACTGCAAGGTTCAAAAGCTGGATTTGCATGAATTAGTTACCAAAACACTCACTTGAACTCACAGTAATCAATACATAAACTTTGCTATCATGACACTTGCCTATACACACTCAGTAGTAATAAACTTCTATATCATATCAACAAATCTCTGGTAACGGTTAAGCAAAACTTAAAATGGAGTGTATGTAATTTGCTCGTGTTATGACAAGTTTTGATTATATGTAATTAAAACAGCCATTTCAACAACTTACTCTAGTTGTAATTACATACTGTACCATTGTATCTCACTAACTGTAAATTGATGCTTTTAAGCAAACCTAAAACCAGTATTTTTTTTTCACGGTACAACAACTAGGAAAAGGTTTTTTTTCTGGGTTTTAAAATTTTTTTAAATATTTTTTTTACACTAAACAGTAATCACACAGCAAATGAATATTGTGCAATTGAACAAATACCTAGCAGTGTTTTGTTTATGCAAAAACACTGACGGAACATTTAGTTATTTACTGTAAAGGCAAGGCCATGGGTGGTTTTATGGAGGTCTTTGCAATTAATAGCATAGTTACTCCAGAACAGACACTGAATTTGAATGACTTGTTTAACTGTGGCAACTATCCAGTTGGGTTAGGCAAAGGCACCGTAACATGTTGAGCAGAATGTGTTATCTGAACTTTAATTGTGGGACTGGCTAATATATGAAAATTCTGTATTCCTATTTTTATAAAATGTTATCATTAAAAGTAATTGCACTATTAGTGCATAGAATGCTTTGTAGAATTATGAAAACAAAGAACTATGATTGCACTTCCATTAAAGTGTCTCTTAAAATACAGCATAGCTGTTGCTAACTCACTGTATTTTAATATTTAAAATAACTGTTTAACAGCAGCATTAGGTTTTATTAACTTAAGATACAGGCTACATTTAATTAAATGCAGTCACCACGGCAACACGTGCCAGTTAAATTTAGAGAAGCAATGCTACCCAGTGGTTTCTTTCACTGCTAAGAATTGTGGGATTAGTTTGATAGAGTAACACTGCATTGTTTTGTTAGGCTACTGCCAGCTAACTATTCACAGTTTGGCACATTTGGACTGTAAATAGACATGAAAAAATCTTTGATTTTAATGGGAAAGAATATCCCCTAAAACTTGTTCCTGGAGCAGTACTAGAGAGAAGCATTAAATACCCCTGTTCATACTGCTAACAAAAATGAAAAATGTGTAAGGAAAAGTTAGGGAAAACAAAAACAAAATGCACATGAATTACTAAGTGTTATTTTGGTAAAAGAATGCGTTCTAAAAAATGGAATAAACTATTTCTTAGGAAAACCAACCAAAATATTCAGTGTAAGCCTTTAATCTGTACTTTCAAGTTAAGGACCATCAACCTAAGGCTAAACAGATGCTGCATTGTATTAGGAATGTGGAATACAACCTACTTATTCCTTTTTCTTGAGAGCAAAAAGGCAAATACTACCTAGTTAAATGCAAAGGATATTCCTTGAAAGGTTCACATTATTATAAAGAACTACAATTCAAGAGAACTCCTAAATATCCGCTGTTACGTCAGTGGTTACAACTGAGCCGTAATTATGTGGATCAAAGCCTCCATAATGCTTCCTCCACATACTGTACCATCTGTCACTGCCATTCAATTACTCCATATTTAGTTTTTATTCATACCAGATGCACATGCTCAATCCATTCACTCGAGGTTTGAGGAGTCTGACTTGAAGTATCTCCTGAAGCATCCAGGGTGCTTGCTACCTCCCTGTTGTTATCGCTGCTTTGTGATACTGTTTCACCTGGAATAATGTTTTCTTCAGAGGTGCTTTCCTCTGTTTGGGTTCCTCTGCCTTCGTTTTTGAGTGCATCCTCAAATAGTGCGTGCTCTTCCTGAGGCTCCGGCCCGGTGTCTATAAGATTTGGTTGCCCTGCTGACCCATCTTCAGTACTGGGTTGCCGTGAATCCTCATCTGTTTCTGTACTCGTTGAGGGGATCAGAGCAATACTCTGGGGGTTCATGTCATGGAACCAGGCCATAATATTTCCAAGTAGATTTTCATTGGTATTGGGATCTTGACTGCTGGAATCAGCGTCACTAGATGTTGAGTATAATCCACTTCTTGTGTCGCTGCAGGGGTGTGAATGAAGACGATCAGCTGAAAAAGGATCATCGCCTGCACCTAGTCTCATCAGACTGTCACCAAGTTCTAACAGCTCAGAGCTGCTCAGAGCGCCTCTTGGGTTATCTATACTTATGGGAGCAGAGTCCAATCTTGTAGGCAAAGATGTACCTATGGCTCCTAAAGATGCCTCATTATTTAGAAAGTCTCTAGTTTCTTCATCTATGGCCAAGCCAGATTCTTGCAATGATAACTGAATAGCTAGCAGGATGTTTGGGTCATCTTCATCCAGAGAACTCAAAGCCTGTGGAAATACATAAGGCTGCTTTCAGAATAAAACTTTAATCTTGTTACATATTTTGGATTAAATGTAATTTGGGCTCAAAAATTCATTCATTATTCCTACATGGCATTTATCAGAATCAATTTTTACTGACACGGTTGACAACAATTTAAAAGGTGACTATTGTTACACTAGTGATTGTTTAGCAATTCTTACCAGCGTGAATGTATACTTTGTTGTCCTAGATTCTCCCTTTCTCGTTGAAGAATTAAGAAAATTTGCAGAGAGACAAAATGACACAGAAAAGCAGAGCAAAGGCAGGCAAGCAAAGCAGAGAGAATGGAAAAGAGATTAGGGGAGATACCTGAAGAGAATCCTGGTTTTCAGAGTGACTGACAGGGGTATAGTCATGAAGCGAAGAGCTGTGCAGAATACCCATAGAAGCTGAACTCACCATGGAAGTGCCATGTCTTCTACTACTGCCACCTTCCTGAGTGTCTGTTTGGGCAATTGAAACAAAAACGGTTGAAGAGCCAGTGAGGAAGCCTTCTCCACTATTATTTACTGACAGAATCTCCTCCTTCCTTTTGGATTCCAGCTGTGTAATTTTACTCCTTTATTCACTCTGAATGAAATAATCCAAAACATTCCTTCCACGCCAACCCTTACACTGTGGCAAAACACCAGTCCCGCCGTGACCAGGAGTGGCTGCCTGGTTCATTTGTGCCTTTCTGCTCTTTGAAAGGATGGGGTATGCCATCGGGAGCATAAGCCCTTTGGCAGGAGGGGAAAAGTGCTTCTAAGGCACATACATGATTCATGGAAAGTCCTGAAAAATACTGCACGTGGACACAATATGGGATGCAGTCACAGGTGGATTACAACCAAAGTTTGCCCATTTCTCTGTTCTTTCAAAGACAACAACTCAGCTGTAATGTTAGCATTACATTAATTTTCACCACAACACTGCAGCAAAATTAAGAATAGAGCTGTTGGTGTACATCTCAGCAATCACTGACATTGCTGTTTTGTTAAAACAACCAACAAAACCCAGAAGTAAAATGCTGTTTCCAGAAAAACTGCTCTGTAATAAAAATAAATGTCACTCTCTTGACTTTGGAAAATGGAATTTTCTACTTCAAAACTCAACATGAAATAAGGTGAGACAAACTAATTCTCTCTTGCACGTTTTAACAGTATGCACTGGTCATCACTATGATATCCAAGTGTTCAGTCAAATTCTAGTCCTCAAACTAACAAGATGGTTTTGCATTTTACTTGTAATAGGGAAGGACCAAAGCTCACCAAAATTCTTTTTGCTGTTTCTAAAATGAAGAATGCATTTGTTTATTTCTCCTCAGTAAAGGATTTCTCCTTTTGTTTTTAGACAAGCTATGTTTAGGACTTAAGTTCATGACACACAAAGGTGAGAGTTTGTGCAGCACGGCTTACAGACCAAGCATGCAACTGGCAGCTCTGAAGGAAGAACGTCACAGTATGATTTAGATTCGAGCTATTTTTGTACCTTTGCAAAAGGTCCTGGCAGAATGGAGACAGCCAAGTCACAGCAACCTTAAGCGACTGCGCTATCAGCCGTAGGACTGCTTAGTGGAGCAGTATGCTGGAAGTGGTAGCCCATGCTGACTTGTTTCTTGGCTGTCCTTGCCAATACAGGAGCTTCTGAGCAGGGTTTTAGAATACAGCCTTATGACTATCTTCCAGCAGGCCTGTAGCAGGGCAACCCTCTTCTACACTCTCTTTGCACAACTGGTCCTTTTAGTTGGTGTAAAAAAGCCAGTATATAAGTAAGACTGTCATAGGAAGTATGTGCTCTTCAAAATTTCTTCAGAAGAGCAAACCTGCTCTAAATAGCTGAGCAGTCGTTAGTGGGAATATCAGTGCATTTCTCTTTAAAAAGAGGAGCAGCCACAATGAAGTCAGCAACACTTCATAGAATCATCATAGAATCACAGAATACCAGGTTGGAAGGGACCTCAAGGGTCATCTGGTCCAACCTTTCTTGACAAAACCACCATCTAGACAAGATGGCCCAGCACCCTGTCCAGCCCAATCTTAAAAGCGTTCAGTGTTGGGGAATCCACCACTTCCCTGGAGAGATGACTCCAATGGCTGATTGTTCTCATGAAAAATTTTCCTTGTGTCCAATCGGAATCTCCCCAGGAGTAACTTGTACCTATTATCCCTCATCTTTTCCATGTGACTTCTTGTAAAAAAGGAGTCTCCATCTTCTTTGCTCCTTTGTAGCCACCCTTTAAATATGGGAACATGGTGATAAGGTCTCCCCTAAGCCTTCCCTTCTCAAGGCTCAGCAAACCCAGTTCTCTCAGCCTTGAGAAAAGAAGGCTTAGGGGAGAGCACATATAAAAATGCAAAAATAAGACTTTTTGTTGTATCCTGGAAAATACAGCAATGTATTTGAAACTTCTTTAAAGTGCATCCGCAGAAGAATAAACATCGTGGTCACTACTAGCAATTTCTGAAATAGGAAGAGAGAAAAAACAGCCCCAGGCAGGAACATACCTAACGTACTCTCACTGGGGTCATCAGGATCTGGAGTATTACTAAGCAGACTGTGCATGTCTCCACGTCGACGCTGTCTATGCCTTCTCCGATACTGAAATTCAGCATATTCCTGCATAAACCAAAGGTTACAAAATACAGGGCAGCATGCAGTAATATTTTTCTGATGTAACGAGCACCACATTTTTATAAAAAAAATGTGTGATTTTATAGGCTTATTATAAAATCACCTGTTTCAGAAAAATAAATTGCGAGTTATATCATGCAATGCTTAAAATAAATAATAAAAAAATCCAAGGTAATCCTAATTCTATAAAATAATGAATCAGCAAAGAAAAATACTTGAGGTATTACCGACATTTTAATACTTGCAATCTCCCTTTTTAAAGAATTCCAAGTACACATTTTTTGTTTAAAAGCTTCGATGCCAAACTTTATATACACACATATTGACACACTTTTTAATAAATATATACCTAGTGATTTTAGAACATTAAAATATTTAATCTGATTTAGACCAATAGATTATCTCAGGGTCCCTGTTGCCAGCAATTGCCAGTAGAAAATAACCTTTGTAAGGTTACAGAAAGCTGGCAGGACTTGTCAGACTTTTCCCAGCCTCCAGAACACTATTGCTCAGGAACTTCTTAAGCCACAGCTGATGCTCTTCTGCCGAACAGTCTTTGATGGATCCTATTCCATGAATTACAGATCTCCTCTATTTTTGCCTAACTTGAGCTGCTGCTGAGCCATACCATACGGATTTGAACTCCTGCAGCCTGTAATTTCTCATGCGTGTATTTACCAAAGACAGTTTGTATAACATTTATGGAAAAGACTTGATTTTGGCCACATCAACCTAACATCCCAAGGGTTAATTATCTTAATACTTTGAAATAAATGTTTTGATTTCCATACTTTTTCTAATATTGAGACTAATTTTATACAGCTGACACTGAACCTGACTGTAGGTAAGATCTCTTGTTACTCTCCGTTATTTATTTACACAAGGCAACTGAAATATACACACAGGTACTAGTTCTTCTCTTTGGAAAAGAATATTGCTATTTTCTTTCCTAAGCCCCCAGTTGGGAAATCTGTAATCCAAAGGCTTAAAGTTGCCAAATGACTTGGGAAAGATAACATTACTGTTAGCCTTCCTTTCTTACATTAACTCTTCATCCCAGAATATCTCAACATCTAAAGTATCTAAAATTTAAATCCAGAAGTGCCATTTCTCTTACACAATGACCTTATTAATTTTGATGGTATATGATGGTATGTTGTCTTTCCAAGAAGTGTTTCAGACCAAGTTCTTATGCATAATGACATATGCAAGTCAAAAGGAATAATCACAAAATTATCAGTGTGGGCAGATTTTTAGCTGTGTATGAAGATCCATGAAAACATAAAAATAGTTATACTGCACCAGACAGAAGGTCCATTTAGCTCAATATTCTGTCTTTACCAGTGGTTAATAGTAGATGCTTGTTAGCCTATGGAACAGCATAAAAACTAGGGCAAACATGAGGTGATTATTCTCTAAAATATTCTTCCAGCCCCTAGGGACCACAGGGATTCCCTAAATGGAAGGCAGCGCCCCGAGCAACATAAAATCAAATATTGATATGAAACAATATAACTGAATTATTTTAAAAATATGTAATTACATAACTGAATTGGATAAGGAATAATGAGAAGTGACCACTGAACACTAAGATTTATTAGTCATATCAGATCTTATCTCTTATCCGTTTGCAATAAAATAATAGATTTTACTGATAGCCATTGAACTTTTGGTTACTTTTTAACCTTTAGAAAGATATCTTGATTACTACTGATAAAATTTTATTTCTGATTACTTGGAACGATTTTATACATGTGAACAAAAGGAGTTCTAATTTTAGTGAGTAGGAATATAATGGTTTCTCACAATGGTTTACAACAAGCAGCGTTCCTTGCTTAAAGATTGCTCAAGATTTTTTCTGTAATAATCTGATATACACAATCTACTACTTTTCAGTAGAAGTACAGCTCTGTGTCAAAAATTTTGTAATGGAATTCACTAAAATAAACAAAGATGACCATTATTAATTCTACAAAAATCCTTTAGCATAGGTGGTTGCAAGTATCCTTGATAGCTATGTAGCAAAGAAACCAACTTGCATCATACAGTGCCACATTTAGGCAAATGACAAAAACTCATAAGCAATCATCTAAGCACGACTGCAATAGCACCTACTGCTAAAGAGCTTATCAACATATATGTTATCAGCTTCTTCTCATAGCCAGTTCCACTGATGATACAGTAACATCACAATGAGTTTGATATTGTCAAATGTGGAACTATTTCAAAAGAAAGGACTAGAGGAACTAGACAGGAGAAACAAGCTGATCTTTTGTAGAGAAGCAAGCTATTTTCTTACCAGTGTGGTGCCCATCAACAACAATAGCAAAGGAAATATATAGAAAAAGTACACGGAGTTTTCCAGGATGCTTTAAAATGACTAGCTAGAAAGAAAACAGCACCAAGGAAACATTGAAATGAAGTTATCTTCCTAACTGAATGTTCTTAAAATATTAAATAAAAATTAAGATGATAAAGGAAAGCTTTATAGGAAGCTTCTCATATTTTAGTGCAGAGTCTTGAAAATTATTTACTCTTTCCCATATATTCATAGTGGAATATTAACTTTAAAAATTATCATTTTCATGCTTAGTTAAGTAGCAGAAGTTCCTCTCATTTGAGTATGTAGTTTCCATCCTGCTTCAATACATAAAAATAAAAAGAAACATTTCAAACTGCTAACAATATTTAGGTGCATGCCTGTATGTTTTTATTGGATTGTTACAGAAGGATGGAAATGTCTTAGACTTTTTGTCAAATTCTGCTGAGCTGATGTTGCATTCAAAAGTAATCACAATTTCATATATTCAGTATTTCATATTGATAATTCATATCAAAAGTAAATACAATTTCATATATTTATTAACTGAAGGTTCCCCAGCACAGACACCAGTTTATATACAATTTTAAAACTGGTTATGTACTTGCAAGATGACGAATATAACGTAGCTTGTCTAATGGCACCTTAAATAGCCATAGCGATGTTGGAGGCATTGTTTAGAGCCATTGCACAATTAGCTATGCATATATTTCCTTCTATTGTGAAATAAATAAAATGATAAACTTAAACCAACTTGAAACGCTTTGAATCAAAGTATGGAAGCTCTTCATGCACATTGCAGTCATACCTGTGCTTCTAGAATATGCAGAACTAATTTAAAAAAATAAAAAGAAATAGTTTACCTCAGGAGACGCAAATCCTAAATATTCCCAATCCCATGTTCCACCAGCAAAGCTATAAAATGAAGAGATATATACCATAAAGTTTCGAAGTAGAATGAAGTATGAACAATCTCCAGAGCTTCAAAACCTATCAACATCTAAAAAGTAGTGCAGTTGTATCTCTCTAAACTTAGCAAGTCTTCTGCTTTAATTCTTACCTTGAAATTCATTTAGAAAACTGTCCAATTAAATTGTTGATTATTCCAGAACTGCTTGATATTTTTAGCAAATACTTATAGGTTTTTGGAGTGTACCAGGTATTTAGTGACAATCTTGTAGGAAAACAGTGAAATGGAAGCCACGACATCTAATCATTAATATGTCACAAATGGGAACAATTAAGCTGCAACATATAGAGCAGTGATTTCCAAATACAAATGTCCAAGAAAATATCACTATCTGGTCATTTACAACCACCACATTTACCAGCCACACCTTACCAAACTGTCAAAGAATGACAGTGGATTCACCCACTTCGGCAGCTATCGATGAACTTTTTTGACTTGCACGGTATTTTGTTTGGATTACCTGCGCCTGGGTGCTTCTGGCGAGTCTGCAGGAGCAACACCACGGGCCACAGAGGCTAGGAACTCTTGCCGTTTCTGCTGCACGAGACAAGCTGCACGGATGATTTTATGGCGAGGAGTCCGAAGGTAAGGCCTGTTCACTTTCTGTGCAAGGTCTTCAGTGACCATTTCTAGGTCTGTCTGCAGTAGTTAATAAATACAGAATAAAATAATTTCACAATGAAATGGAAATCGGGCAGAGCTCTACACCATAAATACTGATCAGAATGATACCCATTTTCCTGGAAACACCACTTGAAATACCAAAATACCCCAAAATGCCTGCCCTTCTAGCCTACCCTTTTACTGACCTAAATGCTGTCGTCCAGCTTGGAGCAGGGCTTCCCTGCACTCACACATATTGAATACCTTCAGGGGCCCTAAAGGAAAGGGAAGGAGGGAGCAGCCGCTGCTGCTGATGCCACTGCCACCAGGGACTCCCCTGATTTTGCCCCCACCAACTTGTCAGATACATTAGTAGGGAAAGACAGGAAAGAGGCACTACAGAAGGCGATGAAGACTGAAGCTAAAATGTTATCCTCAGAAAGCAGATTAACAGTAAATAATTTTCTTTCTTTCTCCTTCTACCTGTCTTTATGCCCTTCCTTTTTCAGCAAAGTGTTGTTTTTCATTCATTCTAAAATTGAACTAAAAGTTACTGTGTCACAGAGTAATAAGAATGCACTCATTTTCCAAACTTGGTTACAAATACAAAATGTGTGTATTGGTTTTAAACTACAAAAATGGCAAAAAGACACTAATAACTAATATTACAAAAAAAAAGTAACATTAGGAAAGCAAAATAGATGCATGTATTACCTGCATAAGTTCAAATATTTCTTTCTTTGTGCTTTTAGGCTCTAAAAAGAATCCATATGGATAAGAACACTTAAGAATGCGGCGAGTTTTTAGAAGCTCCTGCACTGCATCTTCAATGAATGTGGTATCAGGACAGCCTCCCTCAGCTGTAAGATGAAACAAGCATTGTGCAAATATTTTCCTGCTGATGTCAGCATTTCTTTTAGAGTAAGAGTTTTCCTCCAAAATAAAATATATGTGCACATCAGTTAAATATTTCGCAAGTAAACAGCAGCAGGTTCTCGATGATTACACAGTGTTCTCACTAAAAGTAGTAGTAAGCACAGAGTATTAGGTTCTCCCTTACTAATGCTACTTTATCTTTGAGTCTTTGGAATAGACAATATTTACTGTACACTTCGCTTTCATCCATTGCTTATGAATTCTAGTACTGGAGGGATTGCATCACACAGCAGACTGATGTGAGCTCTATCCAGAAAAAATAGGTTTAGCCATAACAGTTGATCTGATTTCAGATCAAATTCATAGATTACAGCAAATACTTACTTCCACTGAGAGCTCTACTCAACTGCTCCATCTTTTCTTTGGCTGTTTTTAGAAGGCGCTGTTCTAACTAGAAAAAGAAAATAAATAAACTATAGTAAGATAATTATTTTTGGATTAATAAAATAGAAAAGAAAATAAGTAAAAATGGCTTGACCCAAACCTGGTAGCTAAGTTCATGGTTCTTAAATCTTGTGTAATAGTGCATAAACCTATCAAGCTCTTGAAATCTTCTATGCTTCTTTTCAGCCTGGAAAATAATGGGGAAACAAAAGAAACCAAGATAAATCTTATGATTTAATTTAGCAATCACCGTTAGATATAATTACATAACCAACTGTTTCAATTCCCACTATACATAAAGTATCGTACACAGTGCTGACGAGTGCCACGTAAGTAGAGAAAATGTAATTTTTTAAATTCATGAGTCGACGCAGACGGTAGCCAGAGTTGATACAGTGTGTGTGCACATGCTATTTAAGCAGACTTTCCAAACGCCAAATTAAGGCATGTCTTCTGCAGTGCACAGCAGCTAATTACAGTGCCAGCATGCCCATTTCACAAAAGGAAACCACACACAGAGAAGTAAAATGACTTGAGTAAAGTCACCAGTGGTTGTTACCAAAGGCAAAAGCAGAACCCAATCTTATGTTTCTGTCTACACATAAGCAGTGCTTTCTTCCCATCTCTTTGATATATTTAAGGTGGTATTTTTCCATTTAGAACTTGGGTTTGGAAGAATTTTGATGAAACTTATCCTAAACAGAAAATTGCAGCCTTAGCACTATTTTTCAAACACACACATTCATTTGCTACCTCTACTGTCATCTCCTTGGACTGTTCCTCTACATGTTGAATAACCTCATAGCGAGTGCATCTGTAGTAGCCTCCAGTGGAAGAGCTGTGCTTCTTCCATTCTTCTAAGCATATCCAGCAAAAGTCATATTTGCACTTCAGAAAAAAAAAAAAAGGAACAAAGGGAAAAAAAAGAGAAGTTGATACATTGTAGATTTGCACTTTGCATCATTATTCCTCCACGAACAACTGAATTAATGTCATTCTGAGTATGCTTGTGGTCAAAAAAATTTTTGAGGACCTTCCTTCCTATTTTACCTACTACAGAAGATCTGGGTTATCAAACCATGTCAGTCATAACTTTTGTTCTTTGGATCACAAGATTGTGTTGGATCTGCAAGTAGAGTTTTAAGTGGATGAAATAAATCAAATGATAAATACAGCTGATCAGGCCAGGTTTTTGTTATTGATTTTAAAAAAGACAGTCTCATTTTTTAAGTGACACAGAAACTGTTCATGAGAAAGAGTGAATTTTTTCCTAATATCACTTTAAAAAAAATGCGATTACTGGTATTTTTGTCACGTGGTATTCCTGATGCAAAATATTAATAATGACTACCAAAGCAAGAGAGAAGAAACCAGAAAATGAACTTTGAAGAGTGATTACTTCAAGATGAGCCTTTTCTGCATCAACCTAGCAGAGAGCTTTCAAAATAGGTAACACCTTACATTAGATCTAACTTATCCAGGCTTCTCTGCATCAGAGAAGATCAAACTGTATTAAATATTCTCAACTCAGCACTGGGTTCTCAGCTAGTTTATTTCAAAATAATTGGAAACTATTTATGGATGGATGGGCAAAAGACTTTACGAATTGGTGAATCCTGTTTATTTTATCTGTTTTACAGGTGAGCAAAGAAAAATCCCCAAAAAACCAAGCAAAAATTTACACTAATTAATATGAAGCCATTAATAATATTATTGGAATTTCATAAATTAAAAGTAGCATTTTTTCTCTCTTTGATAAGTTTAACCTTTCCAGGAATACCTAGTCCATACCAGATGTGTTTAACGGTAGTTGTTTTATACAATGAATTAGATATATTACAGGAAGAAATGAAATCTAATTCTTGCATTGTACTTTTGCTAATTTCATCTCAGCGGTAGTGCTGATTTTCTTCTAAAAAGCAATGCAGACTAGGGTATTTCTTCTTGTTATTGTGCTGCACCTTTGCTTATACAAAATGGTAAGATGAGTGCTGAGAATGAAATATGACAATAATTGTGTATAAAAGTGTTAAGCGTGTATCACTGGATCATTTGCCTATCATTCAAAACCATTCATATTCATTATAAGAAAAAAATCATTACAAAATATTCAAAAACTGGTATGAAACAAGTTGTTTCACAACCAATAGAACTAATAAAGCTTGACTTCCTATTAGTTTATGTGTATATGCTCCTACTGCAATAATCTCACCTCCCAAATTATCTCCCTCCATGACCACTCCACTATATATATGTATATGTGTGTATATATATCTTCTAACCTCTCACGTTTCCAAAAGCCTCCTCAAAAACCCAAGATTCACCCAGGGTTCCCAGACCCTCCTCCAGTACCTCAGTCTCAAACATTCAAAACCACATCATCTGTTTCTACACAACTCCCCAAGCCCTGAACTTTGTTTTATGTGCCTTTATGATAACCTAGCCATGCAGCAGCACCACCTAAGCTTAACAAATTGCATCTGCTGCCTGGCCACTGTCTGAGACAGGCAGAAGAGGTAATTGCTAAAAGTAGGTAACCGCTGAGTAGGTATTTCAGCCTCTCTCTTGGTGGCAGTACAAATTAAGTCTCTGCACCACATAGGTACCAAGTTTCATCAAACTTGCAGTAATTTAACATCCGTTAACCACCTCCTGTTCCTTTGTATCTGGTTCAAAGTACCCAGAAGGTTAAAAAAAACACTACTACAGGTAGGAGAGTGAGAGAGTAGGACTGCATAAGCTTGGTCTCCTTAGAAACTGGGCTCATAAAACAGTAAGATACCTGCTTAAGTACAAAAATCTGATTTTATGAGTAAAGAGTATCTTCCTCTACACCAAGGTACACGCTAGCTGCTAAGAGGCAGTTGTAGCTCATCATGTAGTAGGCCTGAGCAGACCTTACTGCAGCAAAGGCAGAAGCTCTGTCACAGACCCTTCAGTGGAGGAAGAGACAAGCAAGGTGACCTGAAATGAGCTTGAGGATACCCTTTCCTTCCTCACTAGGCTGGGGACAGGCAGCTTCTATCTGCAGAGATTTCTCCACCACAAAAGGAATTTGGCTGTTTTAAGGACACTTAAAGCTGTTTATAAGGTACAGCATCAAGGAAGAGAAGACAACTGTGGTTGTCAGCCAGTGCCTCAGAATGGTACTGAATTAAATTACCTACATTCAACAGTATCTAATGGCCAAAGTCTTCTCCAGCCTGAAGCAATATTTTTGTTTGATTCAGATGAGCTGAGTGGCAAAAATGCAACAAACATGCCTTTTACAGTTTTTAGCAGTATGGAATTTATAAGCTCTTTTAAAAATAATTTAAGAAAAGAAAAAACATGAAACCAGCAAACTTGGCATAAACCAAAGTGGAGGAGAATCTGTTCTCTGCTGCCACAGACAAAACCAAACAAGTGACACCAAAAAAAGCCCCAACCTTCAATTCATATCACAGAAAGTGAGAGAATATGTGATGATAGTAGAAAGAAACAGGATCTGCATAGCAATGGAGAGAGACTAACACATTTCCAGAAAAATACGGAGAATTACTTTCTAAATCTCTTAGGTTTTTATTGGAGGCCAACTATGTCAAGTGTGTGCTACTTTCTTACTTTTAATGATGCTCCTCCAAGAGCCATTAGCTGTAGTTATATAAGATACTTCTGACATAAAGAAACAGTATTCTAAATATGCTGCTTTTAAATAACTTGAGAGAAAAAGCATTCTCAAATGACACTGAACTCATGGCAAAAAATATTTTTTCTATTTCGGTATCATAATGCAAACTCATGACTAAATTTTTGGCTGCTGTCACCAGTAAGTTTCTTTTGGAATTACTCTTTACTGTCTTTTCATTCCTACTGATTAATTCCTGTTTACAGTTTTCCATCTGAAACTTCTCTGTTTCGTTGCTGTATTAGAGAAATAATGCAAAAGAAAACTGCAGTAAGGAAAAACCTTCATTAGAGCTTACCATTCCTTAAAATGTTTAATCTTTTGCCAACCAAAAATGTTCTTTCTCTTCTACATTATTAATGATGATTAAACTATCAATTATTTGTTTCCTTAAGTTTCATACTGTATTGCCAGTAATTCTTAGGTTTTTATGACATTTTGATCATTACAGCATTCACCTGCCAGGCAAACAGATTTCACTAAATATGAAACATTTTCTAAACACATGTAACCCACCATGTGTCAATTATCTAATGCTTGCAACAGGTTCCATTAGATCTCAGGCATGACATTCGGAGGTTTTTGGAAGTCTGTGCTCCTAAAAAGGATACACGACATACACAGCCTGAATTATGGTTTCATGACAAATTATATGAAAGGTCTTTCTCACCTTTGCACATTGCATGTGGTTGCAGCCCTCATTCTTCTGAATCGGAGATTTGCAGTTGGCGCATGGTTTGGAGTTCGTTAGTAACCACAGGCAGTTGGCAGCATCTTCATACGCCTCACTCACTCCCACAACTTTTTGAGGGTGACAGGAGGATATGGAGCATGCAAAAACAGAGAAGCTGAGATTGTACTTGTGCAATCTTTTATGAAAATTAGATTAGGAAAGACATATTTTACCTGTTTCTTGACAGAATATAATAATTCTTCACTATATATTTCTCACACATAAAAATATATACATTTTCTAATTGATACATATTATATATATTACACATACTATTTTTATATATTTCCGCACATCTGTTTCTACACAAATTTACATATATATAATATGACATTTATAATACATAAATGAACATATACATATATGAGAAAAATTGGCATAGTTTGACAAAGTATGGTGCATTTTGCCCTTTATAAAATTCTCGGTGCTTTACAGAATATTTGTAACATATTATGGAACGGCTCTGACCTGTGGTAACCCGGTTAAGTTAGTATTTATTCAAATTGCTGTTAATCTTTAATTTTTTTTTTTTGTTTCTGTTGACCAGGAAGATGTCTGCCCTGTGTAAACCCAACCTTTATTAGTTTTTTTCAGTAAAAGTTATTTATTATTAAGCCATTCCCCACAATTCCCTTGCAATCCACCCTCAACCTTACTATCATTATCACCATCCCTGGGCTTGAATTCGTTTTAAAGCTCACAAACAACTCAAAAAGAAGTGCAGACTGAGCTAAAAGATTTAAAATTGCCCAGGACAAATAAAGTTATATTCAGGAATCAATCCCTGTAAAACCAAAAGATAACAACAACAGCAAAAAACATTGATCCCTCCAGGCATGACTCTTACGTTCTTCTGGTTTCATTTCAGATATTTTCTGTAGCCAGTCCTTCCAGGTTTGGCAGTCACAAGGTTCATGTGCTTCACCAAGACATTCCCTGAAAATGAAGGTGTGTACACAACAACTTATCATTTAGAGATTTAGAATTAAAGTTAAAATTGGTTCAAGCTAAAAACCACAGAAACTTATTAACACACGGTCAAACTTTAAGTCAGGAAGATAAAAAGCCATCCAATTACACATGATTTTAAAGTACTCTTAACACTACTTGCTCACAAGCACATATACCATCATTAAGATTAATAACGAATTTAAATGAGACAGGAAAGGAAAAGAGCTTTTTAAAATTACATTCTAACATAAATCAGCTGGTTTGCAGTTTGAGTTACGCCCGGGTACTATTCTAGTGCCACAAAAAGTGCTAGTATATTTTCTGTGATAAAGGTAAATGAGAATAAGGGGATTATCCAAAACTAGGTAGTTTGCTATATTTTATGTAGAATTACCTGCTTCTATTCAGTTGTAACAATTAATCTTTAACTAGATTCAAGCTTTCAATATAGAACAAGAAACAAACCCTTCAACACCAGCATTAAGTATTTATGGATGTTTACTCTTTCCAACAAAGTCTCTTAAATGGGGGCTTTAACTTAGTTACAGAATGGTTGGGTTGGAAGGGACCTCTGGAGATCATCTTGTCGAAGGCATGGACACAGTGGAGAAATGAGTCTGTTGAGCTTCTCTTGAAGTTCCTACTAGCTGTAAGGATGGCAATCACTACTGCACAGTGGCAGATACATGGCTTCCAGATGGTGCTTGACTGTGGATGTGTCAATATGGACTCCGGATTTGTAATGACTCCCTTTTTTACCGGAAAGGCAGCAAATAGCCTCAGACATCTGCCACATCAAACAAAACAATTCAGAAGGAGTATATTTCAGATGGGCACTAGCTGCATCAGACCATATGTGAGTTTTTTGCAGATCCAATGGTGAACTATTTTCTGCAGTGCAGATTCAGAAGCTACATCAATACTCTTCTGATCGCTCTTGTTCACATCTTAAGCAGGAACGTAGGAACAAAGGAAAGGTCACGGCAACAGTTCTTAACTGTTTTCCCACTAGCTAGTCTGCTATCAAACAAGCTTAAATTTACTACACAAGGACTTCTGGCTGGGAGATTCTTAAGATCTGTAGCTGGGAAAGATTGTACTGGAATGAATAACTAGTCTATAATAAGGCAATTTCAGCCCTGGTTGAAAACTGACACCTTTCACTTCTGTGGGACAGTAGTACGCTTAAATCGTTGACTTCATTAGAGCCAAGACCTCTCACATAGTACCTGTTCCCAGAAAGAACTGAAATTAGCAAAAATTAACTTCAACAAACTCAGTTTTAAGTTAAAAGCTGATTAGTCAATCTATTACTAGGAGGAGAAAGGTTGTGTCTTTGATGTTTTCAAACGTGTGAATCTGTGGATTTTAAATGAAGTGTAATCATATATATATATATATAATGTATCTATCTATACGATCTGTATCTGTATGATAGTCACAACAGAATGTTCAAGAACAGCTTCTCATGGAAGGAATTCTCTCCTCAGCCCACCCCAAAACAAGGATTTTTATACTGGGATGCCATTTTACTAGAGCAAGAGCATTGAGCCTATCGCTCATAAAACTTTTTATGAAACAAAGTTGTATTTTGGATAGACTCCCTGCCAGCACTGAATGAAGGCAACAAACACCAAATGAATGTGACAATTAACAGCATTAGCCTCCCCAGACTGCCCTCCTCAACACTCAGCGGGTTCATTTATATGAAGGCATAGTACATACTTAATAAAATTCTACCAAGATTCAAGAAGTTAAAATTCATGGGATGCAGTTGTGGATTTTCTTTCCATTCATGATAATATTTATATCATATAATGAATTTTGAATCAAAACAGCAAAACACCGTTGCAACTTATAACTGGCTTCCCAAGTGCACCAGAAGAGATGGCTCTCCCACAGAATGAGACTCTGCCCCTTGTCTCCATCTAGGATGAAAGGAGCGAGGATTTATGGTGCAAAACTAAGTGCGCACTGCCTGCTATGACTATTTTCCAGAAGTGTCTGCTCACTATGATTCCTTGTGCTTCTGAAACAGCATGAAGGGGTTCTAATATGTGGAATGTATCTGATAACACACAGATGTAGGATTTGTGCAGTTTTCATTTGTACTACTTTTATTTATCTCAGAACACTTTTTCTGAAAGGGAATATAATTTTGTATTTGTCACAACAGATTACATTTTGTTGAAGGCACTGTTAGTGGTGGGTAATGAAAAATGATTAAACTCTAAGGAACTCTGTATTTAAGAGGAACATTCCTACTTCCACATTAACAAAATAAAGGAAATTGCTCAATAGACTCAGAGAACTGTCTTGCTTTTATGAGCAGGAAGGCTATAGATCTAAAAAAAGGGAGTTGTTATCTTAGGGTTCAGTTGGATTTTTCTAATGTATAAATTCTAAAGAATCTCTTACTAAATGCTGTATCAATTGCTATTACAATGTCTAAGCTGTACATTACACGGACAAAACTTGCAGAACTGACGTAAGTATGGAACTGTAGGATGTGTTGATTGAACTTTAAAGATATAAAGCAAGCTCCCTTTAAGCATACAGTAATGATGAAAACCCTCTGAACTGAGAATAAACTTTCTTTTCCTCCAGAGGAACTCATTCACATGGGGTTTTTGTGCTGTAACACTAATAGGGCTGTCCCCAGAACATGGTTCTGATTTATAGTACTGCAGGATGCTTTGGTTGCTAGCAGAGCTTTCTTGCCATTGCTGGAACACCTCATTCGCTTTTGTGGGGATGAAAAAAAGGCCTTGGAAATGCCTTCTAGGACATTTTGCTGCTAGAATGAGGTCTTTTTTGAGACCTTAACCATATTTGCTTGTGCAGTATCTCAAAGCATTAACATAAAAAGAACATTCAGAAATATGGCCAGGAAACATAAAAAAAGACATTTCTCATAAAGATCAGGCACTCAGAGGACATTTTCACATTCAGAGGACATTCTGGGGAGCTACTACATCCAGCCCATGTAAAGGAAGCAGAAGCTGCCAATGTCTGAAGGACCATGTCAGTATTAAAATGAAGTGGTCCCAAGCTCTGTCCTTCAGGTTAAAGGAAAGATTGATTCTCTGTCTGTAATCAGAAGCAAGGATGACAGGATGGTACCTTCTTGTGGAATAGTACTAAGGTCTGTTATATGTTCACTGGTAAAAAACATTTCGTGGTTTCTTTCCACAGGATTTGTTTCTTTCATTCAATGGATGTTCTCCATCCCTTGTGACAACCTCTTCCCAAGAAGTTCTGTTTTCTGGCTTTTGTGGTTGTTTCATTATGTCTATTTTCCTTCTTCCCTTCCATTCATATGGGAAAGAACTATAATGAGAAGCATCTTCCACTAAGAGTCTTACGATATTTGGAATCAAGCAGATTATTCAGGTTTGCTTCTTCTTGCATCATTGTTTCAATAGAAAAAGAAGGATTACTCAGCTTGTCTGAATGTCTATACTTTGGTTGACTCTTTGATTTTCCAACAGTGAAAAGGGTGTCCCACTACATTAGTCACAAATTGTCAGTCTGATAACCTAAGGAACTAAGACAGGGCTTTGCTCTGCACTGCAGAAGAATACCCCACCACTTTTTTGCTTTTGTAGATACTGTTGTCTTTTCCTTGGAAGTGCTTAAGATAAGCAATCTGAGGGATGTTTTTTAAATATCTTATGGCTTTTTACTCCTTCTCGAGATTGTATACATCTTAAGACTCAACAGAAGGTAACATAAAGAAAAAGTGCTGATCCTAAAGTGAAACAATGATTGGAGTGATCCTGCAAACAGAATAGCTTTGTCCTTCAGTCCTGTTTATACTCCAGCTTCTTTGACGTGATTCTACTGAAATTCAGAAAGAGCTAAAATTTGCTGATTTTCTGTGCTACAATTCAGAATGTGTGCTACGTTTCAATTATGCTCAACTATCCAGAGCAGACACAAAATATCCCACGTCTCCTCTGTCCCCTCAGAACAGAGCAGCGTAACACTCCATACTGCTGTTTTGCATCGAACAGAGCTAATAATGAGTAAGACAGTATTATAGATCTTTGCTGTTCCCTAAAATACTAAAATATTTGTGCACATAGGTTCTTCAGTGCATGGATACAGGATAGTACAGTCATATACCATCCCATACAACTTGCTGTTGCACACTTGGTACTAAGCAGGACTTCTTAATTAATCCCCAAAATAGCAGCAACCGTGAGTTTATGTAGATGTAGGTAAGTTTCTAGTACTAACCAGCAGAAAAGATGTCCTTTCCCACAATCTACAGCAGGGGCTTTTAGCATAGGGAAGCTAAGTGTATCTGATCCTGTTGAATTTGATCCTTGTCTTGTTAGCCTTACTGCTCTTTCACAGCCTGGTATCGGACACCATTTAATAGCAGGATTATTTTCAACAAAGGCCTGGGGGGGGGAAAAGAAAAAAGGAAAACATTTTACCACATAAAATCAGATTTCATCACTGATATAAAACGATCTCTATTCACAACCTTCCTTTGAAGGAACAGCCAAAGAGCATAAGGACAATCTATAGCTACTTTGACAGGCTTTTAAAAATAATTATGAAAAGGGCATAGTTTAATCTTCACCTTAAAAATGTTTTTTTTTGGTTTTTTTTGACTTACATCCCAAACAAAATGTTCAATGTGTGCAAATCAATTGCTCTGTGATACAGCTTACTGCAGACTTCTACTATATATGCACTGGCAATACACTCATTAACAGGACTGACTCTTGTAGTTGAAAAGAATTAAAACGTTACTGATTTCAACAAAATCCCACAATATATACCACTCGCAATGAACTTGAAATCAGAACTAGACTAACTCAGGAATTTACCTCCAATCTTTTTCTGTTAATGTAGGTCTTCTTTCATAAAACTTACATCTAATAAATGAGGAGGAACTTTGCTTCAAACCTATGCTGATGACCAGCCACTTGAGATATGGAGATGTACAAGATTAATCAGCTCTGGTCATTTAATTTACATTTTATTGAGTAAGACACTTACTGCGTATTAAAGAGGCCTGTCACACAGAGAAAGTATTGCGTGATAAACAAAAAGATATTTCTCTACTTTCTTTTGCCCTGCCAGCACTCATAAAGTAGCACATTATCTCAAAGACTAGTTCATTACTAGTGTAAGAGAAAAAAGGTGAATTAGAAGACTGCTTTTAAAAACAAGTTGCAATGATGGAAATATGCACGTTAAAAAAGTCAAACAGGAAAACCAAATCAAGGTTTTCCTACTTCTCTTCCTACATAAAGCAATGACATCAAGCACTGGATGGGAAAAAAAATTAAGTAAAACACGTGTTCTAATAATTTTTTAAAATGGAAACAGGTACTATTTCTGAATGTAAACAGCCTCTTGGTAATAAAAATAATCCAAAAACTTGAAAATTTTAGATTGCCAACACAAATAAGTCTGGCTGATGAAAGCTTTGTATCACCTATTACGAACTTTGTAGTTTGATCAAATCATTTTAGTAATACTGCATTAGGTTACACATTATGGAAGTACTGCATTTGTGCTTAAGGAATAAAAATAATGTTCCTTCTTTTTTCTCAGTGGTACATCAAACATTGGTATTATGTTTTATAAGACAGCCATAATTCAGTGTACATATTAATTTATGAATTTCTACTTGGAAGGTTACAGATATATTGCAGCATTTCATAGAGAAGTTGTAAGATATTTTTTATAAAATGAAATACAGTGAGTGTACAGGAACAGTTTGATAATTTACCTTAATGTCAAACTGAAGGTATCTTTTGTCCATCTCCTTGGAAACCACACTTTCTATGATGTCTACAGGCACAAGCTGGAAACAATCATATGCTGGGCAAAAAATGTTGTGAGCTTCACCCTCCTGAATTTTCAGATTCAAAAATCTGCCAGAATTTTGTCAGTCAGTATTTGTGAATAAAAAGTAAAAATTAAACGGCTGCTGAATACTTTATACTAGGTTTACAGATATTCACATTAATCAATTTTTAAACAAAGAATAGGCAGTATATCTTTCTGCTCAAAAAAGCTACAGATTTGATGAACAGCATAATTAACAAAAAATAAAAGAACACTGTCATGGTTCAAAAGTGAGCACCATCAGCTATGCTTAGCCCTATGTGTTTGTGGTTTCCATCCTCACAATTTATCAGAGACAGCAATGCAATGTTTAATTAAACCGAGCATTTCTTCTAATTTAAATCAGAAATCGAACATGTAAGTGTAATTAATCTAAGAAATAATTAATTTAATATGCAATTAATTTTTACAACTGTGCTAGTCAAAATAGGTCTGCTCTTGGAAACAAATTTCTAAATGGAGATCTTTATGGTCCCTAAGCACTGGAATGCAAGACAGGATGAGCTCAGAAATCTGCTGAAAGCTGGACTTTAACTCACAGTGTGCAAGGTTGCTTAGTTTAAAAGCTGTTACTTATTTATTAATCTGACATAATCTTGTCTAATCATCTAAAGGACAGGCAGCTATTCTAAATCAGTACCTGGGATCCTTCAATAGTCAAGCTAGAGAGACTGGCCAATTCATCCCATCTTAGACTCATATCTTAGAACAGGATAACTCAGTCCTGGCTGTCCTCCAAGTAACTGCCTCAGAAAGATGAATTCCACCCTAGATGTGCCACCGACAACACTTGCTTGACATTGAACTGTAGTTCTGAGTGCATGCACAAATCGCAGTACACACACTGCAGCACCCAAATTAGAAGCACCAAGTCAAGCCAGTGATCTCTTGGTAACTTCTATACTGCTGCATAGCAATTTGCAAGACAACAGAAGCATGACTATTAATTTTCTTGCCACTGAAAAGAATTGCCTTCTAAATGCTCATATGGAAGAGAAAGTGCTCTTCTTTAACACAGGAGGAATGGGTTCATATAAATTGGGCTGACCTGCAGTAGGACTAGCTGTGCTGATTTGACACTGTAACAAGACACTATAGTGGTACAGTTCAAGTAGTACCATCTCCTGAATGGGGACAAAGATGAATATAAAGGCACTGCATACAGATCCAATTATTCCTGGGAGGTATGATTAATATTTATACTAGCATGATTATCCATGTCTGAGTTTTTTACTAGCATGACTATTTTGACCTTAAAAAAAATTACATAGTAACAAGAGCATTATGCTACTTTATACTACATCTGCTCCTCAGTTGTTAACCCTTGACATAAGAAAGCATTTTATTTGCTTTTCTGACTGGAAATGGATTTACAATGCCTAAGTTTAGTGTGTTAAACTAAGAGATGGAATTAAGCATGTGCTTAATTTAGAAAGTATAAACCCCAATGCCGCCAACACCACATACCCACTGAGCAAATCAAGAGTAGGCTCGTCTATTTACACGCAGGCTTGAAACATTTGCTTAAAAGTTTTTTTCTGAATCAGGACCAAAACAAACATTATGTAAGCCTAAAACAGTTGATGTCCACTTTGAGTGACAACGTAAATATTTGATAGGGTCAAACCCAAACGGTACTTTAATGTTAGCTGTTTATGGTGTCTGTCCTTTGCCCTTCAAAATGGCAAGTACGAAAGTTTCTTAAAAGATAGAAAAGTACGTATACTCACGCCTCCCAGCATGCTCTGCAGAAGTCATGTCCACACGGCATATCCACTGGGTCTTCAAACACAGAAATATTACACATACAAATGTCACACTGTAGAGGAAGAAAATACTTCTGATTAAGAAATACCCTAAAGCTAAAGCCTTTCATACTGTTCGCAGGACACGCTAATTGGAAAATCTCAGCAAAAATTTGAAGTGCTCAGTGTGGGAGGGAATCTATCTGTAACTAGAAAGCAATTTATTTAAGCTATAGAAATAGAAATGGGAAAGATTAGGATCTCTGTTTCTATACCTCCCTACCCAAACAGCACATTTTGGGGTGCCTTCCATCATGTACTCCAGCTCAGTAAGTACTTCGCCCTGCAGAGTTCTAGGGACAAAAAGGACCTGAATTTTTAATTCAGCTTCACAGACAGCCAGAAATGGAGTTTGGAGATGACAGAGGCTACAGGAAATGTTTAGCACCTCACACAATCAGGTCAAATGAAGGCTGAGCAATTTGATTGTGCAACAGCAGCAACTATTTTGTGTAATAATCTACATAAATGCTATTTTTTAGAAATACTTTGAGGCCTTCAGTCAAAATAAAGAACAAGTTAAGCTACAAATATTCCAACAGAAGATACCACTGCTGAATTTTATAGTTAGGTACTACAGAAAAAAAAAAATTTAATATTGAGACTCTTACTCTTAGAACATCTAAAGCATAGGGATGAAACTACTCATTGCTTGTGGTTAGGCATGAAAATAAATATTCATGTTCTTCAAGGAGTACAAATGGATTTCTTTTTCCATTGGAATAAATATTCCACGCAAATTTACTTCAACTTTCAATACATCAGATATTATACACACATAGGACATTTTAAAAAGTTAGCCTGTGGTATGCCACTTTTTAAAAGCACTTGTATTACAGACAAAACCAAACCAAACAAAAAAAATTGGCCTTTAAAATGCAAAACTCAGTGAAGGCATTTATTGTTGTTTCAGTCATTTCACCTTATTTCCTTGCCAAAATTAAATATTTTAGAAGTTGACAATGAATCAAAAATGTTCGCTACTAAATTTATAAGTTTTCAATTTTGTTCAAAATGTAGCTTTAAAGTAAGGAATTTAATGAAGTTCTGAGTTCAAAATATCAAGTACAGAACATTTACTGGAAACGCTTTAATTATAAGATAGGATGTAAATGCAAAATCTGAAAAGGAGCTTTATAGCTTGTGGTTTTAACTATTCCTTTTAGTTTTTGTCTTCCTGCCAAAATGAGAGACTTCAGAAAAATATGCATTATTTCATAAACAACATTTTGAAAATACTATTTTGATAGCTCCTTATAAAATTTTTAAACAAACAGGAATACTAAATGTATAACTCCGGATTTGGATTTAGATACACTAGATCTAGAATAGGAATCATTATCCAAACTTGCATTCACGGTGTATGGACCATCAATGAAAAACAAAACACACAACGTAAAACTGAAGACACGTGATCTTTCATTACACATTTTAATTAGGAAATATTCCTGGACAATATTTAAATGCTAATGTAAATAAATGTATGATAACATTATTCCTTCTATATGCCCCCCCCCGCATTTTAAAATTAAAGCAATAAAAGATTTCTGTGCAGGAATGCAAAATCATAATTTTAATATGAGATCTAGGGATGATCCATTTGCAAGACTGCATGTAATATTCTAGAAAAATGCTTAGGTCATGAAGCAAAAGTTTTA
The DNA here is from genome assembly GCF_949628215.1 of Phalacrocorax aristotelis. Lineage (NCBI taxonomy): Eukaryota > Metazoa > Chordata > Aves > Suliformes > Phalacrocoracidae > Phalacrocorax > Phalacrocorax aristotelis. Next base: position 26,258,018 of record NC_134277.1, on the reverse strand, counting down.
TAATGCTGCAGCTGCAGATTATTAAAAAGAGAACTCTGTCTTCCAGAAGAACCACACTGATTTTAATGAAAGGCGCTTTCACATTTCAAATTTGCAATAGCCTTGTAAACTGCTTGAAGCAGCCCACACATAGTAAAAGTAATTATAAGCTTACGGTACACTAGTGGGCTGACATTTCAAAATGCAGACAAAGACAATTTTGTTTTCTAAAGAAAAAATTTTCAAAAGGCAGGGTTCACAGCACTGAGTACATTCAGGGAAATGGATACAATGAAAGTGAACATCTTGATAAGTACGAGTTGAGAAGAGATGCTGAAAAGAGCCGAATGCACTGATGTGACTGTAGCTGGCTAAAATGCTACTTTCTGAGTGACAGGCAAGGTGAAAACAGCATGCTTTATATTAGCCAGATGCTCAACTGTGTTATTATATAGAATATTTAAGGTGTCAACTTCTCTGTTCACCGTGTTTGGAAAGAGAAACACTTTACACCTTTACAAACATTTTCAGAATGAGAAGGCAACACAGCTCTCCGGTCCACGTAGGTGTGCTATGTTTAGACATAAGTTGTTCTGCTCTGCTAGTTTCGGATCTATTTATACTTACCACAGCTGTCTCAATGTCTCCTGGTGAGGGGCTGATTTCATCAGGGGAAGTTACAGAAGAGCGTGTAGTGCGTGGAGTTCGTGGAGAAGGGAGCGTATCCCATGCGTTGTATCCGCTTGGAGGGGGAGTTGGCATCTGAACCCCTGAACGCTGGCAGCAGTTCTCTGGATTAGACATCCATGCTTCAAGTAACTTCTCCCTGTCCCAGTCTTTAATAAGTATACAGATACAGGAAATTATGCAGCTGACAATGTTTAAAATATATTTTGTAACTGCACCCTCAACAGAATATATAAATACTAAGCTAAGAAATTTATAAATAAATAAATATGATAAAGAACAAGTGAATGGAACTTTAGACATTAAATTTCACAGAACACGCTCCAAGATAATACATAATGCAATGTATTTATGTAAAAAATGCACTGCAAGCATCTTTTTTCCTTGTAATATCAGTCATAAATAAAATTATTTTTATTATTTACTTCCAGCATTGTGGTAGCTAGGAGACTCAATCAGAAACCAGAAGTGCACTGACTTGCAAAGACAGATCAAAATATAACAGCCCTTGAAACAACAGAATTTTCAGTATTTTCACTTTCTATGAAAGAAGTAGTTGTTCAATATGGATTCAATTTTGTTTGCAGTGTTTTTTTAAAAAGATGAAGCCAAGTGCTACAAATGAAGGAAGAAGACTAAGATACAGCTGGATTAAAAAAAGATTTGCAACCTATTACCACTCTTTACACATACATATGAGAGTGATGCATTTCGGGGGGGGGGGGGGGGGGGAACCCACCTGATGACTGCAAAAAATATTTAATATATTCTTACTACATTGTTACTCTATAATTAAGTGTTACTGAATGCTTTACTTTTATTCATAATTAGCATTGCTCATTATATACAAAAAGAACTAGTGAAATAAATTTTATGATGTATGAAGATCTTAAAACTAAATCAAATCTTTCTTAAATATTGCTTAAAATGCTTTCTGTTTCTGATTCCTAAGAGTAATACTAAAGATACCTTAAGAACAGTGACTTTATTAAAAATAATTAAAAGTTCTCATTTAAATAAAAATATGTGAAATTCCTATATGGATTTGAATCTAAAACAATCAACACTATGCATAGATAAGATAAACTACAATTTCAGATGAAAAATTTCCCCATTTTTTCCTCTTGCTTTAAATAAATATTTTAAAGTTTTTTTTTTAAATGTTAGGTATTCCCACTGGAAACTCAATGCTATTAACTAAAAGATCTGTGTTATTTTTATTAATTTTAGATTTTATAGGAAAAAGATAAATATACCATAGATTCTAAGCACTGAACTTAGTAAAAACATTGCCCCTGCCAAATAATAATTGCTACCATATTAAAATCTGCTCCCTCCTAATATGAAAAAAAGCCTTTGAGCTGGAGATGATTTACTGATTAGGTGCTTACTTACCTAAGCTAAAACCTATCACGAGTTAGTCTAATTTCATTTGTTTAAAGACATGGACCCTGAACATATTTACACTTCAAATATTACTAATTTTATTGGCATTTTTCAAATTACCCTGAGCTTATAATCTTTCACATGGGAGCTGACTGATGCTAAGATACAGATAAAATTTGCTAAAACTTTTCTTGACCTTGTTTGTACTGTACCTTTCAAATTACCCAGGGTTAAGACATGCTACTAAATGGGTTCCAATGTGTTTTCTTTACTAACTTATGAATTTTAGTAAAAGATGAGGTAGTTATATTTGCTGAATTGCCTCTCTTTTATCCTGAAATCAACTGCTGTATAATGAACTAGAAGAGAAACATGAACAATGTTGAAAAAACACTTGCAGAAAAACTGTGAAGTTATTTTCATGACTGCCATAACAACACTTTTTATCTTGGCTCTAACTCTACATACTTCTGTCTCTTAATTAAAAAAAGAAAAAAGAAGAAAAATACACTCTTAACTCTTACAGCCTGTGTCAGTAAATTGATATAGTTGTAAGATAAAAGAAAGCAAAGTTTGTTGGATTAAATCTATTACAAGTAGTACATAATAATGAACTTCCCAAGTATTTAAAACATGCTTTTCATACATTAAGTGTAAATTAAGATTTCACATTATTCTTTTACTAATTTCAAGATTAAATGCAAAAACATTACAGTTTGGCATTTCATGTTTCCCAATTGTCTAAGCCTTTGTAAATAGCTCAGTTATTCCCTCTACCAAGCTGAACCTATTCTATCTCTTCATTTAAAAGAAAAGAAATTCTGTTTGAATAATTTCCAGTGTATGCCTACAGCTACAGGCAAAACAGTTGACTTTCTCATGACTTGCAAATTGTCTGTGCCTCTTTCTCCGCACTGGCCAATTGCATTAAGCTACCACTACATCACTAAGGCAACATCAGTAGAATGACCTTTCCAACACAGACTGATTTCTTCTCAACTTTCAATTCCTGCTTGCTAGATGCTGGCAGACATTTCTTCACAGTTTACATAAACCTCACTGCTTCTGGACTTATTACAGATTGTGCTGTGAGTTTGAACAGTATTTCTATCATTTTCTTCTTCAAAGTATCTGCACAGGATACAGAATCTGCCTACCCACTTGGTCAAATATTTATTAATATTTAGCCTTAATGAGAGAATTCTGAGAATCCAAAATATATTATAAGAATTAAACAGATAATCAACGTTAAAAAACATATGTGCAAAGACTGTGCCTTATATATCATCAGACTGGCACAAGTTCATGTTGACTTAATTGAATGTTAAAAGGAACACAACTATTGAAAATAATATGAGAGATGAGTTTCAGGTACCATACCTCCTCAAGAAAGTCTGCCAAATGTTGTGGGTTTAAAATAATACTTTCCTCTTTCACTTTTCCCACTCCCTTTTATTTTCACAAGGACCCCACAAAAATAATAGGGCATGAAAGCTTAATCCAGCAATACGGTGATGAGCATGCAAACCATTAACTGCCTGAGTAGTTCCTTGGGCATATAGTAACAATGCAGATGCTTCAGTAAGCATAAGTTTTGAACCACTGAATCAAAGCCTAAAGCTTCTACTGAGTTTCAGAGAGATACTTCTGTCTGGATTGAACACACTGAATTCAGTATATCCCCATTCTCCCAACCCCACTTTAAATTACACGACAAAAGCATAGACTGATTTCAGTGAAATTAAACTAGTTACAGATATACACACGAATAAGTACACACTGTATTAAAAGAGTAACTATAAAATCCTTCAAAAGACATACACTCGCATGCTTTAAACCCCAAGGCAATTTTCAACCGTTTATTACAGTCGTCAGACCCCTTTTATGGCAACAATAAACAAACAAACAAACAAATAAATAGATCCAGTTTTATACACAAATATATAGTGGCAGGAAACCAATGGTCTGACAAAACCAGATACAATGAATTTGACTTTTTTGACATATAAAATCATGGAAATTCTCTTTGTGTGTCTCTCACTAAACTAGAAAAGCTCTGTTTCTCCACACTGCTTAAGTTAAAATGTCTTCCATTATAATTCCTAGTTTGAATCACTTTCCTGTCAGCTTCCCTGTCTGCCTCAATGCTTTCTGACATACTGCAGCTGTACTCTCTGAAGTACTGTGTGAACTGTTTCCTGGTATTTGATTAACTATTACTTCTTTTTTACTTGGAAATAAAAAGTAAACATAGAACTGCAATTTTGATTTTGCTGAAAACCGTTTCTTTAGTCTTTAAGGTTTTGGATTACCATGTGCCCGAAGTAGAGCTTCTGCAGTAAAGAGCGGGGCTTGGAGCATGTCAGCAGATTCCACGATCAGCATATCCTTAAGCCTTCGCAGGTCCTGAAGTCTTAGCCCCTCATATGGCTTTGAAAAGAATAAGAAATACAATTTATATCTAGCAGTATTTTCCAGTTAGTCTCTAATTACTTATTAAAATGAAAACATTTAAAGCACTTCTACTGATCATCATCTCAACTGTGAGGTAAAATGTGACAAAATTTATTCATTGTGCTGAGCAATGACCATGCAAAGTTATATGGAAACACTGTCATTTCACAATATTTATACTATGATCTTTGTACGTTTCAAAATCTAAAAGACAATACCTCTAGAGCTCTTCATTATAGTTGGAGGCCATGTTCAAACGATGAACTAGCCGAATGTTGAATCTCTATCTCAAAAAAGCTAGATTTTCACAGAATCCAGCTGAATTTTGAAGTGATTAAACCTTAAATATTGTGGCATGGGCATGAGAATGCATGACTAGATTTGAACTAAAGATTTCAGGGGAGAGAGAGAGAAAGGAGAGGTTAACATATGTTGCATATAGACCTTCTGACACTAACTTTATACATTAATTGAGACCTATTAACTTTGAATTAACCTGGATAAGGATACATTGAGACATTATAGTAGGAAGGGATACATTTGTAAACAGAATTAGGTGCAGGTCTTTAGAGGAATTATCAACCTTCATGGAAATGAAGAATTGAGTCGTGAATAGGATAGGTGAGACATACAGTTAGAGGTTCTCAGAAACACAGAATAGTTGAGGTTGGAAGGGACTTGCGGATGTCATTTGGTCCAACCCTCCTGCTCAAGCAGGGTCACCTAGAGCCAGCTGCCCAGGACCATGTCTAGATGTTTTTTTGAATATCTCCAAGGTTGCAGATTCATTGCACATGAAGACAGCAAAACTCTCTTTGAGAAACAGTGGCCAACTCTGATAGCCCTACACAGTCAGAGCAGATCATCCAGGTGCCTTCCTGGTCTGGAGCTCCATGCCCTTATAGCGTTAAAAAAAGGTCAAATTAGAAAAACAAAAAGGCAATAATTTCAGGATTCTGAGATAGCTCCAACCAAGATACTGGAAATGCATATACATGTTTTGCAGACTCCTTTTTAAAACTAAGAAAGAACATGACAGCAAATAACATATTTCTTAGTGTTGCACAGGGAAAATACCCAAAAGGTAGAAAGAGAAAAACAAGTGGCAGGTTATGTATAGAAAATTGATACAGAAAGCGTGTGTAAAAAAAACATTTGACGTAAAACTGATATGTGCTCAGGGCTAATTAGGAACCTGGCCTGGCCACCAAATGGCAATTGTCTTCATCAATTTGGAAAAGAAAGGACACATAGCAGCAGCGATAACAAATAACCATAGTTAAGACTACGCATCATTATTTACTCTCTATATTTTGATTTTAGGTGGAGCATAATCCAGAACCCTCCAGTGCTAGATAATATGCACACACATGCATGCATAGACATGAAGCAAAAGACTGGTTTTGCCTTCAGAACTTCACCATCTACGTAAAAGTCTACTGTGCGCATAGCCCTTTGAGGATAACAAGCAGAAGGTATGAGAGATGTGGAGAAACGGATACCCTGGGATTCTAAATAAATTTCTTCTTTTGAAACACCTACTCTAAAAATATAACCTACTTCCTACATTCTAGGTATCATAATAAACTCTATAAAATCCATCTAAAAACATAACTGATTCCCACAAGGACCTACTCTGTAAGCTAGTCAGTTATATGAACAGGAACTTCTCGGTATTAGAAACTTTGTGATTGGCAAGAGTAATGGTGCCATGACTCTGCACTAGGTCTTTGTCCTTTTTAAGAAAGCAAGAAAAGCAGAAGAGAAATGGACTGTGAGTGTCCTGATCTTTATCTTGATTGCCCAAGTTCAGGGAGTTTATGTCCTTCCATTGCTGATCATGCAGGACTCTGTAAAGGACAATCTGAATGTTAATGGCTTGCACTGAAATAAATCTGGGCCACTTGATTCATAGCATGCTGGAATCTGACTGACCTACTTAATTTCTTGCAAAAGAGATCATTTACAAAAACATGTCAGAGAGAGAGGGATGCAAACAGCAGGACCCTGAATGGTTATAATTGCATGAATTGCTGCAAAAAAATGGAAGCAAAGAGTAAATTGTCTTGACTGAATCTGAACTGCATTTTGAATTGCAGTTGTAAAAATAAGTAGCTTTGTCAGCACAATGGTATACAATTCTTGAAGATCATATATATCATAAAAAGAAGTGTCTTTTCTGTTAAACCTGCAACATACTTCCATATTTTAGGACCTGGTATTTTATCCTGAACTGCAGATTGCTCAAAATCATATTTAACTGATTGGTTCTAGGTCAGCCACTGGCAATTATCTCCCTTGAGTAACGGAGTTATTACATTATCTCAGCTGGAGCATTCCACACAATGCAGCAGGGATTTTTGGATCCTGCAGTTTTTACAAATCCAAATTTTATTTTTTTAAGTAATGAGGGAAATATTTCTTAAGAATGCATTTGAAACTTTAGACATTTGTTTCATAAAATATGAGCCCACAAAAGAAGCTGAAAGAAAGAAAATTCTAGGCTGGCACTATTAAGTAGCTTAACCTGGAAATTCCAGAGTGAAGTCTTTATACAGTAAGAACCCTTAAAAGTGTCCATGTGTACAAGACATAGTCTTGTAGAGACTTGCAAAGACAGTCCTTAGTTATAAGGATGTATATCCTTTATGTAATATCATAGAGGTTTAACTACTTCAAACATTGATGACTCATCTCTGCGCTGCCATATACTGTAAAGGATTTTATTTACATCTCATGATGCTCAGAGAACACCTTTAATACTGGTTTATGGAGGAGCTCTTTATTGATATTTGCTGTGAAAAAGGCATTGTTCAATATTAGCACCATTTAACTATATAACGATTTTGGAATATACTATTTGAGTTACTACTTCAATCCATTGGTGAGCTTCTCACTACAGATTTCAACAATTCTATATTCTCAAGAGCCCTTCTTTTTAACTATTTTCTTCTCAATTTTGTACCACTCATATTTAGATAAAATAAATTATATAATTGCTTTTCTCCTGACAGTACTTTCAATATGTAATCTGATTATTTTAATGGTTCATTTCAACCTATTATTATTTTTGTCAAAGAACCATTAAAAGAGACAAGGGCACAGTAACTCTTTGCTACAGTGATGACTGTATGATTAAATGGTGTCAAATATACCTCATGTAAATATCCTCCTTTATGGATGGATGGAGTACTCTAGTTAATGGAGTCATATATTTAAAAAATCATCTCTACTCCATTTAACTCATTCAAGTGTATGCACTGCATGTATATAAATGTGTATATAAACTACCTGTAGTCCCCTTCTCTCCTTTCACTTAATAAACCATTCTTTCTCTGTAGAGATGAAGTATTTCTAAATTATTTTAGATAACTCTTTGTATTTATGATATTTGCATTATATACATCTTTATACAACATCAATTCTGGAACTGAAGAAAACCATTCCAATTACTATACCCTCAACAAATCGGTGATACACGCACTAGCAGTGAATTTCTACAGTATTCAGTGGCACATACGTAAAATGAACTAAGCAATTATATACTTTGCTATTACACAAAGTTTTTCTATGAGTCTGACTGAGAGCCAAGACTGTTCTGGATGATCTGCTGTGAAGTACTGCTCATCCCCAGGTGTTTCTTATGAAAGTTTAAAACATAATGTGACTGAAATGAAGATGCCTGTTATCTTCCAGGGACACATCGCCAACACAAATATGCTCCTACACTAGAATAAACAGCAAATTAAAGACTGCAAATTAACCAACCAAAAGCTATAAAAGCAGTTTTTAAATTAATCAGTTACAGTCATATTATTTAGTGTAACTTCAATTAGATTTAAAAGATAAATATAAACTTAGATTTTATATAACAGAGATTTTTTTTTGAGATTGTTCATCAATAAAGTAAGAGAAAAGAATCAAGAAAGAGAAGGTCATCTGAAATACTCTCCTGCCTTGTTTTTGAATGCCCTTTCCACTGCCCACACATCATAGATGGATCTTCTTTTGCTATAACTAACTACAGTGTTAAGAGAGTCATACTTTATATTCCATTCTTAAAATATTTCACATTTCTATTTTATATAGGGAAATACAGATTATGTGTGTGTTGGTACGTTGTTTTTCTTCCAAACTGCATTTTGTGGAAACACACTTAACAATCATGTTTGTATTTCAATACTATTAGGGCCTATTTGCTACCCATCTTTGACTGCAGTCTCTAAGTTGATCATTAACAATGTTTGAGGTGTACTAAAACCAAAGTAAGATAAATATATTTTTACAGCAACATTTCTCAGGGAGCACTACAGTAAAATGAGGTTGTAAAAGGTTGGGTAACTGTATGTTACCCATACGGGAAATCCATCCCATATGGATTGGTATCCAATGGATTTTATTCAGAAACCCTTGTGGAAGGAGTAAACTGAACTGCTGGAAGATGGACAGCTCTTTGTAGTTGGGCTCTCAAACTTGAAATGTGGGTCTTAGCAATCTGTATTTCTTAATGTCTTGAGAGCCTCTGTAATCAAAGAAAGGTATGTGCAAGTTATTTTTTTCCACTATTTTAAGTGTTTCAATTCTAAACATGAACACTCATGTTGGTAATATTTCATTGTGAAGAACAACATGAACTGGTTCTCAACATCAGAAACAAAGCTTTGTTATTACTCTGAATACACATACTTAATTCAATGACACTGCACAGAGCACTACAAAAATCTTTTGCTTGGTATGAAAAAGAGGATTATTTTCTGCTGTAAACATGGCCGGTCTGGAAGGGGAGGTACTGCCTACTCTCATTCCAGATACTACTGTGCATATCATAAACATTGGAGTTAAGTCTGTTTGCCTGTTTTGCCTGGGAATAAATCCTATTCATGGTTTTAAAGGTTTTATCTTTTCCCCTAAGCTTCATTCAAGAGACGAAATGACTTTAAAAATTCATTTCTTGATGTTCCAAAGTTTTTAAATTCTTTATTAATTCATTTTTTGTGTTTTCGAAGGATGTTAAAGGGCATCACTGAACTACTACAATCTAAATACTATGTTAAACAAGCATTTTGCACACTTGCTTTCCTCAGTGTTTAATTTTTATTTTTAAATTAAATTGAGACAAAAAAAAGTAGAGGACTGTCTCTGAGGGCCAATTTTGCTGAAGGATATGTGTTTGGGGGAAGGCTTTTGGATCACTTCTCATGCCCCACTAAGATAACAGCTGCAGGCATCACCATAGCCAGTGGTAAGTACAGCTTTCACTGCCCATCCCAGACACTTGTCCACAGGCCTGGAGGATGAGGACATGTAGTCATTTGGATTGCAGTTCAGTGTTAGTCTTTCTAAGGCTGTCTTTTTTTTCAACTGGTTTTGGCCACTCTGAGGGCTAATATTGAAAAATGAATTTCCCCTGGCTACATGTTCTTGGCCTCTCTCTTGCGCTAGCACTTGTGCTGGCAAGTTACACAAGAAGTTAGAGAACTTATCCCACTGAAAAGTCACAAAGAAAGGAGTGGGGGTGGGAAGAAGGGAGCACATGAGCCAGAATTGCTCTGTGTGAATGAAGCCCGAAGAGCACTCATTGGTGTACCAAATTCCAGGCTGATGTTTTCTGGCTTGTGAATCTTTACAACATGTGGGAAAGCTGCCCTGGTATGTCAGATGGATCCAGGTCTACAGGCCTGCCTGCATCTCAGTTCTCACGCTCAATGGCTTTGCTAAAAACAAGTCAAATGAGGAACAGAACTGTATGTTTCACAGTCTCAATGAAGTGACCCCAAATTAACATAATTACCTTTTACTTGAGTCCCTTGTAACTATCAAGTTTTTAAGCTGATTTTGCTCTGAGCATCTACCTTAAACAGTCATGAGACATTATTTTCTCTTGCTGGAAAGCCTGTTCAAGTGGTTCTTGATTTGCCCCACCCATATTTCTAAGTTGACTAGTCTCTTAGCTGTGCTGGTGCATATGCCAGCAAACCTATGTATAAACATAATGATGGAAACTATTCAGGTTAAACAAAACTACATAGTACCACTCTAAAACTTTTTCCTTGTTTTAAGCCAAATAGTTGCTATGATCCACTGGTGGCATAACCATCCAAATAGTTCTACTTGTACAACCAAAGGAGTGATAAACTGCAATCATGGCAGGAAACTGCAGCAGCCTTTTAAAGTGGGTTTGACAACAGAGAAAATACAATTTCAAACTATATTCTTACAAGAACAATTTGGGCGTCTCTGTATGGGAATATTCAGAGAAACTAAAATGAGTTAATTACATTTGTTATTTCAATGTACAATTCAAGTATATTAAACCTCATCTCAACATCTCTCATCTAGGAATACACAATCTAATTAAGCTTGTTTATATTTGAAGTTTTTCAAGAAAATCAGTCAGAAACTGAACTGAACAGTACAAAGACTTTCTTTGAAATAAATGTGAACATGTGTGGCATTTTTCAGGGAAACGGTGCGATTGAAGCCTACTCATACCTAAATCTGAATGAATTTTCTTTTAAGTGTCATTAGGTCGTAAGTGGCCTAAGCTAGTAAAAGGCAAGGTCATGCTACTTTTGAAGGGAGTAGCCATACAGAAATCTATTGTCCTTTAATTTACACAGAATTACTTCATAATATTTACTGAATCATATAATTTCTCTATGTATTCTTATTTAGTTAATGAAAATCTGATCATGGATGGGGGAGGAAACTTTTGCTCAGAATCTTTTTGGTCAGGATTGTCTTTAGCAAATCACAGTCTTCTGTAAGGCACACCAGAATTCAAGCAAATTTTCAGAAATTGACTTCGAAATAACAACACCTGTTATTACCTGTTTTTCATTTAAGTTCTGGTATGAGGTAGCTTTGGGCATCATGTTATAAAACAAGAAAGTAAATGCACTGTTTCGGAATCCTGCATTACTCAGCTGGTTTTTGGTGACGTTCAACCCAGTTTCAGTCTAGGAAGAGCCACCAGAACTTTTTCCCTATTCTATCCCGCAGATTTTATCCTCTTCAGAATTTCTCCTGCCCTTATTTTTAGACAGAAAGGCATCTTAAGAAATAAAAATATGTAAAATACATTTGTTTAGAGCAACTGTTTCCCAGCTTACTGGCCTCACTGTATTTCCTCCAGCCTCACAGCCTGCAACACTTTCAAGACAGTCCACATAATTAAGTATATGAATAAAACTTCTCTTTGTTATGTCTCTGAGCTTAACTTGAAAGCTAAAGAGCTATGTTAAAAATCAAATGGTTTACAAATGCACAGTACAGTATCTACTGAAATGCTTTGCAGAATTTTGTCAGAACATAACTGCTACACAAATAAAAGTGTAAAATACCCCAGATGCAAAGTATCCTCTGACCTCTTTTTTGTCTAAAGCAGCATACTCAGCTTCAATGCTTTCAGCTTCAGGATCACGTGAAAATACCATTCGAGATTCCAGGTTAAGAGCCAGCTCTTTGTGGTGTTGTTTCTCTGCACAGTCACATGGGGTATCTTTATTTTCATTTTCTGCAAACAAATCTCCACCATGTTTTACTAGAAGCTGAAAAGTAAAATGGCAAAGTAAACAGTTATTAATTACCAACTCTAACAATACCCTGAAGAAAAGACATGTCAGTTAAGAAGAGAACAACAAAAAAAAAAAGAACAAGGAAAACAGAAAGAAGAGACAAATGTAATAGCAATGGTCTTTGGGAAACAAAGATTCTCTATTGTTATTAAATAAATTACTGCTTGATTTCAAACATAATCATACCTATATCCATCATAATTCCATGGAACCACAAAATCTCATCAATATGTTACAAGGCAATGCTGTACAATAAGTTTCTCTTAGGTGTTAAACACTAAAATTCTGCTCTACTGATACGGTACAGTGCTCCATAGAAAATAAGGGGGCCTGAGATCATCAAGCACCTGACAAGACGGATACACCCTTAAATATTCTTTATATATGGGTATAACTCCACCATTCTCCCCAACACTGGTACACTGGTGGTGACAGAAAATAGGAGAATCCTTGGGTAGGAGGGAAGGCGGGGTACCAATTCACAGGTAATACATAATGCTATAGGTAGCCCTACCTTATTTTTGAGGACATGAGAAAAGTGAAATGAAGTAATTCTAATACCATCTAGTATTGTGCCGCTTCACCAACTTTGTCTTTTGCCAGTAACCACCCAGAAATGCAGTCTCTAGCCAATAAACACTGATTGTGCTGCTCTCATTACCTTGCTAACCTTGCCTCCTGCTATAAACTGAACTGATATAATCAAGGACAGCAAATGCCACTGATTTTAAAGGCTAACCATGGACCATTTTGCTGATTTATTATGACATCTTTACAACATGTGCTAAACTTCTAATGATGGTGCACCCAGGACAATCATTCACTACTGAAATGATTCATTTTATTTCTAAATAAAACTAAAATCTATAAACATTGTCTTGCCTTCAGACCACAATGGCTGTTAATGACACTATCCAGTATTTCTAGGCAGAATATTTTGAAACTCAGCTTCTAATTTTTACACTTCTAAAAAAAATACAGTTTCCCCCAGATGATCTGTTCTCCACATAAACCTTTTAGGTCATGACCAGTCACTTCTTACTTTTCTCTTCAGCAGATTTTATATCCTTCACCTGTCACTGTAAAATACAGAACGTATTTTACAAACCTGGAATCATTCTTGTAGATTCTTTGGAAACATTCCCCACATTCTTCAAAATAAGAAGAAATGCAAACCCCAAAATACCACAAACCAGTGCAATAACAAGATTCATCTGGGAGGATATTCATGTAATTGAATATGACACTGTATTTTATCTTCATAGCAGAGTATCAGGCAGAAATAAAGATAGTACTAGGATAATTTTCAAGATACCCAGCCTACAGTTACTTTGTTCTATCTACATTTCTTAACATCACCAAAACTTGGTTAACTTGAGTTTCACATTCTGTCTGTACATGATAAACTCTAACAGAAATTTAACTGAGGCAACTAAGACACCTTCTGAAGAAGAAAAATAATAAATATGCTTGAAAGAACACTCCATAGACCTATGCAGATCAAAATCTAGTCCACAAGATGAGGAATATACAAATCTTCAAGTTTTTAATAATGATGCCATATTTCTCTGGAAGCACTGCTAAAAAGGCTTGTGTTTTAAAAGGAGATTAATTATTTAAAGAATCACATTAATAATTTAAACAACCACAAAAAGGCCATTTAATCTGCCAAATATACAATGATAGAGTGGAATATACCTGCATAACCTATTCAGCATGAAAGTTAAGTCTTTTTTCTATTCAACATTTTGAGGTAAAGGCAATGATTTTGCTCAAACTACCTTTAATACTGGGTTCCACATAGCTGTTCTGCTCAGAGGAGAAATTTAACACATGTGAATGGAGTAGTATCGAGACCGCACATTTGACTATCAACTCTGAACAAATCAGCTGGTAGGTGGTTCACCCACAAGGGACCATGTTTGTTTTTCCTTTCTTTATGTGTGTGTAGTGTGGACAGGGGAAGATATGCGGCTGGGGCTTTCCTGAAGAGTTACAGAAAAAGGAGACAATTAAAGAGGGGTGCTGCTCTGAAGTGACAGCAAGCACAAAACTGGCCAAAAGGTGCTCCTGGCGTTCTAAGTAACCTTCAGTTTACTGGAGAAAAGGAAGATGACTTGAGGATTAGGCAATTCCATTTTTTACCTCTTCTTGTTTTATTAAGGATTTTAATCCTCAAATACTTACAGGAACAAAGAGATCGTTGTTAAAATCCTTCACCAAGCTCTGTTTCGGGCTTTTCCTAATGTAGTGTTCTTATTCATAAACCTCTTCCTGCTGAAGGAGTTAGAACGACTACAGACTACACTGGAGGACTTAAGATATCTCAGATCTAATTTTAGGATCCAAGCTCCTCTACCGTATGGTAGGGCACATAACAAAGTTTGAACTTGGGGGTGTACTCTATGTTTCTAATGTAGAAACCATGACTAGTTAGACTACATAACTGTGTCCAAACTCTGGCAAACAGCAATCCCTGTGGATCAGACTGTAAATTCTTCAAAGACAAACTGAAAGCAAATTAGAGTCAGAAATGGTTTAGTCAATTGATCAGTACATATTGTCATAACATAACCAAGCTTATATAATTAAATGGGCAACTAGCAGTCTAGTAGCTGGATTCATCTAATGAACTGCATCACAGACAGTGAGAAATAGAATGATAATTTGTGAAGAAACACAAACCATGAACTTTCATGATGAGTTTGAAACCAATTGATTTTACAGTCTGCAGTTAAAAGCTGCAGACCAGCTTCAGAACCACAATTTACTCTGCAGCGACTGTGATTCTTTATGACATTGTAGCCTGCCTATATCTTACTGTGTAAGCCCATTTGCTTCATGCTCTTGAAATTGGAAGTTCTGAACAACTGTGTCTACTTCTAACACCACTGTATAGCCCCATCTGGGGGCATGAAGGCAGAATGATTGAGGCAGAAGACTCCTTGCTCAAATCCCTTTTAAGTCTGAAGTCTAAGTTACCTGGGGATCTCAAGTATAGAGAGAGAGACAGCAGACAAAAAGAATAAGAATTTCTGTGGATAGTGCAATTGTTCTTTTTTTTTTATATATATATATTGATATGGGTCCAACTGTAAGCACTTTATGAATCAGTGTAAGAGACACAATACTTCACAAATACGAGTAAGCAAGCTTGTAAATACCAGAAATTGAAATACATGGGAAACTGGTAATTAAACTTTTCTTCTGTTTACCATTCCTCTACCAGAAGCAACCATTCTCATGCCAAATAATTTTATTTGTTTGCCACCAACTTTCCTCAAAGAGGTTGTTAAATGCTAAGTCCTGATATCTCCGATTTTCTGACATGCACATTTGTCCTCTAATGTACAATAACGTTTGAAAGCAAATGGATCTTCTTGAGGAAGGCTAGATAGAACAATTGTGTCTGAAAACCCCTGTAGCCAGTCAGGCAGCTGGATTAAACAAGTGGTATTAAAAAAGAGAACAAAGGAACAGTTCATAGCCCTTTGCAATTAATATTTTTGTTTGCTTATCAAATCTAAAAAGAATTAAAAGTTGACAGTAAAGATAAAAGCAGTATTAACATAGACCTAGGAGACAGCCTGGTATTTGTTTACAAATCAATCACATCAAAAGAGGCACTAAATCAATTGTATAACCATACAAATAAAGAAAGATTCATTCTAGCTGATAGGAAGAACAAGGCAGTACCTGTGTGTAATTCAGTTACCAGGTACATAATTAGCTGGGTCTGAGTACAATTCAGCTAGCAAAGATTGCACAGTGACTTGCCTCCCTGGTGAAAATCAGTAAGTGTGTAAATAATTTCTAGGGATGTGTTGAAGACAAACTGTGAATGTGGGGCTTGCGGAGCTGTAACAACATGGTGCAGAGAAGAGAGAAGATACAGGGGCAAGATTCAGGCTGTGATACTGGAGGTTAAGTATCAGCATCTAACAGCAGCACCCTCTTAACTCGTCTCAGCACTGAGTAGGGGACCAGAGAGAAGGAGGCTTATGTTATAGC
The DNA here is from genome assembly GCF_949628215.1 of Phalacrocorax aristotelis. Lineage (NCBI taxonomy): Eukaryota > Metazoa > Chordata > Aves > Suliformes > Phalacrocoracidae > Phalacrocorax > Phalacrocorax aristotelis. Next base: position 26,241,924 of record NC_134277.1, on the reverse strand, counting down.
ACAGAAAATGGCATAAGGAAGCTGAGTTTCCAGTCATTAGAAGCTCAGAAAACTAGGAAGGATGACCTTTATATTAACAGAATGAAAGAATTATTGGCTATTAGAAATAAAAAGACACTATCTGAGCTTTTGAAGAGGAGGCTAATGAAGAACCAGAAGATAAAGAGTATCCAGTTTGAGATGGTGCACAGGTAAAGCTGGGGAATTGAAATGACAAATTTTAAAAGAGAATTTTCAGACAATATCTGGAAGCTTGACAGAATACAATCAGTGTAACAAAGTAATACCGCAGAACATATGTTAGAATCAGAGTTCATAGTATTTGAAGGGTGGTGCTATTTACCTACCTACCTTCCTTCCCGCCCCCCCCAAAAAAACCCAAACAAACCAAACTCACAGATAAATAAACTAACTCTATCCACAAATATCAGAGAATCCCAGTGGAATAAAATTCTGGGCTTAAACAAAAAAAAGCTTTGGTGACCACCTGACCAAAACTGTAACAATAAAAGTGACATGCTGACCAAGAAGAGAAACGCTGCAAGAGCAGAAACCACAAAGATAAAGGGAACTTCCAGTCACTGTGTCTCCCAAGCATATTGACAAAATGCTATGCTAATACATGATGCTTAAATTAAAATTTCAGGCTACATAAGCAACTGAATAATAGGCAAAATAGTTAGCAAATACATGAGAGGAGAAACAACTCCTGACTTTGTCCAAAGCAGTCTACAGTACCTAATCCAAAATGTTACCATCAAAGAACCACTCAATAACAATTCCCAAAATGCACTTAGATTCACCATTCTTGCAGAAGCAGAAAAATCAATCCACTGTCTACTTTCAAAAAGTGGTACTAATTATAATCGTGGAAAAAATTATATTCTAGAAACACCAAAGGAATCTGTACAGGTAGAACAATGGGACAGAATCGTATGGGAAATAAGAAGCTGAAGTTGTGCCCAGTTGAAGAATATGTAAAGAACGAAGTCTGGAAAAGGTAAATGTAAAATCACAATAAAGAAGACTCTGAATGTTTTTTGAGCAGTAGGCCAAGTGCATTACAACTCAGAATAAATAATTTTAAAACATCACACAGTAAATCTGTCAATGTGTTTGTAAAGTTGGTCGCTGGAGAAAGTGCAAAAGCAATCTCAAATAACATAAAGCAGAAAAGTTATATGAATTGCTGGAGTCCAGATTCTCTGTGGATGTACCACACATGCTTTACAAGGGACACAAAGTAAAGCCAGTTTCAAATTGAAGTCTCGGCACAGGTTCTAGAACCACCAATAAACCAGATACTAATATAAATACCCAGCACCTGGTGGTACTTATTCATGAGTCCTAATGGAACTCAAATACAAAACTTCTGAACTATTATAATATGCAACTTATTGCTTAAATCTGTCATGGTACAATATTAGAAGGAGGTAAAAGTAACACTGATACTAAAAATAGCTCCAGAGAAAATCACAGAAGTACAGGGAGGGCATCAGTTTTTACTGCAGAGGGAGGTCACCAGTGAAGTCCCACAGATGCTGGGACAACATTGTTTAAGATATGCAGAAATTATGTAGAAAAGCAGATGAATAATGAGGTGACAAACTTTGCTGAGGATATTAAGTTAATGAGTGTAGGCTCAATAAGCATGAAGTTAGACACAGAAGAAAAATACCTAAACTTTACATACAAATGCTGAACCCTGAATTAATCATTACCGTTCAAAATACAGATCTCGATATTATAATAGACAGGCTTGTGAAAATGTTAGCTGTTCTGAAAATGTTAAATGTCTGTTCTTGTGTTCTTTAAATTAAATTACCGCACAATTAAATACCAGTCCTCATTACTTAATATAATTTAAAAATTTGATGGGAGACCTTCAAAGTCATTATGATTCCCAATTACTCATTACTATCCACTACTTTCACAAACATTAAAGTAATTTTTAATTTGTGAAAAGGTAATTATGTTTAAGTATGTTAGCACAGATGTATGGATGGCATCCTTTAAAAAGCTGGGCCCTGTAAATTAAAGACATCAAACCTGTTCTTGAAACCTGGACAGCATTTCCCAGTCTCAGCTACAGAGCAGAATAAAAAGAGCTCTAATTTTCTCTCAGGCAGTTATTTCACTCCTCTTTACATACATAGATATGCCTTTGCCTACCTTTAAAGCTTTTTCTCCAGTGTTATAATCTTGTCACTATTTCCAGTTTTTATAAGCCTACATGAGTCTTCTTCATGCTGAGGAGTTTATGTCATGAAGTTCATGTATGTGCAATCCAGCTTTTCCATTGTTCTCTACAGAGAGTGTATGTTTTGGGCTGTTCATCTTTGTAATTTTTCCAATTAATCAAAAACGATTAAAAAGTCAATTCAATATACTATATCAGACCTTTTTCCCCCAAAACAGCTTTGTGAAACACTGTGCATGTCATTTACTAATAGCAGTATACAGACTTGTGATTATGTATGAACTTTTACCTCAACACAGGTTTTCATCCCTGAGGCAGCAGCATAGTGCAAAGGTGTATTTTTTTTGTTATCAACAGCATCAATGGCTGCTCGTTCATATTGTCCTTCATCCAGCTTTGCTCCCTTCCACTTGAGGATCATTTGCAGACAATCCGCTCTTCTGCAGTCGTCTTCTGAGGGTCGTGTCAGGCGAGGATGAAGAGCTCCTTCTGAGATCATGATCTGAGGTCCCATACACAGTAAGTGCATAGATGTCTCATTGTGCACATTCCGTTTATTTGGGTTACCATCTCTAACAAAAAGGAAGGTTCTGCAAGGGGAGAAAAAAAAACCAGAAGAAAAATAATTAGCACACAATTCCACTCATTTCATTGAAGTGGGAAGGGTCTATTATGACAGCTCTCTCTTCTTCTTGCTAAGATTTTGATTAGCCATGATAGTGATAAACATTCTTAACAGATAATTTCTACTGGATAGCTCTCCTTCATTTCTCTTAGGAGTCAAGAGCCAAGATAGGGATGAATTACTGAAATACCATTAAGTACCCTATACAATTACTTTGCCAGTGTAGGACATAAATTTTAGTTGGCAAAGTTTATTCTACAATTCTGTGTTGTATTGCAATAAACGTTATTATGTTACAAGTTTGATGAAATACTTTCTTTTTTTATTCCGTGTCCTGAATAGTAGTGCATTTAGTAGTTTGCAAATAGATTATGCCAGAGCAATTTCTTAAAAGTTCATTTTCCTTTCCTGTATCTTTAGTCCGATGTCAAGGCAGTACTTCCTACTTCTTGAAAATATATGAAATACTTTTCCTGCTAGCACTGCATGCATTGAGGAAAGGCTATTTGCTTTCTCACTCTAGAATATATGGAAGTGCAATGTAATGCAAACCCTCGCCTATGAAGATGACAGAGGCTGGCAAGAATTTAAGTCTTCTCTTGAATGCTTTAGAGGAAATTCAAAGTAGACCATAAACTATGCCAGCAAAAAAGATCAGCTGAGGAATGAAAGGGAAACAACAGACTGATTCCTGGAATCACAACACTGATTCCTGACAGCTCCTGAGACAATGCAGCTCTCTGCTGCTTCTTGCCAGCAAGGAATTATAGAAGTTACAATCCAATTCTGAAATGGAAGAACTGAGACGTATCATATAAGCCCTGTGAATCCAAACTTGCTTTAGCCTTTTGAGGTATAGTAAAATAATATTTTTTTTCTTATGGGAAAGTGAATGGTAGGAAATGGCAGAGAAGGCTGGCCATCTCTTTATAGGACTGGGGTCAGAGAGACAGCAATGATGAAAGAACTCTGTGTGAAAGTAGGAAGGACAGTCCCCAGAGAGGTAATACCAGGCTAAATCAGAAGCACGGCACATATGTTCAAGAAGTCACTGCAGAAACACTTGCACTGTTCCCATAAGTCCCCTCACACATAAAACCAGTAGAAGTTACTCTTTATCTCCTCTCCAGACCGTTCCCTGACTCCGAACAGTTTGCAGGTATGAAATAAAACAGTTATTCTGGAATTATCATTAAGTCAATACAGGGGACCAGCTTCTACCCTACCTGCCCTCACCCCTAAGATTGATTAAAAACAGTTACAATCACTTTCAATTTAAAAGAGGCAGCTCAGCCACCTGAAGGCAGGCACCACCTAAATACAAAATCAGACCATATAGCTCTTGGTGAACAGGGGAGAGCAGAAGAACTTGGTAACCAAATTGACAAGAGAAAATGTTATTTACCTCAGTTATTGCCTTATGCTATTGTTACAAGTCTAAATGCTACCTCCCCTTTCCGTTGTCCCTGAATACATCCCACCAGGCACTACACAGTATGCCTTTCTCTCAGAGTTCTCCTGTGCTTTGTTCAGGACAAAGAATAATCCTGAAACTATTTTACTAATAAAGGAAGAGGCTATACAGGGTGGGTGTGGAATCTCCCTTTCAGAAATTATTGAAAACAGACTGGACAAGTATTTCAGTAGAAAAAATTGGGCATGGCTGATCTGGTTCTGCAATGGAATGATGTCTTGATGATAGCTATTTGGCCAGCTGGATTTCTGTCCTTCTTCCCTCTGAATATCTCCAAACAGTTTGAGTTCAAAATGAAACTTATTACCAAAATACTGTTCTTTTAAATAAGTGGTAACAAAGAATTCAGAGGAAAATATAAAAAAACCAGTCTCCTCTATGCTGCCCTATTTTGGCAGCAAAAATGTTCCTTAGAGAAATCTAGATGCATTTGTTAGGAAATATGAATATGCCAAACTTGAGATTAAAGTTGTTGCCAAAAAAGTGATAGCACACTTTGTTTGGTTGGGTTTTTTTTTGTTTTCAGAGCAGAGGGGTTTAGCAACATGGGCAAAATGCTTCACAACCAATTATGTGACTAACCAGTATCAAACACTATTGAAAATGCATTTACTTGTTTGAATTGGCTTTACAGAGTATGAAACCAGGGACAGGGAGAGGGAGGGAGAGGGAGGGAGAGGGAGGGAGAGGGAGGGAGAGGGAGGGAGAGGGAGGGAGAGGGAGGGAGAGGGAAGGAGAGGGAAGGAGAGGGAAGGAGAGGGAAGGAGAGGGAAGGAGAGGGAAGGAGAGGGAAGGAGAGGGAAGGAGAGGGAAGGAGAGGGAAGGAGAGGGAAGGAGAGGGAAGGAGAGGGAAGGAACTCACTGGGGGATGAGGAGATTAATTTTATAGAGGCATTTAGATATGAGAATACTAGATGTCTTATATACAAGGTTTTGCAGGTACCCACTGCAAAACCTGGATATAGAAAACACAAGGCTATATCTATGTCATCTTGGTCTCGGTGAGATGTAACTTTGGAGACTCACTAAAACCCGAGTTTCACTATTTTTGCAAGAAATTCTGTTTTATGGTACACCTGTATCTTTTCTTCTTTTAACTCCCTTTCACAATGTAATTTGTTATATTTTTACTTCAAGTAAAAATCACACCCAACTTAGCTTTCAATGCATTTATAAATTGCAGTATAAACCGAAAAACGTAAAGTTCTTCATTTTTCAATGCAAAGTCCTTAAGTCAAGAATCAATAAAGGGTATTTTTAAAAATTTTGTTATTCCCTCCTCCCTCTACGCATGGCATTTACTATCCATATGACTCCTAATGTTCCATCCCAAAACTCTTGCATCTTCCTTAAGAAAAAGATAGAGATCACAGCACTGGGAAGAAAGAGGCAGCGGCTAAAGATTGTAAGATATCATGTGTGGCTCCCTTTTCAGTAGGTTTTAAAACTAGATAATACTGATGTTCAAAAGTCAGTAGGCCTCGCTATTTTTAGCTGACATCTGTAACACAAAGTTTGTAAAGGTAGCAGACACCTGTTACCTTCAGATTTGCTGTGGAATGAGTAGAGAAGAGAGGGTGATAAAAAAGGGGCCAGATCCCTTCTGCAATCACTACAGTGGACTGCGGTATGGTACCAGAAGTACCATTTTCTTGAATGCAGAACCGTTCGGCAGGAGTCCTGGAGGACATACAACTGAGGAAGTATTGAGATTAAAGGCCTCAACTGGCACAAAGGTAAAGCACCAAGCTTGTGGTATGAAGCTAACAGAAACAATTCAGTATTGCAAAGAGGATGGACTTCGTCTTTCTCATCAAGTACCTGAACTCTATTCAGAGTTTGTGTTTAGACTGTATAACATGCTGGATGGGTGCACTAATTAGACCTGCATATTTTGTATGTCAGGAGAGTCCTTTAGGTATTCGTTAACCACATCTTTTCCTCCCTCTTTGAGCTGCTTTATATTCCATATACTGATTCCTGCTACTTTGCTAATTCAAAGTAAAATGTTACTTTAAAATTCAGTGAAGAACTTCTGCGGTTTCTGTATGACACAGAACCAGGGCTTGAAGTTTTTTAATTGCGAGAAGACCTTAATTGTCTCCTCTCAAACCAGATGAAGTTTCTCTAGTATCTTTAGCTACCTAATCATTATCTACTACACTTGATAATATTATAAGGTACATTTCTATTGTCAATATTTAGCTCTTTATCATAAGTGGAATTCCATGGTGTCATATTTTAAAGCATGTGATTCACTCCTGAATCAGGTTACAGTGCATCTGATTTCAGAATAGCACAATGTTCTTGTGGTGACCCATGAAAGCCATAAATCAGACACTTTTTCTTACAAAACAGTATTTTACATACAAACAAAAATATTCATAATCTCTGCTAATAGCAAAGTTAACTGAATCGTATCAATTAAAAAGACCATCCTGCCTAAGTTCATCTCCTTCATTTTTTAAAAACCTTACTATATGTTTCCCAACAACTCTGCTGAAAATCTCTTTAATAATCCCAGACTATGAGATTCCATCCCTATTTGACTGACTTTATGCTGTAATCTATTAGTTTTCCATTACTAAGTTTTATCTAGGTTTATAGAAGAACCTTTGTAGAAGACACAAATGCTGAATGGATACAAAAGCTCTCCTATAGCTCGAGGTAGATATTTTACCTTATCCGTAACAGTTCAGTGATGAGATGGTTCTGCCCTAGGCTGAAACTGTACATAAAAGTAGAATTTGAAGGCTGCCAAACCAGTACCCCTTTTTAAACCCCAAAATTCTTTCTAAAGGGTTAAACAATAGTTTAAAAGGTAGGTTTAGTAGTAATTATTAGTTAAATTTCTTCCACTGTAAAATTAAGCTTTTGTTTTAAGAAGTTATGTATACATTAATCTAAAATAAGAAGTGCTTATGACCTGCCTGCTTGCAGATTCTCTGTTCTTAAACAAAATATAAGGGCACTTTTCTGTATTAACCAAATGATTAAAAGCTCTAGGATGGATTTAAATCTTTTAAAGTGTCATTGTGCTGTTTTGCTATCACTTTATAGTGTAGAGAATATCCCTACTCAAGTAAGTCTATCAGCAAGGTAGATTGTCATCCCCTGCAGCAAGAAGTATCAGCAGATACATCCCTAGTAGGCTATTCCTTTGCCTAAGCTCAACATTTGCTCTTCTGTCAAAGTTACCTGCTAAAAAATTGTCCAACTATAAATATGTTGAAAACTTCAGTAAGAACCATATGCAAATTTTCACGAACAATTTTGTGACATTTGTAAAAAAATGCTGTTGGGCTTGGGGAAACACTAGGTTTGGTTACTTGTTCTCCTTGCTTGTCACTCAGCTCCTGTGTCTCATAAATGCATGTGACAAACAGAAGAGCTGCCAAAGGCAATGAGCACCTCACTCTGGACACGTAAATGGGCTTCCAAGTGCCACAGTATTCCCCCTTTTTCTGTCCTTAATCTCTTCCGAAAGTCAAAGGATCAGCTCTTCAGTGCAAGGGGAAGTCAAGCCAACGCTGAAAAGCCCAGATGAACCCATGACTTGAAGTTCAAAGAGGATAATGAATGTCCAAAAAAGGGTAAATGAATACATTTTACATCCACAAATTCACTTTTCGACAGGGCCTCATTTTTACCACTGGCATTTGGTGCGTAAGACTTTCACAGAGCAGTGCTATAGACCCCTGCAATTTGGCTCGCAACTTCAGAGGTACAAAAAGCAAAATTTTGCCTGGAAATGTACTGATAGGGTGAAAATATGCATTGCTTATGGGAAATACCACTTAACCACAAGGCAGCCAGACTTTACTCCAGTTGCAGTTTCCAGATTTTGCTTAAAGATGTAGCTTTTTGTGGAATCCAAACTTGAGGTGACAAAAGCATGAAAAAAGTGTTGAAAAAAGTGACAAAAAAGAAAAGGCTGTAACATTCACACCTACCACTATCTGTATTCGCAGAAAAGCGGCAAGAGACTCAAGATCACAAGGCTGTGAACTTGAATAATAAACAACTGGCACATTCCCTCACTCTGGGAAACTGACATCAACACAAACATTTCTTCAGGTTTTAATAAAATCTTTCATGTTTGGGGCAAGAAAACCACTATATTTACAGTCTCTCTTCTTCACTCTAAATAAATCCTATATATTTACAGCTAAGTGTATCTCTACACATGTATATACATGTATGCATATAAAACCATATGAAAACGTACCTATGTATAGAAAAATAAAGCCAGACTAAAAACTAGCATAAAATGAAATTATAAGTGTAGTTCTGATAGCTGGAGACTAAAGCATGTCTGAATTGGCTCAAAGACTTGCTGATCTTCGAATACAAAGCACTTACGTATACAATATAAACAACATGGCAAATTGCACCATTGCTTTGAGCAAGACAAGTAAGGTACTAGAAAAAGGTAATCTGCAGCAACAAGGTAAACTGATCTGCACAGGGTTCCCTTCCACAACGTCCCCTCTGGTCCTTGGGTTAGTTAGCCCATGTAAGTCCAGCTCGCTATTAAAAAAGTTACACTGCAAACTCCAGTGCACAAACTTAAAGCTCACAATTTTTTGAATTAAGTATGGGTAAGCCATAAGTTACAAAAACATACAGAAGAGCCAAGCCCTGTTACCCAGTAATTCAAAACTCATATGCAATAAATTAATTCATGCAATTATTGAATCATTCAGCTTCCAACACAGTAGGTCAATACCAATGCACTAAAACCTTGAATAATCATGGTTATTTCATTAACTCAGAGTACTCTTTCCTCCAAATGTACTATGACAAAATAACCACAGTCTAGTAGCGAGCACTTGAAGAAATCTTTCTAGTCATTACTGACTGCTGTACAGGAGTATGAGCTGGTTTAAATAATTTTGTGAAGAGTATTATTATTTACCTGATGTTGAAAGCCACATCTAGTAGAAGTAATTATTGGGGTATTTTTTTTCATTATATAGTGCTAGAAAATGCTTTATTATACTTACAGTTTCTTCTCTGTTTCATTAAGATTCTTAAGCTTCTCATACAACCCAGGAATCTCCTGCATGCAGCAAAAACCTGGGCAGGAGACAGTGACTGTTTCTATTCGAAGATAAAGAATCTGCTGACAGACCATTAACTATTTATCAAAGAAAAAACACAGACTACTATCCTGACTTTTTATAAGCCTTAAATTCAATTGGCCCCTTGCCTAAGAACTGTTACTAACACTACCGGCATTCCCATGAACACTAGTAATTTCCCGCCAAAGTAAGGAGCAAGGTTATACCAGTGGCAATTTGGGATAACAAAGGAAGCATCCGAGACGATACCAGCTCCACAGCTGATATAAGTCTGTGAAGAGCTAATTCTTCCTTCTGAAATTTGAAGTCTTCACAGACATTTCAAAATCCCTTACATCACGTACTCCACTCTGGCCCCCAGTTGTGTATTTTTCCTAAACGGAAATGCCTCCCATTTGTTCCCATTCATAAGACTCCTATCAAGTACAGCACATCTGGCAAAATGGGTTAAATCTATTTCCTGGGTAATCAAACAGTTTCTGCAGATTTTCAGAGAAAACCACCAATTTGCGAACAAAGACCACACTATGGCACATATGAATGATGTCTTTTACTTAGAGCAATCTAAGGTTCAAATGGAAATCTTTGACTCTGCCAACATATGTTCTTCTGGGCCTGTTTCACTTACGGACTTAATGTAATGTTCAGTACAAAAATAGGGCCTAGAACACAACCACTGTCTTCACTCGCTCCTAAATTCGTTCTAAAAAGACTTAGAATCTTTTTCACTGTATTGCTGTCCTTTCACCTATGGTTTCCCCAAATAGCTTGTTTCCAAAAGACTATAAAGGTAGGTCAGCACCTGGGTCTGATTTCCAGTTCCGGACTGACTCATGTTAACGTAGTAACTCATCACCTAAAGACACCTAAGAAAGGTTTTATACAAATATGCATCAATAAAGAACTTGCTATTCTCTTTACTAAAAAGATGCAAATAGGTTGAAAAGTTTCTTTGGTTTAGTGGTTTTGTGTCAGCTGATATGATTAAGTATGACCTTCTGTAGATAGATAGTAGTCTTTGGCTTGGTACAACACAAAAACAAGAGGGACAATGTGCAGGAGTGGCAAAGGGACACAAGTGAATTGTGGAGCACAGATCCAAAGATAGTGTACACTAAAAGTGAAGAACACAAAACTTGGTTAATCCTCACATTTGTTACGCTGTGGGCAAAAATAGTCATGCTTTATATATGGTCCCTATATCTGTTAGGAGGAACAGCAGAACCAAAACACAGAATTAAACCATTCCTGAGGCAAAAAGGTATCAATAACATCCTTAAGTTATCCTTAATCAGAAAACTATTGTATTTATTTATGAGCAACCTGAGCTTGGCCTTCCCTTGGACAGTCAGGAATACTGTTTCCATGATCCCATGCCATGCCTGGCTTCTATTTCAATATTCTGAGTGAGATTTCAAAAGAAAAAGAGCTGAGTGCCAAATCAGAAGTGGCTTCCACTGGAGCTGGCTGCTTACCAGTAGCTTTTGAGACTTCTATTATGCAAAAACTGTATGATTTCCATCTCTGTCTCTGGCCCTTTCTTCTATACATTTCTTACAGCTAGAATCAATTCTCGAACTTAGGTGTCATCCTCCCCGCCTTCTCTCCAAATCCCTCCTTTGAACAGCTTTTTCTGAAGAGACTACCCACACTGAATTATCTTCTCAGACAACTGTGAGACTATTATTTTTAGACTAGTTTCAAACAAATGTCAGATGAAATAATAGGCATGAAACTACCAATGAGTGGGTTCATCTCCACCATTTAAACACAGAGCTTTGGATTTCTGTGCAGGGACCATTATCAATGTATCAGCTTGTAAATCACCTAGCAGTGTATGACATCTAGTGTTGACATTATTTATATAGCAATAATGATGAAACATAGCAAATACAGGCTTTGCATAATTTCTATCCTTTCTGTTTCTTAAAAACTATGAATGTTTTACAGACATTGTCTCATCTTCCTCTATCCCTCTTTCCAGAAAAATCTTTCAGTCTATATGTTGCTTGATCTTTAATGACACTAATTTTTATTTTCCTTAAATGTCTCAATGAAGTAATTTTATTACATTTAAATTGAAAAAATTTACAAATTTAAAAGATCAAATCATCCACAGTCTATATTTTGGCCAAAAGGAAAACTGGGTTTATATACAGTGTCACTGAATGCTTTAGCTGGATATTGCATTTGGCTATAATTAATTAAATAACTTAATTATTTCTGCTAAATTTACTTCTGTTTATCAGAAACTGCAAATCTCTCAGTCCTTATTCCAGTAGCTACTGAGCCAAGAGATCTCCCTGGTAGAGAAGCCACATGTGCTTCTACCCCCACGGTGAAGTTAAGCCATTTCACACAACAATTCAGCAGTTACCAATCAACTTGACAGAGTCACAAACTCTACCTGGTAACAAAATTAGTTGAAATAAACATTCAGTCATCCTGGCTGGCAAGGACCAAAGCTGTACTCCTCTACAACCCAAATATAATTTTACTTTGCCTGTGGTAAAATGTTCACAAGGGTTCTACTAAGGAGAACAGACAACGCAGAATACCAAATTTTTAACAGTGTACTGCATTAATATATCTCATCTCACCAGTCATTTCCAAGGAAAGAAAAATAAGAACAATGCAGGGAACAGATTATTGTTTTTGTAAGAGCATTTAAACAGTGTCTAAACGTGTGCAGGGAAGAGCACTGCAACCTAAGGTTCCCACTTTTCTAAAGGGTGCAGAAAAACCTAGTAGCAAGAAGCAGCAATAACTCAACACACTCAACAGTGGCACCTGTAACTGGAGGGCAAGGCTGCGTTGTGGCCAATTAACATAGGCACCACATATATTAAACCTGTTAAGGTTAAAATAATCAGAATTCAGCTAGAAAAAGGTCAGTTTTAAGAGCTAAAAACATGGCAGCTGCCTGGCATTTGAGCTTTGCTTGTAGGTTACACTACTATTAAGATAAAGACTACCCACTGTTTTGTATTTTGTGAGGAAGTCGTGAGGAGCACCAGGGAAGCCACCTTGGGAGGCCACACATCTAGTTAGTGAGAACTGCTTTTAACAAGATTTTTGAGCTTCAGGGAAAAAAAACACAAGGGAGTTAGTCAGATAAGGGCTTGAGTTTTTCAACCTGTCTTAGCTGTACTTTAGAAGACAATGCCCAACTGGGTGACAGCCTTTGAGAAACCTAGCAAACACTATTCCTCCTACTCCATGTCTGTAGCTGCTCCTCTAAGTGTCCCCACTGTCTTCTGTTGTTGCAGTTTTCTCCACTGAGGAGAAAGTTGCAGTCTCCAGTCACAGTATAAACTTGCTCAATTTTAAAGGCTTCCTAATTTTATCATTCCTCTATCCTCTTGACTGCTCTTGAGACTGGTTATCATGAAAATGACCTTATAAAGGACTATTTTCTACCACCCAGTCACATGCTCTGCTACTGAAGTTATGGGCATTTCAATTCACTTGGTCCTCTTGCTTCTTTATAAACACTCTCACAAAGTCTGGTCAGATAATGTTCTTCATATATTATTCTCCTACATCAGATCAAAAACTCCCTTCAGTATTTCATATAACAAAGCATTTAGTAGGTGACCAAGCCTCATAACCATATAAAATAATTGATCTGAAAAGGGTTTTACAGAACCAAAGCCCAGGTATTTTTCAGCAGCTGAGCAGAACGACAAGACGACATTCAGATAAACACCAGTGTTTGCCCTTCGATGGATCCAAACACTGCAGACAATGAAAGTGAAACAGTTAACACTGCATCATAAGCAGTATCTCCCACAAGTAGCATTCATGTCTGATATTGTAAAACTGTGAAAGTGTTCAATTTACAGCTTTGCAGGTGCTTACGATTTGATTTTACATGATTTAGCATATTCTAGGATGAAATTAATCTTCTCAGCTCTGGAGATCTACTATGCAGACAACTACCACAGAACCAGTTCTTTTAGATTCCCTTTATAATCAGTAGGAAGAAACAGGCACTTCTGGCACACTATTAATTTAAAATATTTTAGGATCAACTTCACAATAAAAGGATTGTGCTGTTGCCTTCACTAACTATTCTGATTAGATCTATTACCTGGGTCTACACTGACTATAAAGGGAGTCTAGCATGAATAATTCCAATGTAGACATACTTACTTTTATGAATAAAATTAATCTTAAATAAAATTATATTCTAAATATTAAGTTTATCTGTGTAATCATTGATAATTAAAAAGAAGGTTGCTTTTTGTTGTTCAAAGTGAATAATCTAGACAATGACATTCTAATAAATTATTTGGATGAAATATTATATTGTAATATTTTAAGTTATTAAAACAGGACAGAATTCTTTTGTCTTGTGGGAGGAAGGGAAAATAGGTGGATATCTTTTGTACTAAAATGGGAAGTCAAAACTTTTAAAAACTACTTTTAGGAAAGATGCATACGCAACTATTATACCTTCAGAATGTTTTTCTCAAATGAGACATAAAATTGTTGGGAAAACACCAAACAAATGTAATAATTCAAAGAGTTACCATGAAGTCAAAAAAAAAAAAAAAAAGGAAAAAAAAGACTCCTCCAGGATTTCTGAACAAGCTGCTGAAAATGTCCATACATTCAATACAAACTTCCTTACACTGGGATCCTGTTTTTTTGGTTAATAACTCCATGTTTTTCCCATTTGCACTTATTAGACGAAGAGTTGCTTTTAACCTTCTTATTTTTCTTTTGCTCACATTTATATTGCAAGTACAGTTAGGAGAGTAATTTAAATGGGAACACTAGTCTTACTGGCAAAGCACTGAATAGATTTTCAGAAATTTTACAAAGAAAGAATATATTTTGTAGCACCTTTCTGAATATTTCAGCATGAATGATTTAAGTCAATTTGGATCTCTAAGTTTAAATATTTACAGAACTTCTGTCTCGGTCAAAACAGTGGAGAGTAAAGTAGCCTTGTTTTTATTTGCATCTCCAGCAAAAACCCCCCAACATTTGAAATTCAGAGTAGCTTCAACCTTATCAGAAAATATTCAACTACAGCACCTCTCTAAAGCCAGAAGATCCACACAGACATTAACAGGGTTTTCTTTAATACTTCTCCCCTGCAGCACAAAAATGCCCTAATAACCTCTCAACTTGAGAGAAGTCATGTTCTGAAAAACAGTCGGCACATATCTCCCTCCAATATATCCAAAACTAATTTTCAACATGACTGCAAAAGGAATAAAAAACAACAAAACCTGAGATGGGAAGAGACAGTCCCAAAAGTGCTGTGACCAATGCAATGTTCCCTCTGACATCAAGAAATTCTCTGTCAAATTCATCCTATATAACATATTGGTAATCTCAATACGCTTATTTTGATTGCATTACAACTGCTTAGCCCCTACTGAAACCCCTTAAACAGCCATAAAAACTAGGTAAAACAAGACAAGACTGTAGCCTACATCGACCTGAATTCAAATCACCACTACTTTAATGTTCCATCATTCTACTGCAGTGAAAAATACTTCCCAAATTATAGCAATGAAACAAGAAATGCTTCCCATAGCCAGATCCTGAGCACATTTACCAATGTTTCCCTCTGGCTATCTTAGCTATGCCTTCAATGCCAGAGGTCCTTTACTATTATTACTGACAGGCAGGTATCAAGAATGCTAAGAAAAGTGGGGAGTTTTTTTCAGTTTCAGCATTCTTCTCAATTTCCAGAATCTTCTGTAACTGGAAACCTTTGTTTCTCCTATTCTAGAAAAAAAATCAGCTTCACAAACCCATCTCGTCTCCCCACAGCCCCATGTTTCTACCAGCTCCTCCTCCCCCCTCTTCAGCCCAGGACCAGCAGCAACTGCTATGAACAATCCATTTTTGGCCTGAGTACTCGCAAAGTGCTCAGACGTAGCAGTATGAAGCAACAATGAGGAAAATCTGTCATTGATCCAAAAAGCTTCCCAGCAAAGCTACAACACTGAAGTCACACCACAACATATATTGCGCAGTAACAGCTTATCTAAGATGTTTTTTTCCTTTCAACAAGTAGCGTCCTCATGCTTTCCAGCCTTTCCATCTCAGCCACCCTCTGGAAAAGCCTGTTCTCTTGTCATGTTTCAGGAATTGTTCACCAACAGCTAGACCACAGCGAAAAACTTTCCAAACTTTAGGATTAGGCGAAAAAAGTCTGAGGGCATTGGAGATGCTTGATCATCTGAAGACTGTGTTTTCTAAAGAAAACAGATTTTTTGCATGCTCTTTCTCTGTAACATTTTTACACCCATTTAGTGAATGAAATTTAAACTAGCCTCATTTAAACTAGACCTTCATTTATAGGGAATTGTGATACATGTTTATAGTGGAATAAGACCAATCTGTATGTTGTACAAGGCTCTCAAAATCCATCTGAGTGTTATCTTTTATTTTTTTTATGTTTCTGAGCGCAATGTAAATTTTTTTCTCTTACTTCCAGAAGTCTTACCTATCACCCACTAGAGACCACTTATTTATTAGCTTGCTGTGAACACAGTCTGAATAGTGACATCAATACAGTTTTGTAACACAGAGATGACATTTCTGAACTAGAGCTGTTAACAACCAAGGCAAACTTCTCTCGGCATTAGTGCTGAATCTAAGCACTACCAGCAGATGTCTGGAGACCGTAGCAGAAAATCACTGAATAAATCACACTCAAATTGTTCCTGTGGTATTTACAATAGAGTCCAATAATAAAAACTTGAAATGTTTAGTTCTTTGCTTCCAATATGGAAAGCAACCCTCTCATGTTTTCTGGAGAGGTTTCAAGGCACCTTTCTATTTTTTACTAAAAGGCTCCAGACTGTTAGGGGTTGACAAAGACAGTAGCCCAGGCCACTTATCCTACTCACTGGCTAGTCCAGCTTGGTATTCACTAGCCATTATGCACTGATGCATGTCCTGACATATACATGCACTCTAGTCTCTCCAGCTGCTGGCACCCCAGGCTCAGGGACCCCTCTGTCCTGAGGTCCCCCCTTCAGTTGCTGGTACTTAGACTTCCATACACAAACATTCACACAGCAGAGTCCCGTTACCCAGGAAAATAATTACCAATAGGGTTTAATAAATAGATAGAACAGACTGCGGTGACCAAGCATGGTCAGACAAACACCATGGTCTGACATGCCACCCATTTCCACGTAACTGGCCCCTTTTAGCCCCTGCTCTATTGTCCCAAGTGTGTTCCTCCCCAAACCACCTTGATCTCTGTGGTGGGTTGACCTTGGCTGGCTGCCAGGTACCCACCCAGCCACCCTCTTGCTCCCCCACCTCAACAGGGCAGGGGGAGAAAATATGACAAAAAAGCTTGTGGGTTGATATAAGGACAAGGAGATGGCTCATCAATTACTGTCACGGGCAAAACAGACTCAACTTGGGGTAATTAATTTATTGCCAATTATTAACAGGGTAGGATTGCGAGAAAAACGAAACTGAAAACACTTTTTCCCCCATTCCCCCTTCTGCTCACTCAGGCTCAAATGCACTCCTGACTCCTCTACCTCCTTCCCCACTGGACAGCTCAGGTGGATGGGGAATGGGGGTTGTGGTCTGTTCATAATGCTTCATCTCTACTGCTCCTGCCGCTGCTCCCCTGCTCCAGCCTGGGGTTCCACCCACAGGATACAGCCCTTCCAGAACTGCTCCGATGTGGGTCTTTCCCATGGGCTGCAGTTCTTCATGAACTGCTCCAGCATGGATCCTTTCCATGGGGTGCAGCCCTTCAGGAATGGCCTGATTCGTCGTGGGTCCCCCACAGGGTCACAGGTCCTGGCAGAAATTCTGCTCCTGTGTGGGCTCTTCTCCAGAGGCTGCAGCTCCTGCCACAAGCCTGCTCTGGTGTGGGCTCTCCATGTGCTGCAGGTGGGTATCTGCTCCACTATTAACCTCCATGGGCTGCAGGGGGACAGCCTGCCTCACCATGGCCTTCATCATGGGCTGCAGGGGAATCTCTGCTCCAGTGCCTGGAGCACCTCCTCCACCTCTCTCTTCTCAGGCCTTGAAGTCTGCATGGTGCTCCCTCACACATGTTTTTCACTCGTCTCTCACAGCTGCTGTATACAGCATTTTTTACCCTTCCTTAAACATGTTATCACAGAGGTGCCACCAGCATCACTGATAGACTCAACTTTGGCCAGTGGTAAGGTGGTTTTGGAGCTGGCTGGAGCTGGTTGTGTGCAGCATGAGCAGCTCCCGATCTTTCCTGACAGAAACTATCCCTGCAGCCCCCTGCTACCAAAACCTTGCCAGATAAACCCAATACAATCCCTTCTGTAGACTCCTCCTGACGTGTCACAGCTGGGGCATGGGGTGGACAGCTGTCCTGTGACAGCCCTGGAGCAGGGGGCTCCTCCCTCTGATGAGCTTGCCATGATCCCGCACCACTCTGCTTCTGGGCTCCCCTGTGCTCCTGGGAATGAGCCCTCCATCACACAACCTCACCTAAACTCTTACTATATAACTGTACTAATTGGACAGAGAATATGAGATATCTGTCGGTTTCGGTGAACTGCTGAGCACTATGTAATAACTTCTGGCAACTTCACGCAGTGCTTTGAAAAATCTTGTTTGTGCTAATTAGCTGTGACCAGTGATTTTTGGTTTTTAAACATTAAATGCTCTGTTAAAACAAACTGATCTGTCAGGTAAACATTATTTAGGGTTGCAGACCAAATAAAAGTTACATATTAACTGAATGCCTAACTATCTTCCATTTTTTATTTCAACATTTCTAATATGCCAAAGCTTTCTATGAGACTCATGAAAAATTACCTCTAGAAACAACCCTAGTATTTTAACACACTCTTGCTGAATCTTGTGAAGAGAGAAGAAATGAACAGCAAATTTTCAATTTCTTACAGCTCGATTACACACTAAATCCAGTGCCTGAGCTGTAGATGCTGCGTGAAAGGCACAGCAGCCGGATGACTCAGACACCTGCTGTAAAACAGCTGTGCAATTCAAAATTGTTGAGAAAGTTTCGTTGGCTTAAGTTTCTGCCAGTAGACTTCACGCTGGATTATACAAAGTTTGTCCAGGTCAGGAATTTTGCTTTATGACCCTTTCACCTCTTCTCCAATATCCTGTTTCTTCACTTCCGAGATTGCTATACCAGGATGTCCCCAACTCCCTTTCACTGAAAAATGGGTGCCCATGCTTTCACTGTGTCTTTGGACAGTCACCGCCAGCCATACATCTGGTAACAGGGAGTTTGTCCCTTTGTGTCAGTATTTGGTAACAGCATAGCCAGATAGGTTATTTCTGAACATCCCAGAATATCTCTCTTAATATATTCTGTTATGCAAAAGGTGTACTGACAACGGCATCGCACTATTCTATTTTGAGAAAATTTCACACAGTGAATCGTAAAACACATATCAGTCCATATCCACCTACAATAATAGAAATATGAGCCGATAAAGAAAGATTGAATGATATGGTATAGGTACAAGTAACATCTAGAGTTTGAACTACAAGTTAGTGTAGCTACAGATTCCCAAATGTTTAAAATGTTTAAGAGATAAATGTAAAATATCATAGTATTATCAATATCTTATCATTGTAAATTGCTCTCAAAATACACAGATTAATATTAATTTATTTTTACCTACTGTACTTCATCAGTAAATCGAAGCATTCATTTTAATATTCAATTTATTTAATCTCTGTCATATACAGGACTTTCTGTATCAAAAGGAAGAGGCTTACCTGGAAATCACTTGTGTGCTTTCTACTATCGACTTTGCAAACAGGCACACTCTAAGTCTGATATTTTTTCACTCTTACTACCTTGTGTAGATAAAAAGGCTACGTTTTTGTGCAGTATGTCTTAGAGAGGAGGCCTGAACAAAAAAAACCCTTAGAAAGACAGCAGAAAATTAAACAGCAAATAAACCACAGCAAATTACTCCTAGCAACAGTGACAATTCTAACAGTCCAGGTTTTCAGAAGCAGACTCTAGCAAACAGCACCTTCGCTATGTTTACTGACAAAAAAAGGTATTGCAAATCTTGCACTCAAACAAGAAAACAGAATGATTCTTGTTTGTTTGTAGTGTGTGCAAAATAAAACTGAGTTGTCATGTGAAACTTAGACGCTAAAGGCCCCGTGCAAATGCAAAATGTCATTTTTGAATTACCTTTTTTTTTAAACAAGAAGCAATTATTCGAGATCTCATCATAATGGTACAGTATGAATTAACTAATGGACTGCTCAGAAGTCAGTAATTATGACTCCATTTCTTTACATATGTGCAAACAATTTCAAGTGTCCTTGTTGTTTCAGTGAGGCTGTATTTTCTTAAGAGAAATGACCTGAAAATCTCAGAGAAAAAAAAATTACACAGAAAATGTAAAAAAAAGTTATGCTATTTTAAATTAAGCTTAGTTAAATTTTTCCTACAATTTAAGAATCAGGAATGGGGGAAAGTTTGGGTATATTAAGAAACAAACAAACAAAAAGATTTAGTGATGAATCGAAAACATCAATTAAAATAGAAATATAGAATACATGGTGGATAAAAATATTTAGCAAAAATCAAGATAAATGAGAAGTTATAAAGTATAAAAAACTGTTAGGTGAATCTAAAACACAGGAATAATTTATGGTGGAAGGCCAGGTAGCCAGTAAAGTTGCAGCATACAAGGGACAAAAACCATAGGCCCATCAGTAGATATAAACGCAGAGATGAAAAGAATATTAACACTAATACAGTTCGTATATATTTCCATTTTGTTTCCTAATATAAGGAAGATGATAGTTATGAAATTCTAACTTACTACCTACGGAAGACGAGGTTTAGCAATGCCTGCTCAGTACTAGCTTCATAACATACTAGACTAGAACAGCTTGTACCTGCGATGTCTGGACATGGATAAGATGTTAATCGTTAATTGATCTTAGAGCACTGACAAAAATACAGAAGAATGGAAGTAGCTAACATTAGGGATTGCCGTACAAGCTAGCTGTGGCAATAATAAACTTACTCATTATTGAGATATTAACGTTCACTGTTATTATCCAAAATGAAAAATAAAAGCTGCCTGAATAACACAAGAATAAACATATACTGTGCCATCTGGAAGTACATATAATCAATATGGTATCCAATAGGTACAGCTTTACAGATTATTTTAAGCCAGGAAAACACATCAAAAACAGTGGAACAATCACTGTTTCAAAGAACCATGGTATAGGAGTCTTCAGGAAGCAAACTAAAGTTGTCCAAGACTAATGTTACAAAGAAGGAACAAAAGTACTAAAAACAAATAAAAAACTTATACCAGTCTGTGACTACGGGCTAATTTGCATGTTTTCTATTACTGCTTGAACATGTTACAAATTCTATGTCTGCAGCACAGACACACATATGCACATTTATGCACACACACATAAGGTATTTATAACCTAGCTGACACTCTTGCATTTCTTAGGTCAGTTATTCACACCCAAGCAAAACTTCAAATCATACTTACCCCAGTATACGGTTCATTCCATGCCTAGCAGCATAATGGAGCGGCGTATTGTGCTGGTATGTTTCTCCATAAGAAGTATTTGGGTCAAGAGTTTCTTTTAGTTGAGGGTTACTCTCATATATTTGGCAGGCCAAGTTTTCATCTCCATTGATAAGAGCTTTGCGGAATTTGGTGGTTGTATTTCCCATGTTGCAATCCTAGCTATCAATGGCACTTTCTCCTTTCCCCTTCATCCACTTGTATGGTTCTGTAACATGCTTCACAGCCTAAAAAGACAAACAGTATTTCAGTTATTCTGTAAAACACTCTCTCCTAGAAGAATTCACCTAGAGCTACAGCACTGTAAGGAGCCATGTGAAGAAGTACATAGGGCCTGCAAACTCTACTCATGAATTGCTGAAGTCCTTATAGGTAAATACACAGAAGTTCCCAGTTCTTCACAGATTATTTCCCTCGTAAATTGTGCCATCTCCCTGTGCAACTATTTTCACTACCCATATTCTTTGAACATATAGAAAAGGAAAAAAAAAAAAGGCCAATATCCACCTGTATTAGAAGACAGGGATGAATACTAAATTTCCATGAATGGAAAGTGAACTGGAAATTAGAAGTGATTTCAAAACACGGCATCACCAAAGCAAAATTCTGAAACAAGGAAGTAAGGAAGTAAAATTCTTCAAAAGCACGCAAGAAAGCAGACATCAGTTTAACTTTCACCTAAGCAGGATCATGTAAAACTGTGCTTGAAACACCTGTGCTTGTGTAGGTGGGTGTAAACAGCACCCTTCTGTGCCAGCAAGACAAAAGCACATGAATACAGGTGTTGCCATGGCCCCATCTTAACAGTTCTGCTAAGCAGACTCTTCAGAAAACCCCACACAACCCCATTTTTAAAACAACACTTAGAGGTCCACAATGAATGGGTCCATACAAGCCCAGGCATTATACTGGCACAAACCAGCTTCACCTTACAAGTACTTCAAAGTACTTGCCAACTTCTGTGCTCCACAGCCTCTCACCTTTATCTTAGGGAAGGGACCAGCAGATCAAGTGGCATAAAGACAGGGCAGAGAGAGCACCTCCGCTCGTCAGATGGGCAAGAGAAGCTTATCAGGTCATGCAGTTGGAAAGAACGCATGCTGGTTTATGTCAGAGGGATGGACAGGGGACTCAGCACCAGGCTGCAGCTGGTAGCACAGTGAACCTTCTAGGAGGTCTCTTTTGTGCATGAGTCATCCCATCCAGACTGCTCCATGCCAGACCTTTCACCCCACAAAGCACACACTGGGACCTAAACATGCCAGGCACAGCAGGTTAGGAAATTGAGATTGATTATGTTGGGCACATATAATCAGGCAAGGACAGGAGCTGCTTTGTGCTCAGTACCTTATATTCAACTTGTTGGGACTACCTCAAAACTTCTGTTTCTACATTGGCTTTCCAGCGCACTTACTGGTGCCTAGACAGCATTACAGACAGAAGAAATAGAGAAATCCAAGGGGTCTAGAGCTGCAGAAAATCTAAGGGAATCAGGATGCGAATGCAATCCGTATGAAAAGGAAACCTGGGGAAGAGCTGCGATGAGATATTTTTGTTTCCCCAGAGTAGTCGTCTCATGAGCTGCTTTCAGCTACTGTTGTGAACTTATATGTCAAGTTGCAACCCAGTCCTGCTATACTTTTGCTCAGATCCCATTCTGCACGAGATCCTACCAGCGGCAGTCTTGCACTGTCTCCTCTCTACAGTTTCTCTGAGAGGCCATTTTGTGAAGGGGAGAGAAAAGACCACTTTCATCGTAATCCTACCAGTGCTATCAGGGCCGTTCGAGGAGAGCGGTGGCCTTGGTGACCTCCATTTTCATCCCCTTTTCCTACAAAACTTTGGTGGGTCAACCCTTATTTTGGAGTTGTTGTGTCCTACCTTTTGATGTCATTGTGTGAGGTAACAATGACACTGCCCAATCAGCTGACTCAATATGCTAAACATGTCGCCCATGTTCTCTTCTGTGCTCTGAGTTACCTAACAAGCAACTGTGTTAAGCAGCCAAAAGTTTCTCATAATAATAATGAAGCAGGCACTCATCTAAAAGCAAATGCACACCCTTCATGTGTTGAGTTACATACACAAACCAAAGCCCAGATTCCTCAGTCACACTAAGGACTCTGCAGGATTTTGTATTTCTGTCATCTCTATATTTTAAAATATAAACATGCAGATACTATGCAGATATAATGCAGATATAATACTTATATTATTCAAGAAAGCTATTGCATGTTCACATTACCATGTCACAGCTCTCAGTGCTGCAGATTAATATGTTTTGAGGTGCAGAATCAGCTGCATTATTCTAAATATTGGATAGTTTCAGGCTTTAATGAGACACTCAACAAAACCAAGAAAAAGTCTACACTCTTTTCAATCAACTGGCAGTTCATATTACCTTCAACAGCTAGGATTCAAAAATAACTTGAAAGAATGATTTTCAGTAAAGTTTGTTAACAAGATTAGTTTGTGGTATTGTACTCTGTCAATCCCTATCCAGCAATAGCTCTTCAGACTACAAACTAAATTAGACAAGAACAAGTGCCTGAAAGATATCATGTTCCTAGAATCTTTACAAAAATTGATAATGAAGACCCCACTAGCACTCATAATGAGAAGAAAAGCACAAAACCTCCTTCCATCATTTGAAATCAGAAGATAACAGCACAAATTGCCACACACTTATTTCTGGAAATCAGCACATGGATAGCTTGCGTCAGCTGCAGAACATGCTGCCTCTTGCCCAAAACTGGAACATTAAACAAACCTGGGTAGGGATGAGAGAGAGTGCTGAGAGTATAAGGAGATAAGATGGTGCCCTCAGGCTGTCTGAGAGGAAGCTGGGGCAGGGTGGTATTGCTGAGATGCTGAAGAGGAGATCTGCATGCATTTAGGCAGGGGTCTGGAAATGCATGGGAGAACTGAGGGTCTGTGTAGGGTCGCTCTACAGAACTAAAAAGCTCAAGTTACTGCAGTGCAGAAAAGGCAATAACTGTAAATTTCATTAATTCTATTGCACACTGAACAAACTATTTTTGATGGAGTATGGATATTTTACTTGGTAGCACAGTCTGCAACAACTAATAATATTAAAGACAGGCACATTGCTTGAACTGTTACATAAATTATCATAACATCTGGGAATTTTAGGAATATGCAGCATGTATTGTGTAAGTCACTGAACAAAACTGTGACATCTGCTCCCATAAGAAGAGCTTACAGCCTATGTGCACAATAAAGGGTTATATATGATACAGGCATGACACAGAAAGGTGAACAAAATAAAAAGAGTAAAATATTTCTCTGCATAACAGGTCTGCTCTCCAAATGAAA
Source organism: Phalacrocorax aristotelis (assembly GCF_949628215.1). Lineage (NCBI taxonomy): Eukaryota > Metazoa > Chordata > Aves > Suliformes > Phalacrocoracidae > Phalacrocorax > Phalacrocorax aristotelis. The sequence continues at coordinate 26,217,665 of NC_134277.1, read as the reverse complement.
AGATTCTCAGTCAAAGGAAAGGGAGAATTTGAAGAAGGATTATGAAACACAGCAACTATGTGGCTTTGAACAGACACAAGTGAAACTGCCCACAAAATGAAGAATCAGCATAGAAGTACTGAAAATTTAGCAAATGGCTAATGTAACTATAATCATCACATTATCATAATAAAATCTAAGATGATAGAATGGGGATAGTCCATGAAAGCCCTTCAGGTGAAGGCAAATAGCTTATATTTGGTGTGATAGCAAGAAACCAACCTCTGGAAGAATACAAGGAGAGAAGTGACAGGGTCAAAACTAACCCAGAAAACAATTCCCTACATAAAATACATCACATGAGAAACCATACTAATGCCTTTCACTTTCACACAGTATCCACAATGTCTTTCATCTTTAACACTATGACAGGCATTACCCTTTTATGCTTTGGAAATTTCATGGACCACACTGTAGTTTTCTGAATTAGGCATTAAACTTGCCAGCAGAAATACAGAAAGACAGGGGAGTAGCTGCCTCTGTACCCTGGCAGTAACAGTTGGCTTCCAGCATGTTTGGGAGTCCAGAAGAAACCAAGATGTGACAGCTGCTGCGGCTCACGACTGCCCTGCTGTAAAATATTCGAGATCTGCCCATTCAGTCTTCAGTTCATCTTTCAGCTAACAGACCAACTACATCTGCCACCAAAGATTACTTTACTTCGGCTGAAGGAGAAAAAGGACAAAATATGAGCTAATGCAATAAAGGTCTGGATCTGAAAATGGCCGAAAGAGGCCCAGTCTGCCTTCTTTGTGTTTCATTCCCCCCCGCCCTCCCCCAAGAGCTTTCCAACCCATTATAAGCTCTCAGAGGACAGTAAGCTAACAAGGCCAATTCTGAAACCAAGCAGTGATTCACAGGAAGCAAACTTGTTTCGCTCTTTCAACACCTCATTTCATATTTTTGAAGGTGAAGAGCACGTAATATATGTATTTCCTCCTAAAAGGGGGGAAGCTGGTAGCAGGGAAGAGGCCTAGAAGGCCCAGCCAGTCTACAACCTCAGGGACCTGGACTGCTCCCATGGCTGAATACAGGAGTTGCTAAAGCAGTTTCAGCAGCTCCCAGGCTTGCATGGCTAGTGTGTAGTGTCAATGTCACTGCTCTTGCTTTGCTGTTTGTATAAGCCCAGTATTTAAAATCCCTAGGCTATTTTTTAATGTGCTGTATTACAAAAACATCACAGTGGGACAAAAATAACATTAAAATGAAAAATTTCACGTCTTTTATCTGAATAAAATCAGACTTGAATAGAAATTTACAGGGCAAAAACAAGATATTTGTTTGGTAAGCAGACCTATTCACTAAATTTTCGAGTTCTGTGACAACAGATGGGCTTTATCATAGCCTTTACCGTAACCTCATAACATTTATCATAACCACAAATATTGTAACCTTGTACACCAAAGAATATAGGAAAACCTAAATGCAATGTTTGCTAATTATATCCTATATATTTCAGAATCCCAAACATTAACTATCTCATTCAAAATTAGGAACTGTGTTTACTACTCTAATATTCTCAAAATGAAGCTTCCAGCTTAAACAAAAAACGAAAATACTGGTTACACAACCTACCTTAAAGTCTAATGAAACTCAGTCAGGGGAATCACACTTCTCTGCTTTGGCAATGAACAGTAAAACTTCTATGGGCTTATTAGCAACACTGCTAAAAGCAGCACTTTGATACCATAGCTCTATAACTATTTAACAGAGATGACCACTTTCATAGAAACTTGAAGACTGAGTACAAGATTAAAAAAGGGTGGATACAGAAAAACATGGGTAGCGCAAGGTAACAATGAGATTTTGAGAGCAGTTGCACCAGCTGCCCAATTACTATTGATTTTATCATGGGCATCATCACAGAAGTTAGTCTGAAGGAGGACAACTGTAATGGCTTAATAGGATTTTAGAAGGGATTCCTCCTTTGAAATACTGCCACGGTGCTTGCTAGAAATTTATAATGAATGATAAAATATTGTACAAGTGGGATCAGACAGAACATCCTACTTCTAACACTTATTTAGGAAACACATATTGAACACACAAGTCTCACATGAGATGACGTACCTCTCAATTTACATTTGAATTGCTTTAATACCAAAGCAAAATTTCTCACTGAATGTAGCACTAGCACACAATCATACAGCAGCCATTCTATGTATTGGGGGATGAAGAAAAGAAAGGGAGACATACTGTGCTACATAGTTCTGCTTAGGAAATCTATCAAAACGGGTTAAAAAATACCCAGTTTTAACTTACAGCATTTAAGATAATGCTATATCTTTCTTGCACCAGAAAAAAAATCTGTTATCTATACAATGAGAAAAAGTCATCAATAGATCCAATCATCATTTGCAACCATTATTTTACAATGTAACACTGTGTAATTCAACAGCTTTTAAAAAAGTGTACTTCGGATTCAACAAAAGTGGTTTTTCATATAAACTACTTCATATAAAAGTACATTATTGCAGAACAGCAGAGTGAGCCAAGCTCAAAGAAGTAAGACTTTACACAGCCCCTCATAATTAAATACATTAAATACATTATTGACTAAAATTGGTGTACATTACATGATTTCTACACCCCTGGAAAGACAACTGATAATGAACTGCCTACACAAAAAGAATACAGATAAAAGGTATTAAAGCAACTTGTTTTCCAAAAGTACTTTTGCTGAAAGTACAAAATATTATATTGCATTCTGTTTCAAGCACAGTTAGCTGAAAAGGTAACTGCTTTATTTGTTTTGGATCCTGCAGTTAAACAGCTCATTTTTAAGAGCTGAGTTTCTAAAATATTTACTGCAGAGTCTGTCCTTCATTATAAGTCAATTTATTGCAGAAGGGAATCATGAACAGCTTTGTGTTCTAGGAGAAAGCCTAGTAACCTGGTATACTTCAGAGAACTATCACATTGTGATGTTGGTAATTTTAATCCTTGCTACTGGGATGGACTAACACAAATGAAGAAAGTCAAAAGTTATGTTCAAGAACTCTCAGGATACCAAGGCCTCTCCCAAACACAGCAGAAGAAGCCCTGGTTAGCGAGCCTCTTCCTCCCTTGCCCCCTCCCCTCTCTGTAAGTAAAGAGAGGAGCCAAAAAATGGCTCACTTTACCAAGAGGACAAAATTAAAAATGAAAAAATCAAATGTGCATACCTACTTTATGTATGGCTGGTAGAAAAAATTAGGCTAAAGCTAATTTTTACATGTTTACAGTAAAGATTTTTAAGATTTGACAAATTTTAATTAATGGGCAAAGATTGCTCTTGCTGGATACCTGCATCTGGAGGCACATTTCTGCAAAGTTTTAAGCAAGAAATACACTAGCAAAGCTTAAGAACCGAGTAATGGAAGAGTGACGGTGGGGGAGATTGTTTGGTTTTGGTTTGTTTGGGTTTGGTGTTTTGGGGTTTGTTTACACACTTGAATATTCTAAGGTTTGTGCCAAAAGTTCTGAAGTCATTAACATGAAATGATGAAAGCTTCTCTGCCACTTTAAACCTCTGTGAATGGAGCTTGACATTATCAAATTCAGTGTTATATTTTACACGTTAAAGTACAGACCAAAAAAATGACTGATATGCCAACGTCTCACCCTTTGTAGAATGATCACCAGTATAACATGTTATCTGTGTTTTAAATACCAAGGTTGAAAAGTCGCAATAATGTTGAGAGTTGACTTGAATAAAACATAGAGTAGGGTAGTAAAAGAATTATTTCCTCATTTATATAGTTGTGGGATAGAGAGTCTAGCATGTTATGTTACGTTACAATCTTTTTATGCTGGCATATGTACCCACAGGAAGAATGCTTAAAGTTATTGCTCAGGTCAGTAATTTGAGACTTTGGCTTACTGACTCAGGCACAAAGACTTTCATCCAGGTGGAATATTTTCTTTCAGACACACTTCTTTCACAGCTCCAGTTTGTGGAGAAAAACAGATTTTAAGCATGACTTTGGTTTTCTTTGCACTGATACACTTAGAGGGATGCAACAGGGGCACCTGCAGCAGAGACTAGAAGCATTTATCACTTTAAGGAAAAAAACCTGCATAGATGTAGCTAAAGAAATCACTATATTAATTTTGATGATGCTGTCTACAGTACTTGCATTTATCATCTAAATGAAATGTGGTAAATCCACTGTGGGGTAGGTACATACACACATGGCAGGAGAGACGAAAGGTATACAGTGATAGCTAGATGAAGACATCATCCCTGCAGATAATCAAGAAAAAAATATCCAGCGGCACAAGTTAAAAGGAGCATCTGTTTTGGTGCACCTTTTTTTTTTTTATCCTTAGGGAACAGCAGTTCAGTAAGACAGAACGAAAGAGTTATCCTGTAATTAGGCACTGGAATATCCAATAGTCTCACCTGTAATTGCAGATCACTTCATACTCATTCCAGGGCACCATGTCTTTAGAAAATTATTTTTAAAATAACAGCAAAACCCTCAAAGTTCCCTGAAGTCCAGATAACACTTTGGAGTTGTTCCCAATGCAACCGTCTGTCAAGGCCTTAATAACCTGATTTAATATGTGGTAGCTTAGTCACTGATACAAGAGAGAGATTCTTCTTAATCGTCTCTTTAGGCTCCAGTCATAAAATACAGCAGAACTCTTTTAGGCACAGCTCTTCACTCCTCAGGTAATGAAGCCTAACCAAATCTTAAATAATATAAAATTACTGTACCTAGTGTAATACCAACACTACCACCCTAAGACCTCCTCTAACTAGGTCAGAAGGTGAAGAAGCACAAAAAGAAATGTTTGACATTTTATTAGATCAAGTCAAGCTAAAGGCAGACAGGCTTGACAGTTCTGGCATTTTAATCTCAAGCACACTGTTTTAGTATAAAAAGCTCACTATAGACTGTTCCACTGAATAAAGTTACTCAGTACACTTTTGATACAGTGCATAAACCACCGTTAGTTCACTAAATGTCTATAAAAGTGACTTCTCTGCCACAGGTCAATGCTGATAACACCACTTTTTCATCAAGCAAAAGTGAAGAAATATCACCCAGCCCCTATATAAAGAAGTACCAGCAGCTGATGCCTCACAGGACAGTTAGCATCAGTGATAAACTAAAGAAATTGAACCAGAGACTGGTAATTTTCTCAACCAGTAAAATGCCTCTTATATTGGCAGCATGAGAAACCTGTTTAGGTAGTGTAATGCTTCTCTGACTGGTTTCTCCTTACCGTCATGCACACATCATCCCCAACATGTTGGCTGGGATAGAAGTCTTTTTGCAAAAAAGACTCAAACACACTTTGTTTAACCGTAAGCAACAACCCAGCTCAGTTCAGTTAAAGACAAATGTGTGCCCCTCCAAAATCAGTTTCAATAGACAAAAAGTACACAGTGAAACCACCACCAAGAGTTACAAAGCAAAGATTTACAGAGTAACGGACAGATGGGGTAAATAAACTGACACTGTATGGAGCAAAACTCCGAAGAAATTTGTGTGTTCCTTTCAGACTGATCTGCTTAGAGAAACAAGGATAAAGACAACCAGTACTGGGAGCACTGCTAGGCCATAAAGCAGGAATGAAGATGGCAACGCAAACAGCTATAGGAAACCCTATGGGGATCTTGACTGACCAATCTAAATAAGGTGCAGTGCACCTTGACCCTGGCCTTGACTGAGTCCAGGATGTATTTTTCAAGTATGTTTGCTCAGCTTAACACAATTTAGAAGCCGTGTTAAGATTCAGGTAAACAAGTTTGAAACTGCACTGCAGCCTAAAGCAAACCCTCTGGAGAGCCTCTGGTAGAATCTGGCCAGCCAAAAGCTTTAACGTTAACCTCTTTTTCAGTGGAGTTAAACTGATACAATTGAAAACAAAACTTTTTGGCTCCTAAGGCATATCCACAGACAGCAAAAATAAAGAGGATGCAACAGAGGGCTGCTCACGAGCACACTCCTCCACGTAAGACCTGAAAATCCCTTATATGTTTAGAAATCTTAGTCTGTTCCTGAAACAGAAGTGTCTCAGTTTGGGGAAGCTTTTTCATAGGGAAGAGTAGCACTTGGTAAGGTCATGCTGTTGCTGGATCCTGTAAATATGCAAAAGGCCTACATGGTGGATCTTAAAAAGTAAGGAAAGCTATTACACAAGGTCAGCCAACTGTAATCAGACCGTACATAGTAAGCATTGTTCTATCACTTTCTGAAAGCATAGAGTTGCATTTAGAAATAATGAATATCTGAAGTCAGTACATTCCAACACAAAAACTACTGGTGTTAGAAACAGCAATGTATTTTTAATAAAGTCAAAATTAAAAGGTAAGCAAACAAATAAATCTAGATTTTTCAGTGCAGAATCTCCCAAAATATCATGCTGTATATCAAATTGTCAGAGGAAAGCAACAATCACAGTATCCTATCACTGACTCCTAACTACACTATTGAGAGGACCAGTGCTCTATCCGTACACTGCTGATAGCCTGCAGGTTGCACATTCTGAATAAACTGAGCAACACTTACTGTAATTTCTCTATTATTATCCACATAACTGAAAGCACTGAAAAGAATATTACACACCATTTCAAGGACTGTGCAACGTATGTAGAGTTCCCTATTTTCACTTAAGCAAGCTATTCTTTTAAGAGTGAGAGAGTACATCCCTACTAGGTGCGTTATAATTATTTCATAAATGTCTATGGGATGAAACTTTGTAAAATATACTCTACTGACGTTACAGAGGTATCTGTTTCTATGCTATTCAAGTGGGAGGTGAGGAAAGCACATTCAACTGTCAGAGAAAGATGATGAAAAATGTTCACAAAAGTACTGGACTAGAAACAAACGCACACATACTTTTATTGGTTCCTGGAAGCATTGTTAAGTGCTGTTTTTTTTCTCCGGAAAGCTAAAAGGCAATGTGACCCCACTGATCTTTCAGAGAGATCTTGTTTTTTTTCAGATGAATGAACAAATCCATTTCCTTCTAACAAAGAGGTAATTTAACTGGTCAGCGCTCCTCCAAAGCAACACATTCATTTAAGGTCTAAACACAGAACCTAGAAGATCATTGCATGTCTAAAACCAGACATATTCCCACAGCAGAATATGTTTTCTAAACAATATTTCACAAGCCTTTTATGACATTTCTGAAAGACAACTTTAGGAACTATTTAACTTTTTCTTGTCCAAGTAGTACACATCCTGCTTGTCATGGTGCTAAGTTCCCAGAATCTCAAGAGTGATCGTTGCTAAGAATGAGCCATTCAGGTAACCGCAGTGACAAGGATCATCACTTGTACCTTATGTACACCAGAAAATTAGCAGACCCGCAATTGCTGCACTTCTGATAAAATATTTAATACACCCACTGGCAAAATTCTGACTCTGGCTGGGAAATGGCAAAAGACATACTGAATCTAATCTAACATTAGTTTACACAAACACATAACTTGAAAAAATATTTTTAACTTTTACCAGAACACCTCTGTTGAAGCATTGGGCTGTTTTTCCCACTGTGTACGAACTGCTTAATCATTTACATAAAGGCTGTGGATTACAAAATTTAATTATAGTATGTCACTTACAGTTTGTATTTATGAAGATTATTCTTGACTCTAGTATAATTACAATGAAACAGAACTTCGTTGCATGGTAATGGTTTTTGGCTTCAAGATAAATATCACACAAAAAAACCCCCAGAGAGATAGAGAATAAAGCTTATTAAAAAAACCAAAACAACCTGGGCTTGAATCACAGAATGGTTTGGGTTGGAAGGGACCTTTAAAGATCACCATGTCCATCCCCCCTACCCACGGGCAGGGACATCTTTCACTAGATCATGTTGCTCAAACACCCATCTGACCTGACCTTGAACACTTCCAATGGTGGGGCATTCACAACTTCCCTGGGCAACCTCTTCCAGGGTCTCACCACCCCCACCGTAAAAAACGTCTTCCTTATATCCAATCTAAATCTATACTCTTTCAGTTTAAAACCCTTGCCCCATGTCTTGTCACTACAGGCTTCGGTAAAAAGTCTCTCTGTCTTTCTTGTAAAGCCCCCTGTAAATATTGAAACACCACAACAAGGTCTCCCTGGAGCCTTCCCTACTCCAGGCTGAGCAACCTCAACTCTCTCAGCCTTTCTTCACAGGAGAGTTGTTCCAGCCCTCTGACCATTTTTGTGCCCCTCCTCTGGACTCTCCCTGACAGGTCTATGCCTTTCCTCTACTGAGGACCCCGGAGCTACATGCAGTACTCAGGGGGTATGTGTGTGGGTGTGTGTGTCTCACAAGAGGAGAGAAGAGCAGAGCAGAGCAGAGCAGAGGGGAAGAATCACCTCCCTTGACCTGCTGGCCTTGCAGTTCTCCTATTCGTTCTTCTATCAGTTCTCCTATTAATGTAATCAACATACCTAGTGGCTGATGTAGACACTAATACAATATGAATGACTGACAGTCTTTGTAGAATACTATTACTGACCTTTCCTATGTAAGGTAAGGAATGGAGTAAAGAGAAATGCAAGTTACCAGAGTCCCTTATTTTGCAGAATGGACCCATCTGGCATCAGAATTGCATGAAACAGAACAGAGTATACAGGCTTAATATTACAAAGATTTTAAAGAACTGGTCTAAAAAACGCATTCTGTTTTACTCAAGTAATAAAATATTTATGACTTTGAGAAGATCTTGAGCTATTTACTTGAAGATTCCACCAGAAGTAACTGTACAGACACTGGGATCATAAAATAGCTAGCAGTCCTTGACAGGTAGTGGAACTTTCTCTGTGATCACTTCCAGGGGTCATGCTGAAGCTAGACAGAGAAGGCAGTAAGAGCAGTTATGCCATTTCTCCTATGCTCTCACTATTCCTGCTGGCAACCAGATAAGGTAATGGAAAAAGAGGAGCAGGGGTAACAAGCCGCGCTGGATTGCCAGGAGCAAGAAAAAAGCAGGAAACAAGGGAAAACAGTTTGCAGTAGTCAGTAGGTGGAAAGTGAAAACAGAAAGGAGAAAGGACACTACAAAACCTTCATCATCCATGGGCCACCGTCATGCAAGCTAAATAAGGCAAAACTAGGTGTTCATTTAAACTAAAGGACATACTAATAAGCGGCCTACACAAGTAGGTGAATTGTGGTTGTCCTGAACAAACATTCCTTATTCTGGCATTTTTTATTTCTATGAAATGACCAAGACTGTATAAGTCTCTTAAAATGATTTTTCTTTCGTTGGAACTTTCTCAAGTAGTATGTACCTGTGCTACTCGTCATTACATTGCTCGAGTCAGGACAATGAAGCTTCCTTCAGAAACAAAGAGAGGGCAAGGAAGAAACTCAAGGTGACAGAAATCCCTGCTGCACCACCCCTTATGCAGTATTGTCACAAATTTTTATTTATTTTAAATAATTCAGCCAGAGCATGACTCTCAGTCACTGTTTTGAACACAAGAGGTCAAACCAGTGTCATCTAACAGTGAGCATGCACTGGCGTATCTGTTGTGTGAGCACACAAAATAACTACACACACTGCAAATTTTCCTCTAAGTCATCCAAGCTCAAACAGACCATTCTCCTACAGGTAGCAATGCTCAGTTTTTCTCAAGCACACTGTTTTCATGACTTTGAAAATGACTTAAAGCCATCAAAACTGCAAAATCTCTAAACAGGATGTAATTGCCTCTTCCCATAAGTTATGACATTTCTCACGTCCAGAATACTAAAGTGCCATCACTTACTCAGAGACGCTGAGTTCCTTACAGCACAGTATTTGTCATAACTTCTTTGCCAGAATATACATCCCTAAACCTGTGACACCGAAAAGTGAGCTTTTCCCTTCAAATTAGCAAACTGTTGTTCAAACTAGTCTCCCTGAAGCATAAACAAAACATGAATATTACTACCCTTCCTGACATCCAAGCTTAAGAAAAACTTACGTTACAAGGGGCTTTAAAATTAGTATTTATGTTAAAAATCTGAGCCATAAGTAAAGAAAACAGGTATTCTATGACAGAAAAAATACTTTTTAATTTCACTTTTTCTATGTTATTTTCACAGCTAAGACTGCTGAGAAGTTTGGGAGTATCAACTAGGGAGTTTTCTGCTCACTCCTGCCTGGCATACAGGCAGGAGCTCACATGCCCAAAGAATATTAGTCAACAGAGACCCACTTTTTTTTAATCATTCTTTTAAAAGTCCTGTTACATTTGTCTGTTAGGGTCTTTCTGTGCTGGTTTTGGCTGAGAAGGGGTTAATTCTCCTCACTGTGGGGGTCAGCTACCTTTCCAGCTTCCCGCGCTCTGCCGCGTGGCGTGGCAGGGGGGGCTGGGAGGGGCAGGGCCATGGTGGGGGCGGCTGACCCCGACTGGCCAATGGCAGGTTCATTCCATACCATGTGACACCATGACCAGTATATTGAGGGGGGGCAGTGGCAGCGCGGGGGCGGCGCGGTGTCGGGTCGGCGGGCGGCGAGCGGCTGCGGCGCGTGCGGTTTGTTCCGGCGGTTCGTTCCCCCTCTCCCCTCCCTTCCCCCCTCCCCCGGGGCTTTGCGCCTCTCGTTGTTCTCCTTTACATTGCATTTCTACTGTTGTTTCTTTTAATTTTCATTATTAAACTGTTCTTATCCCAACCCACGAGCGTTACCCTTCTGATTCTCTCCCCCATCTACCGGTGGGGGAGTGAGCGAGTGACTGTGTGGGGCTGAGCTGCCGCTAAACCACGACAGTCTTTTTGGCGCCCAACGTGGGGCACGAGGGTTGGAGATAACAACAGCTGCTGGTCCCAGCACCATGTTGTCCTTTTTGCAGTGGGTGTTAAAAATCGGTGTTGGTTGTTTGAGTCTGCTGTGTTCTGCTGTGATTAGTAATGTTTTGCCTACGAGATTTGTTATACAAACACTCGTTTTGAGCTTTATCTGGTATTTGGGGTTTTTGCTGAAACCGTTACTGTACTTCGGATACCACCTTGTTGAGGCAATTAGCAATTATACCTCCTCCTCGGAGAGATTTTATATGGAGGAAATACAGAATAATACCTTTGCAACTTTGTTCTATGATGTCTGTGCCTTTGTTACAACAACGTTTTTGTATCTTGAACATCCTTGGGTGGTTAAGGTGCAGTCATTGTTAGTTTTTGGGCATGTTGTTTTGGTTTTGACTAAGCAACTTAAGAATATCACCCAGAAATCTGCCCCGAGGCTTGATAGTTACGAGTGGCAGGGCATGTGGGATAGCATGGGCAAATACCTAGGGCAGTGGGCACCCCCAGTGTTTTGGAGTTTCACCCCCGAGCAAGTGCAGAATCCTAAAAAACTAGTAGAATATTTGGAGAAAGTATGTTGTTACGCTGGGAACTCCAGAGAGACACAGATAACTGCAACGTGCTGGGGCCTGGCCCATGCATACCGAGCCCTGCTCAACAGTATTCAGTGCCCCCAGGGGGAAGAGAATGTCTCTGGATTGAAATGCAAAGTGACTGGCACTGTAGACAATCCAGCCCTGACAACAGGCACTGCAGCCACTCAAACCCCCACAACAAGTACCGGAGCTAGCTCAGAAAATAAACCCGTACCACTATCAGTTGCCCCCATACATAAGACGAAATATTGGAAGCGGACATCAACTCGTTTAGAACGGGATGATGAAGAACCAGGGCCATCGCGGGGAGAGGAGGGAGAAGTAATAAATGAAATAGAGACCACCCGATCCCTGTCCTTAAGCGAGTTGCGAGATATGCGAAAAGATTATAGCCGTCGTTCAGGTGAGCACATTGCCACCTGGCTGCTCCGATGCTGGGATAATGGGGCCAGTAGCCTGGAACTAGAGGGAAAAGAAGCCAAACAATTGGGATCCCTTTCTGGGGAAGGGGGTGTTGACAAAGCAATTGGAAAAAAACCACAAGCCCTCAGCCTCTGGAGGCGACTCCTGTCTGGAGTGAAGGAAAGGTATCCCTTTAAAGAAGATGTTACATATCGCCCAGGAAAATGGACAACTATGGAGAAAGGCATCCAGTATCTCAGGGAATTAGCTGTGTTTGAGGTGATTTATGGTGACCTGGATGATCAACGGTCATCCAAAGATCCAGATGAAGCCGAGTGCACACGACCCATGTGGCGGAAGTTTGTACGGAGCACACCATCTTCGCATGCAAACTCATTGGCAGTGATGTCCTGGAAAGATGACGAGACACCAACGGTGGCAGAGGTGATAGATAGACTCCGGGATTACGACACAAATATCTCTTCCTCGCTTGTCTCTGCTGTGGAGAAACTATCCCAAGAGGTCCAGCAACTCAAAGAAGATCTGTCCTACTCCCCACCTCGACAGAGCAGTGTCTCAGCTGTTAGGAATAAGCGTCCTTTGGCTCAAAGAAGGGGATACACACCACGGGCCACCCTATGGTTCTACCTGCGTGACCACGGAGAGGACATGATGAGGTGGGATGGCAAGCCTACTTCGACCCTACAGGCACGAGTACATGAACCGCAAGGAAGAACAGTCACTGAGGGAGGCTCTTCCAGGAAAGCTGCTGCTCCAGTTTCCAGTGAGCAAGTCCCCAGACAGAGGAGTAGAAGCGCAGATTTTATTTCTAAGTGTAATAGAGGGACTCCTGATTCACATTTACAGGAAGTGAGTTGTGACTGCCATGATCAGGACTAGAGGGGCCCTGCCTCCAGCCGGGTGGAGGAAAGGGATAACCGGGCTTACTGGACTGTGTGGATCCGATGGCCTGGCACGTCCGACCCACAGGAGTATAAAGCTTTAGTGGACACCGGCGCACAGTGCACCTTAATGCCATCAAACTATATAGGGGCAGAACCCATCAGCATTGCTGGAGTGACAGGGGGATCTCAAGAGCTAACTGTATTGGAGGCCGAAGTGAGCCTAACTGGCAATGAGTGGCAGAAGCACCCCATTGTGACTGGCCCAGAGGCTCCGTGCATCCTTGGTATAGACTACCTCAGGAGAGGGTATTTCAAGGACCCAAAAGGTTACAAGTGGGCTTTTGGTGTAGCTGCCTTGGAGACGGAGGAAACTGAACAGCTGTCTACCTTGCCCGGTCTCTCAAAGGACCCTTCTGTGGTGGGGTTGCTGAAGGTCAAAGAACAACAGGTGCCAATCGCCACCACAACAGTGCACCGGCGGCAATATCGCACCAACAGAGACTCTCTGATCCCCATCCATAAACTTATTCACCAACTGAGGAGCCAAGGAGTCATCAGTAAGACCCACTCACCCTTTAACAGTCCCATATGGCCAGTCCGGAAGTCTAATGGAGAGTGGAGACTAACAGTAGACTATCGTGGCCTGAATGAAGTCACTCCACCGTTGAGTGCTGCTGTGCCAGACATGCTAGAACTTCAATACGAACTGGAGTCAAAGGCGGCCAAGTGGTATGCCACAATTGATATTGCTAATGCATTCTTCTCAATCCCTCTGGCAGCAGAGTGCAGGCCACAGTTTGCTTTCACATGGAGGGGCGTCCAGTACACCTGGAATCGACTGCCCCAGGGGTGGAAACACAGTCCTACCATTTGCCATGGACTGATTCAGACTGTACTGGAACAGGGAGAAGCTCCAGAACACCTTCAATACATTGATGACATCATTGTGTGGGGCAGCACAGCAGAAGAAGTTTTTGAGAAAGGTGAGAAAATAGTCCAAATCCTTCTGAAAGCTGGTTTTGCCATAAAACAAAGTAAGGTGAAGGGACCTGCACGAGAAATCCAGTTCTTAGGAATTAAATGGCAAGACGGTCGTCGTCAGATTCCAATGGATGTGATCAACAAAATAGCAGCCATGTCTCCACCAACTAGCAAAAAGGAAACACAAGCTTTCTTGGGCGTTGTGGGTTTTTGGAGAATGCATATTCCAAATTACAGTCTGATCGTGAGCCCTCTCTATCAAGTGACCCGGAAAAAGAATGATTTCAAATGGGGCCCTGAGCAACGACAAGCCTTTGAACAGATTAAACGAGAAATAGTCCATGCAGTAGCTCTTGGGCCAGTCCGGGCAGGACAAGATGTAAAAAATGTGCTCTACACTGCAGCCGGGGAGAATGGCCCTACCTGGAGTCTCTGGCAGAAAGCACCTGGGGAGACCCGGGGTCGACCCCTAGGGTTTTGGAGTCGGGGATACAGAGGGTCTGAAGCCCGCTATACTCCAACTGAAAAAGAGATATTGGCAGCATATGAAGGGGTTCGAGCTGCTTCAGAAGTGGTTGGTACTGAAGCACAGTTGCTCCTGGCACCCCGACTGCCAGTGCTGGGCTGGATGTTCAAAGGAAACATCCCCTCTACACACCATGCAACTGATGCTACGTGGAGTAAATGGGTTGCACTGATCACCCAGCGGGCTCGAGTAGGAAACCCCAGTCGCCCAGGAATCTTGGAAGTGATTATGGACTGGCCAGAAGGCAAAGATTTTGGATTATCACCAGAGGAGGAGGTGACACGTGCTGAAGAAGCCCCACTGTATAACAAACTGCCAGAAGATGAGAAGCAATATGCCCTGTTCACTGATGGGTCCTGTCGCCTTGTGGGAAAGCACCGGAGATGGAAGGCTGCTGTATGGAGTCCTACACGACAAGTAGCAGAAACTGCTGAAGGAGAAGGTGAATCGAGCCAGTTTGCAGAGGTAAAGGCCATCCAGCTGGCCTTAGACATCGCTGAACGGGAAAAGTGGCCAGTGCTCTATCTCTATACTGACTCCTGGATGGTGGCAAATGCCTTGTGGGGCTGGCTGCAGCAATGGAAGCAAAGCAACTGGCAGCGCAGAGGCAAACCCATCTGGGCTGCCACATTGTGGCAAGATATTGCTGCCCGGGTAGAGAAACTGGTTGTAAAGGTACGGCATGTGGATGCTCACGTCCCCAAGAGTCGGGCCACTGAAGAACATCGAAACAACCAGCAGGTAGATCGGGCTGCCAAGATTGAAGTGGCTGAGGTGGATCTGGACTGGCAGCATAAGGGTGAACTATTTCTAGCTTGGTGGGCCCATGACACCTCAGGCCATCAAGGGAGAGATGCAACATACAGGTGGGCTCGTGATCGAGGGGTGGACTTGACCATGGATATTATTGCACAGGTTATCCACGAATGTGACACATGCGCTGCAATCAAGCAAGCGAAGCGGGTAAAGCCTCTGTGGTATGGGGGACGATGGCTGAAATATAAATATGGGGAGGCCTGGCAAATTGACTATATCACACTCCCACAGACCCGCCAAGGCAAGCGCCATGTGCTTACAATGGTAGAAACAACGACTGGCTGGCTGGAAACATATCCTGTCCCCCACGCCACTGCCCGGAACACTATCCTGGGTCTTGAGAAACAAGTCCTGTGGCGACATGGCACCCCAGAGAGGATTGAGTCAGACAATGGGACTCATTTCCGAAATAGCCTCATAGACACCTGGGCCAAAGAGCACGGCATTGAGTGGGTGTATCACATCCCCTATCACGCACCAGCCTCTGGGAAAATTGAAAGGTACAATGGACTGTTAAAAACCACACTGAGAGCAATGGGGGGTGGGACATTCAAGCACTGGGATACACATTTAGCAAAAGCCACGTGGTTAGTCAACACGAGGGGATCTGCCAACCGAGCTGGCCCTGCCCAGTCAGAAATCCTACATACTGTGGAAGGGGATAGAGTCCCTGTAGTGCACAGAAAAAGTATGCTGGGCAAAACAGTCTGGGTTCTTCCTGCCTCTGGCAAAGGCAAACCCATTCGTGGGATTGCTTTTGCTCGAGGACCTGGGTGCACTTGGTGGGTGATGCGGGAGGATGGAGAAATCCGATGTGTGCCTCAAGGGGATTTGATTTTGGGTGAAAACAGTCAATGAACTGAATGGCACAATGTGAACTGCTATATAATATTGTGTGTCACCTCTGTGTTGTATCAATGATATCAGAGTACGAGCCTCCCAACCCATGGAAGATCAACTATGAAACAAGCCGTGCAGCAGTGATGGAACGATGACTGACTCGGTATGCAGCAACCCAACGCCACACACCATCTCTCCCACCCGGAAAGACTGATACAACAGATGGAGCCCAGAGTCATGGACTGCGTGAACTCAATGGACATTTTAATGGACATTTTACAGGGAAGATCCATGAACTAAGGGAATGATGTCTGTGTATTATGTTAAAGGATGGGAAGGGGAGGGGTGGTGGTTGGTATGGTTGTATTGCATCATATGGGACCTGGGCATGGTGTAAGTGGTATGGAATAAGGGGTGGAGAATGTGCTGGTTTTGGCTGAGAAGGGGTTAATTCTCCTCACTGTGGGGGTCAGCTACCTTTCCAGCTTCCCGCGCTCTGCCGCGTGGCGTGGCAGGGGGGGCTGGGAGGGGCAGGGCCATGGTGGGGGCGGCTGACCCCGACTGGCCAATGGCAGGTTCATTCCATACCATGTGACACCATGACCAGTATATTGAGGGGGGGCAGTGGCAGCGCGCAGGCGGCGCGGCGTCGGGTCGGCGGGCGGCGAGCGGCTGCGGCGCGTGCGGTTTGTTCCGGCGGTTCGTTCCCCCTCTCCCCTCCCTTCCCCCCTCCCCCGGGGCTTTGCGCCTCTCGTTGTTCTCCTTTACATTGCATTTCTACTGTTGTTTCTTTTAATTTTCATTATTAAACTGTTCTTATCCCAACCCACGAGCGTTACCCTTCTGATTCTCTCCCCCATCTACCGGTGGGGGAGTGAGCGAGTGACTGTGTGGGGCTGAGCTGCCGCTAAACCACGACACTTTCGTACACAGCAGAACTTTGATATAAAACCCACTCTTCATATTCAAAACAACATTCAGGTCACCAGATTCTTACATTTTGTGTCTGCTGGAACATTTCACTGTTGCACCCACTGTTTCAATTTCTTATTGCACCTGAAAAGAAAAAACTCTGTGCAGAAATGTGTCATAACAATAAAATAACATCTGTGCTCCAACAAATCCAAAAGCATTTGTACTGATTAAGGCTAACCAGTTTGCAGTAGGTTTTCATTTTAAATTATTGCAATACTGTTGCAGAAAGCCAGGAATGGTTTTATGGGTTTAGCACATACACTACGTCATACCACACTTCACTAAGCAGCCTATTGTGCTGGTTTTGGCTGGGATAGAGTTAATTGTCTCCATAGCAGCTAGTATGGGGCTATGTTTCAGATTCGTGCTGAAAACAGTGTTGATAACAGAGGGGTGTTTTAGTTATGGCTGAGCAGTGCTTTATCAGAGTCAAGGCCTCTTCTGCCTCTCACCCCACCCCACCAGCGAGCAGGCTTGGGGGGCACAGGAAGTTGGGAGGGGACACGGCTGGGACAGCTGACCCCAACTGACCAAAGGGATATCCCACACCATATGGCATCATGGTCAGCATATACAGCTGGGGGAGGAAGGAAGGGAGTACAATTCAGAGTGATGGCATTTGTCTTCCCAAGTAACGGTCATGCGTAATGGAGCCCTGCTTTCCTGGAGATGGCTGAACACCTGCCTGCCCACGGGAAGTAGTGAATGAATTCCTTGTTTTGCTTTGCTTGTGGGCATGGCTTTTGCTTTATCTGTTAAACTGTCTTTACCTCAACCCATGCGTTTTTTCACCTTTACTCTTCTGATTCTCTCCCCCGTCCCACCGGGTGGAGTGAGCAAGCACTGTGTGAGACTTAGTTGTTGGCTGGGGTTAAACCACCGCACCTATATAATTAAATCATTCTTCCTTCAAAGTCTTTTAAAAATTTTCGTTGTCCCCAACTTAACAGCAATTTCCATGAGTTTGGATTAAACAACATCAACACATCTCTTTGGACACCAACCTACAGTTGTGCTAAAAGCTAGGAGAAGGCAGACAAGAAGGCTGTTCAAAGGCACCTGGAGCAATGTGAAGATACAATCTCAGCCAAATTTAATGATCTGGAACTGTTATATCAAAGAAATGTTTGACCTAAGTAAATGGCTACCTGATACAGCAAGAGATAAAGATGTAGAGAAACAGTTTCTGGATGAAAAATACTGCCCCAATTCATGAAAGAATCCACGATTTTTCACAGACGAGACCAAGCTTTTGAGTACTGAAGGATCCTTGATGACAGTAAGGTCTCCTATCCCTGTGCTTGCCAAGAACAAGATTTAAGTAATCAGAAAGGATGAGGACAGTGCTGAACTTCTGGCAGAATCTCAGATACCTTCTCCAGGGGAATTCTGTGGATGTAACACCACATGTTTTCCTGGACTGCAGCCTCAGAAATTGATATAATCCATTATCTTTCCTGCTAGCAGTTAGTCCTATATATTAACGAAAAAGTTGTAAAAAGCTTAATTAAGCAATGAACAATCTGCTAAGGCAAGAAATTCTTTAGTCCAACAACTAAATGATTGACCTTGTGCTGAAATCAGAGTTCATATTTACTCATGAGAGTTCTTATTGTTTGTATCCACAGTGTCCAATACTCCAAAAATTTTAATAGATTCTTGGAGCCAATGTGTTTTCCAGATAATGGGTTCAATTGATATCCAATTTGGAAACGTGAAAAATTATCTGGCCTCTACAGTAGACTAAGAGAGTAAATGAGCTTTTTGTAGCTATATTACTAAGCTAGAGAGAAAGGAATTACAAAAAAACTAGACAAGCTTATTTAAAAAGTATAAAAGCAAAACCCACAGGGTTTTTTTCAGCTCTGCAGATTTGGAAGGGTTATAGTATAAATTAGAAATTACTGTAGGTCTGACAAATGCCGGTAAGAGTCCTTTGCTTTTTTGGAAGTTATTTCAGACTGACTAAAAAAAAAAAAAAAAAAAAAGAAAAAAGAAGTGTCAATCTTCAAAAAGAAAGGCAAACTTTTCTTCAGAATAAATATCCAAAAGTCTAAATGGGAGAAAAACTAGTTTATTCCTACCTTGAAGGAATCCTGTCCCTAACAGCAATTCTATTTCAAGACATTAGTTTAAAACAAGATCAAGATGACTTTCACTGTATATACTCAAATGTTACTAATGACAACTAGATTACTCCTTCAATTCTAACAACGTCATTTACCACTTCCACTCCTTATACGTAAACATTTTATTAATATAGTTTATTGTGTGTGTGCTTTCATGATCCAGCATTATATCTGGCAGCAAAATTTCCATTGGTTTTCGACTTCATAAATATGAAATCAAAGAGATGATATATCAACTTTAATTCTTTTAAATGTTTGTTGTTACCAATATATGCATTTTTCTTTCCCATTTTGTTTCCAAAGATTATAAACATAGTTACAATATTGGCCATGCTGGATCAGATAATTCTCATCTAATAACTTGTCCAGAGAGTTACCATCAGACTATACCAATGGGAAGTACAAAAACTGGGCAAGTATGAACTGGTACTTTTCCACAATACTTTCTCTGTCTTTGGCAATTTACCACTTGATGAATTCTTGAGCCAGATGTGCTGTTCTTGTATTAATATCTGTAATTAATCTGTAACGCTTTTTTCTTCTATTAATTTGTTCAAACTCCCTTAATCTATGGAAAATTTTAACAGCCACAGCATCCTGAAATTTCGCAGCTTAACTATTCATTGTGAAGAAACACCTGTTTTTCACATGACACTTGTTAGATTTCATTTTCACTTTCTACAAGAACTGAGAGGTAGACAGCAAAAAACTTTCCTATTTATTCTCTCCATTCCACTTGTGATTTTAGAGATTTCTATCATATTACCTTCTAGAAGTGATCACCCTTCTGTCATCGCAATCTGTTTACAGGTTGCTCTTTTACAGATTGATTAACCCTAATTCTTAAGGAATTGATTCTGTGCAATTTTTAGGATCCTTTCTGCTTTTTCTGATCCAATGCCACTAAAGCCTTTCTGAGTTAGGAGACGAGGAGCTGTGTACAACATGCAAAATGCATGGATTTACATGGTAGTGGCATGGTCTCTGCTCTTCTAACATTTGATTTACTTTTTGGACTGGTACTAAGGACTAAGCTGATATTCTTCAGAGTTTTTAGTATAACCTCAAGATCTTGTTCCTGAGTGGTAATAATTAAGAGAATAATTTTCTATATAAATTTAGGACCCCTTTTTTTCCCCCCAACCATGTGAATCTTTCACCTTCAGCTATATTGTATTTCATATACTATTTACCATTCAGCCTCATAAAATTCTTTTGGACTTAACACTGTGTTTGTAGTATTGTCTAGAGACTATCATCTCACTACTAACCAGCTTTTCTGGATCATTCATCCTCACATTAAACACCAGAGGTCCTAGCACTGATCTATCTGGGACTCTATCATTAACCTTCAACCACTACAAAAACTGTCTCTTTATTCCTACCCATTTCCTATCTTTTAACCATCAACTTCTGCATGCAAAGGACCCTCCCTCTTTCCCAAAGCTGTTTGGACTCTTTAAGACTTCTAAGCAAGGGATTGTGTAAAATGCCCTTTGAATATCCAACCAGATTACATCAAATGCATTTTCCTTGCTAACTTCTTTGAAGAATTTCAGTAATTTTGTGAGACCAGACTTTTCCTTATGGTGCTATGTTGACTGTTCCTTGGGACATCACATTTATCCACCTGTCTGCTAATTTGGTTTGTTATTACATCATTTCTACTAATATTCCTAGATCAGGCATCTGGCTTACACATCTGGTGCTCCACCACAAGCCTGTCTTGGAACTTTTCAAAAACTGTTAACTCACCTCCACTAATCTGGCACCAAGTTAGTTCTTAAGAGAGAGGTTACACATGACAAAACACAGGGGTTTTGCAAAATTTTAATTGTCAAAAAGTGTACTAAAGAAAAAAATATTCACACTGAGAAAAATAACCTGAAACAGAGCCTCAGCAGCTCTTCCACAAGATTCAACACTGATTGACAGTTCTAAGATTAGACCTACAAAATTAGGCCCTGGCTCTCATCACCGTGTAAGTACACCTCACTTTGGCAAACAATACTTGATAAGTGGATGCTGTCTATGCTAATCTCCTTTTACCTTGCTTGATTCAGCCCGAATGCAGGAAATCTGTAAAGCACATCTAGGATATTCCTGAGACCTATTTTTTACATTAAGATGGAGAAGTGACAGTCTTAAGAACGTTGAATTATTTTACATTTCCCTTCCCACTTTCTCATGAAAGACTTCTCTCTCTGAGACATGCAGAGGTATCAAGGAAAGATTGTAGTCAGGCGCTACAGAAGAAAGAGGAAAGCATAAGCAGTCTTGTGTATTTCTTCTCCTATTCTGATACTGTTCCTGGTATCACATACGCAGACCTTGCTTACTCCTCTACTTCACAGCAACAACAAATAAAAGGGAGCTTGCAAAAAAATTGCCCCTCTCCCCACAATTTTCCTGTTCCCATGCTCTCCTGTAGTCAGGAAACCTTGTCACTCTTTATTACCATTCTTCTCCACCTTACATTTGCTGAGGAAGAACAAGGAGACACCTCCGCACAAAAACCATTTGAATGGCCAAAGCATACCTGAAAAATTTCACTGGAGTCTTCCCAAAACAAAGGAGAAAATTCCTGTGTGCAGAAACAGATTTAAGCATTCAACATTAATTATATAGCCTAATATACCAGTCAGAAAATACTTTACTTTTTATGCTTTACACCAGAACACTGCAGCCGAAAAAAGGGAATAATTATAAAAAGATTTAGATTGTAATTTCACAGTTATGCTGGATCTCCATATAACCAGATCATCTGAGCTACCAGATTGAAGCCTAATCAATATCAGGTTGCTAATGGTCATGCAGTAATGCTTCCCTCCTGCCGCAACAAAAGCCTTTGGCTTGGTATCCAGTAGCCAAGATCATCTCATGCCTCATCCACTAATTAGCCTTTGTGTACTGGCCAAGTTTTTGCAGGAAGCTTTTTTTTTTTTTTTTTTTGAGCGGAAACCTACCGCCTTACCTCTTTTTACAGCCAGTTGCTGTGCCAGCAAGCATGTGTCCTGAAAAGCAGCATTTACTAGACTTATGTACCCTTTATTTCTCACACTGCTTGCCCACGAGCCCATCTACTGTCAAAATCTATAATGTGGAGTTAACACAGCCTGGGCTGTGTTCATCATTGACTCTGTTCCTTCCATGTCTGCTCCGTACAGTTCCCAGGGTCATAAGAAAAGAATGACTGACTGTGCTGCAAACATAGCTAGTTCACTGGTGGATCCGGTACTTTTGGTTAGGCAAGATGATTTTTAGGACCTCTGTGTCCCTCATCTGCTGCTCCATTAGACAGAGAGGTCCTGTGGAACAGAAAGATCCAGGTCATCCTCCTGACTCGGGAGGTGTCAGTGACACCATACAGGAGGTTCTTAGCCAGCGCTATTTCTGAATGCTGCTCACAAAGTCATAGAGGACATGTGCACATGGGCTTTCCCCACTGTGGTGGTGCTGCTGACTAGGACACATGTTCCCTTCCTGCTACCTCCATAGCTAGGCATGCCTCCTTACATAAGGGAAGGCTTCTACTTCAAAGTTTGCCAAACCTGGCTACAAAGCAGTGAGTGCAGACACCCAGCCAAAGATGGCGCGTGGTCACCTGAGACTATGCAATCCAGCCTGCTTACGTAAAAGAGCAGGCTTACTGCTGTCAGTCAAGTCACCAGGTCTCTCCTTCAGTTTGACAAGCCCATTCAACTTCCTCTACCATAAGTGGTAAAGCTATTCTTAAGTAGCCTGACTTACCACTAGAAAAAGTCAAATTATCAACCCAGCATTTGTTAGGTACTGGTAGAACCTGTGTTTGGGTGCCTGAAAGCAAGACAGAAATCCACTAGGGTAAGGTCCAAGAATACAGTTTTTTAGAAGAAGAATCCCACTGTCAGTTTCAATACACACATCTGTGGGAGCAAAAGCAAGCAGTGATAGATTAGACATAAGCTGGGGGAACCAACTGTATTAATTTCAGCAGCTCACAGAGTTGTGATGCACAGGAATCCCTTGGTGACTGCTTTATGACAAACCTGCCCCAGTGCCAATGTGACACACAGGCACTTATTAAAGAATAGTTCTTCCTGCTTGTAAAGTAAGAGGCACCACAAGAGAACACTCTCCCCTCCCTGTCAAAACAAACAAACAAAAACCCCAACAAACAAAAATAACCAAACCCCAGGCCCAAGTGCATTTCTTTTTCCCCTACACTTGTTGTTCCTGTCTTGGGTTGTTCTCCTCCCCCCAGGTCCAGGTCACTGTTATCACTGCCCTGATCAGTGTGTGACTTCTAGCAGGCTTTCCTGAAAGCTTCAGAAATTATAAAATAATTTTTATAGTTATTAGGAAGCATGCACTTAGCAAGCTGGAAATCTGCCTCTATTATCTTTCTATAATGCTAATGTTGTTTGAGAGGCTTAGACTGTAGTTTGTAAAGTGGTTTTAATTGACACCAGAGCTGATGCTGCCCTTTCTGTTTCTGATCCACCCCTCCTGTTTACTCATATTCCTGCACTTTCCCCTGTTTTCTACTGGCACATGCCTTTGTGACTGCAGAGAAGCAGAAGAGCTGTAACTCGGATCAGTTCCCTCTTTTGGGTTTTATGCCTAGATGTTGATGGTCCAAATAGCCAGAGCATGGCAGCAGTGATAGGGAGGCAGGATTGGAAATATTCACAAAACAGTGTTTGTTCAAACTGAAGCACAGACAGAAGCAGAAACACCAGCAATGTGCAAACTGCGCAAAGCCCACAGTTGTTTGGGTACTGAAGGCGAGGCAGGAGTACACCAGCACCACTGCGTTAAATCAGAACAGTTTTCAGGAAATTTCTCTTGTATGCCAGCATTACTTTATCACCTATGACTCTGATAGCGGCAGTGCATTCAGAAGGGGAAGCTGGACAGAGCATGGACTGGAGGATGTATCTGAATGGAGTGGGAGACTGCAGATGCAGAGCAGGCATCATAGCACCAGAGGCAGCACTGGCTGCTGTAGACTGTACCCAAGCTTGCAAGTACCAATGATGAGCCATGTACAAAAGAATATCAAACTATACCAGGATGCTAACTCCCAATGGAGTCCAGTTTTAATCTCATTATGCAAAAAACCAGATCATTGTTAATAGAAGCAGCAGATGCTAGTCCAGTGCCTGATGCTAGGCAAGCAAGATGTAGGTGGAAAGTCAACTAAAATAACGGTCCAACAGAGAGTGAAAGCACACAGCTGAGCTTGCATTTACTAGAGAGCAAAGACATCCAAGCTCCACTATGCTGGCAGTCAAAAAGCAGGAATGGGGCAAGAAGGTACTGGTGGAAAGTGTTTGGTTTATGGAAAGGTGTTAGCTGCAGGAGGCTCAGTAGAACTCTGGTGAGAATAAACTCTTCTACCTTGGCACAAAGCTTTTTGAACAGTCTTGAAGGGGGTCAGGCAGGAAATACATCTAATGTAGTCCCTATCCACTTGCAATTTGGGAAAGGGTGATGTTTAACAACAGACAGTCATCCCTTCCTTCCCTCCTGTAACACATACCCTGTTGCATCATATTTTGTAATAGATTTAAAATTTGCTGGGGAACAATCCATGGACCAGATTTTCAGTTGCTGGTGGATATGTAGAAACAACAATACTTTATCAATAGGGTTGAGGTATTCATTAGAGGATTTAAGTCTTAAGGTCTTCTGAAAATATCAAGAGGCAAAATTAGCTTTAAAAATCTGCCCTGGTGTCACCCTATGTACTCGTATAACATGCTGCATAGGAAGAAGCATGTTCTAATGGCATTAACTTACTCTTTAGAAGATGCAGAAGGGGAAAAAGGGCAACAGACAATAAGTGAGAGAAAAAGAACAATATTTGTATTACAGTAAAAAAAGGAAGCACCTAACAGCTTAAAGAACAGCCATGACTAGCAATATACAATAACAAAAAATATACCTCTATAAAGAGATGAAATAAATATAAAAGACTCCCTCTTCAAATGGTGGCTTGTATGAAAACATATCGTATTGCAGCAGAATGGTGTGAGGCTAGAGTGTTCCAGAAATCAGGCATGCTGGAACCACCTACTCTAAAAGGCACATAATACACCTATGCGACAGCTTGATCATTTTCAGGATGTAATCAAGTGTCTGTGTAACATGGAAATCTTATTTCCTTAATCAATTAGAACAGCAGATTGTATTAAAAACAAACCAAAACCAAAACCCAAAACTTTGCATTTTATAGCCTCATGTCCCATTGAATCAATTTTGAAAACAGAATACTGCTCTCAGGTCTTCAATCCTACATGGACAAATTTTAAAGTCACTTCCACTTTTAGGAATGCAACACATTTAAATACAAAAAGAAGGATGCTTCTGATAAAGAACAGTTTAAGTGTAGGAACTGAGGCCACAACATACAATTACTGCATCAGAACATTTCTTGGGTGCCCTTGGTTACAGCTGTTTGGATACAGCAGCTGGGTGGGCAGTTTGGAAAGGACAGCAGGAATCAGACAGTTAGAGTAAGCAGACCCAGGCAGTACTGGGGAAAATAAAGTACACAATAGCTAAAGCAAGGCGTGATTAGGGTGGACCAACTGTAGGAATGTGAAAGGATTTATTTTCACAGTAAGCCATGGGTAGACTGGCTTGGGAATATTTTGTTGTTCAAAGTTCATACTGAGGTTTTATGTTTCAAAAAGAAACTTTGAACAACTCCATTTAGCACTAAGCCAGTCTGCTTTGATCTGCATGTCATCATTGCTTTGAAGGAGCTAAAACATGCTGAAGACACCCAGAAAATACTGTCTGGTTTTGCTGGAAATTGCATAATTCATACAGAAGTTATTCCCAGGAAACACATGATTTTGGGGTTTATGATTTCTTCCCTTGCACTCATGAGTAGGTGCTAAAATTGAGAACCTTTGTATGTTTGCAAAATAACAAAGAACATAGTTATTAGTAACCCCTTATGGCTACTCTGATACCACAACCTACAAAACTGAAGTTAATCCCGTCTACTTTTAAGACTTGTCACTAATTTAGGAGAAACTTGACTCATTCTCTCATTCTCTTAGAAAACCGTAGAAATAGCTAAATGGTCTGGGGGAGGTGGGCAGCGAAAGGAAGAGGGAGGGAAATTAATCGATGACTTTCTTAAAGACTGATTTTAGAACTCTGGTTCTTCGTACTGATTCTTCCTTCATTGTATATATAGTAGGAATACATGCAGAAAAAAAATCAGCAGAATTTCTGAATTGAACTCAGTGAGACTGACTTAAAAGGTATTTCTATGAAATAAAGATCAAATCAACAGGCACTTTACATTCCCTTTACAGTAAAATTATGTGACTGCTTTATTCAGGTTTGCTTATTTTACATTGTAACAACATCCAGGGTAACAGAGACACCAAAACCTCCGAATTATCTCCTTTTAGTTAAACATTACAACAAAGTATTTTATAACAGAACATGCTGCCTGTCTAACTCCCTTTCTAGACAAATTAATTTAGCTTTCTATTCCTTTATTAAGTAAGTATAAACCTCAGACAGCCTGCTTATGAGAAAGGCTGGATTTATGAATTTAAAACAACCAAAACAAACCAAAAAACAAACCAAACCCCCCCCAACCTCAACAACTAAAACCAGAATAAGCCTGTATTCCAACTACAATTACACATTTATTTCATTACCTGAAAGGCTGCACAAGGAATAAGGCTACTTCTGCATAGCAGGAAAAATTTTTAAAGTCATAGTGCAGAAAGATACCTCATTCAGAATGAGTATATTTCATTACAGGCACATGATATTCAAAGCACTAGTCACTTCAAATCTTTCACTATGCAGAAATCAGGTTAAAAAAGAAAAAAGGGCTTGGGCCATATAGTAGAATCTACATAAGGCAATCATATTGTTCTCTTCTACAAAGCTCCACAGCCCTCTGGGCTACGTGCTTCGGCTGGGCCAGGACCAGTTGTATGCAGAGGAGGAAGAAAACGGTTGGTTGTGCAATCATATCATCCCTTATGGAGCAAGCACTTTTTTACATTGGAATGAATCTCTGAAGGTCAACTGCTTCAATCACTATCCAGGGCAATCTTCAAAGCTTCAAAGGCTGTTCAAGGCTGTTCTCAATTAAGTTCAGAGCATCTCCAAGGACGGAGATCCCACAGCCTCTCTGGGCAACTTGTCCCAGCATTTGACCACCCTCATGGTGTAAATCTTTTCTTAATTTCTAATGAAACATCCTTTGCTGGAACTCCTGTTGCTTCTAGCCCTGTCACCCAGCTCCTCCAGGAAAAGTCTGGTTCTGTCTTCTCTGTACCCTCCCATTAACTGAAACCAAGATCCACTTCCTAGTCTTCCTCGAACACTGAGGATATCCAGCTCTTCCAGCTTCTCTTTTCACATTGTATGCTCCTGCCCCCTAATTATCTTGGCAGTCTTCCCCTAGACCTGCTCCAGTACGTTAGCATTTCTCCTATACTGGGGAGCACAAAACCAGACATCATTTCAGATGCAGTCACACAAATGCCAAGCAGAAAGAAATAATCACTTATCTCAGCTACTGGCTTCATTCTTGCTAAGTAAAGGCACACTTCTGACTCACATTCAACTTGGTGTCCACCAGGAAAGCGATGCCATTTGCTGCAATGTCACTTTCTAGTCACTGGCTCCCAGACTGTACTACTGCGTAGGGTTATTCTGTTTCAAGTTTTCAGACTCTTTGCTGGACACAAGGTTATTGGCAGCCTGTTTCTCCAGCCTGTCGAGGTCACTCAGCAGAGCAGCCCTGCCTTCCAGCACACACAATTTGGTGTCACCCACAAGCTTGCTGATGGTGCATTCCACTACCTCATCCAGGTGCAAAACTGCACTATTTAATCTTACTAAATACTAATTATCATGTCCTGAAAAGGATAAAGGACTTCCAAGTAGTTTAATTTTAACTAATTAACAGGTTGGTAAATAGGACATTACAAAGAACTTGTTTTTCAATATACAAGCCACCAAATAAAGCCTCTTCAGTATTTTTTTAATGGGTAGTTTGCACCTGGTGACTCATTGTAATAGCTCCAATTAAAGATTTCTCTCCAACACATCCTTCTAAATATGGAGAACTAGATACATAAAGAATCTGTGTCAGTGACTCTCAACCAGTCAGGGAAAAGGGTCTAAATTAAGAGCCATTGTATATTTTTACTGCGATAAGCTACAGAGCTGTTCGTAGTGTCTCAGTACTGCTGGCTGTGTACCTCCATAAACAAGCTTTCAGAGAACGCAAGCAACTGGCATGCTTTCATAAAGAACAAATGTTTTATCTTAGAGTTGTATATAACCCACAATGCTGCACAGGCCTATATTATTTGGTATTACAATTTCATAGTAGAACTCTTTCTAGAGAATCAAGGTGTCAGATCATTGGTGAAGAACCACATGTTCTGCTATCATGGTCTAATATGTAGCTATGTCTCAGAATCTGAGCTTTGAAATATCAAGATCCTTACCTTATGGGTACAGAGATAACAAACTATTTAGCAAATGTGAACGAAACTGCATCAGCCAATAAGTTCTTTAAACTTAAAACATATAACTTGTGTTATTAGCACAGCTGGAACTTTGGTCTTCATAGTTTGGTAGCTACACACATTTGCAGTTTCTTCAAGTCACTGATTAAATTCACCATTTTGATGGATGAACAAGACATTTTCTGGGCTCTACTATACCAGGACATTTTTACATGTCTATCTGTAGTCTTTCAGCATAATAGAGAGTTAATGGAAATTAATACATTTGCTCATACCCCAGCTGCTTAGAGATCTAGAACACAGCAGAGCCACCAGGATTTTTTTAAAATCCTAACAAAGTAAAGTAGCAATTCTGCAAGTGATTTACACAGGCAAGGTGACAAGAAAAAGAACATTTCAGAGGAAAATTCTATTGCAACAGCATTTACAGGTTGCAACTGCTGAAAATTAGTCCTGATGTGCATCCAGCATTGCATATATTTTATTTTTATATTCTACACACGTAGTAGCTAATAAAAATACGAAGAAAAATATACAACTGCATACCACAGCAGCAGAGTAACAATCAGACCTTTAGTGCAGAGTTCATTAGTAGATTGCAACAGCCCTATAATTCCTATTCTTAAGGCTATGATAAATTTTAATAGAGTCAGTATTTAATATAATGGTAATGCAAAACCATCACAAGTATATATCATGATCTTCTCATAATTTTTCAGCTATTTCTCCAAAGGCTGGTTCATAACATGAAATACGTCAATTATCACTATCATCATTATCAGTCCTTCATCCTAAAAATAATATTCTTGCTTTTTAATTCAGTGAGATTTTGAGTATCTACACAACAGCTTTGATAGAAATATACCATTTTTAACATTGTCTTCAAAATTCCTATTAGAAATCCATTTGAAATAAGGGGGGGGGAATTGCTACCCCAATTAATATCCATGAAAGCTCCTTGAAAAGACCTTAAGTGGACTGTAAACACAGCTCTAATAAATATAATACAATTTTCTCCACTAAGTTATTGCATTTGTAGTAATTTACAATCAGAACCAAAACCAGCTGCACGCAAACAGGACATGATGTTCCTACAGTCACTTAAAGTACCCGCTATAGGAATGAGCAGGGCCTTTTTTAAAAGCAGAATTATATTTATAAACCAGAAAAATGTGATTATCTTCTACGCTAAATTCCAAGAAGAGTGGGACAGAGAATCAGTTTCCAAATTATGTTTACATTTAACTGCAATTGCATACAGAGTATATAAAACAGTCAAGAATTATACCATTAGTATTTACATAATTAGCATTATACATGTTAACTTTAAGTGTATTTTCCCAGAAGTAGTGTTGAAACCTCCAAAGCTGTATCTTTCCTGAAGTCATCTTTCATTAATAAAAAAAAAAGGGGGGGAGGAGGGAAAGAGAGAGATCACCAACACTCCTATAGCACATTTTTCAACAGTCAGCATTTTAACTGCGTAAGACAATAGCCACAATCATCCTTTTACCAATTTTCAAATAAGTTAACTCACAGCTTACCCCTAGCTGACATCAACTATTGGAGTCTATGTCAAATGAAGTCAAAACAAAATTATGTCTTCCTCTCTATAACCTTTAATTCTACATGAATTACAGTTAAATCTTAATTCAGGTTGGTATTCGCATGAACAGTTGCCCACCCGACTTAATTTTCCCTTAGTTTATCTTACTCCTTGCTAGTGCTTTGCTTCAGAGCCTATGCAAGACTATGTCTCTTTTTTATGTTTTCATCTGCCAAGAACCGTTTAGGATTTCCACTTGCACAAATCATTGATGGTGGTCAAAACCCCTGCCCCCAGCAAGACAGTGTGTCTAAAATGGCATCACCCATCCAATTAACTTCATAAGACAGAGGCATCAGATAAGTCAAACACAGTGTAACAGCCACTATCACAGCAGATGATGTTGAAGACAATCCTGACTCCATCAATTGTTCTGCAAGAGCAGATCAAAGCTACAAGCCATTCATGCTGTCAACAGAAGAAACAAACTTTTGCTTCAAGATATACAAGACAACAATGAAAAACAAAACAATAATCAGAAAAATAAGGGGGAAAGGATAGAAAGAAGAAAAGCAAGAAAACTACCAACAAATATTCAGAAGGTAGAACTCCATATTAATAAGCACAGGGGAAACACCAACACAACACTTAGAACTGCTACTGCAAGATATGGCAGAGACACTGTATAGAAGCAAAGTTAACGAAACCTCGATAGTAGCCATCATGGTTCAAGGATATAAACAAACTTCTTATCAGCAAGTTATACTTTTGTTAACTTGAATAAATGGAAAAGGATTTAAATGCATCAGATTTAAAGACACTACATAAAGAAGAAAAAAAATCTGCCTCCATGAAATGTATTTTAGTACCTTAAATTAATCCAGAATTTGAAAACGAGCAATGGACCTTTTCTTTAATAAGCATTTATTATCTTCCTACCTCTGACAATGACTCCTGGAAAAAACCCTCCACACTTAAATATAAGAACTTACTCCACATTACAGAAAATGGCCCCAAATGACAAATATTTCTCAAAGTTATATGTAAGAAGTGTAAATCACAAGTAGTGATTTACTTTCTTGCTTAATAAAGAGAATAACCTACAGCCAATTGGTCTCTTCAATAGCAAAACAACTCTCTCTAGGTTCTTTTGGTTTTCAAACTTACTGTCTAGTTACTAGAAGTTAAGGTTCTTAAACCAAGTTGTATTGTATACAGTCTTCCAGATGGTCCAGAAATCTACCATTCTTGATCTTTTCCTGTAAACTGTACTTTGTTTCAGAATGCTAAAGTGAGAGACAGTTATGCCTTTGCACTTGACTGTCAACCGTAAATATAAATGGAATAGGTCAGATCATTCCAGCAAACTTAAGGATTACCTCAAATACCACAGTGATTTGGAAATGCTTAGACTGTATTTTTGACCACAGCCTTTATTATAAAGCAAGGATTAAGTGGTTCACAGCAGTTTAAAAATACTGCCTTAAAATGAATATACACCATTTGACTACCACATGACAGTCTTTATTCCAAGGAACTTGGTGACTGCAGTACTTCCAAAAGTTTTTTTGGATTATTTACTCATATGCTTCTGCGGTATAATAATAAAAGCATATGTCAAAATTGAATATCTATTTTTGATTGTTATTTTTGTTGGAGAGAAGAACCTGAATACAGCAAAGAGGTATCGAGAAGTAGCAGCCAATAACTGGGTTTCTACTTCCCAGAATACTATATAATAGGGCAGACCACACCACAGAAGTTCTTCAGGTACATCAAAATGGTAAGCATAAGCCACCAGGAAACTCCCTTAAGTAGGGAAAATCCCCAAGAGATTTAGAAAAAGTCTTCTCCAACACAGAAGCCTGTACATAAGAACTATTTTATATGTAATTAATATTACACAATATGCGCAATTAATAATACACAGCCTCAGTTGTCATGATGTAATATTTAAACTACACTAGCTTATTGTCAAAGAATAACGTCACTATACTGCAGGCTGTGTGCAGACATTGATTCCTAGGTGCAAGTTTATGCACCTACATAGAACTTACTTTTAGAGAATTCATTCTGGCCTGTCGTCTTCCTTGTCAGCACAGAGCTGAACTAGAATAGTTACAAGAGGAACTCTACGGACAACACCGTCACGCAGTTGCTCCGTGAAGACACCCCAGCCAGAAAGGATCCCAGGCATTCAGCAGAGAGGCCCTCCTATTTCCCTGCAGTAATCCATTTACAACCTGTTACCGTATTTTTACTGCAATTATCCTTCAACAGTCAGAGTTCAGAATTTTTGTGCTTTAAAATATAAATCAAAGCAAAACCATTAAATGAAAATATGTCATAAGAAACTCCAACAAAACCCTTTAAAGAAAATTCAAGGATACCAGCAGTATTAAAAATTAGCTTTAGGTCAGAAGAAGTGTTCATCTTGTCTAAAAACATGGTGATTGTCTTGTCTGGAAAACAGGAAATTGACGATACGCATAAATGTGAATTTGAAATGTTAATCTATATAATATACAAGGTGTTTGTGACTTCTGAAAATTACCTTCAATCACTAAACAGAACAATATCGGAACAGGTTCGGAGAAATAGCAAGGACTCCCTCAGACCATCTCTGCACAACAATAAGAGAAAACCCTAGCTGATTTTAGACAGACACTTATTTCATTTCTTTTTCTTTTCATAGTACAATTTAAGGTATGTGAAACTAAAAACAAAGAAGCAGAAAGTAAGGACTGTTCAGTTAACAAAGCATGGAGGGTAAAGGAAATTCAGAAGACATTAAAAAGACAACAAAGCAACTGACTAGTATCTATTTTTCTCCAAAGTGATTTTTGGACTAAAAAACTGAGGATATTCTGCTATTGCTACACTTACTTGTATAGCACTCCTCTGAGTATTTTTTTGAGATAACACAGATAAATAGATACACATATACATATAAAAACAAATTAAGACAGTCTGGAATGCAAAACATTCTATTTCACTGATACTAGAAAAGACAATCTAATATTCCTCAGAACAAAAAAATAAAAAAAGCACAGAATCACAGAATGGTTTGGGTTGGAAGGGACCTTTAAAGATCACCATGTCCATCCCCCCTACCCACGGGCAGGGACATCTTTCACTAGATCACGTTGCTCAAACACCCATCTGACCTGACCTTGAACACTTCCAATGGTGGGGCATTCACAACTTCCCCGGGCAACCTCTTCCAGGGTCTCACCATCCCCACCGTAAAAAACGTCTTCCTTATATCCAATCTAAATCTATACTCTTTCAGTTTAAAACCCTTGCCCCATGTCTTGTCACTACAGGCTTCGGTAAAAAGTCTCTCTCTGTCTTTCTTATAAGGCCCCTTTATACACTGAAAAGCTGCAACAAGGTGTCCCTGGAGCCTTCTCTACTGAGTAACCTCAACTCTCTCAGCCTTTCTTCACAGGAGAGTTGTTCCAGCCCTCTGACCATTTTTGTGCCCCTCCTCTGGACTCTAACAGGTCGATGTCCTTCCTGTACTGGGGACCCCAGAGCTACATGCAGTACTCCAGGAGGGTCTCATGAGTGGAGCAGAAGGGGAGAATCACCTCTCCTGACCTGCTGGCCACACTTCTTTTGATGCGGCCTAGGGTACAACTGGCTTTCTGGGCTGCACGTGCACATTGCTGGCTTACATCTGATTTTTCATCCACCAGTATCCTGAGGTCCTTCTCCACCCAGCTGCTCTCAATCCATTCATCCCCCACTCTGCATTGATACTGCAGATTGCCCTGGTCCAGGCAGAGGACCTTGTGCTTGACCTTCCACAACAGCAAAGACTATTTTTACCTCTTTCACTTTAAACCTGGAAGACATTTAGAGGTTCTGAAAAAAAAAAAAAAAAGTATTTTTTAAACATCGGGTAGACTTCTCCACCTTGAACTTTTAATGTAATATAATCTTGCAGGAAATATCTTTGTCTCCTGAAATTTACACATACGTGTGACTTCAAAAACGCTCCATGGAAAAATATGTGGCATGTACGTTGGGAGGAGGGAGGGAAAGCATTAAGAATCTTGTCTGATGATGATGGTGTTGAAAAAACAACTTTCCCTATCATTTAGAACATTTTGGAATTTCCACAGGGCTGCTCTTCAAGCAAAACAGATGTCTCTCTGCTGTGTATCATTATCAACTATGCAAATACAGTAATGAGATTAGAAGTGTAACTGGTTCAGCACACACATTTGTAACCTCCAGTTTCTTGATTTTCCTTCTTCTTGGCATGAGTCAC
This sequence comes from Phalacrocorax aristotelis, assembly GCF_949628215.1. NCBI lineage: Eukaryota > Metazoa > Chordata > Aves > Suliformes > Phalacrocoracidae > Phalacrocorax > Phalacrocorax aristotelis. The sequence goes on along the minus strand of NC_134277.1, from coordinate 26,183,385 downwards.
CTTAGCAAAGGCAACCAAATTTCAACAGTGACAACTGCAGAGAGCAACTTCAAGTTTTCAGATTCCAAGGTGAATGAATCAACTATTCGGGTAATAGTAACTACATGACATCTCAACAACAAAGCTAAAACAAAACAAAAAATGACCCCAAAACCACACATACATAAAACAACAACAAAATCTTAAAGAAAAAACTAAAACAAAACAAAAACCCTAAAAAACACCACCACAAGCCCTGCTAGCTAAACAGGTTAACAATTAATAAATAAAGCTCTATTACTGAAACAAAAAGTAGTGTAGTGCTAATCAATCACACCAGAGGTGTCACAGATCGGTGGGTAAGAAACTGCTCAGAACAGACTAAATCAGCCATAGTGTTAACAAGGTCTTCTACAGTGATGAAAGACAATGATATTTTCTAAAACCATTTTTTAATAGTTGTTCCATTGAACAAAAGCTGACAGCTGTAGAAGGCACTCTCTTTTAAATTTACATGTTTTGTTTCCTCTGATTTTCTGGAGTGTGCACGCCTGACACAAACATACAACAAACAGATATGTGTAAACTTACAATATAAAACTATGCCTAGGAAACTCCATGTTCTTTCAATAAACCTATTCATGTACTTACATATGTACATACCTAGTCCTATCTAGGTCTGTACAGCACAAGCAAAAATTAGAGGGACTGCATAAAACTTGGTTGTTTAATTTTTGCCTTTTGGCTACTGACACTATTATTATAGTAGTGCCACTATTGTGGTGTGGTTTTTTAAAATTAATTTTCATTCATAATATTCTGCTGATGCGTATATGTATATATGAAGACTGGGCACCACCAACATTGTTTAGCTTTTTAGTAGATTTCTAGTAATATTTTTATTCGGGAATAACAACATTGTATTTTTAAAATATTTTATTATTTTAAGGACTAAACTAAAATTTGTTAAAGAAGGAACTGCTCGAGTACAGGACCAAAGAAAGTCTTAGAATTAAAGTTTCCAGAAGCTTCTTCTGTAATTTGGTCCCTTATGTTGTAATAACTCTTTGCAAATCCAGGAAAAGAAGAAAGTTACTATAAATTCTCCTACTTCACTTCTGTGTGGACACCTCAACTAAATAAGCCACATGTTAGAAGTTGAAAAACACTGTTGCTTTCCATATGACTAAAGCTTTTTTTTTCCCCTTCCAAGGAAGAAGAGTATTTTCCCCCTGTACCCAAGAGAGATTAAAGAGAAGTTAATCCACCATGCTTTGTATTGAAAATCAAAGAGATGAAAGTAAGGATAAAACACCCATACACTTGAGGAAGACACAGTCACTTCTCATTGCTAACGTCTACAGCTAATAGTTCTCTCAAAGGCGGTCTCTCTTTTTAGGCAATGTACTTAAATTACAGTACACCTCCTGGAGTTATGCCTGCAACTAAAACTCCATTTCTGAAACTGGTGAGCACAGAACTGCACTCAAAAGAAAAAGTGAAATCGAAGGTGGTTAGTAACAATGGAGGGGTCTACGCAAACAACAAGCTGTGGTATTAGCGCCTCACTCTGCAGAGCATGTTTTTGTGACTCCACACTTCCCGTGCATGCTACCTGAACTGTAAATAAAAGGCAGACTGAGCAGTCACGAATTATCAAGGCGGTTCTTCGTTTTTAAAAGGTGCCCCGTTTCCAGTATGTGTTTAGACATGCCTGGGAGAGCGATGCTGCTACTTACATAAAACTGTAACAATGTCAAGACTCAAATTTTCCTGAGAGGAAAAAAAAATTAACACACGAGATTGTGAGCATTCAATTTCATTTAAAAAAGGCTGTTTCGGACGGCGTTACCCAGGCTGGAAGCAAGGTTACGCTGCCACAGCTCACCCAGCAGCACGCTTCCCACTCTGGCCGCTCACACTTTTCCCCTTTTGCCTTCAAGGCAGGATTTCCAGGCTACGAACAGGGCGGGCATGTGCTCTACAGCGGGCGCTGGCTGAAGCCGGGCAGCTCCAAACTTTCCGGCGGCTCCGGCCGAGGGGGCCCCGGGGGCTGCTGCCGCCGATTCCCCCCCGCGCCCACGCCGTCCTCCGCTACGTCGGGACGCGGCGCCTGGCGAGACCCTGGGCCGGAGGCGGCCTCTCTGCGCTCCATGGTCAGTCCAGCCCGGCGGCCCGCCGCCTCCGCCATTACGCTTCCCCACAGCCCCCTACCCACCGGGGCTCGCCCCCGGGCGCCGCCGGTGTGGAGACAGGCCAGCTTCGGTAACCTGCAGCTTGTTTACCTCCGCACACCGGCGCGGCCCTCGCCTCCCCCGCCCCGCGCCGCTCCCCTCGTCCGCCGGCAATGCCGAGGAGCCCCCGCAGCCACCTCCCGGCCCGGCCCGGCCCGCCCCACCCGCGATGCGACGGGCCGCCGACGCCCAGCTGTGGAAGGTCTCCGGGCTGCTCCCGCGGCCGGGCTGGACTCGCCTCGCCCTCCCGCAGCCCCGCGGACCCCGCCCGAGCCTCCCCGGCGGTGCCTCGACCGCCGCGGGGCACTCACCAGCTCCTCACAGGGGCTCTCCCCGACGCTTCCCGGCGCCTCCGCGCCCGCCACCCAGCGCCTCCATTTGCTCGGTCGCCGCTGCTCTCTGTTTCTTCCCCGCTCCGTTCCGCTCCGGCGCCCTCTGGAGTGCCCGCTCCGCCGGGGCCGTCACTCGGTGACTGAGGCGGTGGGGAGTGCCCACCGGGCGGCGAGGCTCCCTCCCGCGCAGGGCGTTGCGGCTGCTGCCGTCTCGCTGCCTCTTTGTTCGGCGGCGGCACTGACAGCTGCCAGCGGCTCCTCCTGGGGCCCGGCCGGCCACCTCCCCTCAGCGCCTTCCCGCCTGCCGGCAGCGCCTCATGCTCCCGGCCCAGCCCGCAGCCCGGTCTCTCTCCCTCCTTCTCCGCCCGCGGCCAACAACCGGCGGCGGCACCAGCAGAAGTTCAGGCCGCCGACCCGGAAACTCATCAACAGCCGAGGCCCGCGGGGCTCCGACGGGAAGCGGATCCACCGAGCCGTGGGAGGGAGCGGGGCGGAGACGGGGCGGAGCGGGACGCGTCTCGGCCGTGGGGCCTGGGCGCCGGGAGGATGCAGCGGGGAGGGGGCGACTGCCGGCACTACCGACGAAGGCAAGGAGGGAGGGAGGGAGGGAGGGAGGAAGGAAGCAGGGCCGGGGCACTGCCCGTCACCCCATGTGGGGCGGTCTCGCTCCGCGCGGCTACAGCGTGAGCGCCCCTCACCCCCTCCCCGGGGCCCGGCCGCGACCGGAGAAGTTCTGGGGGCGTTTCCCGGCCCTGAGGCGCGCAGCGGCGGGGTGGCTGCTGCCGGAGCGGGCGGCACCGGCGGCGCGGGGCTCGTTCCCGTCCCGTCGTGCTGGGGCGAGACGGTGCTGCGGAGGCGGCCGCCGCGGCTCCCTGTGCGAGGCCTGCTGTCGGTGGGGGGCGGGCGCGGCGGCCTCCCTCACGGGGTGGCGCGGCCGTGTGTCCCCGCGGGGTGGCGGGAGCCGCCCTCTGCCGCGCCCCGGCGGGTCCCGGGCTGCTGAGGCGGTGCGGGAGGCGGGCAGGGCCGGCGGCGCGGCGCGGGGGAAGCCCGGCTGAGGCACGTTCTCGAGACCCGCATCCGCTGGGACGGGGACGCGGTGCTGGCACCTGGGTTCGGTTCGGGTCAGTTCTCTGGTGGCGCCTTCTGAAGCGGGTCGTTACTGTCATAGCCTCACGGTGCCGCCCTTCTTCACCTTCTGGTTTTGTGTTCTGGGCTCACGTCGCGGCTCTCGGGGCTGTTTCGCAGGCATCCTTTTGCCACTCTGGACTTTGCGCAGAGCCCTGGCAGAGGGAATTCACCCGCTGCTTGTTCACCTGGCCATCACCTGCCACCCGGGTGGCCCAGCCCTGCCCCTGCAGGTTCCCTCCACACAATCCCGACCCAAACCCAGTATATCCCAGTGCCTGTAAGGAAACCGAGGGAGCATGCCTTTCCCAGCTGCCCATAAGGGGTGGTTGTTTCTTGTTCCTTTCAAACTCTTTAATATCCCAAAGCATGAGCTCCCACAAGTCAGCACGTTGCTTATTTAATGTTTCTAGATGCTACTGTAATGCAAATCAATAGATGTTTCTATTCAGATGTTACTCTTCAAATACCACCATTAAATTATCCAGCTAATGTGTTTATCTTAACTGAAGATGAAAATGTGCATGCCGTTATTTATTTTGTTTTGTTTTTTTTTTTTAAATATGTTTTCAGGTAGTCTGATCCCAGCAAAAATATTGGACTAAGGGCATGGGAATCTGAAGATCTCTGTTTCTCCTAGAAGAGGTGAGGAGGCTAGAAACAGTAAAGGTAAAAATCTTTGTGGAGGGATTAATCTGTAAAAAACATGTGCTTACTGATGATATGGAATGAAAGAGGGTTCATTTGCAAATGAAGAAAACTATCATCTGGAAGGTGCTAATGGCCAGACATGACCTTTCTCAAATCTGATACGTGAAGTGATTTAGCCTTAGGAACTTTTTCCCTATCATTTTAATAAAATTTTATGATTATAAGAATTGTCACTTTGAGTTAAACAGAAGTGTAAGGAAAGTTTTATTTTAAATCTAAAAACCTGTGTCCACTTTTTGCAAAAGCTGAAGACTTATTCCTTTCAGAAGCTCTGTGCTTGAATGAATTGGGCACCAGTTTGCAGCCCCACTGAAGTAAAACTAAGTAAATTAATCCATATGATAATTTATTTGTATCAGCTTTGTTACTTGGGCTGTAGGCAAGACTGTTCTACCCCCTAATGGGAGTAAGGGGAAGGAAAATGAGGTATTTTCGGGAAATCCTTGTGGATCTCATAGAAATGCAGTACTTTGTCATAGCACACTTTATAAATCATAGTGCTTGTCACTTTAGAATGGTTTTCTTTTTCAATTTCATATATTTTTCAGGGTCCTAAAATTCTTTGGCCTTTTGCCTGGCTTGCAAAATGGGGAAGGTAGTTACAAAGTGAAAAAAAACCAAACATTATTTTTATTTTAAAAGTGGGTTAGAAAACAAGATCATTTGTATTAAATCTATCTGATGTGGGATTTTCCCTTTTTATGAAAAGGAAGTAGAATTATGTCAGCCATTATTATTTCTCCAGCTAAAGAACAATAAGTGAATAACACCAAGTATCAGTGGATGTAATTCCTGCACACTGAAGGTTAGCATGCTGTTGGATTTTTTTTCTTTTTTTTCAGCTGAATCTTTACTTCCTATTTATTCATTGTTTCCAGTGACAAAATAATCAGGAGAGATGGGAAACCCAGAAAACATTGGAGATGCATATGTTGCTGTGATTCGTCCAAAAAATACTGCTAGCCTGAATTCTCGGGAATATCGAGCTAAATCCTATGAAGTAAAACTATCTAATTTTTTTTATTTATTAACATTTTTAAAAATAATAAGTTACAGTAAATATGTAATAATATAGGAGAAGAGAAAATGACAATAACATTGCTTAAATAATGTCCATGTATGTCATATACCTACTATGCATTGCCCCATCATTATAGTGTTTGAACACTTCATGGTTTTGTAATATCTGTATATTTCATGTCATTTCAGGGCCTTCTGGCCTGTGGGCTGCTCAGTACAAGGGTGCAGCTGTGTCTTATTCTCTTTAAACTTACTGTTATGGCGGTCATTCTGACTTTGCCATCCTGCCCCTCCACATTCAATACTTCCTGAATTTTGTTACTGCTTTTCCAGTGATACAAAAAATATAACAAAAAAAGAAAAAAAAAAGTGTTCTGTACTCGTTTCAGTTGTGCTTAAACTCCTTTGGTTTCATTACTGTTTGAAAGATTTTGTTGCTTGAAGTTCCCATTGAAGGACAAAAGAAAAAAAGAAAGAAAGTTTTGTTGGAAACTAAACTGCAGGGAGGCACTGAGATAACCCAGAGCATCTTGGATTATGTATTAGAAGCCACCAAACCAATTTCACCAGCCAATCAGGGTATTAAAGGTAAAAACATTTTAATCTGATTTATTGTTGATAGCTCTATAAACATAATGTTAAAATTAAATGGGCATGGAAGGGTTGTGCAAAAGCATGAAATTAGTTTAAAAAAAGAAGGTATGTTTTGAGATTCATCAAAAAACCCCAAGCCAAGTATACAGCTAAAACCTTTAATTTACCTTTGTTTCCTTTTACCTTCTAATCCTATAAAATGCTTACTAAAAGAATTTTATTAAGTGAAACTTTGCCTGTTTTTACTAATTCTTCACCTCAAATTGAGATTTATAGCTAAACTTCTGGTAAATCAGATTGAAGTGGCTTTTTATCCTTAATTTCAGCTAAAACTTGACTTGAACTAGTGAATTGATCACTTCTAAAGTCTGTTCTAAAGCTAGCATTGTTCAGTATCTACATGAAAATATTTCTGGCATAACTGTATCACTTATGGGTATAATTCTATTACTGCATTTTCTTTTTCATTGCTGTGGCATAGCTGGTCTAGCAAACAACCTCACACTTGTGCTGACAAAAACTGTTGTAGCCAGCGTATTTCATTTGCAGATTGGTATAAACTGTACTGACTAAAGCGCTTTTTTTTGCTGTGTACCTCATCTGTGCTTTGTAAGTGTAAGTAAGGTTATACTGGGAAGGATGTCAGACAATGCAGTGCTAACAATTTAGAAAAGGAATAGCTGCTGCATGGTAAAATGTTGCGGTGGCAATAACTGGAGTTGGGTGGACTTAAAGCTAGTTGAGCAGCAAACATGAAATAGCATAATAGCATGAGTACTCATTGAGGAATGCCTAGTAAAAGCAAAGCCTGTCTGCTTCTTACACGGTTTAGAGAATTTTAAATTGACTCAGGCAGAGGGCTGAAGCATTAATATGCACAGCTTAGTGTGCCCTCTAGTAAAATAGGCAGCTGAGGTCAGAAAAGCAAAGAAAATGCTAAATTCTGTAAGGCTGCAAGGGAGAATAACATGGAAAATACTGTATTAGCACTACATGAATAAAGCGTTTCCCCTAACGTGGAATGTAGCATGCAGCTATGCTTTCCCATTTCAAAAATAATCTTGTTTAACTTAAAGATAGGTGGTTTAGGGGGTGGATGCTACAAAAAAATCAGGCATATAGAAAAGTTGCTATGAAAAAAGGGGTACAGTCATGTCACTTTTGATGTTCATGGGTATATACATGTTTACATTCTTTTTTCATAAGTATTTAGATTTTCTTAGCTTGCTTTACATTATAGCTCATAATAATAATAATAATTTTTTCTTCCTAGAAATTAGGAAGATTGAGCCTGGTAAGCTTTTAGATAGCCAACTCTAGACTGGTTTCTTTGTTTTGTTGGTTAATTAATTATTTGGGTTTTTTCTTTTAATACTCTGCTAGGAAAACGTGTGGTGTTAATGAAGAAGTTTCCTCTTGATGGAGAGAAGGCAGGCCAAGAGGCATCACTTTACATCGTTCCAACTGTTGTGAAAGGTAACGTTGAGCATAATTTCTCAAGTTGCACCCATTTTAGCAGAAGTTCAGTTGAGGGTTTATTAAGAATTTTTATGAATATGAGATATGGCTTTTTCTGTATTTAAACATTAGAAGTTGAATTCAGGTGGAAACCTCTCTCTGAATACTTTAAAACTTGAAAAAGTTACTTAAGGAAAAATCCTTGGTTTTAATGTATTGCCTTTGTTTCTGTAAAAAGAGCACACTTCTGTTTTAAGCTGTGTTTGTTCACTTGATTATATTTCAAAACATATGCATTAACTTGTATAGAACTTACTGAATGCAACTGTAAGAAAGACATCCTATTCAGTTCAGTGTTATTTGCTCAGAGAAGAATGCTTATTGAAGTCTGTAAACAGTTTTGTTTGAATAAGGAGTGGTGAATAAAGTCTTTAGAAGGCAAAGTAAATTGCTTGACAGGGAAGTATTTTTTAAAAAAGCCTGAAGTAAATGTCTCTGTGCTTTTGGGGAAATGCCTTCATTTTTGCCTTACTGATAGGTCTTAAGGATAAAAACTATCAAATAAATACCTCTTCTAGTCCCAAGTCCTATTCTTTTTTTTTTCTTGCAACATTATACATCTAATTCCTCAGATGAAGCTGATCACACTGATGGAAGAATAACTGAACACTTTAAGGTTTTTGAGGCTACCCTGTTGAGTTGTGAATTCTAAGGATTGTACGTAATATCTATCAATTACCATTTAATAAAAATTAAGTTACTGTAGTCTAAAGCTAGAATATACTCTCGATTAGATAGGAATGTGTAACTACAAAAGATGCAGAAGGGAAGATAAGATTCTTAATGTGTCTTCAGAGTATGTTTCCTTTTTAGATAATACGAAATACGCATACAGTCCTGGATGCCCTGTGTTCTACTGTTTACAAGACATCATGAGAGTATGCAGTGAATCCAGCACCCATTTTGCTACGCTTACTGCAAGAATGTTAATTGCCTTGGATAAGTAAGAAATGCCATCAGTAAAAATACATTAAAGTAGAAGTTAAACAAGATAATTTGTAGATGTAGCACATAGTTTTTATAGCATTCTTGTGACTAAGAAGGAAATCATTGTGATTAAGAAGGAAATCATTGTGATACCATGTTATTTTCTTCAAGTTTATCAGAAACTGGAACATTGACAGCATATTTCTGAATCTTTTTAAAAATCTTTTGCAAATTGAAGAATGGTGTGCTTATGTAAATCAAGTGGCTTTTTGGAAGTTCCTGCTCACATTGAAGATTTTGTAAAATCATATAAAATACTAATGATTAATCTGTAAGTGACATAATTGCCATCTGTAAGAGTATTTGCCAGAATGCAGTAAAAATATCTTGTTAATTATATACCATTATGACTTGCATTTAAATTAACCCCCTATTTACAAAGGGAGTGCATGTTCCCCAGCCATACAAATTTATTTACAGTAGGGAATTAACTTTCAGGAAAGTGATTAGTTGTTTAGCAGTTTGAAAATCGAATATGTGAGTAGTTTTTTGGTCTTTATTAATGTACCCTTAACACAGAAATACCAGACCTACTTACGTATGAACTTATTTTCATTAATAAAGTTAGGTGAAACTTTTGGCTAACATGAAAAATTATAAGTTACAGGCTATTGCCTAAAAAGGTTCTGTGTCTAGGGTTTTTACTGTTTATTAGTAGAGTCATATTTTTTCCATGTATACCATTGTGCCAGTCGTTATATTTATTTGCTGCTTAATGAGTGCCCTCAGACTCTAAGCCCTGCTTAAGATGTTTTACCAGCCTTACAGTTGTGAGAGAAGCCTTGGAAGTATAGTAGAAAATAGTTTATATTGATTATTCTTTATGTACCTAATCTGAAACAACATTTTTCAAAGATTCAAACTACCATAACTAATTTATCTGCCAGCTGTTTAGAGAAAATGCCTGAAAATACCTCAGAGACCCAAGAGGGTGTTTATAGCACGATGATCACAGTTTTACAGTCCTCCCTCCCTCCCAGCAGGTCTACGAGTAAGTGAAGAGAACATGGCTTATGCAGCGCATGATAGCTCGGATCTGGGACTTAAAAATCCAGGCCCGAGCCTATGCACTGAACTTCAGGCCATGTTCTGCCATCCTTACACATGGTTCTGGGACAGACAAGATCCAAGTGGGCTGTCAGTGGATCTATCTTTCCAAAGGATGTACTTATCTTTCTTCTGTATTTCCAGGCTAAATCACTAAATGGAATTATTGTATTCCAACAACGTACATGTTTATCTCAAGCTTGTGAGAAAGTGTGTGCAGAAACCTTAAATACAAACCTGGCTTTAGACCCTTAGTTAAAATGTGCCCCATTCAACATCACACTAAAATAATTTAGCAATTCAGTGAAAATTTATTTATCTAAAAATCTTGAGCCCTCTCTTGTATTGCATATGTGGCAGGAAAAAAATGCAGCAGGTGTACAATGCTGAAGCTCCCCTCTAGCTCAGGGTAAGAGAGCTCTAAAGCCCTTCTATACTGTCAGTAGGGGTGCATTTAGAAGACCATATCCTTCAGCACAGCTTTGTGAAAAGGTAGGTGGTAACCTATGTGCAAGAGACTTGGCAGTTCGGAAAATACCAAAGGGCCTTCTGATTTTTTTGCCTTTTCCCACCTCTCCCTAAGGAAACACATGAGTTAGAAGGCTTAAGTCAGCACAGATACTGAGACTTCAACTCACCCTTAAACAAGCTGCTTTAAGTTTCAAATTTTGTATGTTGAGAGTAGTAATAATGATAAACTGAAAGTAAATGAACTGGTGGCATGTTGGTGTGGTGAAGTGTTTTGGCTGTAAACAATGTTACTCTTACCTTAGCTTATAATTTCCTTTCCTTTGAGAGTTTGCATCTGCAGGAAATGTGTTTGAGCAAATACATTTGCTTAACTATATTTGGTTAAAAAATTTCATATTTGGGGATTAATGTAGTGCTATAAAATTGGCTGTGCACATTATAAGTAATAATATTTTTTTAATTAAAACATGTGATTATCATACGTACAACCCTTAATCAAACCAAATAATGGATAGGCATGACCAAAATAGTCCTCTTCTACCTGAAAATTAATTACTTGCCTGTTCTGTCCTGCAGGTGGTTGGATGAACGGCACACCCAGTCTCACTCCATTCCAGCTTTATTCAGACCATCTCCTCTTGAGAGAATTAAAACAAATGTAATAAACCCTGCCTATGCTATAGAACCTGGTCAAACAGAGAGCTCGTTACACATGGGTTATACTGCCCTGGAAATAAAGAGTAAAATGCTGGCATTGGAGAAAGCAGATATGTGTATCTATAATCCTTTGTTTGGATCTGACCTTCAGTATACCAATAGGGTAAGAACCATATTTTCATTTTATATTTGTGAAACATACATACATTTTCATTTTACAGTTCATTCATTTATTTGATATGTGTGTGCTTTATGTTTAAAATAATCAGATTTCTTTTATTACATGCTTACTGCTAAATGGTTTTTCAAATCCTCACGTTTGAACACCATTCTCTTTAATTATAAAATGTTACTATAATAACTTCAGTTTCAAGAGAATACCCTGCCTAGATGGAGGATTATTTAGCCAAATCTCAGTAAGATATTTTTTAAGTTGTGTTTAAATTCTGTCTTCACAGGTTGACAAAGTGGTAATAAATCCATACTTCGGCCTTGGAGCCCCAGACTATTCAAAGATTCAGATTCCCAAAAGAGAAAAGTGGCAACGTAGCATGAGCAGTGTCACCGAGGACAAGTATTATGTTACATTCCTTTTTCATTAATGGATAATTCTGTTTTGGTATATTACAGTAGTTCTTGGTAGACTTGGTCAGGATAAGATTCCTATTACTTTAGGGCTTTACTATATAAATGCACATTTAAAAAAAATCTCTTTGAAGTCTTGAAGTACTCAAACACAGCAATTAAAGGACGGATCAAGAAAGGTTTAAATTATAAATATTAGAGAAGCATTTCTTAGCATAATGAATACAGCTGTGGCTTGACTCCTGCACGATGAAAATAGTAGTTGTATGAATATTGGCACATTTTAGCTGCACAAGCTTCGTTTTTATTCTTCACGTAGATCTACAGTTAGTGCAATATTAGTAATTTTTAAAAAGTCTATGTTTTCAACTGTTAAAATATTTCTGAACTGTGTTTTACTCCTGTTTCCCTTTTAATTCTTAGGGAACACCAGTGGGTAGATGATTTCCCTCTTCACCGCAGTGCTTGCGAAGGCGACTCTGATTTACTAAGCCACCTTCTGGATAAAAAGTTTTCTGTTAATCAGTTAGATAGTGACCACTGGGCACCTATCCATTATGCGTGCTGGTGAGTCAGATGAATGTAGTTTTGCCACTCAAATGCATTCTTGCTGTCATGATTCTTTAGTGCTAATCATTGATTTAAATTATCTTACAGACTCAAAACTGAGAAACCAAAAAAACTCTAGACTTTTTACGCTTAGACTTTAATATATGTTAGTGTTACCTTCTGAGGAGAAAGATTGCTTCAGGTTTTGAGATAATTTCAGTCTGAATTAGGAGACCAGGTGTGGTGATCATATCAACAAACACTTTGCTGTCTCTTTTATTGGTCCTGAAGCATCTGTTCTAATTCCTGTTGGAGACACTGGGTCTAGTTTCGTGTAGTAACTCTTACAGTCTTTGTTGGTTAAAGGCCGTGAGCAGTTTTACAGCACAGTAATAGCTGAGCTGAGCATGTTTTGGTGATGGTCAGTCTTTGAGTGGGAAGCTGGACTAGGTGATCCACAGAGGTGAACTTGTCTGACTGTATTATTATATATATATATTGCTACACCTACCCAAACTTAGCTAGTTTGAAGCAAGGTTCACTTTGTCTATAATGAACACAACAAATGATTACTAGACCAATGGTTACCAAAGAAGTGCAGAACTGATACTAATTTCTACAAACTTAATGATGTTCTGTTGTCTTTGGTACCATTTCAAATCTAAAAACTCTTGAGCATGGAAATAACACTTTTCCATGTTTAGGGCTATCTGAAAAAAAAGATTTGATTTTACATTTGTTGTGTCTTTTCTGCTTTAAACCTGGCTGCAGGTATGGAAAAGTTGAAGCCACTCGAATGCTGTTGGAGAAAGGGAAATGCAATCCAAATCTCTTGAACGGACAACTTAGCTCTCCTCTTCATTTTGCTGCTGGAGGTGGGCATGCTGAAATAGTACAAATACTACTAAATCATCCAGAAATTGACAGAGTAAGTTCTGTTTGTGTATAGAAATAGCAGTTTTAGCAACAGTTTCTAGCTTGTGTATGTGAAATATTTTGTGTCCAGATCACAATGTGTAAACACAATGATCCTGTTGAAAGATTACAAAAAAAATGGTTAAATATTTTTCATTACCTCTACTTTTCCCATTGTATATCAATTAAATGTTTGAACCCTAGGATCAAGTATTTTCATTATAAAAAAAAAAAAAAGTGTAAATGTTTACCGATCTCTAGTGAAAAAAATGTATTACCAGTGTTTCTGTTTATGTTGGTAGCACATTACTGACCAACAAGGAAGATCTCCACTGAACGTCTGTGAAGAGAACAAACAAAATGAGTGGGAAGAAACCGCAAAACTGCTGAAGGAAGCCATAAATAAACCTGTATGAGTTTATTTTCTAAATAGTTTAAAGTTTATAACTGGTTTGCAGATAAGCATGTAGAAGTAGAAGAGCTAGACTCATTTATCACTGTTTTTGGAAACGTGCAGTATACTGAAATTGTTAGTGTAAATATAAACAAACTGACATTTTGTGTCTTTGAATGTTTCTGTCTACATTTATTGCTCAAGAAATACATGTAAGGTTTTGAACATGATGCTTTGATTTATTTGTAGGAGCATCACATCAGCCACAGATTTTATGTCTACTTTTGATCATACAACCATCAGCTTTCTTTATGCATTGTCATCTTATATATGTAGATAAACAGGAGCATTCATCTGGCTAAATGTAGGCTTCTACAAAATAGGCTTTGCATCAGTTAGTCAGTGTAGGCTTCCTTGGCAGTCAGTGGAGATCTAGCCAGGATAGTAAACAAAATTCATGGCGCGATTCCTCTCATCCTGAAGTAGATGTAAGATTAACCGAATGATACAAAATCACTTGTTTCTTTTCCTTGACTTCAGATGCAACTTGTCTCTCTGTAGGTAGGTGGCAGTAAACCTGTCAATTTTTCAAGATGTTTTAAATTATCTTCATTTCACTCTATGAATGAATCTTCTAAAGTAATTCTTGAAGAAATTGACCTACTTTATTATAGAGATCTTATGCAGTTGATCAAATGGCAGATGTGTGTCTAATGACTCTAAAAGACTAATGCACACATTTTAAGTAGATTTCATAGCATAATAGGTGATATTGTCACTTATTACTGTTGAATTAATGTTATAATAAAAAAAAAAGAAATTGCTGCAGTAGGAGTTACAGAGAGTACTGCAGCAAAAATAGACTGATATTTTCCATTCCAGCCTCATTTTCAGTCAGTTGTTATTTTCCAAGGCATTCATCTTTTTTTCCAGAAGTTTTTAGGAGCTTAGTTCTTGATGACTAAATAGATTTAAAGAAGGGAAGTTACAAATTCCTACAACTTTTTTATTCGAGCAGCTGAAACATTTAACCTGTTAGATGAAAACAAGAAGTTTCATTGACCTACAACTTGTGTGTATATGCTTTAAGCACCTGAATTACGTTTAAGTACGTCTTTCAGGAGGCATACTCTGGGCCCGCATGCAATTCAGTGAAAGCTATGGGAGTTCTGAAGGGGAAAATGATTTATTATTAGTAATACTACAGAAGTGCTAAAAGATCTTGGTGAGATTGTATTCTTATTGTACTGGTGTCTGTGTAAAGGGTGGTGCTTCCCTCTGAAAAATAAGTCTTTTTAGTATAGACTAATGAGGGGAATAATTCATAACCTGCCAATAATGGTGAGGTGGACATTTCACGATATGCATAGGCAGTTGAGACCAAATCCCTCAGGGAGCTTTTAAATGCCTACTTGCATTCGAGTTCAACAGAAGTGAAGTCCTCAAAATATCAGTAAGATCTTTCTTGGAGTTACTGTGGTAAAAAACACAGTATAAGAACTTGCACAGAACATGAAGCAAGCAGTTTTGATAAATAGTGAATATGCAGGAGTTGTGCGGTGTTCTTTTTCTTAACAGTATGGATGTCGCTGAATTATGGTAAAGTTGTTTTCCTCTTCAGAAGCACCAACAGAGAGAATTTTAACAAGTTCTTTGTTTAATATATTTTAATTTTTATGTAGTATGAAAAGGCACGAATTTATCGTATGGATGGGTCGTATCGCTCTGTTGAGTTGAAACATGGAAACAATACTACTGTACAGCAGATAATGGAGGGGATGCGTTTGTCTCAAGAAACACAGCAGTACTTCACTATCTGGATCTGTTCCGAGAACCTCAGTAAGTAACAAAGAGGATCATTATACTTGAGAGTTTATCATAGCTATTTTTATTTCTGCTTGCCTTTAGAAAAAAAAAAAAAATTTCTTAGGAAAATAGGAAACATGGTCTCTGACAGTTCTGTATTAACCTCTTTCTATCAGCTTTTAAAAGCCCTACTTTAGTAGCTAATCTGTATCTAGACAGCCTGTTAATACACTTTGTCCTGCCAGAGACTGTAATCCCTGTAGGTCTCATTCTTTGTATCTTTTGCATGGGGAGTGAAACCAATTTTTATATTTCCTCTGCTTAAGCTTTCCTCCAGTAGATTAACTCCCAACCTTTACAGCCTGATGTCTCCAAACTGCGCTTTCAGAGCTACAGAGTGCTTCTCCATTTCAGCCATTGTTTTGGGTAGTACCCCCGATAGGTCTGACCCTGTATCACTGTGGCATCTAGAATGTATTTCATCTAGGAAGATGAGGCTAGTTTAGATTGTCTTTCTGTTATAGGGCACCTCTGCTCTCATAGTCCTTACTGCTAACTCACCCTAATTTTAGTGGTATTTTTCTTCCCAGAGTATCTGAAATTGGATGCATGTAGGTTTTTTACCAATGTTTAATCTATTTAAATCTAGTAACTAAGGTAAAGCTGATTTAATGTTGTTTTTCATTAGGTCCTTTAATCATATGAATTTTCATGTGTTTTGCACCAAAATGATTTTTTTGATAAGCAAGTTTTCAGATTTATTTGGTGGAAGGGAATTCTTATGCAAAACATCATTATTACATTTGCTGTGTTTTTTGGTATTTCTGATCTAAATAGAAAGTATATTGTAGTTTGAGCTATGTAGCAAAAGATAACTAGAACCATAAAAGAGTCGATGATAGTGATTGTGTTTTGTCAGAAAACGTGCTAAATAGTACTGCTTGCAACAAGGATAGCTATAGAAGACATAATGGGTTTACAATGCACGATTCAGGCCTGGTAGGATGCTGTGGTGTCAGTAACATTAACACAGAAGCCTTGCATTTAAAATTGCATTTACTGTTGTCAGTCTTCCATTATATTGGAATACATATACATTTTTTTATCTATAAAAAATTGCAAAATTTTATCTATAAATATTGCGGGAAATCTTCATTCTTTTTAATCTTTTTCTCCCAATGTCACACCATTTGCCTTGTTACTTTGCTGTATGTCACAGTTAAACACAGATGTTAATATCTGGAAGCAAAGGAAGTATTTCAGTGTTGAAGTCTTACCGCTTGTGCCTTTTCTAGATATGTATGTTATGTTTTACTCAAATCATTGAAGTATTATCCTTGCATTTGAGGGGAAGAGATTACTCTCTGATACATTGTTTAAAAACAAGTAATTCTCTAGGTGCTTAGCCTAAGTTTGAAAATGAATCAGCATCTGATTTACAGCTTCAAACAACTAATGGACAAGTTTCATTATAAAATGTATTTCTTGTAGTTTTGTGTACAACTGTAAAGACTATCCTTTTCTTGTTTGTAGGACAGATAATGTTTTTGTGTTTGAATGTAAGGTGGATAAGTTGAGTGAGCAGATTATTCTCAGTTTTTATATAATGTGAAATGTCACAATGTCAAAGCCAGAGCAGTGAGGATGAGGTAGATAGACAGCCTCCTAGTTCCTCACTACTAGAAAACAGCCAAGCAATAATCACAAGGACAGGCAGGGTAAGCGAATGAACATAATTGAAGGTATGGACTCTAGTACATAGTAGGACTGTAGCTGCAAAGCTCTGTATGATATCTCAGCTCTCATATATGCAGGAGAACATGAAACATTGAATGACTGTAGCCTTTTAAGAATCAAGATATTTTACAGATTGAAAAAAAGAATGAATGTTTTGAAAATTTTATGGTTTATATACATCCAAAAATGGCAAATACATTTATAAGGTAAACTTTATCTGTATTTTTCTGTCAGAAATAAGATTGTTGGACCTTGTATTTCTCCCATAATAATTGAGACAAGTCTCTAATATTTTATTATTATGTTTTTAAGGTCTGCCTTAGTGTTCCACTAAATTTTTAAATACAACTTCATTCTTGAGGGGCTGAAAATAACAAAGGTTCATCGCTAGTGCGTTTAATGAACTGATGCTGAGAGTTCTGTCAATAAATCCATATTTTCAAAACCTTTTATATATAGCAGTTTAGAAAACATAGGGGGAACTTTGTTAATGAGTCCTCTGTTTTAGATACTCTGGTTTTGGTGCCGCATTTACTCACATACATATATATATATATATGTGTGTGTGTGCGCGCTAGGTTATTCTGTTTGTTTATATATAAACAAAACCTGTTATTTTTCAGGCCTCCAACTGAAGCCATACCACAAGCCTTTACAGCACATTCGAGATTGGCCTGAAATATTCACTGAACTGACAAACTTGGATCCTCAAAGGGAAACTTCACAGCTTTTCCTGAGAAGAGATGTGAGACTTCCACTGGAAACAGAAAAAAAGGTCTGCACTTGGAAGTGATAGCATGAAATCATGGTTGGAGTCAGAACACATTGACCATCAATACTCAGGGTGTTTAATGACTGTAGTAATTTCAAAACTTATTTAAACCAGAACACTCCTCTCCCTTGCTGTAATAGTTTGAATCTTCAGGTTCTTCCCTCCCTTCCTCCCTCCATCGCGCCCTACCCTGGCCCTCCTTCCTTTCCCCTCTCTCTCATTTCTCACCTTCCCAGCTGTTTGGTTTATTATAAGTCTGTGTGCCTCAATTTCTATCTATCTGTCATACAGCTAAAAACAACCTGCCCAATTTTCTTTCTCTTCCTTGTGATGTGATTTTTTTCAGATATTTAATTGGTCAGTTTCAATGGGATTATTCAAACCTATTATTCAAAATGGACTCATGGTGGGAAAAACCACAGTTGTCTGTATTTCTGAGACCCTTTTCATTTGGCATGGTAGGCTAATCACTTTAATTTGGAAGCGTGTTAGGTCAGTGAAGGCTTGAAATAAGTCAATGAGTATATGTATGCTTCAGTCGGGATCACACCTTTGTCTTCTGTCTCTGAATTGTTGAGAAATTATATTTATAGTTTCTAAGCTCATTTTCTTTTACAAAGAAATCATATTATTTAAATCTTTTTAACAGATTGAGGATCCATTAGCTATTCTTATCCTTTTTGATGAAGCCAGATATAATTTACTGAAAGGTTTCTACACGTCACCTGATGCCAAGCTGATCACATTGGCAAGTCTGCTTCTACAAATAGTCTATGGAAATTATGAGAGCAAGAAACATAAACAGGGCTTTCTAAAGTAAGTATGTATGTTTGAAACTTAAAATTATGATTTTAGATTAAGTATTTTCAGATAGCACTCACTATGGAACTCTCAGATTTTAGGTATGATTTATTTATTATTTTTCTCCATCACTGAGCTCTAGTTCAGAGTAATCACATAATCCTTGTAGCATTAATAGAAGCTGGAGGTGGGGTCTGAAAAATGTATGTATTATTGCAGTCCCAAGCAGAGGCATGGGGGTTCTGTATTCTGTAAGTCTATACTGACATACAGTAATACCAAAAAGAGTAACAGTAGTCACGTGAATGAAGGGTTTTGACAGGACTGGACTTTGGACAACGCTGAAGAAACCTCTTACTATGTCCAGTTAGGCCAACTTCTGGGATTGGCTTTCCTCCCTCTTTGAAGGGGACAGACCATGCAGAGATATTACTTCCGTTCTCTCATTTGTATGTGAACCGCTAGACTAAATTGGTGAGACACATAGCACCAGTACGGCTCTGCCAGATGATGCTTTTCTCCCCTTCTGTGTGCTTGCCAGCACAACAGTAGCTGAGCTCTTTCTGGGATATGGCTTTTTCCTCCCACATACGTTTCTACATCAGTATCTGAGCACATCAGGATTCCAGTTCTCTACTGTGCGCACCATCATTCCACCCCTTACTATCTCCACCTCAATTCATTCATGTAACAGCAGCTGTGCTATTCCAGAATGCTACTATACTTCTTATCTCCTCTCATCCACAGCATCACTGGAGCTGTCTTGGCTTGCTTGTTTTTTCGTTCTATTCTCCACCCTCAGTAAATCAGGGT
The DNA here is from genome assembly GCF_949628215.1 of Phalacrocorax aristotelis. Taxonomy (NCBI): domain Eukaryota; kingdom Metazoa; phylum Chordata; class Aves; order Suliformes; family Phalacrocoracidae; genus Phalacrocorax; species Phalacrocorax aristotelis. The sequence goes on along the minus strand of NC_134277.1, from coordinate 26,164,338 downwards.
GCATTTTCTCCTACAGTTACACTGATGTAAGTGTGGGCTGCCTCTGAAAGGCCTGGCTGTACTGACTGCACTTACTTGTTCCTTTCTCTTCCTTCTGGTAGGTGTAGAGACTGTACCATTACAGAGTGAGCTGAGTGAATGGGCTCCCTGACTGGAAAACTTTTGGGTGGGCTGTTTGGTAGGTTCAGCTGTCGACCCATCTTGTCCTGCAGTTGCACAGTTGGCAGACGAGCATAAGGAGAGCTGGTTTTGAGTGGGACTGCCCAGACCTGCAGGAGTGTGGAGTTAAACACAACTTGGTTTCACAAGAAACTACCCCTGTTGAATCCCAGTGGCTGCAGGGTGGCGTTCCTTTCAATAGTGGGGCAGATGAGCAATATGGCTATAAGTTGATCCTGCTGAACGGAATTGTCTGTAGACAGGACTCTGTAGACAGGACCACTTGGAAAGATAGTTTGGGCCAGAGAGAAGAACCCTGTGGGCATTTGGGCATGCTTTCCACCCATATTCATAGAATCATAGAATGGTTTAGGTTGGAAGGGACCTTTAGAGGTCATCTGGTCCAATCCCCCTGTAGTGAGCAGGGACATCTTCAGCTAGAACAGGTTGCTCAGAGCCCCGTCCAACCTGACCTTGAATGTTTCAAGGGATGGGGCAACCTCCACCTCTCTGGACAACCTGTGCCAGTGTTTCACCACCTTCATAGTAAAAAATCTTTTCCTTATATCTAGCATAAATCTACCCTCTTTTAGTTTAAAATTATTAACCCTTGTCCTGTCAAAACAGGCCTTGCTAAAAAGTGTGTCCCCATCTTTCTTAGAAGCCCCCTTTAAGTATTGAAAGGCCACAATAAGGTCTCCCCTGAGCCTTCTCTTCTCCAGGCTGAACAACCCCAACTCTCTCAGCCTGTCTTCATAGGAGAGGTGCTCCAGCCCTTGGATCATTTTTGCGGCCTCCTCTGGACCCGCTCCAACAGCTCCATGTCCTTCTTGTGCTGAGGGCTCCAGAGCTGGACGCAGCACTCCAGGTGGGGTCTCACCAGAGCAGAGTAGAGGGGCAGAATCACCTCCCCCGACCTGCTGGCCACGCTCCTTTTGATGCAGCCCAGGATATGGTTGGCCTTCTGGGCTGTGAGCGCACATTGTTGGCTCATGGGCAGCTTTTTGTTCACCAGTACCCCCAAGCCCTTCTCCACAGGGCTGCTCTCAATCCCTTCATCCCCCAGTCTGTATTGATACTGGGGATTGGCCTGAATCAGGTGCAGGACCTTGCCCTTGGCCTTGTTGAACCTCATGAGGTTCTCACAAGCCCACCTCTCCAGCTTGTCCAGGTCTCTCTGGATGACGTCCCGTCCTTCTGGCATGTCAACTGTACCGCTCAGCTTGGCGTCATCTGCGGACTTGCTGAGGGTGCACTTGATCCCACTGTCTATGTCAGTGATGAAGATATTAAACAGTACCGGTCCCAGTATGGACCCCTGAGGGACACCACTTGACACTGGTCTCCGTCTGAACATTGAACCATTGACCACTACCCTCTGGATGCGACCATCCAGCCAGTTTCTTATCCACTGAAGCCAATTCCTTATCCACTGATTAAAAAATAATATGTTGGAAAATATCTCTGCTCTTCTTCAGAGAGATGAAAAGATATATATTCTGAACTTTTTTGTAGTAGACACAAATGTTTATCAAAAGACTGGTCATTTGAAAATTATATCCAGGCTGTTGTTTGCATGAGTGTATCCTTGACCTTAAAGATCCAGACACATTGTGCTGTGCAGGGTTTTTGATTGGTAGATCATATGTGCAGTTACTGACAGATATAGTTTAAAAATGACTAAATAGTCTCAAAAACCTAGTGGTGCAACCTAGATTAATTATGCATAAAAACAAGTTAGCAAAGGCTTTCTTTTACTGTTTGTTGTTTGGTTGTGGGTTTTTTAAAGGCACTTTATATAAATACCTTCACTTTCATATTATATAATATTTAACTTTCATGTGGGAATTAATGGGCCATGTACTTGGTGGCGCTGAATACAACAATGAAGGGAAGAGCACCTATAAGCTGTCATCTTTTCTAAGTGTGTAATATTCTGGTATAAATGACTGTGTATCATTTTGGCTTCCAAACTGGAATTCACCAAACTGGTCTGTAATCAAGTGAGAGTCATGTGTTCTGCTAACATTTTCTGGTTGTGCCATGTCCATGATGCATGACACAAAGTGTATAACACAAAGCTGGATCTCTGTTAACTGAGAATTACACTCTATCTTAGAAGCCTTAGCTTACGTTTCAGGAATGCTTTCACCTGAAGAGGCAAGATAGGGTAGGAGCTGACTGTCTAGCTCAGTACATGACTTGAAGATACAAACTGGCAGACATTGTTCTTTCTCCTTACTTTGTTTAGTGAAGAAAAACTTTTTTCTGCTTTGTTTTTCTCTTAGTGAAGAAAATCTTAAATCTATAGTACCAATCACTAAACTAAAAAGTAAAGCTCCTCATTGGACAAACAGGATACTTCATGAATACAAGGTGAGATAAGTAATCAAATAGTAAAATATCCTGTCTTAAACATTTTTGACTGTTTGGTTGTCAGTTAATGAACAAAAATACTGGTATATAAAGATAGAAATGTGTATGTTCTGAATGTTTGGGATGGGCTGTTGGAATGCTGTTTTTCTTGTACAGTTACAGTAGATCTGTTTATTAGAATATAATTGTCATCTCTTCCTTTATCTTCAGTGTTAGCTGTGTATTGGGAATACTGCCAATTCAGGCATACATGTGAAAAAATCTACTCTGTCTTATATTTTCGCATCTGCTTGTAGTGATAGAACTACAGAGTCCTTTTTGCCAGTGTAGCTTGTATGTTAGGGGTCTGATAGTGCTGCTGACGTGTGCGTGTGTGCACACACACAAACTCCTTTGACTAGAGCAGTTAATTGAGCAAAATTTGTAAATGTGGACTTGGGCTGTTTCTGTAAAAGACCTCTAACTGAAGGGCTATGGATTCCAAATGGCACCAGAGGCACTTCAAGGTTAAATTCATGACCTCTATAAAAAATTTTGGAGAAAGTGAGGCATGTCAGCGAACTGTACTGGCCAGTGTGCATCACTAAAAGTAGCTGACAGGAAACACTGCAGAGGTACCCATGGAATGTTTCCAGGCCTTGCGCCTCTTCTGAGATGAGGTTACTCAACCATAAACTTTCTCTTGGTGCCTACGCCTTTTTTGTCAGAAACCAGCAGATCATTCCTGTTCTATGTAATACAGATGAAGGAGGGGATGATGGTGGTCTTTCTCAGACTGTGGTATAGCAGAAGGCATAGCAGAGTAGTCTCTACTCTTTCTTGTATCAGACAATATGTAAGAATGAGTATAGCTTTCTTGACTTCTGTTCTTAAGCCATTATTTTGGGGTGTGGGGTATTGGAAGGGAGTTGCAATCTTTTGCTCCAAAAATATTAATGTATTTTACATTTTTTAAATGGCTGTGTAGAATTCAGATAAGGTGTAAGGCACAGTGTGGATCCAAAGAGGTTGGTCCCATACACTACACCCACAGTCACGACCTCCAGACTGTTGGACTTGTGTCCTCTCTCGTGCCTGTGCCTTCTCATCTCATGTATGGCCCAGCCAAGTTTTTTGTTTGTTAAGGTACTTTACATCAGTCTATTTTGAATCAGGAGCACTCTAGTGATCGCTCTGCTCAAGGGGAAGAAACAGAAGCCTGTCTCATTCTGAATGAGGGCTCCACTAAGGAAAAGAAAACTGCACCTCTGTTTTCCTTCTAAAAGAAAAGATCCATTATTTTTGGGGGGAAGGTACTTGCTCATCTTACCATGCCTCAATGGATTGAACCCCTTAAAGGAGGAAGAACGCTTAGTGTAAAGGATTGTGATGCATTTAGTGCCAGATGGGTGCGTAGCTGCTTATCCCTGATGAGTCCAACATACTTCTGAGCGAGGCCAAACTGTGGGGCCCTGGAGAGATTAGGTGTCCGTGGCTCAGATTTCTGAGGCTTGTACAGGCATCTGCTTTCTGCCTCAGACTCTTTTGGCATTTGAGCCTTCCTGTGGTTCTAGGGCTTAATTTAGATGTAGGAAGACAGTTGCTGGGAAAGTACTTTGGGACTACTAGCCTAGTGGGAATTTCTCTAAATAGTGTTTTTTCTTCAAATAACCACAACTATTTGGGAAGACTTGTTGATTGCTATTGTTTCTTTATTTCTAGAATCTCAGCACCAGTGAAGGCGTAAGTAAAGAGATGCATCACCTTCAGCGCATGTTCTTGCAGAATTGCTGGGAAATTCCTACTTACGGAGCAGCTTTTTTCACAGGACAGATATTCACCAAAGCAAGTTCAAGTAGCCATAAAGTCATCAAAGTGTATGTAGGAGTAAATGTAAAAGGGCTGCACCTCCTCAACATGGAAACAAAGGTCAGCTTAAGTGAACTGCCAATGATAACTGCTAAGCTTAATTCTGTTCTCTTAAATTCTTTGTGCCAGTAGTAATTTCACATCCGACTATTTTGGTTCAACTTGGCTGAAGATTTCCAAGACTTTAAGATCTTTATAAGGCACTACTAGTAGGAAGCCTTGTATTTTTACACTTGACTACTTCATAAGCTACAACTAGGTTGTGGAACATACTGTTCTAAATCAGAATTCTGTCTAAGTGAACTAAGGAAAGTTCCATTTGCAAGTATGGAGAATATTTTCTGAATGACAGTTTCCTACCTTTCATTGCAGGCTTTACTCCTCAGCCTAAAGTATGGTTGCTTTATGTGGCAGTTGGGAGATGGAGATACATGTTTTCAAATCCACAGTCTGGAAAACAAAATGAGCTTTATTGTGCATACCAAACAGGTAAGCAATGTCATTTTTCATCCTTTATGTTCAGTTAGTTTTTCCTAAACTAGATACATGCCTCCTCTCTTGAGACTGACCACCCTAGTACAGTATAAAAGAAGCCCAAGCCAAGTCCCCACAAAAATTATCTTAAAACTTTCTTTTTAATATTTCAGAATGTTTGCTTGTTTTCCTAGCTTGTGAAGCCTTTAGGGTTCAAAATACATAAAATGTATCTGTAATCATTAGGATAGACTTTTTTTTTTAATCAAAACTGTTTGTTTCATGTGTGTAGTCCCTCAGACTCTCTAAGCATAATTCCAAATATAATGAGAATCACAGAGTTTGAGCTGGTAACTTTGCTGTCAAGACTAGCAGAGTTTGGGATTGAGATCTGTGAAGGCAGTGTTACAAAGCAGCTTTACTGCAACTGCTACCAGCAACTTTTGATGGAGTTTGTGGACGTCTGATGGAGAATGCTTCTTTTACCCATGGTCTACATCATTGGTAATATGCCATGTTAAAATGTGTTGTGAAAAAATTACAGCTTTGAGTATCTTGCATACTTTGACAGTAGTTACTTTTGATTCTTATATATTAAGGTGGTTATGGGGCAGTGATTGTATATTTTGAAAAACACTTTCTGGTATCTGAGAAAAATCCAGGTTTTATTTTCCTTATTTCTAAGATTATGCAACTTTTAACTTATTATCTACTTAATTGCATCATAGCTCTGAAATGGTGATAGAATTTAATTGTGTACCTTTATATAGGCAGGTCTCGTCATAAAACTTCTGATGAAATTAAATGGCCAGTTAATGCCAAGTGAAAGAAATGAATGATGGAAATGAACAATAGTTACAAAACAGCATCTAACAGCTAAGCAAAAACCAACTTATTTCTCATCATAGCAGAGGACTTCCACGTACATGAATTTTACACAACAGAAAAGTCAATTTGTACAGTTTTTTAACTTTGTGTAGAAGCTGCATGGTTGATTTTTTTAAAAAAACCTATACAACATACCTATTCTTTTTATAAATATTTTTGTGTTTCATATATAAGCTATTGTAGGGCTTGAGCTTAACCAGTAAAGCTAATGAAATGTAAATGGTTTACTGAGTTGGATGAGCACGAATCAAGTAAGGCCCTTGTCCCCAGAGGATTATGGGACTGCCACTGCCATTAAACGAGCCTCAGTTAAACTGTTTACCTTTTGTGTCATTCTGTGGAACATCAAGGAGGTCGTATATGTTACAGTATTTTGTAGACACTATTTTTAAGATACTGTTGATAAGTATGCTTAAAAGACCAGTTAGACCTTCGAGCAGCTACTTTTGATAAACTCTTGGTTTTATTTGATTTCTGACAAACGTTATAGCTGGCTTTATTTTTACTTTTAACTTTTTTGTCCATTGTATTCATATTTATTCTAAAATATTGCATGAGGATGTCAAAAGGGAAATACTTTAAATCATTCAGAAGCCATATTAAATGTTTAGCATGTTTGGTTTTTTTTAAAAAAATGGATTTTTAGTTTTGCTGTGCAATATGAAATGTGTATATGGAGGACGGGGAGATACAGATTTACAAATGAATCTTACTCAGAGGACTTGAGAAAGTTTAATAAATCTTACCCTGGATTGCAACACATCTGCGGTAATGAAAACTCATCTAGGAGGTACTAAATTATTCCTGTTAAACTTATTTTCCTACTCATTACTTCAATTTCTTGAGGCTACAAGCAGAGCAGGATGCAAGGAACTGAGATGCATTTTGTAAGTGTTATGCCTGCTCTCTGCAGAGGCAGGACTGGGTCTCAACAAGTTGGGTCCCAAGTGTAAGGTGGGACCCTATGCAGCCTGAAACATGTCCTTGTAGATTAAAATAGTATTCATAACACAAGTCTTCAAAATTTCTGGTTGTATTTCAGGGTTTTAAGTGCACTTGACTATTTCTTCTGTGTAAACTGCATGCTAAAACAGTGTGCAATACTTTGTAAAAAAGTTTTTTTAAAATAAAAGCGCACCTGCCTCTAATTTTTTAAAATAAAAGATGAAATGAGTGTTAGGAACTGTGCTGTTGTGTAGTAACTACTCATACCTTCCTACTAGTAAGTGCAGTTTAAGAAATTAAAGTAGTAAGCAGTTAAAAGTGAACAGGAGACTCTTATATTTTGTAATCTTCTTAGCAAGCTATACTTTTCTACTTTAACTTCGCTGGCGCAAATAATAACAGCGAATCTTCATGGATTGTTACATTTTATTTAAGGTAAACAGTGCAAAGGTCAGGTCCTTCATAGTGCGTCCCTGCTCTCACTGGACGCTGCTATCAGAAATACAATTGTCTACATAGCACTTTGTTAGATGATGAGAGGAAAAATATTAAAATCTGTCAGTTGCATATTTAACAATAGTATTAATATGCCTTATTGCTGTATAGTTCTTTCTGCTAAATTCTTATTTATTACTACCTAATAAATTGTTTGCAATAGTCATGTTTGTTGTTTTTATTATTGCAGCCGGCATGAAAGTGCCACCAAATGTCTTACCAAGCAGGTGTTACTTCCAAAGACCAATGTTTTTTAACAGGCTCATCTTTACAAGCTATGAAGGAAGATCATCAGAAAGAATCATAGGGAGAGTCCAATGGTAACTACAAATTTAAAGTAGTACACCTTGGAAACCACCCGGGAGTTCATCAGGAAAACTGGAAACTGCTAGTCATGGCAAATCAGAAGCTTGCAGCTGTTGTGTGTCAGTGGAGTCATTAAGCAGCGAAAGCCTGGTTACGCAGTCCTAGCAGGCTTCTGGCACCTGGGTACGTAGGAGTTTAAAGACGAGTGCCATCTTTTCATCTAAAAGTGGGGAAATGTAAAATCCGAACAGAGGGGAATCCAGTGCTGTAGAGACAGGCTGCTAGTAACAATCCTCTTATCTGTACCGAACAAAAAAAAAAAAAAGAGCTGAAAAAATGGCAAGTCTGAAAATCAGGCCCTTGTAAGCAAGAGACACAGCTTGACTCCTAACGCTTATCAGATAAGCAGTTTTAAAAAGTGAGTAACTGTATAGCTGATGAAGCAAAGATCTGAGTAGAATACCCCAGCTAGGCACAGTAAGGCAAAAGAGCAACTGAAAAGTTAAAACTGAAAAACAGGCACAATTTTATCAAGCAGAATGATTAATGCTCAGGCGAGCACTTAGAGGACTGTCCACCTGTAAGCGCCAGCCTCGCCACAAGCATGGAGTGGGCCCATCTAGTAGCGGGTGCCTTTTGCTGTGGTGAAGCGAACCTGCACGGTTCGAGGTTGAGCAATGGGAGAAACTCCGGTAAAACTCGAATCACCCACAAATCAATCTCCGGCCTTAAATTTACAGACCCTCTTAGGGCTCTGGCTCCAGCTCCGCAGCCTGAGGTTGTGCCCAGGACAGGGGCGACCAGTGGTTGCGGATGTGGCTCTGGGGAGGCCATGCTGTGTCACCAGCACCAGGGCTTGGTGTGGCAGCGGCTGAGGTGGGTGCTGAGATGGGGTGCCAGCCTCCTTCCCCATCCCCCGGTCAGGAGCTGTTTGAGTTCAGGCGCTGGTTCTGCCAGCAGCACAGGGAAGGCAGTGGCTTGTCTGAAAGGAAGGCCTCGGTCCTGAGGGAAACCCCTCATGTAGCCCAGATGTCCTCCTGCTGCTGCTGCTTTGGTGACAAGGAAGGGTTAGTCTAGAAAGGTAGGGGTTTCCCTACTATTGTTACCTCGCAGCTAGATATGTTTCAGAAAATAGCCTGTTATTGAAAAGGTGCAGGTACAGCCTCAACAGAACAATGCACATGGTTTGCAAAGGTTCCACTTGACCGCGAAGCTTTTTTTATTAATATGGAGTAAGGATATTATAAAAATTTTACAACTTTACCCCATCAGCAGGAAGACTTATGCTAAAGAAACTAGGAAGAAATGTAGGTCTATTTGAGGGAGACATGTCTGAAGACTTACACCATAAGATGGTATAAGGGGAGAGGGAAAGACCAACCTTTGATTTGTCAACTGGCAATCAAGTGAAGTTGGAAAAATACTGTTTATGGTGGTACACCACTAGTGCAAGAGAACATAAGTTTAACATAGTAAATTTAAACACGCAAACAGAGCTTTAGAAAACCATGGAGCGTCCACTAAGGTGAGCAGTGTCTGTTGTCCGAGACAGGTCAGGCTATTCTATGAAATGTCTGGTGACAAGTCACCCACTTGTATGTTTTGTGATCTGTAGTCTACTGTCTGGAAAAACAAGGTATTAAAGTAGCAAGCACTGCAGTAAAGTAATCCATTTTTGGGCATAAACAGAAGGGGGAAGTTCACAAATGTGGGAGAAGTCTAGTTTTTTATCAAGATTTCTTAAAATGGCCAGCTCAGTCTACTAATGTTAAAACATTCCATATAGATTTCTCACTTAAGAGTTTGGTATCTTAAAAATACTAGTAAGAATCAATTAGCAACCCAGAAAAAGGAAGAGTGTCTCCAGAGAAGGAAGAAGATGAAATTCCAAGTGGTCTAAATACAAAAGGACTAAACAAAAGCTTTCATGAGAGTCCAGTTAATGATGCCAGCAAAGACTAATTACATTCATCAGAGAATCTTAAAGTAGCTGACCTAACTATGAAAAGGTTGAATGATATTTCACACAGAAGTGCTGAAGCAGCTGGCAATGAGGAAAGCCATAAAATGATGAAAAATAGATCAAGAAGTAATTATCCTGAAGGTATGAATGTGAATTCTCAGCCGAGATAAATGCTGCCACAATGCCTCAAGGTATCGTCCTCACGCGTGTTTATCCCCCACCGTGCTGCCACTCGCGGGCTGCGGCACGAGGAAGCCGCTGCAGCCCCAGGGGGCCGAGTGGTGCTTCAGGTGAAGGAAGCGGAGACCGCGCAGCCCACCGCGCCGGGCCGCGCACCTTGCGGGAGCGGCGGCAGGAGGCCGGCGGGGCCCCGCTCCCCGCTGCGCGCTCAGGGCCCGCCCCCGACTCCCCGCCCGCCCAATGGTGCCCCTCTCAGCCCTGCAGACGCCGTCACCCCGTGCCGCGCGGCCGCCGGTTGGCTGAGGCGCCGGCTATCGTCACATGGGCAGAGATCAGCCCAGCGCGGGGAGGGGGCGTGGCGGCCGCTGGCCCCGCCGCCGCGGCGCGAGAGTAGCCTTAGTCCGGCGGGTGGTGGCGGGCGCTGGGGGATGCGGGGTGTGATGGAAGGCGGTGGGTCGCTGCTGGAGCGGGCGGCCGTCGGCAGCCCGCTCTCCCTGGTGCTGGCCGCCTCCGCCTTCGCGCTGAGCCTCGGCTACCTGCTCCAGCTGGGTTACCGGCGTCACGCGGGCTCCGCCCGAGGGGTAGGCGCTGGGGGTCGCGCGGAGCCTCGGCCTGCTCGCGGCGGGGTCGGCGAGGGGCGGTGGGCTGGGGAGCCGGGGGCCTCCGCCGCCCGCGCACGGGCGGGGCGCTCACCGCGGGGTTGAGGGCTGGGGAAGCCGGACGGCCTCCCGTCGGTGTGGATGGACGGACGGACGGACGAGGGGCGGCGTTGCGTTCACCTCCGGACAGTCCTCCCTGGGGAGCGCAGAGAAATGGGCGGCAGAACCCGAGCGCGCGGGAGCGCGCTCTGGCGAGCGGGGAGCGGTCCCCGCGCCTCCCCGGGGGGGACGAACGGTGCAGCGGCTGGTGCCTTCGCCCAGCTGGCTGGTACCACGAAGCGGAGGTGCTCAGGGTTTGTAGAGGCAGAGGCCGTGCCCCCTGCAGCTTAAATCATCAGCTTTCGTCAGTGCAGCTTTAAAAGAAGGCTCCCACGTATGCGTGCAGCTCGTTGCTAAACTGAGGTTGATGCGTTTGGGCGACTGTTGAACAAATCATCAACGCTCTTCTGCTTCTGACTGCCTCCTTTCCAATTGCACTATCTTTGTGCTTTTGTGTTCAGAGGCGGGTTAGCAAGAATCTTAATCGTATTCATTTTATTTTAATCTCTGCTGCTTTAAATGTGGCTCACTGTTACTCTATTTAAAAAATAATCGGTTGTCCAAACCTGGCCTTTCCACAAAAAGGTTTAAACAAAACGTGTCGAAATCCTCCTCTGTGTTTAGTCTCATGTGAATGGACATGATTTTATTACTCTCTGAAGAAAATTAAATGTTTATTTTTCTCTTTCTTCCTCAGAAATACCCACCCTATATTTCATCAAGCATCCCTTTTCTTGGACATGCAATCGCATTTGGAAAAAGTCCCATTGAATTTTTGGAAAATGCTTATGACAAGGTATGTTTTCTCACATAACTGGCTGAGCATATCGTAAAATATTTTTGTGTATCTATTAAGTTCTCTGTCTGGAGCAGTTCATTCTCATTTACCACCTCAAATATGGAATGGAACGTGCAGAGCAGGCCCTGCTTTCTTCAGATCTCTTTATGTACATTGTTAGAGAAATAGTGTTTTCTGAGATACCTCTTGTGATTCAGATTTATAAAAATATGTCTGTGTATTTGGGTAATGCCTGTAGCTGAATCACAAGTTAATTAAAAGCCATTTTCATGACATTTCTTGACTTGATTGGGAACTTCTAACATCACACTTTACTAACCCGTGACTAGGCTGGAATGCAGCTAACCGCCTTTGTAGGCAATTTGATGGATTGTAAGGCCCTCTTCAATGTTAAAAGGGCTGGTGTATAAAACCTCAATAGGCTTAGTACTATAACAGCCCAAAAGAAATGGGCTAAGGCATTAGAGCTTGAATTCCAATGAAATAAGATTTCTTGATCTCTTTGATATTGTCTAAAACATAAGCTTAAATCTTAGCTTCGTTAGCTTAGAGAAAGCCCAATTTAGTACATGAAGATCTGCTGGGGATGACCTTTAAACTTTAAAATCTTGCTTGTTCTTAATTACCTATGCATAACTCCAAATCCAGAATATTTTGAGACCGGGTTTGTAGATTACTGGAGGCTGTATGGGCTGTAATCTCCCTGCTAGTTTTTGTAGTGTAATTGATATTTTATTTACTTTTTTTTTTTTAAACTAAATGGTTTTAGGATGTGTAAGATCATGTGTGTTTGTTACAACATTAGATATCGCTAGTAAGTGTATTGAAAACGGAATTTAAATGTGGTTTAAAATATTTATATCTTTACTAAGTCTCTAGACACTTAGGAGAGTAAGTGATTTATGGAAGCTTGTACAAAAAGAGATACAGATTTAGTATTTGTATTGTTCTTATTTAAAATAAACTGGTGGTTTTTTTCTTTCTTAGTATGGACCTGTATTCAGTTTCACTATGGTTGGCAAGACATTCACATACTTACTGGGTAGTGATGCCGCTGCTTTACTCTTCAACAGTAAAAATGAAGATTTGAACGCAGAGGATGTATACTCTCGGTTAACTACACCAGTTTTTGGCAAGGGAGTTGCTTATGATGTCCCTAATGTGGTACGTATTTTAAATATGAGTAGAAAAGTAGCATAATTTAATTTCTGAGTAGGCAACCCTGATCTCTTGGCTCTGTATGGTGGTATTTTGTGTTCATACACAATGCTGGCAGCAAGGCGTAATGCAGTTGGTGAATTGTCTCTGTTGATAATCCAGACTGAATGTGTTTTGGTAGCTTTATTTACAACCTGGCCATTCGTCAATCCGGATGCTTTTTTTTTTTTGTTCTAGAAACCATCTAATCCTGCCATAGAGGAAAAACTAATAAGTGAGTCTCTTTCCTTCCCTTACAGCATGCCATTGACTGAAGTTTACTTTTCCCTTACAAGCAACTCAGGTCTTCCTTCTCAGAGAGCTTTAAGAGTGATAATTTTTCACTTATGCCATGCCAAGTCTAGATACAGGAGTATTAATTTGACAATTTGGAATGATAAAGGCGTACCTCATTTGTCCATCATCTACTGCTTCTTTTCTGAAATAATGTGTTTTTCTAGAGTTACTGTAGTTTTTTCCCTAGGGTGTGTTTGAGTTCTGCTTTAGTCAAGGGATTAATCTTTTCATATTACTCAGTAAGCCTTGGGTGTCTGTGGATAAGTCCACTTCATTAATACCTCTGATACTAGAGGAACCTCTTCCTTTTTATCTCTGAAAATTCAGGTTCATCAGAAAACCACCTGGGCTGCTTTTTTTTGCAGCTGGGAGATGCAGTGACTTTGCTACTGACATGGACTGGTTATCTCTAGTTGGGTATTTCCCCATACGAAGCTAGTGAGGTAGCATGTCTGGTTGAGGCCAGAATGCATTCTGCTAGAGGTGAGCTAGTTTTTCACATAGCACTGCCACCATGATTTCATTTTGGACATATAACCATAGAATAGTTTGGGTTGGAAGGGACGTTTAAAGCTCATCTAGTCCAATCCCCCTGCAGTGAGCAGGGACATCTTCAACTAGAACAGGTTGCTCAGAGCCCCGTCCAACATGATCTTGAACGTTTCCAGGGATGGGGCATCTGCCACCTCTCTGGACAACCTGTGCCAGTGTTTCACCACCTTCATAGTAAAAAATCTTTTCCTTATATCTAGCATAAATCTACCCTCTTTTAGTTTAAAATTATTAACCCTTGTCCTGTCAAAACAGGCCTTGCTAAAAAGTGTGTCCCCATCTTTCTTAGAAGCCCCCTTTAAGTATTGAAAGGCCACAATAAGGTCTCCCCTGAGCCTTCTCTTCTCCAGGCTGAACAACCCCAACTCTCTCAGCCTGTCTTCATAGGAGAGGTGCTCCAGCCCTTGGATCATTTTTGCGGCCTCCTCTGGACCCGCTCCAACAGCTCCATGTCCTTCTTGTGCTGAGGGCTCCAGAGCTGGACGCAGCACTCCAGGTGGGGTCTCACCAGAGCAGAGTAGAGGGGCAGAATCACCTCCCCCGACCTGCTGGCCACGCTCCTTTTGATGCAGCCCAGGATATGGTTGGCCTCTGGGCTGTGAGTGTACATTGTTGGCTCATGGGCAGCTTTTTGTTCACCAGTACCCCCAAGCCCTTCTCCGCAGGGCTGCTCTCAATCCCTTCATCCCCCAGTCTGTATTGATACTGGGGATTGGCCTGAATCAGGTGCAGGACCTTGCCCTTGGCCTTGTTGAACCTCATGAGGTTCTCACAAGCCCACCTCTCCAGCTTGCCCAGGTCTCTCTGGATGACGTCCCGTCCTTCTGGCATGTCAACTGTACCGCTCAGCTTGGTGTCATCTGCGGACTTGCTGAGGGTGCACTTGATCCCACTGTCTATGTCAGTGATGAAGATATTAAACAGTACCGGTCCCAGTATGGACCCCTGAGGGACACCACTTGACACTGGTCTCCGTCTGAACATTGAACCATTGACCACTACCCTCTGGATGCGACCATCCAGCCAGTTCCTTATCCACTGAACAGTCTACCCATCAAATCCATATCTCTCCAATTGAGAGAGAAGAATGTTGTGGGGGACCATGTCAAAGGCCTTGCAGAAGTCCAGGTAGATGACATCCATAGCATCTACTGGGAAGGCATTTAGAGAGCTGTTCAAACTTTGACTGGAAATCTGCTATTGTTGGATCATCCAGAACTTTCTTTTGAGGCCCCCTTCTCTCTGCTAAGATGCTAAGTCTCTATCTCTTCAATCTGACAGTGACATGACTTTCAGTCATGTGTTTAGAAGAACCGCCCCTTACTCTTTAAAAGGAAAGTTACTACTTTTCCAGTAATTCTGGTAATTGTTGATATGTGTAGTCTAGATATCAACTCATTTACTCTGTCTCCTCCCTCCAAACCACTTGCAGATAGTTTTGCATTGAGAGGAGCTGGAACGGCAGAGGACGTTTTCACTCCTGTGTGCTGTTCCTGTCTCCATCAGGCTGGAGATGGAGATGGGATAGTGTGTTGCAGGGGAAAATGTGCTTGTCTCGCCGCTTTGCAGTGTGTGTACCCTGTGACAGACTGCTGGGAGTCCCCACTGCATTCTGAAAACAGAAGTTTCTAGCAAGTAACCTTTCTTATGCCTTTTGTTTTGTGAATAACTGTATAGTACATGCAGAGCCCTTGATGGGAAGACAATTTTTGGTGCATTGCTCATAGTATAGTGCAGATCTACAGGGCAGATGCCCTAATTCATAATTAGGGATTAAAATACATTGAAAAATTTTCTGAGTAGATGTCTTGTCACCTCATTGAATGGTTCTCATCTAATAATGGGCTTTTTACCAGTAGGTTTGTTACGTATGAGTCTATAAAAAAAAAAAAAAAAAGGAAATGGTGAGAAGGACTTGAAGCTCACCATTTTCTTAAGAAGCAGTTTGCTTCCTGCTTCTGTGTCTGGCTTCCTGGGCAGTTTGATGAGAGGGCCTTGTAAAAGAAAGGTGCCCCTCTAGGCTAGAGGTCAGGTATTCTCGTCCCCAGAAGACAGATGCTCTGGGGGCAAGAAAGCAAGGCGGCTGCGTAACAAGGGCCACAGACTGAATCCAGGCTTTGCAAGGACAGGTCTGATTACGTTTGTGTTTATGTATCTAAAGTGCATTCTGTATTTCAATCTTGAATGCTTCTTGTATCTTCAGGGATAAAGTTTAACAAAGATACTAAAATTATTTTTTGTTTTGGTACTGCAAGAGAGAGCTGTAGCTCCCTTGAGCTAGTATTTACTAACTTTTCCTCATGTTACTAAACTTTTTCTTGAAAACAAAGGTGAAAACCAGAATGTTACCTATTATTTGGAGTTTTTGTTGTGTCCCGCAGTCCTCATCATAATGTCTTTTTACTTCTGTATGTCCTTCTAATACAAATGCTAATAAATTGTTAATTACATTAATATGATCCATGTCCTCATTGCTTTTACTGTCTTGGTTCCTCTAGGTATTTTTGGAACAGAAGAAGATGCTCAAAACTGGGCTAAATATTGCCCAGTTTAAACAGCATGTATCTGTGATTGAAGAAGAGACAAAGGAGTATTTCAAAGCATGGGGAGAGTGCGGAGAAAAAAGTAAGCAAAATCAGATGTGTTTTTTTCTCCGATTTTCTGAGAAGGAATTAAGGCCAATGCAGTTACGTTTTTGTAAATGATTTACTGCAGTATTGAAGAAATTAAAAATGACATAGGTAAAACTGTACTGAACATCAGCAGCAATGTGCGAAATACAGATTTTGTTTAATCAAATTTAAGGCTATTGGAGAGTGAAGCTGCTCAGAAAACCATTGAGAGGTGTGAAGGACTATCTTTCTTTTGCTTTCTTAGCTCATGGAGAGTCTACCTGCTGCCTGGCTGAATCGCGCTCATGTTGCATGATACGACCCAGCGTAACCACTTCATAGTCCCTAGGAAAAGATACTGCTCTGACTTGCCAGAGCCTGTGTCAGAGATCTTAGCTCAGGGACCTTCTACACTGGAAAACTGCATCCTTGAAGCTGATATGGTTAGGTTAGGGATATAAGTGGAATTCTTTTGTTTCCCACCTGGCTTTCCCAACTAGCTTGCTAGACATAGCCCGTCACCATTGTTGCAAGCCCACAGTGGTGTAACAGTATCAGAAATATTTATGTAAACATATATATTTAAATATATAATATTTATGTAATGATACATCTCTTTTTAAATATATTATTAGTTTTTCTAAGTATAATGTATAATACGGTTAATAATATAATAATTTTAATGTTAAAAAATAAGTATGATATGAAAAATATCCTGTGAGCAGCAAAACGAACTGGTTTCCCATGGATTTGGATTTCAAAGTTAAGTTTTTGCACAAGTTCTTTTCCACTTTATAAGGATTCAGCTTGTGCTACTTGGCTTACTTTGGAAGGATTACTGGCTTTCCTAGGAAAATTTCTAGAAAGAAATACCAGAGAAAAAAGTTGTTTAAATCAGCAGTCTAATTGAAAAGTTGTTTGAAGAGAAACGATAGACACACAGAAATTTAAAATTAGATGCTTTGTTTTATTAGGAGAATGATCTAAAACTCTATTTAAAATTATTAATCTGTGTCCAGTTAGTTCTTTTCCTCTTCTACAAAATAAAAATAAAGAACAACCTGTAAAACATGACATCTTGCCTGAAATGCATCTTCAGTAACATTTTTCAAATCTTTCCTCAGACCTGTTTGAAGCCCTTTCAGAACTTATCATTTTGACAGCAAGCCATTGCTTACATGGGAAAGAAATAAGAAGCTTACTGAACGAGAAGGTGGCTCAGCTGTATGCTGATCTGGATGGGGGTTTTACACATGCTGCCTGGCTTCTGCCAGGCTGGCTACCACTGCCGAGCTTCAGGTACCAGAAATAACAGAGGAAGCAACTTAAGCATTTTATCTAAACATCTTCTGTTGTTTGGATTCCCTCCCCCCTCCCCCAATATCTTGTTTGTAAGCTATTCTAGACATCCCAATAAATCCTCACAAGCATTTTATGTGTTACTTTGTATGAAGTTGCTAACAAAAGTGTTTTGAATTGCAGACGTCGAGATCGAGCACACAAAGAAATAAAGAACATTTTCTACAAGGTTATCCAGAAACGTCGAAAATCTGAGGAAAAGGAAGACGACATGCTCCAAACTCTGCTTGATGCTTCGTACAAGTAAGCAAAGGGTTTGAAGACCCGTCATTTGTACATGTTTTACTTCAGCTTTGAGCTCCTCAGTTAAAACTAGCTACTGAAAAACAAGAAGTACTGTCTTGTGTTCTGAATTGGTTTTGTTACAGCTAGGACAAGTTGCTGGCATTCTTAAAACAGCTTAAAACCTTTACTTGTAAATGTTTATTTAGATTTCTGAGATTTTCCTCAGTGGTCACGAGGTTGCTTTCTTTCACTGTGCTGGCTGCTCAGTAATGATTTTCTTAAGGATCTTTGAGAGTCTGTCCCCCTCTGTTATCCTCCCTACCCCTAGATCTTTTGCTACTCCATTTAGAGTAGGCAACAAAAGAGGAGAAAGTCATTAGAAGAACTTGCAAATAGTACTGTAACTGGAAACCTGATCCAATGAAGCTCTAACGTAACACCCTTCAACCTAGGGATGGCCGTCCGCTGACAGACAATGAAATTGCTGGAATGCTTATCGGGCTGCTCCTAGCGGGGCAGCACACATCCTCCACCACCAGTGCCTGGCTTGGCTTCTTCATAGCCAGAGACAAATCCATACAGGACCAGTGCTATGCAGAACAAAAGGCAGTCTGTGGGGATGACTTGCCACCATTAACTTACGACCAGGTTTGTATGTTACATGATTCTGGCTGGGTATTTTTATATTTTTAGATGCTTATAAAAAAAACCCCCTGTGAAAGAGTCATATGCTCGATCTTAGAGTAATAATCTGGCACAGTCACTCTGTGATAACACTGCCAATACATCTCCTCCCCTCTCCAAGGGAATTTTCAGCTTGCTACTGGTGTTTTTTTTAATCAATCAGTGTTCATTAAGGAAATTACAGTTCCTACAATTTCTATTTAAGAAATGATAGTTCTGTAGAGGAGAAAGATCCTCATATTCCCACTGAGGAAAGCATGCAGTGTGACCTTGTTCTTTAATTAGGTGTCAGAAAATGCTCGTGAGACAGAGTAGTAAGAAACTAGTCGTAATTGATTGCACTGGTCAGAGATTTTTTTTCTTCTTAACTGAATCAAATGGAAAAAAAAATTATCAGGTTAGCTAATGAAGTACATGTAAATATGAGTTGCTTACTCTTCGATTTTTTTTTTTTAAAAGATCTGTTTTTAAATGGTATAAAATACCATTTTGTTTATTCAACACTAACCTGACTATATTTTGATACATCTTCTCTATATTTTCAGCTCAAGGATCTCAGTTTGCTGGATCGCTGTCTAAAAGAGACTTTAAGGCTTAGACCGCCTATAATGACCATGATGAGAATGGCCAGAACTCCCCAAGTGAGTGCTCATGTCAGAGCTGGCTTTGCTTCTGAAGAACAGGGCTGAAAAGGCCAGGTGGGGGGTGGCCCAGTTGGCAGTCAGGAAAACATGAGTGAGCAGTGTTTGGCAGGGATGAAAGCTGGTGGCATTCTGGGAGCAGAGCCGGTGTTCACTGAGGAAAGCAATTAATGCCTTGAACTTGATTGTTGTTACCTTCCTCCGGAATTATTTGTGTCTGGTTTTGGACCCCTCTGGGCCCCAGCAGTTAAGATGCTGACGAAGTGAAGCAAGCAGAGGGCCACCAAGATGGTCTGGGGTTGTAGCACCCCTCCGGTGAGGAAAGGCTGAGTGAACGGGCTTTGAACCTGGAGAAGGGAAGGCTCTGAGGGGACCTAGTAACAGCCACTTGCAGCCTTAGAATTAGCTATCATTCTCACTCGAGTTCCTAGTTTGGTGCTACCACTTAGAGATTTGTTTGTTTGCCAGGTATTTTGAATAGTTATCTTGGAAAAATTTGGTTTGCACTTAATACAATACAAGCTAGGTAAATATGAAAGAAAACTTGCTGTTTGTACAAATAAGATAAAAAGTAAAATAATTTTTTTAAAGATTGTCCCTCCCATGACAAATGTTTTCACAAAATTTTAAGTTCATTCATTTTTAAAAAACCCTTTCTGTAGAACTGCCAGCCATGTTAAAGGAGCTGAAAGGTTCCTGCAACTACTTGAACGTTGTGCCCTGTACAGTTAGTAAAGTATTAGGCTGCATTAATTCTGAATGAGCTTTGAAATTCAAGCCTCATGATACAGCACTTCAAATAACACTTTAAAAAGAAAAATGGAGACATTTTGTGACGTGTGGGGTCTTGTCTCGTCTTGCAGACTGTTGCTGGATATGACATTCCCCCCGGCCATCAGGTCTGTGTATCTCCCACTGTTAACCACAGACTCAGGGACTCCTGGAGAGATGCTCTAGACTTCAAACCTGACCGATATCTCCAAGATAACCCAGCAGCCGGAGAGAAATTTGCGTATGTTCCATTTGGCGCTGGTGAGTAAGAGAAGGCAGCGCCTTCCTGAGTGATTGTGCGCTGAAGCGGCTCATCCTGGCTGTCTCATACGGCACCTCCCCACTCTGTAGCGTCTGAGGATCTATTTTTTCTCTCTATTGCTGCCTGAAAATTTCCTTACTGTGAAAGTGCTGTTAAGAACGAAGCCGACAGTTTTGCATTAGTAATAGCTCTCTACGTCGCTCAGACAAGCCTTTGGCTTAGCATGTGTGATATTTGACTCGAGTCTTTTCAAGTCAAGCTAAAAAACTTGGTCATATAAAGTCAGTTTAAGGTAGAGCAAAAATCCACGCAGGGTCACAACTGCCAAAATGGTTTGCAAATACCATCACACTAGGGTTAGAGTTGGTATCTTCTCTCAGTGTTGCAAGTGCTTCTTTAGTGATATATAAAGCAACGCTTTCTGGTGAGGACAGAACACCACAATCTCGTTCAAATTACTCCATCTGTTTTATGCAGTGACAGCTTAGAAAAACAAGACTTTGGTGGAGTTATGTAATGGTGTATGCGCAGCATCAGAGCCTCACGCTTAGGAAGGGGAGAAGCAACTACTGTCCGCATAGAACTTTTAAAGTTAGCTTGTTGTCAAAGGTGATTTAATAACTAAGAATTCTAACTGCTTTTATGGCTTTCCTTCTAGGTCGTCATCGCTGCATTGGAGAAAACTTCGCTTATGTTCAGATTAAGACTATTTGGTCTACTTTGCTTCGTTTGTATGAATTTGATCTCATCAATGACTATTTTCCGACTATAAATTATACAACAATGATACACACACCCAATAACCCCATTATCCGATACAAGAGGCGGTCACTGTAAATTCTGGAGCTAAAACCTTACTTATTTGTGTGAACTAACAGACTTTTGAACAGAATGATGACAAAATGAGTGGCAAGTGGAACCTGTTAGATAAGCAACAATGATCTACCAAATGCAAGGTCTTCATCTCTTTTTGTTTGCCCACACTGTTTAATGCTGCCTTGTATAACTGCTTGTTCTACAAATTTCTCACTGCATTTTTAAAGAAAAAGCCTTTTCTATTGGTGTAATACTTTTAAGGTGCATGCCAACCCTTTACAGTGAAGAAATAAGTAATTTCTATAAATGGAACTCTCTGCTTTTGAAAACATAATGGAAGGTTACTTTTCCCCAGCTAACAAGGGGTAAGACTGCATACCTCACCTCTGTATCCAGTTAGAGTAACTCCACCAGGGAGCAGGTGCCGCGGGGCAATGGATGTGGTGGTGCCCTACCTTTGATACTTGTGATTCTGTTCCAAGGGAACTAGGTATGGCCTTGGCTGGTTCTTGAAGTGCCCACGTGTCTACAGAACACTCACAGGGAGGTGGTCTCTTCTGAGAATAAATGATTTAAATGTCAAACTTGAGGCAGCTGTGAAAAGCTTAAGTTCAGAGATCAACAAAAAATTTTCTAAAAAAAAACAACTTTGGAAAGTAGTGATCTCTGGAAGCTTGATGTAAGTGTGAAAGTAAATGTTAATTTTGTAAATAACAAACATGTTTGTGTACAAAATGGTCACAGATTAAGTGAAGTAGTTGAATGTTGTCCCCCTTTGTACTGACTCACTGAGGACTATTAAATGGTGTTTGGTTCAAGAGTGGCAGTGATAAATGGTAACGAGCTCTGGCTCACAGGCACTTTGAATTAAATTTATAAACAAACCTCTTGTGGGAGTTTTCTGTGCTCAACCCTGACCCTTCTGAAAAGATTTTTTCTAAGTAAACTACTTTATTTCTTTTAAGTACAAAGTTCATCATGCAAAGAGCTCCCCCTGCTTTGTCAGTGCTTACTGTAGCAAGGGCTTTGCCCCATCTTTTTTGCTCTAAACTTGGGTGTAACTTCCAAAACTTTCTATCAGTCACAGCCACCCAGAGAGCGCAATACCTTCCCTTCTAGCCCTGTCAGATGTGACCAGGGTCTTCAGAAACCAAGCTTGTACCTGCTCTCTCTCCTCAGAAGCAACAGCGTTGGGGAAGGCACGAAGAGTAAAGCTCCAGCCACCACGAGTAGGAGCAACCGTTTCAGCGTGAATAAAGGAGTGGACATTGAACACAGTTAAAAGCATGAAGTCATCTTTATTTTGGTACTTTGACAAAATACCCATAAAATTCAAAACTTCTACCGTTACAAAAATAGGTCTCTACAAGTGATATTCTGTCTGCACTGCCAGTAGCAAATATTACGAGTCATGTAACTTCAGTAGCCTTGCCAGAAAAAGTGCAAGTAAACGTTGCTGAATGTAGCTCAATTTCATTAATACACAAGTTTCACCTTCGCACCCTTTCGATAAATACACACTTCATAAGTTAATCATTTAAATTAGCATTCCACAAATATACAGGTAATTTAATGGTGGGGTTTTTTTGTTTGTTTTTTTTTTCCCCCCCCCCCCATGAACACGACATGCCTATATACATGAATCCCAGTCTGCGTGGGTGTGCCAGGATGGAACTGTATACAGTCGTACAGCTGTGTTCATATTGGTCCCACAATGTACACATTATACAAAAGCACAGAAAGAGCACAGATTTACAGAAGGCAACCCGTTAACATCACCCCCAGTGATGGAGATGTTGAAAGGGTATTATCTCCTCGTACCCGTGTGCAACTGAGTGTAGGAAGTCGAACCTGCAAGTGGGAGAAATATTTCCATCAAGATCACTGGGAATGAGTGGATGAGAATTCACCAATGACATGTTATTTGGCTGAATAAGCATGAAAATTTACATGGGAAATCTTTTAAGGACAAAACTTCCTCAAATGATGGATTTTACGCTGAAGAAAGACTTCAACACAGTAATTGCAGAAATCATCCCCACATCAAGTTTGATAAATTAAGTCCCATTGATCTGACAATTTTCTTGATTTACTCCTTTTATGGCACAAAAATTACCGTCATCCATGGGACAAAAAGACTGTAACTTCTGTAATCAAAGTGGTAGGAGAAGGAATACCCGTTGTACTCCCATGCCCCAATCCTTTGGGTATATTTTTCTCCGTCTAGCTTATAACCTTAATGTCAACTGAATCCTTGCTGCACATTTATTAGAGATCAGGGAAAGCTGAAGTGTTACCAATAAACTCAAAATCTGTAATTAAAGCCCACTTGTGTGCTGCCCTGCAAAGTATTTACCATTTTCTTTTAAACGAGGTTTTTGCTACAGCTCAGAATAGCCTCTTGTTTAAGGCTGAAAATGCCTACATTCAAAGGTGTTTGTTACTTATCTCAGAGAACCAGCACGCGCTTTCTCGCTTGGAACCGTGCCTCGTGCCACCCCGGAGCCACGGGGCGGACTGCCTGAGCCCTTACCTGACTGCACGCTGCCAAGTCGCCTTTGTAGCGCCTCCAGCCGATTGATGTAATCTGTTAAAGCTCTTTCAGGATCGTAGTTCTGCAGTTGAGAACAGGCGAAAGAGACTGGGTTTATATCACCATGCATACCGTGGAACCTAGGGGCAGGAGAACACAGATGTTTTTAAAAAGCTAGATTTGAAATAAAGCAGAAGTTACCAGCAGGCACAGTGAACTAGTGTAAGCAGGGATACCTTGCTGACTGCGTGTCCCTTAACTTACCCTTGCGGTACCCAGCACATCGTACCCATTTAACCTCCCTGCCCGGGACTGCCCAAGCCCTCATACTGCCTCCCCCAGAGAAACCACTTTTCCCCGTTGCCTTTTCTTTCTACTGCACCTGATTTGTTGCTGCATTTTTCTGGGACAAAGACTGACCAGCAAATTCCTACTGAGACTGCAGCAGGAGCCGTGGTAGATTCAAGTTTGCTTTTCTATTAAGAAGCTTGTGTGAACAAGGACACAGCCACCTTTACAGGACTCTGTCTCTCTTCATTATTCTCTATAAGTCAAAAGTGACTAAAATAGATTAAACATTTTTTCTATGTAAACCTCTATGGTTGCCACAAAGATTACAAACATTGAGGTGGTTTATACAAAAATAAAGATTCAGAACATCAAGAATCTGCAGGTTCAGAGCCCACACTTCCATATGAAGTCATCAAAGGCTGGTGGCACTAGTAAAAACCTCGCCTTTGGTGAAAAACACCTGGTTTCACTGGCACCTGATTGACCAATACCTCTGGTATCACAGCTTAGTACAGCCATCCAAAAGGGTTTCATCAAGAACAAGCAGCAGAGCTACCAAGCAGCTTCCACCCACGCTCTGGCCACGAGGCAGTGCTAACTTCTCCCAGCCCCAGCGACCCTCCCCAGCCACAGCCAGGGGCCCTGTTCTCCCTGGCCCTGCTTTTCCCTTTCTTGGGCCAAGGGCACCTGAGGCAGCCCCTCCCCACGCCACCTTTCTGCCGGCCAGAAAGGCAGGCAGGCGGCGGGGGTCTGCTTGGTCACAAAGCCTAGACTCTGCGGAGGTAGGTAACCATAGCTCTATCCAGTCGTCTACCACCAGTTCCAAGAACATGACAGAAATCAGACAGAAGTCTGCAAGCTTTGGCCTTGATCAGGTGATAAGTAAACACACACTGAAGGCAGGAGATGTCATTTGTTACGTATCCTTACAAAAAAAGTAGAAAAATCTTACGGCACCAAGGATTACAAACCTTAGCAGTAAGCACTGATGCATTCATTTAGTTAAAGAGCATTCTGACAGAGGATAGTAATGTAAAATAAAACATACTTATGTTGAAAGTTTACAGGAGATCTAGGAGACTCCATGTCTTACCTGGATCTATAGGAATGCCTCTGTTCTCCATAAAGATCCATGCTGCCTAGGAATGAGTCAGGCCGTAATTCATTACCTAGAAATATAAAAAACAATGTATTGAAAATGAAAACCTTTTGCACTTTACTGGGAACCTCAAATGTGAGTTTTCTGCTTGCATATCACAAAAATGGTCTTTAACAAACGTGGACCACTTTCAGTCTGCTTCAGAGAAAACCAGAGATGAAATCCTGGCCTCACTGGTGTCAATGAGAAAACTCTCGCAGACTGAGCAGGACAGGGCTATAGCACAGACCTAGATAGCCAGAAATTAACAAAAAAGCTCCTGATTCTCCTTAGGCTTTTACAAAAAAGCAAACAGAAAACCACATTTCCCAAACTTTAAGCTCTAACAGAAGAATGTCAGGCTTTTGTTCTGATGAAAAGACCAGGGAGGGCTGGTGAATGAGCTCTGTTACCACTATGGGAGACCTGTGGTTGCTATTCCTCTGTCTGTCCAATGATGCCACTGAAATGTTTCTTTTTTTTTCTTTTTTTTTTCAAAACACACTCCATAGGGAAAGTTGCCATATTTTTTAAATCCCACCCACAACGGAGCAAAACAAAATTGAATAGACAGCAAATAGTGTCTGTGCTGAGCGTGGAAACTCTCACAAACCTGAGAAGTAGGTTAATCCAAGCAATTGTGGCAGAAGGAAGGGGGAACAGCACCCCATTCATTCCACATGAGAAAAAAAAACAAATTAAAAACATCCCAGTAAGCAGTGGCGTGAATTGTGAATACAATTTTTCTGTCATTGTTGGACTACAATTTACCTGTGTTTTGGCTAAAGACATCTCTATTGACACTTAGTATACCAGAACCCGTAACTCTGTGCCATCGACGAACCAGGAACTTCATTCTGCATTTCAAATTAAAAAAAATAATACTTCAGCATAAACGAAAGAGTCTGCTAAAAATAATCTCCTTGTATTCTAGAAGGCATAATAATTTCTTGAACACCAAGCAAAATTAATGGATGGGCGTCTAAAACCTGAAGATCAAGTAGAAAACATCCTTAGACACATCCCTAAGAAAAACATCTTTTGTCTAATTCTGCTTTCAGCTTCACCGCTGGAATTCCAGTGATTCCAGAGGTGCTGTGTAAGTCTGAATGGACAGCAAACCGCTCAGGCACCTAAGCAACAGGGTCTTAGCATTTTAAAATCATACTAAATAGACTTTTTGCCCAGTCACATCCCCAAAATCGTAACGGCAGAGTGCTATGAGTAAAAGCCTCACTTACAACAGGTATACGAATAGTTCCTTGAGTTTATGCTACACACAAGGCTCAGATCAATAGCAAGTGGGAGTGTTTGGGTGTTCAAACCTTTGGGAAGAAGGTTTGCTAGCACCACGGCAGCATTACTCAGCAATAACCTTCACTTTTTTCCCTTGTCTATTGCTATTCATCCTTAGCTTGAGACCTAAAGTCTTGTGAATTCAAAGGACTCCCCAGATGAATAAAATCAGTTCATAAATCTGTATTATACTTACACGTAAGAATTTAACCTTTAAAGGAAATTAAGCTGCAGAAAATGCCTTTCTAAAAAAGTACATACCCTAGAATTGCTAGTCATTTTTTTCCTAATATTATGACTTTATCCAATACACTCCATCTTTGATTAACAGACACAGAGCCATTTTCAACTACAATCGGACTGCTTATTCCTATTACAGATTTAACCCTGCTCAACTTGTTCCCCTACACAGCATCTACTATATTCATTACTACCAAAAATGTAGAATTCACACAGTTGGAACACGAGAAGTTCTAGATTCCACTAGAGAGCTAGAAAAGTATATGTTAAACCACACAGTTATCTGTTTGACATCTTCTTCCAGTTTACCTTGAAATTGCGATGGACACTCTGACTGCAGAGCGAAATCTTGTAAAACCCTTTGAATGACGTGTGATGATTTCGAGGTCTGTGTAGGAAGGCTGTCCACCCATTCGTGCAATGAGGGCCAGCGTGGCTTCTTCACACTCCTGGAATCCGCCTAGTAACAGCAGCAAATATTTTTTCTGATATATGAGAGCTTTCCGAAAGCTCTCTGCTCGAAGGTATTTGCCATAAATTCTCTACAACAAGACAAAAAAAAAAAAAGTCCTATAAGCTTCAAGAATTATTACAGTTCTCACAGAATAACAGAATGGCAGGGGTTGGAAGGGGTCTCTGGAGATCATATGTCCAACCCCCCTGCCTGAGCAGGCACACCCAGAGCAAGGGGCACAGGAACGCATCCACGCAGGTTTTGAACACCTCCAGGGAAGGAGACTCCACAACCTCCCTGGGCAGCCTGTTCCACTGCTCTGGCACCCTCACAGGAAAGAAGTTTTTTCTCATATTGAGGTGGAACTTCCTGTGTTCCAACTTGTGCCCATTGCCCCTTGGCACAAATCACTGGGCACCACTGAAAAGAATCCAGTCCCATCCTCTGGACACTCACCGTTTAGATATTTATAATCATTGGTAAGATCCCCTGTCAGTCTTCTCTTCGCCAGGCTAAACAAATCCAGGTCCCTCAGCCTTTCCTCATAAGGGAGATGCTCCAGTCCCCTGATCATCTTGGTACCTCTCTGCTGGACTCTCCCCACTAGTTCCCTCTCTTTCTTGAACTGGGGAGCCCAGAACTAGACACAGTACTCCAGATGTGGTGTTTGCATGACAAGGTAGAAGGGGAGGATAACCTCCCTTAACCTCCTGCCACATGCCTTTTAATGCAGCCCAGGATACCGCTGGCCTTCTTGGCCACAAGGGCATGTTGCTGGCTTATTGTCAACTTGCTGTGCACCAGCACTCCCAGGTCCTTCTCAGCAGAGCTGCTTTCCAGTATTTCAGCCCCCAGCCTGTACTGGTGCATGGGGTTGTTCTTCCCCAGGGGCAGGACCTTGCACTTGCTCTTGCTGAATTTCATTTTCCCCCTTAGCCCAGCTCTCCAGCCTGTCCAGGTCTCACCAAATGGCAGCACAGCCTTCCGGTGTTATCAGCCACTCCTCACCATTTTGTATCGTCAGTGAACTTGCTGAAGGTACACTCTATCCCATCATCCAGGTCATTGATGAATATGTTGAACAGGACTGGACCCAGCACAGATCCCTGGGGAACACCACTAGTGACAGGCCTCCAACTAGACTCTGCCCCGTTGATCGCAACCCTCTGAGCTCTGTTGTTTAGCCAGTTCTCTGTCCACCTCACTGTCCACTCATCCAACCGACACTTCCTAAGCTTGTCTGTGAGGATGTTATGGGAGACAGTGGCAAAAGCCTTGCTGAAGGCAAGGTAAACAACATCCACTGCTCTCCCTTCATCAACCCAGCCAGTCACACCATCAAAGAAGGCTATCAGGTTGGTCAGGCGTGATCTCCCCTTGGTGAATCCATGTGGACTACTTCTGATAACCTTCTTTACACACCTGGAGATGACCTCCAGGATGAACCACTCCATCACCTTTCCAGGGATGGAGATGAGGCTGACTGGCCTATAGTTTTCCAGGTCCTCCTTCTTGTCCTTTTTGAAGATTGGAGTGACACTGGCTACCCTCCAGTCCTTGGGCACCTCTCCTGTCCTCCATGACCTCTCCAAAGTGATGGAGAGTGGCTTAGCGACAGCATCCACCAGCTCCATCAGCACTTTTGGGTGCATCCCATTGGGGCCCATGGATTTGTGAGGATCCAGGTTGCCTAAATGATCGATAAAACAATCCTCCTCAACCACGGGGAAGTGCTCTTTTCTCCAGATCTTCCCTCTCATCTCTGGGGGCTGGGATGCCCGAGGGCCAGCCTTAGCAGTAAAGACTGTAGCAAAGGAGGCATTCAGTAACTCTGCTTTCTCTGCATCCTGTGTCACCAGGCCCTCTACCTCATTCAGCAGCGGGCCCACAGTTTCCCCAGTCTTTTTTTTACTACTGGCTTAGAACTACTAAATTCTAAGACTTTTGACATCATTACTCCTACAGCATTTGTGTGATTATTCATTTCTTGCTGTCATGGATAAGACTGCACTCTGCTCACGCTTGAATGTAGCTTCATTATTTGATGATCACCTGAGCAGCAAGAAATAGAGCACACACAAAAGGACAACATAGACGCCTACATACCATTCTTGGGAGAAAAACTAAGTCTCGGGTATCTGAGGGTGAAAATTCAAAAACTCAGTATCTGTTTACTTAGAATAACTAGAGTGAACACAATGAAAAACAGGCCCAAATCAAAATGAAAAAAAGCAGCTGTAGTTAGTATGCAGGCAACAAAGTCCTCCTACCCTTAAAACAGCATTTTCAGAATCCGATCCCAGTTCTCTGAGGAAAGCTTCGCTCCTGAGCTCTGCTCTCAGTTTGGACAGCTCCGCATTCGCTTGTTTCAAAGATTTCTGCAGTGACAGCTTCTCTCTGTTCCAAATTTCCTTCTCAGAGGCAACAAGAGTATCGATATTAACTCCAACATCCGATGAGTGTCTAGAAGACTGAAGACAAAAGAAACTGAATTTGAACCACACAGTTTGGAAAACCTTGAGCTTGTCATTCTAGTAATTGGTTTGGTGGAGAGCTCATAAAATTAATGAGAGAAAAACTGCCCACTGATTGGATTTGAGGCCACCCCTGCACCCTAACACCTCAGAAACAGTGATTTTAGGAGCCTGATCAATGTTGTAGAAAAATATAGCATCTCCAAAAAAATCCCCTTCACTGGATCATAGTAACTTCATGATCTTGAAGCGATCTGGATCTATTTGCTACTCATCACAGTGATGAGATACAGATCAAAAGTAGTACATGGAATTTAAAAGAAAAGACCAGTTAACAAAAAGAAAGCTGGGTAAAATCACAGAGTTTACAGTAAACAGAGTGAGTTGAAATATATTAACCACAGGACAAGAATAACTCACACCCATTTACTCTGCAGAGGGAAGCTAAGACAGACAGCTCGATCACTCCCACTCAGGTGACTAGGACAAGGAATGATGCTTTTATGCCTATATATACACATCATCATATCAGCACCACTAAAGACATACATAGTCTCCAGAAGGTTGTCTGTGCTCGTATCTTCTCAGTTCTTCCTCCAGTTTCATAACAATATTCCTCAAATTGTTCTTTTCTTCACTCAGTCTGCTGACAAAGCCTGTCAGCTCAGCATTTTGTCTCAGCAGCCTCTCAGTCAATGAGCTAGATGGAGTCCCTGGTGAGAGCACTAGCTTCAGCTAGAGGGAAGAAAGAAAACCAAACACAACCTGTATTAGATCCAAGTTGCCAACTTGAAAATAACAGGCTTACAGTGAAAAACTTTTGTAGATAATGACAATAACTTTGTAATAACTTATACAAAGAAAATATAAGTGTACATGTAAACTATAGATTAACGTGACTTTCTCTTTTATGCTTATCCTGTATATCACAGCAGAGTATTTTCACGCAAGCTCAATGTACCAGCTATAACAATTTGCAAAGCTCTTCTACTATGTTTAGATTTATCTGACCTGGAGGAAAAGAAAAGCCCCGAAGCTTTTTTTCAAGTCATGTTGAAAACACTTCCTTAAAATGCAGGTAAAGACCTAGGCCAAGCTCAGTTAAAATCAAATATTTCTGAAATCTTTGTAGCAGATTACCTCATTTCATTTTTACACAAGTGCACACTACTCAGTCTTCGACTGCCTTTCCTTTAGTAAATTCAGGGCAGTTTAAGTAAATGTGTTGTATCAACAAAATATAGTAAATATTAAATATTGATTTTAATCTTGGGAAGTACTGAGCAAAGTTTCCTCAGTTACAGAAATACTGCTGAAAGGAAAATAACTTTTCTTAAAGCAAAAGCCATGAGATTCAAAACCTTATAATTAAAGTAGAGAAGTTTTAATTTGAAAGTTGAAAGTCTACTTTTAAGGTAATTAAAATTGGAAAAATAAAAGGAAAGGAGTTTTTACTGGGTAAGTCGAGGCTTAACAACCCCTTGCTGGTTTCCGCTCACATCCAAACTCTCTCACCAAAGTAACAACATTGCACACTCTCACCTCTTCCAGATAGGACAACCCGGGCAGTTTTTGCAGCTCTGAAATAACTTCTTCAATAGCATTTTGTATTGCAATGAAGTCTTGATCATCTGCTGCTTCAAACTGCAATCTGAAACAAAGGTGATAATTTCAACAGCAGGTACAGTCTGACACCAGGAGACAGACTGACATGACTTTCCATCTCTCCGTACGCACTGGGACTTTAGCAAGTCACTTCAGCACAGTTACTGGAGACACGGCAACATTTTCAAGACTGCTCAGTGACTCTACATGAAATGGGCTCGATTTTATAAGAATTTGCATAGAACTGTTTCCACTGATTTTGAGAAAAGGATGTTCTACAGGAAGCACATTTAAAAATGTGGTTCTGCTTCCCACAAATTTGTTGAATCTATGTAAGCAAAATCTTAAGGTATTTTCAAGATATACTGCATTCTGCTTTGCCAAAATGTTTCAGAAATAATATTCAATATTAAATCACCATCACAGCAAAATAAAAACAGATTCAAACCTCCCATGGACCTGGTACCATGCTGTTGTTTTTTTTCCCTGTAGGAGATAGTAACCCGAGAAAATAAGAATCAAGATCAATTCCACTTGACCATAAAATATTAATTTTTTTATGGGGGAAGCAAGGGCATCCATAGCAATATTCCCTGTATTTGTCCCCTTATACAGTGATTTATTTCATTACCAAATTGTTTTAAAATTATCTACCTACACCACACCCAAATAAACCTTAGCAGTTTTCAGAGAAAAAAAAACATTTGCTGTAACTTATAAAGGACCACATTAAACGTGAGAGTTAGAGCAGCACTTGATACTCTCTGATGCTGTCTTACATCAGCGTATCTCAAGTAATGGCATATAAGTATGTAATTAGAATAACCCCAAAATCAGTTAGGCCTGCAGTCTGGGAATTATGATTACAACACAAAATATTAGCTTGCTGGGTGCTATTAACAAAATTGAGTTGCTGAAGACTGATCTAACCTGCTAGCAGCTTTCCAAGCCAACTGCTTCAGCTTTGGAGATACATTTTGCAGCTTTTGTCTGACATTTTCCAGAATTTCAGTTGCAGCAGAGAGATCTCCTCCTGTCAGTGTGGGGTAAGTTGTTTCATTTGTCTCAGCTCCTTCCATTTTTTGCTGAAGAACCCAATTTCTTGTTCTGTCATTGGGTGTATCCCAGGTAGTCTGTACACAAATACATATTTTTATATATATGTATAATGCATGCGGTCCAGTGCTTTAAAATGGAAACATTTGGTTCTGAAACACGCGGAAAGTGAAGAGCAAATGATTCTGACACAGAAAGGAGTTTAGTGTGACTACTCTACTGTTGTAGGATACCACTAAACTGTTATTTGTGAATGGTATAGTGTGGTGCTCTTCTTGGCTAAGCTCTAGCAATCGTACAGCTACAGTGTGAACCCATTCAACAAACTTAGCCAGCAGGAAGCCACCAAGCCTTTCTGTCACTTCCACCAGCAGCTCCATTAACAGCTGTGCCTGGAATTTGGGCAATTGTACCCATGTATTTTGGTGACCAATTCATAGTCAGATGAACAGGACTGGAAAAGCTAACCATGGTCATGGAGGTCAGTCCACAGTCACAGGCAACCACACCACTGATGCTCCCACAGGTGAGGCAATGTACTGAACACGTGCTCCTTACCCTCACTAACACCCCCAGATTCACAGAGTGGCAGGGGTTGGAAGGGACCTCTGGAGATCATCTTGTCCAACCCCCCTGCTTGAGCAGGCACACCCAGAGCAGGGGGCACAGGACTGTGTCCAGGCGGGTTTTGAATGTCTCCAGAGAAGGAGACTCCACAACCTCCCTGGGCAGCCTGTTCCACTGCTCTGGTACCCTCACAGAAAATAAGTTTTTTCTCATATTGAGGTGGAACTTCCTGTGTTCCAACTTGTGTCCATTGTCCCTTGTCCTGTCATTGGGCACCCCCTGACACTGGTCATGGAAGAACTGCTAGCCCTCCCAAGGAAACCTGAGTCTATGGCTGTGCCTTTGGGTATTTGACCATGGTGTGCTACCAACTGAAAAAGCAAAGTGTTGCAAATGTCACAGGAAGCAGCAGGAGATAAATTATTTCACACTCCAGGCAGATTCTGGAAAGCAGATCATACTGTCTGATGCCAAGGAGGGGAAACAGCCCCAACAGCCACTGCCAACCTGACCCAAGGGAAGACTCTTCATTGACCACAGTGCTGGCAGTTACCTCCAAGCAGAAGAGCAAGGTGCACAGACTGAGCATAGCAGGAAGGCTGATGCTGTCACAGTTACCAATACACTCAACACTCTGCCTCTAGCTGTGGGTAGTTTCCAGTGCTTCAGAAGATTAAAACCAGTAGCCAAATCAGATGAAGAGAAAAATCTCCTTCCTGGCTCCACAGAGACAGCAGCCAAAAAGCACGGAATGATGGCAGGATGGGCAAAGAGGAAAGTTTCATGTCAGTCCTCTCTGGGACTATCCACAAATCACTCACCCAGCAACACTTATCTCTTACAGGGAAGTTTTAGAGAGTTTAAAAAGTAATTTAAAAATAATTTTAAAACTTCCCCAACCTTTTAGGAGAGAGAAAAAAATTACAAGCAACAGTGGTTCCAACTTTCATTCATGTAAAAACTAGGCTAAATTCTTCAGTTAAGTTTTTACCTTGATTTCTTCTTTCTATTTTGTTTGCTAACATACACATATTCATGCATATGCTTGTTTGATTACTTATCTAATTATTTAAGTTGTTGGGAAATCACTTTTAAATTTTATAAAGATAACTAGTCGTTTATGAACTAAAGGTTAAGAGCACTGACCTGGAGCATTCCTGAGTAGAAGTAGCTCATTCCTGCAACTGGGTGCAGGGAATATTCTTCTCCTATTCTGAGACACAAAGTGTGCGTATACATTCAGATGGATTTCTCCTGCTCACGCTCCTCCTAACACACCTCTACAGCTTCATTCTTAGAGGATACTTGTGAACAGTTTTAGGTGGCAAAACTGGAATGCTTTCCCTTTTTCTGATGCCTGTGTTTTGTAATCTGCAGGCTATTTCATTGATTGAGTAAAGGCACAGTGACACACAACGCTAACTGAACAACAGAATTAAAAGCTAAATTGCACAGTTTGGTATTATACATTGCTCTCAGTCCTACTGTACCTCATTTGGATTGTGGCCTGGTGTCCTTTCGGCTTCCTTTCTTTCTTCATTCTCCTGCTCTTTCTTCTGTAGTTCTTGGATTATTTCCTGCAACTTCTTTATTTCATTCCCTAATTTATGAACTTCTTGCTTCTTTTCTCCAAGTTGCCATTGAAGGTCTTCAACTTTGGACTCCAGCTCATGGAGTTTCTTCTGTGCTATTATGTTAGCATCTTGTTCTGCTTGTAATGCTTTCCTCTGGATTTGCCTTTCTTTTTCCATTTGCTGTCTCACTTGCACAGATTCCAGTTTATACTTCTCCATCTCACTTACTAACTCCACGATACGGTCATGCTTTTCATCCATTTGTTTCTGTAGCTCTTTTAGTAATTCCTCAGATGGATTAGGTGTTCCAGCTTGCCCCTTATCTTCAGCACTTTGAAGCTGCGCACACAGCTCTTTTTCCCTTTCTAGGGCACTGCTTATTTCAAGAGCTCGAACCTTCTCTGATTCAAGAAGCACCTGCAACTCAGAATTACGGCCTCGTTCACGTGACAGCTGGGCAGCACTGAGTGCTTCCTGGGATTCAATTTTCTGCTGGAGATCAGTTGACAGCTGTTTCTCTTGCTCCAAAAGTTTAGTTAACTGTAAGTTCTTTTGTTTTTGATCTTCAAGTGAAAATTTTAAATCCTTCCATAATAAAACAGAAGGAAAAAATTGATTAAAGCCACTTGTGTATACTTTCCATTATCTTCTGCAAATTGCAAACATGCTACTTGTACACATGTTGCTTTTAACAGATTTTGCTACTCACAATTAATGTGACAATACTCCGAATGCTGCAGTTACATCTGATATTAAAATATATTACAGGTGTCTTTATCCTAAAATCAGATAATCTCATTAAAAAATATTTGTAACATACACTTTTTAATGAGATACGAACAGCCATAGTTCTGAAGTTGAAGATAATTAGCTGCTTTTACTTTCTAAAACTGTGAAAGTGATTCTGCCAGTTAAGATTTCAAGATGTAAGTAAATCTATGCCGTTAAAGTGATAGATTTTTTGTCTTAAGACTTGTACTAGAGCACCTGCTCTCTCCCTCACTATATCAGATAGCACAAAGGTACCAAGGAAGCTACTAATGCATATTCTCCTAAAGTAAACTCCCTAGTTTGCTTTTCATGACGTGAAACTGCTGACTTTTAAAATGGAGACAAAGAATGTATCTCCTTAAATATCATTCTTAAATGTGAGTTAGGCTGTGGTGGGTGCTAGGTGTGGCCATGTTAGCAGTGTCCTGTCCCCTTGAATATCTGAGGGCTATTATACAAAGCAGAAACTTTCCATCTTGGCCCTGAAAAGCACAGTTGTAAAACTATTGATTTAAATGGAATTTGCATGAGGCTTTTTCTTTCCTTGCCACACAGCTTCTATACATCTTTTTTCAGCTCTAGATGATATACTACTGCTGCTGAAGACAGAATATGTAGCACACATTGGACAAAAACGTAAGCTGAGATGAAATGTTAACCAAAAGAATATTTGCATGCTCCTTGATATTCCAGGCCATTTGGGATTATGGAATACCTCAAGCTCTTCTCTTCCTCTTTCCTCACTGCGTTCCATTTTAGCTTTTTCCTTTTCCAAAGCCCACTGTAGCTCTCTTGATTTTTTCTGTTCACTAGCCATTGTATCCTTGAGAATATCTAACTCAGCTGCTTTTTCTTTAACTTCAGTCCTAAAAGAGAAATGGGCAACCTTTAGATTAGACAATGGCTCTAATCCTATCATGGTAACATCAGTTACTTGATATTTATTCCATCTTGTGCACTGAAAACACTGCTCATGCAGTACAGTAACAGTGAGTTATGCAACAAAGAGCTGCATAGCTCAAAACCAACAGGAAGTATGTCCATCCTGCTAACTTCGTAGCTGCCGTTTTTTATTAATTGGTGGCTCAGAGGCAGCTTGTGTTCAACATAATCCAGTCACTGGCTAAAATCTGAAAGAATGCAGGAGAAATGCATCTTGCTGCCACGTGTCTCAAAGGCAAAAAACCTATCTTGGGAGGGGGGGAATCTATGCCCTGAATTTTCATTTTTTTGCAGATCAGTTTTGCATCAATTTGTGAAAGAATCTTGCTCCTGATGATCTGTAAAGGCTGTAAGGTAATCCATAAAGTAATACCAATTTAAACACTGTACATGGGCATACCCATCTGGTAAAGGCATAAATAATAAAAAGGCTTTCTTGAGTGCCAGATATTTGGCCTGTTACCTCTGCTGTTGACCATGTCAAAGCAACACTTAGAAGTTACAGAATTTATTATGGAAGTACTTGCAAAGTCATCTTGACTCTGCAGCTTTTTTCTCCATGTTCAATTTTAGAAGCAGAAAAACCTTTAATACTTATGGTATACTTACTGGCTTGTATACTGTAGTCTAATGTGTCAAAATTTAAAAAGAAACTTGATATTAATAAATCATTAAATCAACCTACAAATCAGATCATCTTAATGTGTAGAATTATATTATTTGTCAAATGGAACAGAAGTCTATTTTTTGTCAGATAATGTTTTACAGAAAAACTGAGAAGCATTTACATTACACGAGCTCAACTTCCTTTATAAAATCATTATTATGATTTGAGACAACATAGGAAAGATCATCTTCACGGTCAACACAGAAAGTTTGGCACCGAAAGCCACACCTGATGGTTTCTAGGTCCTTGAAGTGCTTGTGCTGTGCTTTAAGGGTTGTTTCAAGCTCTAGTTTGGCTTGTGCAAGTTCATTCTTCAGTTCAGCTCCCTTCATTCTCTCTGAATTCAGCTGTTCCTGAAGCTCAGCTGCTCTGTCCTTCATACTCCGGAGCTCCACTTGCATCTCCATTATCTGTGACTGCTTCTGCTGTGTACTATACTCCAGCATTTCTAATGAGAGTACCGTTAATATGGAAATTACTTAGTAAACAAACAACACTGTCTATTTGGGTAAAGTTTCCCTAGCACAGAGAATGACCACAAGGCTATCATTAAGAGTGCTATTTTAAAATAATACATTCTTTCAATAGTGGAGTGAAAGCAAAACCATGCCTTTTATATTGGAATATCTTTCATACTTTCCAAGACATCACTTCAACTCTTAGAACTTCTTTAAAAGGCTATGAGTGTGACCATATCAATATACATCATTTGGATTATGACTAACATAATTGAAGTTAGGTAGGTACGTACACTTGTGACCAAATCTTTGTGACGAAACACCGAGAGTGAGCGTTTACTTAATTTTAAAATATACCTGTTCTCTGAATTTTTTGCTTTTCATTCTAATTGCTTCTTAGTTTACCCATTATGCTGACTATCCAAGTTAGATAATTTCAAAGCTGTTGAACCTAAACACTGAAGTGCATGTGTGGTAAATAACCTTAAAATACAAGCCTGATTTTTATAGCAATTGAAATAACTTTGTATCACTTTCAATTCGATAAAAGTCATAAGAACACAGACTGTACCTTAATTTGCAAAATTAGTCCAATAAGATTGAAAAAGATGAAAAGTATGCATGCTCAGAAAATGAGTATTGAAATCAGAGAGCAAAGGAAGTCAGTATATTTTCACCTACAATGTTATGAGCACTGCCAAGAAAGCATTTGGAAATGGACACATATTACCACAGAAGTCACCTTGACTTTCTGAATCACTTTCTTGTTCTCTCTTTGGATTATTTTTCTTACTGTTCATCTGAGCATGTAATACTTGAATCTCCATCAGCAAACTTCTTCTGTCTGCATTCTGAAGACAGTCCATTGCTGCTCTCTGGTTAGTAGCCTATTAGAGCATTAGAAACATTTAAAAGTAAAACTCCAAATCTTATTAGAATATCTATGCTGTGGATATTACATTTACTATATATTCACATAGTGCTTATATATTAAAACATTTTCAATTAAGTAATAACTAAGTCATCATTATAATATTGGGAAGAACTGCTTGGGGTTTGGTTTTTTTTTTTCTACTAGGTATCAAAATTACAGAATCAAAAGACCTATCAGTTTTATGGCAAACTGTAATTTTGCTCACTAATCCTTCCATGTTCCAGGAGATAATGGACCTCTCTCTGTCCCATAGCAGCCTTATCACTTCCTCTTCTTACAACTTGCTTCATATATACAAGCTACCTTTTCTCTTAGGCAGTGTAACATAATTCTAATTACCTTAATGAAATCAAACTCAGGACAACTGTGTTTAATTCAAATTGATCCGTCAAGGCTGTATTTTTCCTATAGCTTGTGCACCCAAAAAATCTCTTTCTCGCACCACATCAGTTTTTCTTTTCAGACACCTCTTCTTCCTACAAGTCTTACTTTGTTTTCACCCTTAGATGTCAAAGGTACTAGTAATACATATATTTTTAAATGAATTTATACATTCAAAATTAAAATCTAATGAGACAAACACACTTTGACTAAAGTATGTTTTATATTACCTGCTCTTGTAGTCTGTGCTCTAACTGATTCATCAATATCACTGCATCTCTTGTGCCCAGTTCTGCAAGTTCAGTTTGAAATGCAGCAAGAAGAACATTTTGTTCTCTCACAAAAACCTGTTGAATAGCATGCAGAAGTTCTCCTCTCCAGTCTGAGACACCTTCAGAAGATTCAGTACTTGCATAAATCTACAGGGGTATGAAAACAATTTAAACAGCAGAATTCATAGATTACTTCAAGAATGGCCATTAACATTTTATGTAAAGTGTGTGTTTTCAGTGGAATATTGAGCTTTTCTTACTCAATAGCTACGTAACATTCATTCATACAAATGAATGTATTTATTGTACACGTTATTTCTTCTGCATGCACGAATGCTAAACTTTCATCTGTGGTTTAGATGGAAGCAATCTAGCTTTTTATAACTGAAAACTTAGCCCCATGTGGTATTATTTATCTTACTGTACCACCCTATCCTTTTAATTTTTATGACATTACATGTATGTTCCTAGGCTCTCACAGAGCTATGTGGTCGTATGCAGATAAAGAAGATTTAATTTTATAATGATGTACAGTTAATCCCCCACTCTGCATGCTGAAGGAAATGCAGAAGTAATCGAAACTACCTATATATATCCAAAAGTCTAACTGGGGTAATTAGACAGGCAAGTCCTAATAAGTTTTAGCAGATTAGCGATTGTGTTATATTTTAAGCAATTTCTCCCCTCTTTTCTCTCACTACAGTATCTTTTTAATAGCATCTGATCTCTACTACACCAATCAATAACAACATTAAAAAATCTACTATAACTGCTACTGGAAACATGCTTTAAAAATATAATTATTTTTAAAAGGTGGATCTATACAGTCAGAAGCTATCAATGCACAGAAGAACAAATTGCAAGCTGTAATTTATTACCAGGAAGTGCAACATGCAATTTTAATGCATGTTTTTGAAATCTTTTGCCTTGTACCAGTATATTTAGAGCATTTAAACCTGAATTGTGAATGCGCCTTAAAAGGTTATCATAAATTATTTTTTATTTAGATGCAATCTTATGATATTATTTATACCTCAGCTTCTCTGTGAAGTTGCATTTTTGCAATTAGGTCTTTCAGAGATGAAATGGTGCTTAGAAAAGCTTTCCTCTCCTCAAGCCAAGATTCTGGCTCTTGCTTAAGAGGTGGCATCTCTCTTTCACCATATGGAAATTCAGTGAGAGAGAGCACCTGTATGCCTTCATGATGGACTGCTCTCAGCAAACCCTACAATAAATACAAAAAGAAATCAGTAATGCCAGTCATAACGATAACAACAACAATCATCTTATTTCATACATATCGGAGTAACGGTATTTCTAAATTGATAGGCATTAGGAAACTATTTATGCTCCCTCATATCAGAGACAAGTGTCACCCAGTTCTTTATATCTGCCAAGCAGCAGAACTTATTAAATAAGTGTATTTTCCCTCAGTTTCAAATCAAAATTCCCAAAGTTCATCCATCAAATCAATATTCAAGTTTTAAAACGGCTGCTGATGGAAATTGACTTTTTAAAAATAAAGTCCTGGGAAGCTTCCAGGTGAGCTTTGCAATTCACTTTTTCATATTACCATTCAGCCAGGCCTTTATTGCAAAAGACTCACCTTTTTTTCCTTAATGTAACTAAAAACATGATACCCTTACTGTTTATAATAAACATATTTTCCTTTCATAACATAGATATTATCCTACACCTGTAACAGAATCTATAAAATTGTGTAATATATGATCGTGATGTTATCATTAATACAAAATAACAATAAATTATAATTAACAGTAGTTTTATTTCTCAAAATCATAACTGAGAACAAGTCTAGAGTTACAAAACTCATATTTAACCTAATTTAACATGCAAAAATGCATATCATTGATCAGAAGTATTTTAAAATGTATTAAAATAGCCAACAGTTTACAACTTATCTAAATGGCTCTGTTTTCACTAATCAAGCAGCAGCTAAGCTTTTGGTAGTATCACTCTTGTTCCACAATAAAAATGGACAGTTCTGTTTTACCTTAATTTTTTTTGGAAGTAAATCTGTTGAAGTTCCACCCTCATCCATTCCTTCAGATATCATGTCAGATCCCTGGGTCTGAGCAACATACATTCCTTGACTCCAGTCTGAACTAGAGTCTAAAATAAAAGGAGAGGAAAACATGAAAGCTGTATTACTGTGAAACTTTGAAGAACAGGCATCAAAAACGTATTTTTGTCTGTTGTTGTAACAGGCGGCTGCATGTCACCAGAGTTGATTCTAAGCCTGAGGACTACCTGTTTTATAGTTTTTCTTTTTCAGTTTCAAAGCAGTAACAGCAAAATAAAACTAGAAAAACACAAACTTAAAAATCCTACTTTACTTCTACAAGAGAAACAACTACTTGCACAAACATTTCTCCCAAATGATCCCCCTCCTTAGTATGCTTAGCCTTTGCCTATGAAAAGGATCATAATAGTTTTTATTACTCTTGGAGAAGTGAGTACCTGTCATCATCTCCCACTGCTAGGGAGCTGCAGCTTTAAATTCTATCAAGAGATGAAGCTATGCTGAAGAGATAATACAATATGTAAGAAGAATATACCAACTACAGTGGGAAGAAAAAAATTAGCATCTGATGCCTTGACTCTACCCATCTCCACTCTAGCAATTTTCCTTCCATAGCAAAATAACAGACATGGCACCCTCAGCACCTTTTCTTAGTGTGACCTGCTTCTGCTTCAACCTGGGGAATAGTTGTTTTTATTTCTTAGAACACAAACTCTTTAATGGTAAACTTAATATTAAAAAACCAGATTTCATTTATAATGCTGTTGAAATCTATAGAAACAAATTTCTTACCACTAGAACCTCCATCTCTAGCTTGATATGGTGGAGAATGTGGTAATCCAGAAACCTGGATTCCCTAGATTAGAAAAGAAAACAATCAAATCTTTACTCACCCCACACCTACTCACAATAAAGGAGCTAATTCTAAGGAGCAGGAAGCGATGCAAGCCTCTCTGCTCAGTTTCCCCCACAATCAAGGGAATCAAAATAGAGATGAGAAAGATGGCTTCAATAGGGTGACCAGCTAGGTCACTAGAGTCCCCACTTCACAGAGCAGGACAGGTCCAAGGCAGAAGCACAAGGAAGCATCTGACAGTCAAGCACACTCCCAAACTTATATTGCTGAGGAAGGGGTTCACAATCTCTCCCTAGGCCATGGAAACATTAGAACACTTAAAAGCTTTATACTGAATATGTGGTGGTTCACACTTAACAGACTTTAAATGGGAATTTCTGTAGCAGGAGCAAAAGCACAAACCAAGGTAGTTCAATGAATATAAAATAGGATACGTACCTCTTTAGCTCGTAGAGTTTCTATGACTTCCTTTAAAGTATTACACTCTTCAGTCAATACTTGCACTGCAACAAACTTCTCTTTCTTTAATGCTTCAGATTCAGAGATATGCCTTGTCTCCATGTCCATGATTTCAGCAGCATGGAGTTCTTGCATTTGGTCAATTTTTTCAGTAAATTCTCTTATGATCTCTGCAATTTCTTCTGAAGAGCATCCGTTTTGCAAATCAATTTGGGTTTCTGCATTTTTAACAAGGACTGGCAAAGTTTGGATACAGCTGTTGATTTCCACAGTCTTGTCTGTTTGTGATGATGAGCTTTTTCTAATTAGAGTAGACTGACTGGTTGACAAATCAAGCAATATTTCTGCACCCTTTTTGCTTTCGGTTTTGGCCATTTCCTTGTCCTTTCTCATGTAACTTGCAAGGCTCTGTTCTGCTTGAGCTAGGTTCTCCTTGACTTTGCACAAGTCTTCCTGAAGATGTATCAGACTTGCTTCTTTTACCTGTAAATACAGAGAATCAGAATCGCAGTCCTTCTATATACTTTAAAAAAGTATCTAAAACCCAAACCACCCTCTATACCATTAGAGCTTGGTTTAGTCCTATTTTAAAGCAGATATGACACATGGTAACAAGCAGTATCTCATAAGAAATACAGCTCTAAATCACTGTTACACAATAGTGGACTGTAAAACTCTACTTTGGCAACAAGTGAAGATTTGGTTTACAGCATCAGCTCAATTCCACTGACTGACTGTTCTTCTTAGTGGCATTCTCAGCACAAGATTAAAAAAAAACCTAGAGCATGCATATTTGCACAATAAATCCTGCATAATCATTTGCTTTAAATGCCATATGGAACAATCTGGTTCTTACTGCTAGTTCTTGCTGAAGTTTTTCTGCCTTTTCTCTATAACTGCTCAGTTCTTCCTTAGCAGCAGCTGCCTCTTCTTTAACTTGCTCTAGTTCAAGTTCGTTAATAAGCACATTTTCTTTCTGACTTTCCATGAGTCGTGCTCCTCCCTATACGAAAACACAAGATATGGAAATTGGTGAAGAGTCTTATGAAGAATCAACTAGTAACAGCACTGATCACTTTCATACCAACTTAGAAAAGCCACAAATGAAAACACCATAGGGGAAAACAAGTCTATGTTATTCGGATTAACATAGCCTCAAAAAGTTAAGACTGAAAGACCATTTTCCCAGATTAACTCCCACAAGCTGGACAAGTGTGGGAAGAAAGACTATCTTCTTACAGCTTATTGAATGGCAAACAGAAATTGGCTACACCACGTAAAAGCACAGGCAGGAACATCAACAGAGAGTAGGAAATAATGCCTGATAATATTATTAAATTTATACGACATTTAAGACCTTAATTTAATCTGCGTTTGGATGAAAGATCTTAGAACCTTTTCTGGTTCAGTACTGGGTTCCATGATGTCTCTGAACTTAAGAGTTTCAGCAATCAAGCACAGTCAACTTCGACCGAAGGTTTTAAATTCAGAGGCAACATAGCCAGTTGTGGATGGAAATCAGGACAAATGTATACTGGTAAAAACTACTGATGGGAAGTATCTGTGGAATCAAGACAGGAAAGCAAGAAAAAGTAAACCAAAATCAAAGCATACATAAACAAACAACCCCCCCCACCCCCCCGACACAAAAGCCATGTACAGACAAACTGCTATCACTCCCTTACCATTCTGAACCCTCTCTTAGATAATTTTTATAATTTATCTCACTACCTCCATGCCATGTAAAAGTGTAACTCACTTCATCCTATGTCAGTTCAAAGCAAGAATAAGAAAGTATATGTCCAAAATTCAAAATCACCCTACATTCATGGAAAGGGAAGGTGTTTTTAATGCAAAATGGAAACTGATAGTGGGGTTCACCTAAAATAACAGCTTTCTCTTCTTCGTAACTCTAGGAATAACAGAGAAATTCAGGTCTACCCCCCATAGCAGAATATTCCTATAACTAGTCTCATTAAGAAATGTTTCATTATAGTTTACATAAAATAACAGTTTTTAGTGAAAACAAGCCAAAAGAAAATGGCATCTAATTACCTGAATTGTCTGCATTTCTTCTTGCTTAATGTATTTCTGAATCTCTCTTTTGTGTTTTTCTTGAACCACTTCTAGTAGTTGCTGAAGTTCTAAGAGTCTCTCTTCTTTCACTTTAGCTTCCTTTTGTGCAACTTTTACATTTTCTTTTTCTAGCTCCAAATTATGATTTACCGTTGCCAGCTGGTCCTCCATCTCACTAAGCCTCTGTGTCAAGAGTGATAATTTTGATTCCATCTCATTTTCAGTTGTATCATTCAAACCCTCTGTCTGAGCATTATTGCTTGCTTCCTCCACACATTTTGAAGCTTCCTGAATTTCCTGCATGAATTTCCTTTGCTCCTGAACTGCATTTAGCTGAACCTGACTCACAAGAGCAGCAGCAACTTTTTCCACTAGTATCTTTTCCAGTTCTAATATCCTCTTTTTAAGCCTTTCTCTTTCAGCTTCGCTTTGCTCTTTCAGGTCTTTTATTTCATTGTAGGACTGCCACAGTTCTGAATCCTTTTCCTTAATGCATGCCTGAAGTTGCCGCAGTTGTACCTCCATCTTGCTAATGGCGACTCTTGGATTCTCGTCTGAAGACCTAAGCTGGCATTGATCTAGCAACTCTACCTTCTCACGTAAGCCTTCTTCCACTTTCACAGTGTTCTCATTGCTCCTATCTTCTGTTTTTTCCCTATCACCTTTCATCAGTGCACACATATATTTCTCCGTTATTCTTTCATGCTCTTTTTTTAGCATACTTATTTCTTGCTTTAGCTGGTTCATTTTTAACTTTGTTTCCTCAAGCTCATTCTTTGTTTGAGATGCCCCTACATTTATGTTTTCTACTTGCTTCTCCAAAGCTTCCTTTTCTGCCAGAACTGTTTCAAGTGTGTGTTTCAGACTGTCAGCATCTTCTTGAAAAGCAGCGATGTCTGCAGGTACTTTTTGTTCAATATTTGCCAGTTCCTGCTGAAGCTTATCAATTACATCATTCAACTGCTCTACTTCCTCATAATTTTTTCTCTTCACACGTTCTTGATCACTTTTCAGACATTCTACCTGGGCTTCAAGCTCCCGTATATGCTCATTTTGCTCTTCAATAACCTGGAAAAAAAAAAAGAACAGAACTTCATAATGGGTAACTATTAAACCCTCAGATAGTGTTTCTCCTTGACTTCACAGCAACAGTTT
This sequence comes from Phalacrocorax aristotelis, assembly GCF_949628215.1. NCBI lineage: Eukaryota > Metazoa > Chordata > Aves > Suliformes > Phalacrocoracidae > Phalacrocorax > Phalacrocorax aristotelis. Next base: position 26,119,548 of record NC_134277.1, on the reverse strand, counting down.
AATCAAACATTGAAATGTCTTGTAAAAGAAATCATGTCCTCAGTTAATTTCTTAATGGGATGTCTCTTGTGAAACTTTATGAGAATCAGGACACCTTCACATAGGACTGAAAATAGTCTGTGACCTTGATGAACTGCAAAATAGGTGTGAAAGCATCAAATGAAGTGAAAGCATTTGTAATATTCACAGAGATATGAAACACTGGATTTTAAGGGTTCACACTACTTTCTTCCCAATAGCTTGGCCAAAAGCTCTGTCTTGTCCTTTTTATTGAAAATTAAAATGGAAACAAGTGGAGTGGTCATGTCTGCTGTTCAATATTCATATGAAATCAAGGTTTATTATATTATTTTTACTCCAAGAATTCCAAGGAACCAAGATTTATGAAGCTTAAAACTTACAGATAAATTTTTCTGCATGACATTACATAAAGAACATAATTTAAAAAAATAAAAATCTTCAAGCTTACCATATACAGGTTAGATATGTTGAGTTAGATTAGATAAATACTGTACTCTTCATGCAAAAGCACAACTCATTCATATGGTCAAATAGATTTATATAGGACACAGCAAATTAAGATGGATATGTATTTTAAAGACAAATAGACCTTTAATTAATTGTGTTGAAAAATATCACTATAACATGCTTATTAGTCTGAGACCCTAGAAAACACCTATCAGTTGCCTCTGACATTTCCTATCACAAACCTAGGTATGTGTTTGTCTCTTTATGTGTGTGCATACACATAGGCAGATGTGCACAAAAACACACAGGGCAAATAGTACCCACAGACCCAGAGCACAATTATTTCTTTGTGCTATAGTTTAAATGAAGTAAAGAGCGACAAAGTTATAAAGTATATGTTTTAAAATATATCCAAACAAAATTCAGGGAGAGATTGGTGAAGATATGAAGAGAGTGAGAATAATACTTTCCTAGATTAGTTCTGAAGACATTTAAAATTACAGGCTGCATAAGGAGCTCAAAATTCCATGAAATTCATAGAACAATGTAACTGAGCAAATCTGAGGGTGATGACTTTATGATGCAAAAAAGCGAAGCCATCTTATATCAGCTTCTAATGAGAAATAAATGAGTAGACACTAAAACAAAACAAAAATTGGAATGACTAGTGTTGAAGAACACTAAATTAAAAAAAAGTCTTAGTAAAAGGAATAATAATACAAGTTATCAGATTGCAGTAGAGTAAGTTGTATAAAATTCATTTAAAAACCTGCTTCTTAAATTGCAGTGGGAGCAAATTTTCATTGGAGTGTGTAAGAATGACAAAAAAATCCTCTACGAAGTCAAAATAAAGACAGACCAGATTATAAGTAGTAAGTCTAAGAAACAAAGTGGATGTATTTTCTTAAGGGAATTCCTGGAGATCTGAAATGAACAGGGCTTCTACACTGGAAATGAAAAAAGAAGAAGGAAATCTGTCAAGAATATTCAGAAAGATATTATAAAATAAAATCAGTTATGGTACCTAAAATAGGTAAGAACTCTAAAAAGGCCTTTTAGATATATGAAGAAGAAAAATGTGGAAGAGAAGAAAGAGGACTAAATTAATTACTAAACTAGCCATGCTTTTTCTTTTCTCTGTCAATACTAAATTAGGTTTAGTTGGTTAAATAGAATAATACAAAGACTTTGTTGTAAGTATAATATGCACAAAAATAAGTTATAAATGTGACTACATAAATTAGAGGGGCTGATTTGCCATCTAAGAACTTATTTTTTAAAATCCACTGAGACTAGAGTAAGCTCAAAAACACTAAATAAAATGTGAACAAGTCATGGTTTTCAGAAGAAAAGAACAGTGATTCTGGTGATTGCTATCAAGTCAGCATAACAGTTCCTGTTCTTTGTAACATAATGGAATAAAGGACTACAGAAGGCAAACACAGCAATTAAAAGAAAAGCACTTATTGGGATGAAGATGTCTAAGGGACTAGGAAAGAGATTAACCTAGGAACAATCTATTCATATTTAAAACTGATCCCATAATCAAGCACAGCAATTATTTAATGTCCTGGAAAATGTAACTGAGTAAGAGGATGAAATTAAGAAAATGAAATTTCATATAACACGAGAAGAACTAATCATTAAAATGAATTATACCTGAAACCTGGGTATTTTTCTCAAGGCAAGAAATGTAATTGTATTACTGTGGTCATTGTATAAAGCAGAACCATTCTGGATTCCTAAAGTATGATCTTTCCTAAATCAAATTTCCTAAATCCAAATCAAAGTTTTGTCATTATTCACTGAGGTTTATTGTGACTAAACTTTGAGCACAAAAACTCAGTGAAATTATCCAGCTCAGTCAGCTCTATTTTAGTGGATTCAATATGTCCTAAGCAGAATGTTACCCTAAATGTTCATTCAGTTACTGAGAGGTAATGGAAAACCTGTTCTTACCTTACTGAATAACACTTGCTTTGGGGTTAAAGCTTATGACTAACAAAATTTCACACTTAAAACGGTCAGAATGCAAAACTCATCCATTGAAAAAATCCTATTTTCTTTCTATAAAAAATGTGAGACTGAAGGCCTGTTTCTCCTGTCACATCAATGCAAAATAAATAGTATTTCTGTTTAAATCAAATGTGTTATATCTGTATAAAATGGACATAAGCCAGAAGAATCAGCTCATTCTCATAAAAACACATGACTGAAAAATAACAGAAAGCTACAGGTGTTAGATCTCAGTAAATAAAAGAAAGATTAATCTGCCTCTTTCCTTCTTGCTCTCCATTTCTAATAAAATTCAGCATTTTGTTTGCACATCCACCATGCTTCAAACTGGATTAAAGATGTTGCCAACATCGGTATGGTGACAAACTATTTACACAAGCTCATGGAGCACTGAAGTTCAACTGCTAAAAAACATATAAAAACCAACATGATCCAGCAGGTGTCACTGAAACATAACACTGAAAGTAAGTAATTGTAGGGAAGATGGCGGATGACTGTTGAGATTGAATTCAGCTACCTACATACTATTAAATGTTTGGAAATATTAGAAGAATAAGGAATTAAGAAGAATTTAGGGCAAGAACTCAAGCACAAATCAGTCAGAATAAGAAAAAAGAAAGGCAAGCAAAAAGCATCCTTCATAAAAAAAAAAAAGAGATGAAAGAGGAAAAACAGATTAGGGTTAAAGCATTGCTTGAAACTGAAGCATCTGCATTTTTAAATTAAGGCAGCAATAGAAGATAATGCAATTGGGGGGACGACAGAAGCTTTTTTTTCTTTAAACAGCTAGCAACACAAAGTAGGACTCTGAAAAAAAGATTTCAAAAGTATGTACTTTGTTGTCAGTTGTGACTTCAAGTTGCTGTTGCAGTTTTGCAACTTGTTCATGAAGATGATCTATTTCCTGCTCCTTTTCTTGCATGATGCGAGCGAGCCTCCCAGCCACTAAATGATGGTCCTTTACGGTGGCATCTTCAGATTTCTGGATAGCTAGTCCCAGTATTTCCATTTCATCCTACCAAAAAAAACCCAAAACCATATTAGAGTCGTACATATTCTGCATAGTCTTGTATGAATATTTGAGGCACAGGAATTAAAATAAAACCAACTGCATGGAATGAGAATTATTTATATGAGCTTTTTAGTATTTTGCAAGTTGAACTGTGGAATGCTCAAGAAAGAAAAACAACTTTGTATCTTGGCTTTTTCCAAGAATTTATTTCTTGGGAGGAGGGAAAATAAAGCTCTAGGCTTCTCTGTTACACAATTACCTTAAATAATTTGTTCTCTTGTTCAAGTTCTTGCAAGTGTGTAGTGGACTCCTTTCGCTGAATTTCTAGTTGCATGTGCAATTGCTGAACTTCTTCATTTTTATTTTCTAGCTCCTCTCGAAACTGCTCCAGTTGTTCCTCAAGGTTCGTGACCTACGTTTCCAACACAAATGGCAGAAAAGGTGTAGACAGTCATGCCAAAATTAAATGTCATAATTTGCAAGTTCAATGTCTACAGTAAACTGGTTTTGTATGCACAAACAAAAGAACGTGTACTCAGTGACATTCTGAGTTCTTATAACGAATGGAATTTTTAAACCTACTAAAAATCAGATTAAATCTCTACGAAGTTTTTCTTCATCGGGCTGAATTTTGATTCCAGAAACATAAGTAATAAGCAGTAACACAGACAATAACAACAATTAGTATGGCTCACAAGAGAATTTCAAAGGGATTTTGACTGCTGTCTCTCTGATCTGTTAAAAAATTTCATCTGTATCGTTCACTAAACTCAACAGAAAACAAAAACTGACCAACCAAAATATCAGCAGAAACATGGAACATTTCACAGGTATTTTACCTCCTTTTCCTTTCTGTCCACAGCTTCTCGTTCAGCTTGCAGTTGTACTTCAAGAGGTAATTCTCCCCTTACTATGATGGTGCCAAACTGTTTCCTTTCCTCCACCTTCAAATATAAATAATATTTATAATAAACAAATAGAAAAGATATACTGTTTTGTTCTCAAGAAAATAATAAAGTAGTAAATATGTGATAATTTTAGACCAAGCAATACCTTTTGCAAGTTGTCTGCACTGATGATTAAGGCTTGTTCCAGTTCTCTTATTCTGCATTCTAGTTTCTCAATTTCTTCATTTCGTTCTTGTATATCTCTCTGAAGTTGCTCCTTAGAGAGCAAAAGCTCACTGCATTTGTCTGTTTTTTCTTTTAAATGATTTGTTAACTGTTCAACCTGGTGATAATATGGCAGGAAGATTAATATATTGCACTAGGTTGGAAGGGTTTGCTAGCAATAGCAACAGCACTCATTTTTGACAGAGAAAAAATATCCCTCTTTTTTCCTCATAATGGAACTCCTACTCTTTAGGTGACAGAATGTAAAGTTAGGATACTGTAGTGCTACATCCATCCAGCAAATACAAACAGCATTTTTAAATAAGTCATATGTTCTGTGCTATATCACCTACTCTCTAGAACAGACCTTGTCCTTCTGAACCCTTCAGACTCTCTAGAGTCAGTTAAAAGCAAATAGCATGGCATCACTATGCAGCCCACTAAAAAGATACCTTTAACATCTACGTATGGAATGTCTTGACCCTATGGTCAAGATGATATTTGCATCTTTGATGAGTACCATAGTTCTAAAAATATGTGATAAAATTATTCAAAATAAGGAGTTGATTAGTAATACACAGACATATCCTAAAATTCACTGGGTCTTTAACATTGAAGAGAATTGCTATACTTCAATCCCGAAAAACAGGAAGTTTTGTTTTCTTGCTGGATTTATTAAATGGGACCAACAGGATGTGAAGGTTGATATAATTTCACTTTCTATAGGGGACAAAGCATCCAAATAAAGCATTCTGAATCTCAGTAGTTCAGGTGTTTGCAGCTCAGAAACAACATCTTAAAAGAGTAACTGAAGTAGTAGCGATAGGAATGATCCCAGTTCTAGAACAATTAATCAAAATTACAGATAAGAAAGATGTGTAACAAATCCAGGGTATTAGGCTTGATGCACTGATTTAAGACCTGAGTTAAACTAAGCAATCGAGCAAGAGACATGGAAACTAATGTTTGTCCCACTCAAGAAACTGATCTCAGTATTTACAATTAGGAAGTTACAATGTAGCCAAAAGGTAGAAGACTCAAAGCATTTCAACAGACAGGAGAGAAGAGGACCAGAACATAAAGCTGACAGGATGGTATTATTGACGTTATCCATCCATGAGTAACATCAAAGTCTGAAGTGACCACAGAAAAGTCCTGAGAGAGAAATGGAAAAAGAAAAAACAAGTCTAGAGCAGACTCTTTACAACAACCCTCCGTGGAATAAGTTGACAGAGTAAGCTGAAACAACAATAAAAAAGAACGTAAGTTACCAAGCTCCTTCACGCAAAGCAGAAGAGCTTTTCAAAAACTGCAACTATGAAAAAACAAAGCAGCTATCTCAGAAAAGCATGAGAAAAACGATAAAATGTGTATTTATGAAATATTCCAAGTAACACTGTGACAGCAAAATATACTATGCACTAAGACTGTGTCTCATTTGATAAAAGCTGAATGTAAATCTAATACACTATTGAAAATTCTGACTATAATTTGTAATATCACATTCACCACCCAGCTCTAAAATAGCTGTCACACCTGTGGTGCTTGCAGACATTTTATTGTCTATCTTTCTACCCACTAAAAAATTCTAATTTAAAAATATCTAATAGAAATCTTAAAATTTTAATCACTGTTACAGCTGTCTTTCTCTTTCAAGTACGCTTTAAATTTCCATTGTAGCATATCTGCCAATTTAAGAGTATACACATTAAGTGTATATGTGCATATAAATCAGGAGGATTTTTACATAAAGATTCTGTACAGAAAAATAGGGCCATTTTTATTATGTTATAAAATTTGACTTTTTTTTCTTGGGAGAATTTTTTTTTTTTAAAGTGAGAGTTTTAACCAGGAATTCACAGGCTGTCCAAGCCCCAGATTATAAACAGACACATAACAAAATAATATCAAAATGAACATCCTGGAGTCAGGAAAACTAATCATGCTAAAAGGTCTCCCCCATTGGTGGAATGTGTCAACAGGAGAGCAGCATACACACACTCTGCAATAGAAGGAAATAGATGCAGAAATGCTCCATATATGGTGAACACATACCCAGCTAATTCCAGAAGATTCATTGTTCACAACCATATCACATAGTACTGACTGAATACTGTAAGATTTCTTAAAAACCTTTGTATTAAAATATATTTAAAAACCCATGAAATACACTTCTAAATCTGAAAATTTTAAGTAAATATTTTGACAACTTATATCTCACTTATCAGCTTACGTCCTGTTACTGTCTATGGTCTTAAACTATATAATATTGCTCTTCCTAGAAAGGTTGGACTAGATGATCCCTGAGGTCCCTTCCAACCTGGGATGCTGTGATATAGAATACTAAATATTGCTAATATTTAAGAATTGAATTACAGCAACTGAACTACCTCAGTACGAACTTTGATTTGAAAATCACAGTGCAACCTAATAAGAGGCACTTTAATACTGAAAATCAGGTAAGAAGATCATGCAAAAATATCAGCCTCGCTCTAAAAGCAGGACACAAAAACACTCACAAAAAATAAAATGCTATTTAATTGACTAACAGGTCATCAAAAAAACGTGCAAAAGATTCATATTATATAGCATTTGCACTGCTGTCACTTTTCTTGATTTTGCTGAGTCTAAGAGTTTTCTGCGACTCCCATGAGCTGCTGTTGTACAGTCACTAAATTTGTTTCAGTGGTGACAAACTTTCATTAGGGAGGTTCAAGTGTACCAAGAGAGGCTGTAACATCCCAGGCGCTACACCTTGGTAACTCAATTCCTTCAGCTGTGTACCTGTGCTATGACCAGGATGTCACAGAACATCGTAAGGACCTGTGAAATGCTAAAGTAGCCCTGAATGTATCCACAGGCTTTTGAAAACAATGGATTTTCTAAATTAAGTTAGATGAACGAGCCTTTTTGAAAGTTATGAATTCTCCCTATGTCTACTACTAAAAACACCCAGACTAACCTCCCCCTCCAAAAAACCCCAAATTCACAGTTTCACCACTTTCCCCCAACACCTTACCCTTCATCTACAGTGACTTACTGCCCTGGCTTGTAAACGGATGCAGGTTAGGTACACCATAAAATAGCTTAATTACAATATCTTAACAGCTGTCAACTTGTTATTTATATTAATTGAGTACAAGTAATAAAATGTGTTACCTCTCTGGTTTGATGTCCATTGACAGGCTGACTCCTTTGTGGAACCTTAAGCTGTTGTTCCAGCTTCTGTATCTCTTGCTGGAATACATCTCTCTCATGTTCCCGGTCAATTGCTTGCTCCTGGAAGTTAAGAAATTATGTGGATACACCGTTTGATTTAAAAAAAAATCTAAATTAAGTATATTACTACTTCTTATTTCTATTAATGTGAGGCTGGTACCACTATCTCAGTATTTTTAAGGTAGCAGAACCTCTTGCAACTACTATTAAAAAAACATTTTTTCACCATTTGGGGCAACAAATGTCACATTTTTTTATTATAAAATTAGGACAGCATAGATACATCCAGTATTATTTCACAAAAATGACAGTTTTGTTTTTTCTGTTCCAGGTACACCGCACAAATGGTAATAAGCCAATATTTCATGTTTCTCTTTCCTATTATTTGCCTTTGATACATGTAGCATAAATAGAAATTAAGAATAGAAATTAACAGTATGTTAATATTGAGGAGGAGCCAACAACAACAACATTAGAAACTGTCTGAATTTTGCATTTCAGTTTTACTTTTGACCAGTTTCAGTTGTTATATCCCAGTCCGACATTTGGGAAATAAATCTTTATATAGGAAATAATGTGCAACTGGCAGTGTGCAGTGAGGCATCACCTTTAAATGCCACTTTATAAAAGCGACAAACCTTACCAGATGCATAAAAATAAGCTCGCTGAATTATCTGATACAAAGAGGAAAGCTGCTGTCTGGCAGCAAAATATTTTGCAAAAATTCAGGGAACTGGAATAAAACCTCAACCTTTACAAGCTAAAGATTTTTAAAACTCACCTGCTGTTTCAAGGAAACAGCAGAATTCTAATGCTGCTGTTACTAACAGGTACTCACCTCAGTAGTCTGTAACTCTCTAGTTCATGCTATTGATAATCCCAAACCATAATGCATTTATGCGTGAGACTTGTAATAGCAATTTTTACTGGTGAACCTTCTCCTATTATGACACACTAGTTGCTATTTGAAAAATAATATTGTAACTGTAGAAAATTGAATAAAGCAAATCCATTTGAGCTAAGAAGTAACTGCAAAGATCTCTCCTTTAATACTGCTTAGTAATAAATTATGGAGAAAAGGTGTCACCGGGTGTTACATTCATTACATAAAAAAATAATTCCACCTTACTGCTGTCAGCTAGAGAGTGAACTGAGAAGGCAAAAAAATTAAGTTTTCTCCCAAAAGCAGCATAGGACACTTAATATGAATAGAATGGGAAAAGAAGGAGGCAGGGAAGATGGTGTTTGCTGAAAATGGGTACAGTCTAAAACAAAATTGCAGAGACAGCCTGAGGCAGGAAGAAGTTGGGTACAACAGAGGCAGCTGCCACCCTGAATATCCATATACTATAACTGGCTGGAAGGCATAGCTTAATATCTGGAGGTAGATTACTGAATACCATGAAGGAAGTTTCTAAAAGAAACTTCAAGAAATTATTTCCAAGTACAAATAAAGCTGTCTACTTAATTCCAACAGATTTTAATGAAAAACATGGAAATTTCACAAACTGTTAAAAATTAAGTTCACAAAAATTGATATTTCCTCACTAGTTTTAGAAGTTTCCCATTATTTTAAACATTTAAGAAGCCTACTAAGTTATATGTTGAAATACAGGGCAAGTCCTAAGCAAGCATCTAAAATGAATTTTCAAATTCTAAACCATTAATTATTGGGCTGGAACCTGTAACACTGTTACTGTCGTGTGTTTTGTTATGCTTGTTCAAAATCTGAAAAAGCCTAGCATTTCCTGCTGTAACAAACTTCAGTACAGGTGCCCACCCATCTTCATGAAACTAGCCTTTTACCATACTTACATCCAGAAATTTTCTTGTTTTCTCAAGTTGCTTCTCCAAAGCCTGGTTTTGCTGCCTTAAGTCCATTAGTTCTGCATTTTTTTCTTGTTCTAGCTCTAGAAAACGATTGACCTGTTCTTCCAAGTCTATTTCCAAGACTTTCACTTGCTTCTGAAGGTCATCATACTCTTTTTCAGCTTGCCGCTGTACTTCAATTTTTTCTTTCATTAGCTTTTCTGTTTCCTCCAGCAATTCTGGTTATAATAAGAGCATCACACACTCCTTTTAGATATGAATAGTTAGTAATGTTATGAAGCAAAACCACTCCCCAAGGTATCCATGCTGTATTCTGCAGAAGGATGTGAACTGGTTTGGGTTTCTACTGTTTTCCTTTTCTAGAAAATACATTTTCTTCAGAGAAATCATCAAGATAATCGCTAAAGCAAATTCATATTAAATTTACTATCCTTTAGTTAGTCTTCAGAGGACTGTTAGTGAAGTTGTAACGGACCACTTCCCTGTTTACGTTTCACATAAATTAAAAGGTCTTTGTATCATTGAAAATAAAGAAAATGCATGGGTTCAAACTACAGCTAGAGTCAGCACAGGGGTTAACAATGAAATACAGAAACCCCAACCTTCTTCTCATCCCCAGCGTCAGTAAAATCAATCCACTCCCAGTCTTCATCATTTAATGTGATACATAAAAATAATTTGAAGGAAATACTGAAAGACTTAGCAAGGTTGCTGTGCAGACAGAGAGGGAAATTACTGACCTGTAACTGGAGCTTTTTAAAATCAGTGACTGCATGGATGCCCAATTTTGAGTTGTCATGAAAAGGCTGGCAAGCGTATATAGTAAAGCCCCAAACCACTCTATTAAGCCTTTTAAGCCACAGCCCACTGAAGTACATATTAGCTAACCATATGAATCCCTTGAGGTAAAATCCAAACTGTAAGGTGCAATTACATTTAGTGAATCTTTAAAACATGATTGATATTTAGACAGAAACAATCCCATTCACTTTCGCTATAGAAGAGAGATCCTTTAGGCACCATCATCTTACATCATATTTAACCAATTCCCATTTCTAGGTAACCATTACATATCAATCTAATACCGTGTTTAGTTATCATAATGAATGACTCAACTATATTTGCAAATAAAAAGAAAAAAAAATCCCTCCAATGCCATCTAAGTATCTGTAATTCATAGGTGAATAAGATGATGGTTATTCATGAATTTGCTTATTATGTTTAGAAATTATAAGAAATGTTGTTAGCGAAATGTAAAACTGAGTATGAAATACAACATCAAAGCTGCAGGCCAGTAAGAATTACAAGTAATGTCAGTAAGCCAAAAGCCCAGTAATCCTGATTAACAATGTCAGTACGTGTAAGTCTTCCACCCAATTACAGATTGGCCATGCAACATACAAACACACCTGCTTGGGAAGCTGCATCGACTGCAGCATCTACTAGGCCTAGGAGAATAGAGAGAGAGAAAACAAAAAAAGAAGCAAAGTAATTCACATGCCAGCTATAGTTTTCTTGTGGTGCAACAATGTAAGAGAAAATGAAGCCAAAGATAGATGTGGCATTTAATGACAAAGTCGTTGAGATAACTTAAGGAATGCGGTAAGTTATTCTGGTATGCATGACATAAGTACCTACACATATTTATAGAATTGTTTATCCTTACAGTTGTTATACATGAAAATAACTTTAAAATATTTAGAAATGTTAAACATATAACAAATAACCAAACTGAAGTCATAGAAAATGATCTTCTTTACTATAAAGGAGGAAGCAACAGGCTGTTCTTAAAATTTCATTGTTACAAAGCGGACGCAGGAAATTGCAAATACACACCAAGATGTGTAATTTACAAATACAGCAACATAATAAATTGCCATAAACTTTTACAAATGAAATAAAATGGTCATTTCATCCTGCTCTTTACAATGTAAGCACTGCAATCCTTGAAAGATCAGTACTTCTTAAAATACTACTGTTTAATTTTCTTCCCCTCTCAAACATAAAATATTAATTCAGGTTATTAGTTTAAGGAAGAATTAAAAGACATTTATGTCATGAAGGCAAATGTTTTTTCTTGAGTAAGCAGTTAGATTGACATGGTATTTATCTGAGATTTTCACCATCAGTGCTGGAAGTTTTCATTACTGGTAGATAACAGATTTTCCTTATTGTGCAACTTCTGTGCCATTCTTCCCCAAAAGAGGAATTTGTTAGAAAAGTATATTGTCTGTGTCTAAAATAAGTATGGCCATCATGTATAGTTCAGTCATGTTCTGGTAGGTATGCTTGCTAGTCCCTCTAAAACCCTATTTGGAAAGCATTTAGACCAGTATTTTTATCCATAGGTACTAACTTCAAGATATTTAATCTCTAGCAACAATCTAAATAAAAGCAGATTTTCAGAGGTCTTAAACTTTTGCTGGCTTAAAGAACAATTGCCATTGCTCAACACTGCTGAAAATGTGGTCATTTTTAATTTAAATATCAAGAAAAGTTATCATGCTAACATCAGACATCAGGTATGAAAAGACCACATTTTTCCCTAGCACACTTTTATTAATGATTACAAAGAGGTGGGGGAAAATCTTCACTGAGACGATTCATTAATTTATTTGAAAGTATAAGAAAACCTCACAGAAAGATTTTGAGGAATACATACGTTGCTCTATTGGCCCCGCATCTGCTCTCATGGCGTACTTCTGTCTGGAGAGTAACTCCTTTTCTTCCTGGATCTGCTGCTGTTCAGCCTCTAATTCCTGTAATTTGTTACCTGTACACAGTAGTTCTTGCTCAAGATGGTCAATTACATCTATTTTTTCCTGGAGTTGTTTTTCCAGAAATGCTTTTTCATCTGCATAACCATCAATGAGACCTGTAGAACATCAATTTTGGGGCGGATTTAACAGACAATAAAGAACAATTTCCATTTTTTGCATGGTGAAGTCTCTATAGTATTCTCACATGAACGCACATGCATGCTGGATACTCAGCAGCTGACAACTTCTACTCCTGTCCTTGCGATTCTTCCATGATGAACAAATTACAGGAAGGACAGCACAAGACCAAATATAGTTCTTAATTTTTTCTCAGCACAAGACCTCTGGAGCAAAAAGGAACTCCAAAACCAAGGAAAAATAAGTATGTAATAAACACAGGAGAAAATTCAGGTGCCAGGTGCCATTCTGGGTGCCTCAAGACATTCATCTGACCTCAGACCACAGTTTCTGTAAGATCATGGGTCTCCTGTGGGTCAGGTATAATATAGGTGCCTCCAACATCACAAGGCACCAAAACTGGCCATAGGTGTCCATGTTTAGGACCTGAATCACTCCCCAAAGCCCTGTAACAGCTGACATCTAAGAAACAATATAATTTCTTTACTGTTAATGTGCAATTTTTAAAGTAGCACAGAACAATTAATGATGCTTTTAACAGAAAATTTGGACACTACCTTGAGAATGTGTCTTGTATGCCTTTAAAAATTGCTTCATAGTGAAGTAGTTTAGGAATCTGAGGAATCTCTATTTTAGGTTTATGAATTATATTACAGCTGTAAGAAAAGGCACCACCTTGGAATGATGCAGTGAGCACAAAGCTGAAGACTTAGGAAGAAACTGAATATCCTTGAGGGCTGTACAAACTAAACTGAGACCCTGTAATGGTATTGACTTCAGAAGATTCACATCAGGTCTTTCAGAAATGTCTGACCACAGAACACAAAAGACCTTTTTCCTGAGTGACAGAAGGTACTAAAGAGGTATCCCAGATTTCCATCGTAAGGTGTGTTCTGTCATGTCAGATACCAATTGTTCCAAAAGACAGACAGGACATCACTCATACAATGCCTAAACTTTTTCAGCTGTACACACACACCTATCATCACAGGTTTCTTCTTACTAAACCCACAGAATCTAAGCAGTATTTTTTCAATATCAAACTATTTTCAATATGAAAGTACTTTATCAGTACAAATCTATAGTCTTGAGTCAGTATTAAAATGGATTTTACTCTGGCTTGAGAATACAGGAAAACTAAAGATGTTTCCATTTGTTATCAATGTAGACAAAGTAAAACCTCCGTAAGCACTTAGTTCCTTATCAGAGGAAATTAAATAACAGTGGCCTTTGCATATACAGTCTGACAAACACAGGTCTGGTCCTCACGCACTGCTGACCAATCTTTTTTCCTAGACTTGGGTTCACAGAGAACACAGCCGCATAGAAGGACTGGCTGTTGAAACAAAAAATAATGGACTAGAAACACCATTAACAGCATTTCAAAAATTTGAGATAACACAAATTCTAGTTGTTCCCACCATATCAGATGCTGTTCACAGTAAGTACTTAATAGACTGGAAGTTGAGAGGGCATTCCCAAGTTAAACGGAGTGCACATGCCCACCAAAAAGGTATGAACAATGAAGTAGTCATCTACTAAGATCACGTGTTGCAGTATTTACTCCTGCCTTTTTTTTTGAAGAGATGTAATGAAAGTTGGCAGAATTCAGTGAACAAATTGGCATTAGCTTTTCTATCACATTAACTAAGTCACATCTGACACCACTAACACTCTAGTGTTTCAGCCGCAGCATTTTTTGTGATAAGAATGAAATGATCAAAAATGACACATTTTATCTCAAGAGAAGACAAAGTACCATCAGATGTATAATGAACTAAGACATTGTTCTGCATACCTATCTAAGGAATTTGACAAGAGAATGTAGTTTGGCTTTGTCTGAGTGTGCTCATAACTCAGTTCAGCGAGCAGAGGAAATTAGAGTTCTACAGCATTTTTGTTTTATTATATCAACACAAAAAAAAGTGCCTGTCATTTAGAAGTGCATTAATTTCAGAAGTTCACAGGAAAAAAGGATGAAAAAAGATAATTAATTGAGGAGTTATAAAGCCTTAAAGCAATAAGAGGGACATATTAGCTGAATCCCTCCAAAAGACTGAATTGAATTAAATCTCTACATATGATATAAATCTGCACCTAACTTAAAAGATCAACTGTGCAATGGACCTGTCAAGGGCTAAAACTAACAACAACTTCTGTCTCTTATATTCCAGAACTGTCCATAAACCAAATCAACACAGCCAGTCTGTCAAGTATTATAAACTGACATTGCTACTGCTCTGATAAAAATTAAATTCCAGTTAAAAATTTTTGAAGACTGCTTCCACTTTATATGCTTCCATGTTTTTTGCCTCAAATGAAACATTACCAGATAAATCTGGAGAGTCCAAAACAGAGCTTCACAGGTCTCACTAGATTTTTGTGTTTAATATACTTTTTTTTGCTATCAAAAAGTACGTCCGTGACTCATCTGCTGTATCTCCAAACCGGGCTTTGATGGAATATTTCAAGCATTTAATAAAATTTTACAGAAAATTTTTGCCTTCATTTACATATGGGCAATCCCATTATCTACAAACTGGCATCTAGTAAGAGTTTGCAGTTTCTTTGCTGCTATTAGTCTGTTTGGATAAGAAAATTTTATGTGCATAGCTCAAGAGAAGAACCTAGTTAATTTTAGACTTTTTGATTGTCTGGTGTAATAGGAAAAAAATATGAAAATAAAAAATGGATAATAAGCAGGTCTCATTCTGCAGGATGTCATCTTTAAACACAATTATGCATGCACTCTTTGCAACAGATTCCTGCACAAATGGAAATGTATTTATAGTAAATGAAAAAGCAAGCTTGTAGTTCTTGGTGGAGAACCTGACTAAGCGAAAAAATACAGACCCAGAGGGCAAAGCAACAGAGATAAGTTTACAATAAAAACTTTTTTTTAATACATCAAATCAGTCTCTAGTACTAGTTTTTAAATGCTACTTGTAGGTTTAAACTTATGCAGACAGCTCTGACATTATCACAGATTCCTAACTTTAAGTACAACTTAACACTAACCCCTCTGCTTTGTCCTAATGTATTAGTCTATTTTACTTTATTATTGAAGATTTGTGAATAAAAATTCTACCAAGACAAAAATATTATCCTCCAAGGAAAGGAGCAACAGACATAAAAGCTGCCTATGTTCTGAAATTCATCAATACTAAACAGTTTTGTAACTCCATCTCTGCAAGAATATAAATTCTTAGGTCATCTATATTTTAGTGGAAGATGTAATCTTTTCTGCATATTAAGATGTGTTTTGTACAAGATTTTTCCCACTCAATTTAATCATAAAAGAAGTAAAAATGCCCCTTTCAAATTTAAATCTACTCCCTCTGAAATAAATTTTTCTCTGTTCTAGTTTTGCTAAAGCTATTGAAATGCTGCAGCCAATGCCGGTGCTGATGACACACGACGTTTATGCTGTGTGAACTGTAAGGCTACCAAGTGTCCCTTGCACCACATTTTAGACACATCGCTTAGAAACCTGCACTTCTTTTCAGGTTATGTGCGCCCCAGCTATTAATAGCGTGTAAACTCTGTTGGATTATCTGTCTGTGTAAAAAGAAGAGGAAGGCTGGCAAAGTAGCATTTTCCAGCAATAACATTTGGCTGTTTACTCTATGCTCCCACTTTGAAACAGAGAAGTCTGCTGAGCTTCAGAACTAACTAAAATATCTTTCTGCTTACTACTACAGAGATCCTACCTACAGGGTACGTGTTTTCTACATCTTTTCCAGATGCTAATTACAAATAGATAATGGTAGAAATGCTGGGTGGAAACAAAACATTCAGCTATCAAAACAATGAAGCTACTTCTAAAGAACAAATTAAGAAGTGTCTATCAGATTTGAACATATTTTTCTGATGTCAGAAAATATTATTAGATTAGATTATTAGATTAGATTAGAATTATTAGATTTCCCGTTGTAACACCCTACAATTTTTAATTGCTTCCTTAATGCAGTTGCATATACACTTAAAAAGATAACTTCAAACAGAGTACAAACTGAAACATATCTCCACTGTATCATCAAATTCAGAGTGAAGGTTCTATGTTTTTATCCATGTTTGTGTGGAACTAAGTCAAGGTCAAGAGGCAGCAGGCACAAACTGAAATATGGGAAACTGCATTCCAAAATTTTTTTAAAAAATATTTTGTTTTCCTCTCCCCTCTTTGACTGTGGTCAAACACCAGAACAGGCTACCCACAGAGGTGTGGACATTCAAAACTTGACTGGACACAGTCCTGGGCAACCTGCTCTACCTGACCCTGCTGTGAGCATGGGGTTGGAATAGATGGTCTCCAGAGGTGCCTTCCAGCCTCAACTGATTACGCATCTATGATTCTAAGTTGTTAGTATTTAAGCTTGTCTGCACAAACAGACATGTTATGATGAAATAAATTAATTTTGCGGATAACAACATATATAAAACCTATTATTTTTAAGTCAGACAACAGTAAGTGAGACAAAGCTGGGAAACAGAATCACAGAGTGCTTGATGTTGGAAGGGACCTCCAGAGGTCATCTTTTCCGTAAGTATCCAGAAGGCTGATAACGTTCTAAAATTTGCAAAGAAATTGACCTAATTTGCAATTTCTTTACCCAACTGATAGGTAAGTGAGCGCGAAGTTCAACAACTCATCAAAAAAGCTACTCACCTTCAGCTTTACTAAGCTCCAAAGCCAACTGCTCTCTGGCTTTGGTTTCTTCATTAAGACGTTCTTGTAATTCCTCCTGATACTTGATAAATTCTGTGGCCTCTTGTTGCTTTTTGAAGGACTCTCGCATAAGTTCTGTCTGAGTAATTTTAGCATGTTCAAGCTACCACAGGAAAAAATTATGGAAGTTAGGTAAACCAAAGGTCTTCTGGTAAATAACTATTCTATCATTCCTATTTATGCAACAGTTGCTTTACGGTGTTATAAGAAGTCTCACATAACTTCACTGGACTTTTGATAAGATCTTCACTAAACACACATTCGCAGACTACAATAGGAAGATTGACTCAGTACAAAAGTCTAAGCAAACAGGCTCTGTCAGTATAGTGAACTCAATGAACCACCTGGCTAAATACGTGTCTCCATTCGGGTAATTCCTGGTTTATAAGTTTACACTAGATTCACCTTTATTTACATATGTGTTTTGTACTAAATACAAGCAAGCTGCCACCCACCATATACTTGGGATGGCTTAAAACCACTGTATAAAAGCACTGTATAAAATGCAGAAGATTTGATACAAATTGACACAGGTGGTGCTTCATCTCTTTCTCTCCTTAAGATGAAGAAAAATGAGAACACCAGGAAAACTTGAATTTTGAATATACCACACTTTTCAACCAACAAGGAAGTAAAGCAATGCTTCTTCCAACTGTGTACACCTAGTAGAATTACTAAGGATTTTTTTATTATTCTCTGCTTGTCTGATGGGTTAATATTTAATGGGTACTACGACAGGTGTAGTGCTATCTCACTGTATCACTAACCTAAACTACTGGAAAACCAGGGCTGAAATGCATAAAATTGTATACTTACTGCCCAGTTTAGACATCTCCAAAGTGGTAATTTCAAAAATAATTAAAATTAGAATTACCAAAGCAAAATAGTAAGAAGGAATGTTACTCTAATGTTAGATGCTTTGATTACACAAAATGTTAATCTAAGATAACAGCAAACTGGAATCAGTTACCAAGATCTCTACTTCTCAACTGTTAACGTTTACAGCCTACATCCACCTCTGAGGGACACAAATACAAGTTGTCAGAGCTGAACCAGGCATGAGTTCTTCGTGTGGTTTGTATTCACAATAAGAAAATTTATTTCGAATAAGAATGTCAGAAAATGAAATAACACACATTTCCTGCTCCTCTCCCCTTTTTTTTCTTTCTTTTCCTTTTTAATACTACAGATATTGGCAGAAGTTTGTAAGACAGTAACATCTGTGGCTTTGTTACAGCTTCTATAAACATATTCTTCCTCTCAATTACTTAAAAAATAAAAGCTTTCTCACCATCTCCAGCTAAGTTCATGAGTATGACTGGCTTTCTTTAAAACTTCAGAAGAATGGGTTAGGAACATTTCATAGAACATTGCACACAAAATTATCCATTTAAAAATAAAATTACACTTTGAAAAGAATGTCTGAATAATGAATACATTTTCTTCTAGAATACACTGAATTTAAATACTTGATTTCCTTTCTACAGCATTCTTGTAGATGGACATCATTAATGTGAACTATTTATTCTGACAGAAGCTAAAGAAATGTATAAGTACTGCAGCAGAGTATCTGCACTGGTTTGAGATATTTTAGAAATCAGACAGTAGTCTTTACTTTCTTCTCACATTTTGAAGTGCTTAATGAAAGACCCATCTCAGATAAAAGGGGAACATATAAGTTTACTGTACATAGACAACCATAAAAATGGCTTACTCAAACGCATCAAATACTCCAATTAAAACTCAGAATAAAAATTACTCTCCAGATCTTTTCAGCAATAACAACTCAAGGCATTAAAAAAATATCACAGCACAAAACCAAAACGAAGGACAAACATGAACATGATTTTTTCATGGGATCACTGGAAGCCATTAGCAAGCTTGTGCTGGTTAATGTTACTAGTCAGTGCATAAACACTATAAAGCAACAATTTTAACCTCCAATGTAAGTTATTCAGTGAGAAAAATGTAAGGCAATAAGTAACATTGAAGTGCTTTAAAACAAAACTCAAATCTCTGTAATTCAATATATTTCTGTGTCTGCTAAATTTCTTTTGTTAGAAATGAGCAGAGAGAATTGTATAATTAAAGCTTTTTCATTGCCCATTAAAAACTGCCTAGGAAAAAAGCCTGTCACCAGTGCATAACAACTTTAACGACAGAGACAAGTTCATATAATTTTTCACTGCATTCTCTTCTATTTAAGCTGGTTTAAAATACAATTTCTTTTAAAAACTTTTATACTTACTGAATAGGGAGGTGTAGGCAAGGAGATTTTAGAGACAACTTTTAAAATGTGCCCCTTTTTTTTGTGGCTGAAGTGAAAAATTGAAGTATTTACAACTACAGAATTATTCTCATCCAAGTGTTCAGTGAAAGGAAAAGGATATGGTAAAGGCACACGAGACTCAACCTCGTATGTATCTTCTTCTTGGCCTTCAGTCCACAAACCGCTAAAAAGATTAGATGCCCAGTAGGTGCGGTAAGAATCCATTCCAAAAAATATCACTGTTGCTGTCTTCTCAAACACCACATCAGTATTTTGCACTAGCTAGGCTGGTTTTAGAAATTTTTAACAGGAGTTTTGTAACAGAACATGTATATTTTAACAGTCTGAAGACACATATCAGCACTGTCAGTGACAAACCTACTCAGAATCAGCAGGAAGCCTCAGATCACATTCTCAAGAGGAGTAATTCAGGAGTAGGTTAATCCAAAATAGAGAGAGATGCAAAAAAACTTTGTATGGACACTCTTAAAAATCCTTCTTAGAAAAGTTTCCCATGAAAAAGCAAGCTGGCACGTAATTCCCAAGGCAAGGAAGCATGACTTTGTTTTACCTGCACAGGTACGCTGGCAGAAAAAAAGCTAGCAAAACAGAAACTAAAAATGATTTTCCATCTCCACTACAGCAAATGAGAGAAATACAGATATGTCATTACTGGCCTTCATTCTTGTTCTTGGAGATAATTCAAAAGGAAGAACTTTCTTAAACTCTGCTAGTTTTTAAAAGGAAAGGCTTCCTGTTAGTAGCTCCCAACCAGAAGAGTTCAGGGGTGTGGCCTGATTTATTTACCTATGTGTAACACAAGCAGGTGGAATTTGAATTAATACACCCACTATATGCCTTCCCTGAAAAGATTCAAACTGCACTTCAGGTCTGAACTGTGTGTTCAGACAGGTCTCAAACAGTTACTTTGAAGATTTTGCCAGGTTTCTCTCACTCTTTTAAGTTTATTTTAAGAGATGGGTACAGGTCTGTATGCGCAACACAAGTGATGAAGAGGAAAGGTTAAAATCTTTTCTGCATGTAAGTAGTTTTAGTTTATAAAATATTGCAGAGCAGAAAAAAATAAAGTATTCCATTTCTAAATATTTAAAAATAATTGCCAAGTCACCTACGAACCCTTGGTATATACAGGAACTTTATATAATCCAGTAAGCACACAACAGACATTGCAAAGCAGGCAAGCTTGAACACTTGCAAAGTACCTCTACAGAAGAACCAGAAAAAGATGTCAATATTTATACTTAATACTGTGGGAAAATGTGTAATCAGATTAACATTTTATTAACTTAAAACAAAAAACCCAAACCAGATATAATCATCAGGGATAAATCCATATTTGTATAATCCATATTAATGAAAAACATGGGTGTGTATGTGTTTTAGTCAAAACATAACTCTGTTGCCGGTACTGGCAAGGTCTCAGCTCCAAAACTATGAAGGGAAAATAAATTTTCTTGATCAATTGACAAAATACACTGCTTAGAATACACTGAATACTTTCACTGGTATCATGAAAAATAAATACTGCAAAAATATAAGTCACAAAAGCAAAATAATTTAAAGATCAGCAGTGAAATGTTCAGAAAAAAGTGAAATAAATGACAATACTTTTAGAATCGTTGCATGAATTCTTAATTACTGTAAAAAAGTTGTTTTTCTTTGTGTCATCTGGTGTTTAAATGCAAGATCTCCTACAAATGCCTAACTGTATTTTTTAATAACTCCATATATTGGCGTATCTGCATATCCTTTATTATGGAATGCTAGGCCTTAGGCTGAAAAAAGACCTCAAAAAACCAGAGATCTCTTTTTAACTGAACTCATGCTCAAACAGAAGAGAGCTGTTGCAGAATAAGTTTGTAAATAAACACAATGCAGAAACTGATTTACAGGATCCACCAGATCCTGTAAACTGCTTCAGGGTTTGCTGAATTTGTATTTAACTTACTTTTAAGTTTAGTAAGTCACAAATTAGTCTTTTATCTTCTTCTTTTTTTAAAAAGAAGAGTATCAACTTCATTTTTGAAGTTGAAAAGCAACAAATACTTAAATGCTTAAAACTTCGAAAGTATTAGACAGCTGAATTTTCATATTACTTTTGCTATCACAGATTTTTTTCTCCTTCGCTTCCAATAGTTATGATCTACACATTTTACACCTAGAGACAAGACAGCAATGACTTTTTAAGTAATATCATTACTAGGTTAACTAATAGGTGGGTCTGTAGCATAAAACACACTGTACCCTTTGAATTCTAGTCTCAGACAGATTAAAGAGCTGACTCTAAAGACTGAGTTCTTCCGGAGAGTTTAAAAAGTTACAATGACATATGGAATATTTACTTTGATACCTTCAAATTGAGATGCATATACTCTAAAGATGAACATGATACGAGCAGTGTGATTTGAACTGACTGAGCTAGGTGTATAGATCCCATTTCCATTACAATGGAAGTACTCCAGAGAGCAACTAACATCCCACCATGCAAAGTACCCCGATAGCAAACCGAAAGGAGTACCCATACACTGCCTCTTCTACGGAGGTCATTCATGAATCACATACCTCACATAAATACTGGAGTGCTAGAATGCAGCCTCCTTTTCTGATAGCAAGGTGGTTATGTGCTTAACTGGCCATGTTTAATTCATAGCTGGAAGAGACAGACAGAGAGCTCCACCTTCCTGGCCACTCAGTTGACTAAAATGCTCGTCAAGAGAACTGGGCACAGTTCCTCTTAATCCTCCCTCTTCACAAGGGCCAGCTCAACGTGCCCCGACACTTCCTGCCTTACCTCTGGGTTGCAGCAGAATGCAGACGACACGTATGAGCAATGAAAGAGTGCCCTATACTGACAAACATGGCCAAATTCAGGCTTACTCTGCAGTCCAAAGCAGACTTCTAACATGTATCTAAATTCATCAGTAAGTCATGTTGGAGCAGACTTTTTTTGGGTGTAGGCACTTGAAGTATTGTTTCAGCTTTCAAAACGAGCCTACAGGTTTTAGGCTTATAAAAACACATTCATGAGAAAAATAAAGAAAGAAAATCTGAGACAAAAAATTCAAAATGCTTCACTATTAGGTCACCCTACCTGATTTGAAGTTTCATTGATAGCTTCCAGAAGCTTTTCAACAGCTGCCTGTAGTCGAGAACTAATATTCAGAACGAGTTCTTCATTTTCGGGATCTATTTCCACTCCACCTTCTGCGAGATGTTGGCTCAGTAGTCCTTCATCTGTTGCTCCTGACCACATGTTAATGTCATCATCTCCCATACTACTACTGTGATATGAGGAACAGGGCTCTGGAAAAACAATAGTTACCTTTTCACACAGACTCTTAGCACTTCAAAACATGAAAAACTGTACATCTGAGTTATGATTAGAAAGACAAGTAATAAAATGATTAAAATATTTGTACTGGTCACAAAGACAGAGAGGGCAATATTGCATACTAAAACTTACACAAACATGGTACACAATGCATTAACTAAAACCAAGCAGAAGGGAAAGAGGAAAAGGAGATACTAACAGAAATATTTTAGGCATCCTTTCGGTATGCTCTTGGGCTCTGAGTCTCATCTTCAAACCTTTGTTAGTACCAGCAACCCTTACTACTTTGAATAACTTGCAATAATGACTTGCAAGATTGTCTTTAAAATACAACTGGGTTAAAAAAAAAAACAAACCACAGACTGCCAGCCTGTTTCACCAATGCCCAGCTATGTTGTGTGCACTAACAAGAACTGTTCAAGATAGTGATTTAAAAGCATAGACTCAAGTGAGTGAAGGGAAAGACATGCATACAATTCAGACAACTTCTCAGGATAAACAGACTAGAATACAGAACATGAAAATTCAGCATTATTATTAGAACTGAAAATTGATTAAAATGTGTAGCTGAATAAACCAAATACAGTGCAGGGGACTGTAACTGTCCCTGCTGATGGGCCACACAGCACCTGCCTGCTTCTCAATCTTCCCAAGGTCTGATTTAGTTTAAGGGCATTACCCATTCTGTCTGCAAAGCAGGAGATACAAAGTTTGTCTATGGTATTAAATTGATAGTAATTCATCTAGAAAACAGTAAATCTGCCGTATTTAGAATTCAGAGCTGTATTTAAGCAAGACAGGTGGGAGCAAGCAAACTCCTCAGACATTTTAAAATCACACTTTCAGTATGAAATAATGCAGTAGTACATCACAATGATAGATAACTATTGTTGATATTGTGTTTTAAAAATTAAGAAGTGTTATATCATTAGGCTGCTAGATTTGAAATGTCAGAAATAAATGCTATTGAGGAAATTTTTTTAAAATGTCAGTTTATTTTAATGAAATATATTTCTGAAATATATTTAAAATAATGGGGGGTGTGTTGGTTTTTTTAAACAATTAGATGTTGTTTTTGCTTAGGATTTTCTAAAAGAAACACTGTATTTTTGGAGAACAGCAGTATGATTAAATGAGTTAAGAACAGTCAATGCCCTTTTAGCAATAAAGTTGCAATACTGGGTTATCTTTGTATTTAAGTTCCTGGTTACTCCATGAATTGTGACTGCTGAACTGAAATGGTTTTTTTAGTTACAGAAATTGAAATTAAATTCTAATAAGTGAATTTTAAAAATCACTTCAAAAAATGTAGTTAGTACTCTTGTTGGTTACAATTTCCTTATACTTGCTCTTGCCTCTTAACCAGGCATGCAAATAACACTGGAAATACAAGTCCTCTTGTTGATATTTTTTGAACCCAGCAAGAAAGTCAGATTCTAGTTTTCAGGTTTGATTTTAGTTTTGTTGTGTTTTTTGTTTTTTTTTAAAAAAAGCTGCAACATGATTAACCATCTGGTTTATTTACGATACTTTTATACCTGCAAACATTCTGATAATAATACCTATGCATTTATGTCGTTGTGGATGCAGCTGTATATTTACCCATATTCAACAAACTAATCTACAGTGATTTTAATTTGGAGAAGTTTCATTTTGTTTACTTTTATCTCATGGTTGCTAAGATTCTTTTTAAATGCAGATGTATTTAGCAATTTTTTTCCTTCTAGTTATTCATTACTGTTTCATATCTCCTTTTAGGTATGTGGGATATAACGTTACAAACTCTTTTCACATTCCAAAGGGAAAAAAACAGAAGCACATGAATGAAACAAATAACCAGATGAATAGAATATACATTCACATGGCACCTTTCATCTACACAGGATTTCAAAGCACTTTGGAACCTCAGTCACAAACTACTGTAGTGGAGTCACCCTAGCAGTGGCTGGCAGTCATTTTCTGCCAGCACACTAAATATTTGCAATGGGTTTGTATAGCATAAAGGTTTTCCCATAACATCGTAATAGTCCACTCCCCTCCAGTGTAAGAAAGGCTGCAAAATGAACAATTTCACATTTTTCATCAAATAGTATTCTGATTTCTCACCACCCAAATCTGGGTTGGCTCTGGGTGTCTCAGAATATCAATAGTGGTGCAGAAGCTTTAATATCCTCAGAGCAGAAAGGACCTTCATTTAAGATGGACATCAAGCAGCATAAGTATTTCCAAGTGCTGTGCCAAAGTATTGGTTAAAGACTGAGCTGAAGGAAAACATATTCCCTGCTGAGCCACCAACACACTTACTGCAGCACCTGATGCTCTTTGGAGGCCACCCATCTTAAGTACTGATCAGGAAAGACCCTGCTTAGCTTCAGAGATCTCACAAAATAAAAGCCCACAGTACAGTAGCACAGCTATAAACAAGATAAAACAACGACATATTAGTTATTGTGCAATCTAATTCTTTCTTGACGGAGTATAAATATCTATGTAATGTTTCTGTTTTCCTTCTCAGGCTTAACCCATAATTCATGTAATATAACCTTTATATTTTAGGAAACTATTTGCTTGAGAGATACAGCTGAATTGTGCAATGATGAACATATGTCAAATACAAAAATAAACATAATACTAAGTAACTGCAGAAACGTGCAGCCTGTTGCAAAATCATCTTTGATTGATGATGATTAACTTCTGGCTGTCTGGCAACTTTTAGGGAAAAACTTAAAAACATAGTTGCCCGCTCAGAATGTAATCTTTTAAAAGCCAGGTCCAGGTTATGTCTCTTACATTAATAGTATCACTAACACTAATTCTTGCCAGAGACCAGAACAGTACAACTTGGCCTCCAAGAACTAACAACAAGATTTTAAACTCCTATTTTGCTTATTGTTCTTCTGTAATTTGCTTCCATTTCTTCTGGATAAACACAAAATAAACCAATGTTAAAATATAATTTTTAATATGAAAATCTCAGAACAAAACATCATAATTTACCTGAAATAACTATAAGAAATGAGGAAAGAAAAAGAGCACTGTCACCTAGACTATAATTCAGCACATGGAAACTTTACTGCTCTCAAAAATAAAAAAAGGAAAAAAGGGAAAAGTATCAAATGCACACAAAACCTGTAATATTTCTGTTTATTCTGTAGGGTTGGCAACTCAAAAGAGAAAAATCAATGGCAAATGATGAGCATAGACACCCATATTATAATTTCTACAGAGTGGCACTTGAGAATAGGAGTTCACCTTAAATGTCTTTCTAACTGCAAAGTGAAAATCTCTGTATCTTTTTCCTCTGAAAATGGTCTTAGTACACAGCATCTTAGTACAGGATCTTTTCAGAAGATTTTCAGTGGTGGAAGCAAGAAATAGAAATGTCAAGTCTTATTCACTGTCCCTGGCAGTTGAATGCCTAACCCCCATTTTACTAACCCCTATAATGCTGTTCAATTTCCCACCCCAATGGAACTAAAATAAAATTATGTCCCCAAATTTTTTTTTTCAGACAACACAAAATCATAAATAGAATATAACTGGCCCAAGGAAAAATATCTTCTCCTTGCGTAAACTCTGTCCTTGTATCAAAACAAAAACATAACCCAACAAAGGTTCATATTGTTTCCCTGCCGTGAAGCTTGCAGTTCAGTATGCCAGATGTCATGGCCCACTGAATCTTAAGATAAGTGCTTAATTATACAGTGCTTACCCAGAAGTTTCAGATACAGAAGTTGTTTATGAGCTGCCAACTGACATTTATGAAGCAACACATATTTTGCATCATGTAGAGCTAGTATCTCAATTTACTCCTGGGATTCCACTCAGAAATTAAGGTTAGGGGTTACAAGTTGAAAATAAAAAAACCAGTTTAATGGCAGTTCAGTGTATAATGCTATTTGCTACCTTGTTCCTGGTACACTGTTCGGAAACAAGGAGCTCAGAAAGTAGGTAAGAGGGTTTAATGTCCAAGGAATTCCATAAACTCACAGGTTTCTCCAGAGCAACCTGTGTTACTGCAGTCCCTCTACCCAAGGTACATCATCTGAGGGAGGAGAACAGCAAAGCCCGCTGTGTCTGTCACAGTGATTCCTGGCCCAAATCTCCAGATGTAATTAACTCACCAGATGACGTTGCACAAATGCTGTTCACTTCCAGTGATATACTTTATGACTGATATTTGAACTTTACTCACGCTGCTAGAAACATAATCCTGTGTTATCCAATAACCTGGGCAAGGCCCCACATAAACCTCTATATGCCCTACAAATCAGGTTGTGGTTATAAATATGTGGTCTTAGTGACTCAGCTTTTTAAAATGCTGAAACTCAGCAAAACCAGTGAGTTTTGCTTGTCAGTAAATATGGATTACGTTCAGAATGTCAGAGGGAATTAACTTGATTAAACACATTATTTTTTTCTATTTTATTATTAGATCTTTACTGGTACGAATTCATTCCTATAAAATTTTCTCATTAATTAAAAACAAGGATCTGTTTGGCTAGGTATTAGAAAATAGAAAAACATGCACAGGTTAAAATACAAAAGTAGTGTCTACCTATTTCTTACTTCTAGAAAACAACGGGGAAAAAATTTATAAGCTTATGTGCTGTCAGGCCATTCAGTGGAAGTATAGGAAATGAATAACAACAGGCCTGTTGCTGAAAACACTAACAGAATGCGTCATCTAATTCCATTTGAAGAAGGATCAAATTCTTCAGCTGATGAAATAGTACGACTGCTACTATGGCTGTCTGACCCCAGTGGCAGAACTATGTACACAGCAAGGATGCTGTCGTACCATTTTGAAAGGAAAACAAAGAGAACTTTGAATACAACCTCAGAGAACATTGCAAACTATACATTCACCCATTATAGCCACTGTAAGCTTGGTTCTTCTTTAATCCTCACTCTTTTCTTTGGTTTCTCCTCCTTTCATAATTGTTTCTGAATGCAAGGAGACATGCAAAAAAGAATACTGGAATAAACTACTGGCATGTGAAAGGCTCTATACCAAGGGGGGCATTACAATAACAGACAAATTGCTTTGTTACAGAGGAGTGAATCCTTACATGCCTCTTCAAAACACACTCATAGCAAACACAAGAATTAAAACAAGCCAACCTTCACCACTAGCCGAATGGAATACAGTTCTTTTCTATTTAAGGGAGCACTCTTTCACCAGAAGACTTCACAGGAAATTAACAATACATTCCAATTACTGAGCCTGTTGTGCATTTAGACAGTAGTATTATGAAAGCTAGGCATCAATCTACATTATACCCACCCTAAAATACCAATTAGGCTACTCTTCCAACTGTGCTTTTCTACATATATGCAACGCAAGTAATCCATATTAAGAATTGTTAATGACAATGATTACTGGCATACACCAGTATACATATCGCTGTGCCTGAGCAGGCAAAAAGAAAACGCATGTAATCTGCATTGTACCTCCCTGTGCAGAGCAAGCACATATGAAAGTAGCCAAGGGCAACAATCACGTATTAACGCTTTGTACATACAGTTATGTATTTAGGGTCTGAGAAAAGGCAGAAATATTCTCAGTAAATGAGAATGAGGGAGAACAGCAGCAGTACACGGTCTGTGGACAGGCATGATACAACTATGAACAAGGTTCAGTGAATGCACTAGGTACATGTAACCTTGACAGTCTGTGATCACTGCCTTCATAACCAGAACACGTTTTTACTCCTTTGGGCAATGTATGTTGTGAAAACCCCAATGCTTTTTACACAATTCAGACTATACAATGAGAACAGAAAGAATACAAAGAATTTTTATGAACTGCTGGTTTGAATATAGAAAACTTGTTTAAAATGCTGTTTACATAAGATTTAAGACTACCTCAGAATACAAAAGGAGGTGATGTAAACTCTGAGCCTGGTCATTGTTCCTTTTACCATTTGGCTAGGAGACTGCATGGAAAATAGTTTCCCGGGGTTGAGGATATTTACTCTGAAGTGCTTTAACATAAGCAAGCTCTACTCATTTCCTACCCCAAAGCAAAGTGCAAGAATACTACATTTTGGAAAAAGCGACCCCTTCAATTATAGTAGCAATTGTTCTCAATCTTTAAGGTCTCCTCGGCAAGAATCAAAAATTATGGCCAGAAGCTTAGTTATCCAATCTAAAATTCGGGGGAAAAAAGGCAAAGCCTCAAAAGTCTGAATTTTCAAAAAATAATTTTCCTCACAATTAAATACAGTGAAATGTGCAGAAAACAAAACTTATGAGTTTTTTTAATGAAACAGCAGCACTACACAGGCATAAAAGTGCTTTTAACTTGAAAAATTCAAGAATCCTTATACTGCAGCTGTTCACATCTCACCACAGATAACCTTTTGAGTAATCAGCTGAGATACCGCTGTGCTGCTACAAGTCATACATCCTTTCTTAACTTGCCCCAAGGCTTAATGTGACCTATATTTAAAGCCAGAGGGAATTAAAAATATTTAATAACCTACATTCTGAATGAAAGAGGTAATGTTGCTCTTCCTTTACCATTTGTATTATTACTCTGTAGTAGACTCTCTCTTAATAATGAAACGTATTATTTGACTTCCAGTTCTCTTTCTCATTCACAGTAGTTAAAACTCCAGCCAAAACCAGATGTATCATGTGTTTTAGGCTGAACTGGTCTGTTGCTCATTGCCTCCCCATAAGACCCAGGATGAAAGTACACATCCTTACACTGGTTTCTGTACCACGGGTACCTAAATGGCAATACGATCGAGTGCCTATTCTTGCCCAAAAGAGAAACAGACACTATCCTAGTACAATCACAGGAAACTAAACAGAGCCTGGAAGAGTTCTTAAGACACTGGTAAGCAATTGACTACAATGTTAAAATGCCCCTTCAGGCTTGTGCCAACTAGCACTCCTCCAAACAGCTAATGGGCAAGGCTTGGCAGTGAGAAAGTTCCTGGAACTGTTTCCAAAAGGCTGTTTGCATGCAACCGCTCCCTCTAGGAGGCTAAGGAAGTCCACGAGCGCATATATATATATATATATAGGCTGCCCCATGCCAGGCTGCCAGAGTGACCAGCAATGTCCTGATACGTATTAAGTGCACTAGATACGGCCTTTGACACCAGTTCCCTTTCCCCACATGTACACAGGAAGGCGCAAAGCTGGTGCAAGATGCCATGGAGCTATGTTTCATTCTCTTTCTCTTCACCTCCTTCAACAGGAACATATTTATTTTTGTATTTCTCAATCACTTTCCCATTCTGTTGCAGGCTCCTACAAAGGAATTATAACTGGTTTGGGGCATGATGCAGACAACTCCTGAAACATTGTGTCTTAAGCAGAGATGTCATGTGGATTCAAATTACAAACTGTTTTAAAAAATAAGTTTATTTTTAATTAAAATTTCAAAACTAAGGTTATTTAAATACATCATAAAAGTATGCAAATGCTACTTCTTATGAAATAGAAAACCACACACAAGCAGTACCTTTTTCATACCCCACACGGATACAGGGTTTTACTGACTCCTCTGTCTCTGTGTCCCACCCAGGTGGTTTGGAAGGTTGGACTTTCCCAGACCGATCCAGTAACCCAAGAACATGGCGACCAATTGTCTCCTCCATGGCCATAGTTGTCTTCACAACTTCTAAAAGAATCTTCATGAGTTTCTCATTAGCCTTCTGAAAAACATGCCTGCAGGACAGAAACTGAATCAGTCCTTTAATTTTTCCCTGCTTTCAGAGTAGTTTTTATCCCTTAAAGCACCTTGCAACCAGGAAAGATTTGCAGTTGAAACAGTAAAATTAAGATTTATTTTTTAAGACTAAAACCCACATCATATACTTAAATACTAAAAGCTCATTTGTGTTGAAAGTCAGTTCTTTTTACAAAATATGTAAAAAGTCAAACTATTTATCAGTATTTGTACTTTTTCTAGTATTTTATCTAGCTATTCTTTTAAAACAGAGGTCTATATTTGCCTCCTATTCATTATGAAATTACTCATTTCTCAAAGTCACAATTAAAAAGATTGTTTGCCTACACAGATCAAAAAAGTTACAGAATAGTCAAAAGGCATTATCAAATACAACAATTATATTAGTATAATTTATAAAAAATATGTAAACTTATTTCCTATATGTACATACAATGGGTATACAAATACACATTTGTATAAATTATGTACATGACTATGTGTGTAATATGAAACATATAATAAAACAGGTTAAGATTTGTCTTATCCTCTATGCCATTACATACACTGTTGAGCTTTATAAAAAATAAGACATTTAATCTAAAGTATGTAAACTTAGAAATATGGTTATCTAGAATAAAAAAATGTCATTATCATCAGTCAGAATAAAGCTTATAAATATTATTAATTTAACAAGAACACAATCCACCACATTTTTAAAAAAAGAATATTTTCTGAACAGTTCTAAGCACCTTTCTTTAGAAAGAAGAGCTGAAGGTGTTTCATCAGGTTTTCTTCCTCGATCTTCATCCTCAAAGACCTGCTCTCTCACATCATTTTGGTTTTCATTTTCATTCTGAGTAAGTTTTTGCAGAGGGAGAAAAGACAAAAAAGGCAGAAATCCTGTCACGCGAGAATCAACATATTCTTCCTATATGCAGTAGAACATGAGATTTAAAACCTAAATTAGCTGTGTTTTGTTAATAAAACTGCTGCACCTAATTACAAATCTAGAAATACTCTTCCTACATGGAAAAAATTAACTAAAGCATAAATAAAAAAAACCCAGGAAATTAGAAAGGCCTATTAGAAAGAATTTTGTTAGGCTGATTAAACAGTCCTTGTTTAATAGCAATATGAAAATATAAGTTTACCTGAGTAAATACCTATATAATAATCCCCACCTTCAAGCTGTTAAATTAGCTTCTGCTTACCTGAAGTAAAATACTATGTCTACCAGGTACCACCTGCTCTGTTCAAGCAAAAACCAACATCTTTCAGGAAAATATATTACATAAAAAGAGTAGCAGCGAAAAGGAATCTTACTAGTTTTACATGTCACAGCTGCCAAGAAAATCAAAGGCCATATTTACCTCTGTTTGTGTGCTGTTGTTTTGTAGCTCATAAAACAGCCTTTCTTTTCCAGGTACAGATTGTTGCTTTAATGATTCCAGTTCTTCTAAAAGCATTCTCTCTCTCTCTACAACCAGGCTGTCATTCTCCATTGAGACACGCTAAGAAAGAAGTGTTATAGAAGCACACACAATTTTTTAAGCTTCTGAGTATTAGTGAGTCCTGTCGTTTCCAATTTTTTACATATTCTGCACAATGAAATTTCAGTCCACTTCATTAAATGGTTACAAAGACACCAAAAGCTTTCTAGAATGGAATACAGCTAATAAATACTTCTGTTATCTT
Organism: Phalacrocorax aristotelis; assembly: GCF_949628215.1. Taxonomy (NCBI): domain Eukaryota; kingdom Metazoa; phylum Chordata; class Aves; order Suliformes; family Phalacrocoracidae; genus Phalacrocorax; species Phalacrocorax aristotelis. The sequence goes on along the minus strand of NC_134277.1, from coordinate 26,087,262 downwards.
ACACCTTCTTTAAGATTTTCATAGAACTTGTATGCTTTTTATGAAACACAGTAGTCACAATGCAAACTGGAAGATTAATTTCTATTATTACATGCTATAGTACATGTTTTGCACACACACAAAAAAGGATCAAAATAAGTTGTTTCTATAAAAAGCCCATATACACTCTTTTAGAAGAGCGAGAATTGTTCATGGCTTAAACACAACACATATATTCCTACGTGCTTCTTATGGATAAACCATCCTTGGCATTAAAAACTGGAGAAAAGCCAGCAGCATAGGTTCTACTTAATGTTTTTCATCTGTGTCAGGAATTTGTAACCCCTGACAAAAGATGCAGTTGAAAATTGACAAAGAGGTAAAAGGAAAAAGGATGTATATATTGAAAGGGAAGATTAACAGGATAAATGATAGAAAGACACCTACAAAGCAGATAGAAGAAACAGACGGCTGACATTGCTGGAAAAGACACATAGGATACAAGTGACTGGCTCTCTAGAATTCCCAGCTCCTTGAGCCCAAACTTAAACAGAACAGAACGAGGTTTGGATAAAGTCTGAAGGAACCTAAAGCTCCATTCCACAGTGAAATCAAAGAATTTTAGAATTCACTGATTACTATTTCCATGTGTATCTCTGTGATGCTATACTGTCAAAATTAAATCAGAGAAACACAAATTCTTCTGTATTCTGTTTACTTTGTCTTTCAAGGGGAGGGATCCTTGAACACAAGTCTATAAATGACATTATTTTTGAAGACCGAAGCACGAAGATAAATCAATGAGTTGCATTAGCATACTTACTATAGGCTTTGAATAGATGCAAAGTGACAGCAAGTTAAGTTTAAAAAGGCAAAGAAATAGTGGTGTTACCCACCAAACTCCACAGATTTTGTTTCATTCCAACAGTCAGTAAGGACTTAGCTGTTGGACTCATTGATCGTAAGGGTCTTTTCCAACCTTAATGATTCTATGACTTAATCTCCCACGATTTTAAAAAAAAAAAAAAAGCCAAAACACATTGCTGCACGAAGCTGCCAATATTGTTCAGTTTCGGACCTGAAGAGGGATGAAGAAAAATGGAGAATTCTATAGTATTTTTAGCCATGGCTGGTGGCTTCATTGATGTAAATAGATGCTAGCCTGCATCCTGCACAGGGCCACATATCTGGAAGATGGCATGGTTTACAGTGCATCTGCACTCACTCACTCTTCTGGCTGTTGTGCAGCACTGCAGGCTTTCTCCAGGTTTACTGAAGTCTAAATTGATCTGTCACTGACTGGACTTCGATTAAAGAAAAATACTTTTATACATACATGCATATATGCATTTGTATATATACACACAAATAGTTACATGTGCACACACTTATTTGTATAGTAAATATGTGCATGCCTCTCAGTATATAGAGATACACAAGTATCAATAAATATAAATCTGCCTGGTGATGTGACTTCGTTAACCCACATTAACGCATTGAGTCAAATCCCATATTACCTCAGCTAATTGCACTTTAAGATTCTCAAGCTCTGCTAAGAGTTGCTCTTGATTTTCTTTTTGACGTTCCATTTGCTGCATGTGCCCTTGTCTCAGTAATTCTGTTGCCTGCTGATGTTCCTGGTATTGCCGTACTAGCTCCTGGCGCATGTCTTCCAGACGTTCCTCATACAACAACAGCTGACTTGACATTTCTGTACTGTAGCACTGAAATATGGGAACTATTTTAGCATTTTATGTTCAATGACAGTTTCTAGTAAATGAGTTTTAGAAAATACTTTCAGAAATTAAAGTAGCTATCAGAAAAGCATTATCATATTGCCTGCTCCTTTGAAGGACCATGCTTAGAATTATTCTCCATTTGAAAGTAAGTTTTTTAAAATGACTGAACAGTGTTAACTCTTTTGCTTTATAGCTGGTGGGGATCTCAACAGAAAATGCAGCAGCAGACATACATGCATTTGAGTGAGTGAGTGTGTGTAGAACAAGAGACATTTCAGAGAGCATGAAACGGAATAATCTGTTTTCATGTAACCAGTGTCATATTCCTTTCCTCACAGAATAACATGAAGCTATGACAGTCAGGGAGAAGAGAGCAAATAAGGGTAGATGATTTAGGTCTAAAGTTGTCACCCCTTTGAAAGGGAAAGGAAAACTTTTAAATGGAATTTTCATCCTAATATCTTTCTTTGCAGTTTTCTCATTGAAATGAGCTGTAAATCCATTGGAAAGATTATTCAGATATGGTGTTATAAACTGCCAATTTTTTTTTTTTTATGCTTACCGGGGTTTCTTCTGCTGTAAGCCCTTTGACATGGGAAAAAAGTTCTTCAGAAATCACTGGTTCATGTGTGGTCTGTCCTAATATGCAACCAGGCTTGGTATTAGAATGCAGCTGTTCTCCAAGTGAATTGATCTCACCAGACTCTTCAGTGAGTTCCCTGCAAAGTGATTTCAATTCTTCGTGCTTACTGCCTTTTTCTGTCGCTTTTCTAAGAGGGCCGTCAACCTCTTCTTCACTATGTTGCCTTTTGATTTCAAAATGCATTCCCTGTTGATGTACAGCCTGCGTTTGTGCTGCTTCTTCCTTCTGCCTAGTAATTCTTGACAATTCAGTCTGTTTGGCAAATGCTACACTCATTGACACTATTACCTGAAAAAATATGAAAAAATCTGTATTAGTTAATGATTCACAGCATCTCATATTGAAGAAATCTCATTGCTGACTATCAATAATATATATAAAAGTACTAAAAGTTCTGAACTATGATTATATGGTATCTTTTTCACAGAATAAAACAGAAAAGTAAAAGAACATAGGTATGTTGTCAATTTCATCAACAGTCCCAACTTAAAACACAGACATGCTGTATTTAAGGTAGTTTAATAAACTATGATGCTATTTTAAATTAAAATATATTACTTAGCACAGAATTACCTAGTTCTTTTTTTAAAAGATTCTATAAGGTGACTTTAAGAAGTCCTGGCATATTGACTTAAGTGCAGCTGTGCTAAGCTTCCTCTGTCTAACCAAGGATCCTTTGTAAATATTTCACTGACATGGAATTTTGGGCTGTATAAAGACAGCAGTGCCCTGTGCTTGATATTCATCCCAGGAATTCTATTTGACCAGAAAGAAACTTTTACTGGCATTAAATAGCTGCAGTTTCAGTTACAACAGGCTGGTAACTTGTGCTGCTAAGTATCTCCTTCTAATACAAATAAATCCCTTTTCCAATCATGTGAGCAGTTCTTTTCTAGATTTAGAATACAGCCATTTATAGCATAAGCTACAAAAAGTGTGAAAAATAGTATAATAAATACAGAAGTATTATACCTGAAAACACCTAATTCTTCCTTTTCAGAAAATGTGAGTTTGTCTTTTGACCTTAAATGGCCCTTAACAAAACGCTAACCAGTCATGTACTTTGTTTTTCCATAAAGAAGCGTTTTCTTGGCAGCAGATGAGAAAAATGGAACTTTTGCTTCAGAAACGTGGATTACTTAGGTTAATGACATCATCTAGTGCTGGCTACAACATTCTTCCTAACTCTGATTGCAAACCTTTTTAAGAATTATTTCTTTATTTTTCCCCACCCACTTTTTAATTTATGCTAATTTGATTTTTATTTATGCCATGATATAATGAAAGCAGAGATAATTTTTCATTCTGCAAAGAAGTGAAACATTTTTTGGAAGGCAAAAACTAAGTAGATCCACAACCTATTTATTATACTCTACCTATAAAATATTAATTTTACTTCACATGTTTTAGAGAGAGTCACCAGATCCAAATAAAAGCTATGCATTTTACACAATATATTAAAATGCACAATAAAATATGATCAGAAAATAGTGTGAAACTGTTAAGCCCAACATCTTTTGAAGTGACCAGCTGTTAAGCCTAAAGTAGAAAGAAATCTACTAAGATTCCAGATTTTCTAAATAAATTCTAGTGTCAAGCATGGTTGCACATTGTCTACTTTCTCTGAAGTGTTAAAGCAAAACACCACCACCACCCCCAACATGAACAGAAATTATGAGTTAGAAATGGAAGAGGCAACTAAAAAAAACCCAAAATGTTTCAGATTTTTTTTAAGTCTTTCCCCTTTCAGAATCAGAATGAAATAATTCCTTGTAAATGAAGTAGAAGTTAGCATACAGTATTGCAACTGTCTGAATTGTCAGAAATGGCAAATGAAAGTGACAGCATTTTTAAAATATATTTTAAAGTAATAAAATTAAAAATAAAAGTAATAAAAAAATAATACCTTTGCTATTTCTTCTTCTAATCTTTCTTGGTACTGTTTTTCTAGTGATTGAACAACATCCAGATCATTCTGCATTTCAGTTTCACTAGCAACCTGTAAGAAAACCATGAAATCTCAGATCATGTATTTGTACTTCTATTTCATTAATTCTATGTAATTGTATTTCATTAATTTTAAAAGTTTCAACATGACTGAGATTTTTTCCCTCAATTAGGTTATCTTGATTGCACGCAAATCACATGATTTTGTACCACAACATAAAAGAACTGGGTAAAGGACTGTCTTGTTTCCACTTCAAAATTAATTTTAGAAGTTGAGTTTGCAACAACTGTTCTTCCAGCACTGTTTGAGTTGTCACATGCAGAGAAAAGAGATAAGACAGCAAAGAGTCACAATACAAAACAGCATCACTATTTTTCAAAATGCAGAATTCTTGAGTCAGGTTTCCAGCAGTACTAGGGGAGGAATATATGGAGTCTTTTCCATTTGCATTTGGTTTCTAAGATCTTTGGGTTTACTTTTTCAAAACTTCTTCTAAAAACTCTGCAGTCTATACTTAAAAAGTACTAGGATTTCACTTAAATCACTCTTCTTCCATAACTAGTGTTTAAAGAAAAATCACAATATTTTAAAGACTCGTGAAGAAATCCCAGAATTTGAACACTAATTTTTTCCACTTTAGTAAGAAGTAGCCTAAACCAAATGTTGTTTCAAAGGAGGAAAAAAAAAAATTAAAACCCAGGACCAATAAAACAAGCTTTATTGCTCATAATTTCCAGAAAATTTTTTCAGCAAAATTTAAATCTTTTTCCTCTAACATGGACCATCTAATAGTATAGCATAGTACTAACATGGTAATTACTACACTACTACCAAATAGTAGTCCATATTTCAATTTCATCTTAGAACCTAAAGCATCTAAATTATATTGACCATATGTATATTAGCTGTCAACTGAGTTACACAATACCTCCAGTGCTTCATCTGTTCTTTGCTGATGAAGATCTTCAGTGCACTTCACTTCCCTGAAGACTTCTTTTAGCTTTATTTGTGAATCTGTAGATACACTAAAAAGGTAAAAGAAGCAGAGGGAGGGGAAAAAAAATAATCAATATTTCAATGTAACTTTTTTCTCTATTCAAATATGTATTATATGAATACACATATACATTATATCTATTTAAAGACCAATAACTGCAAATATTTTCCTCAGAACACACCTTTCCTGGTGCCAGTAATTTCATATGCTTGACTTTATAATTCATCTGCCTTCCAAACGCTAGCTTTTCCTCTCAATATAACACATCTTAACACCAGTTTTGCCAAGGACCTCACAATTTACTTTTAAAGCTACCCGAGAATATTTTGTTCTTAATAACTATACACAGTTAAGATGAAGACAAAACCGCCTGTTTGAATCATTAAGATATGAGAGAAAGCAGAATGGCTATGTGTATGAAGCCATAAAAACACCTAGAAAATGGTTATATTTATTTTGATTCTCTTAAATTGATGCTTATCAACAGATGCAACATTTGCCTTCTTGTGTTCTATAGATGAGGCATACACATGAAAAGAGTAAGAAATCCAACATGATTCATTTTATATTTAGATAACAACATGCTGAATGATACTCAGAGACTGTCTTCTCTAACATAACTGCTCTATATATTCAGAGTGCTAGAAATCAGTAAAAACCAAAACAACGCCACATACCACCAAAACTCCAGCTCCCCCTTCACTACATACTGAAGAAGACTTAATGGAAATACATTGCCAAAAGGATAAGATACAGTATCAAACTACCTAAAAAGAAAAAAACCCCTGTATCTCCTTCTGTATTTGTGATCTGCTACAACAAAGACACAAATCTCTTGCTAAAAGAGAGAGTACAAAATAGATTAAGTTAGAAGATAAATTTATTGTCTGTGAGACTTACAATCTTAACTACACTAGGGTTTTACAGAGGCCATGAAGATTCTTTTGCTCAAATCTGAATGCTGGTTTAGATAACCCTGAAAAGGAGTCCAGAATGGTAATTTTATAAAACTTGTGACATTTTTACCTACGAATAGTAATCCATTACTTTTAGCATTCATGTTTAATTTGATTAATGAACACTAGCAACCGATTTCCTCTTTTTTCTTTTCTTATGTTACAATATGATACACCACCAGAGGAAAATGTCCCCAAAAATTTCCTAGGCTTGGCCACAGCTATATACTCCTCCTTAGATCTTAGTTTAAAAGATGCAGCAACAAACCAGGTATGGAGACTGAGTATGTAACAGATCATTCAATAGGTTACTGACCACACCATTAAAAGACTCATCTTGAGGCTTGAGATGTAATGAGACAGACCTCCATACCAGGTTATTAGAAAACAATTTATGGACTGATCTAGGAACTTTTCCTGTAAAATTCCAGTTTCATTTTAATGTTTAAAACCTGAACTTCAGGTATGAGAGCTAGAAGAATGCAAACGTTAATAGGAAATATCTTCTCTATTCTGTTAGCTTATAATACCGATAATCGCTCTAAATGCTCATTAAATATGCATTAAATTAGTTTTGAGTATTGTAGGTGAATAGTTATCATGGACTAAATCAGAACACTAACTACCCGTTTAAAAATAATTCCAAAATCGTACATGAATATTTATAACTTGTCCTGGCTAACACACATACAGCAATATACAGTTTCACAAAATGCATTTTGAAAATGCTCACAGCTTGTATTTTTTTTAAAAAGGATTAAAAAGTAATTAATTAAGAAGCCATACAATCACTTAAAACTCAGCCCAGGCTAATAAATGTGTACTGGTTCTACAAGGCGGATAGTGGAAAACAATGACATACAGCCTTAGTCTTAGAGATGCATAAATGTCTGCAGCACTTGGACCTCTCACTCACCTCAAAACAAGTACACACAAATATTAATTAGTGTGAGGAAAAACAAATTGGTTACTTTACTTGCTACTTCCAAGACTAGAAATATATTTTAAGGAATGAAAGGAAAACTTTTTGAAAGATAGAAAAACACAGATTGCTAGAGAACAGGCTGTAATCAAACAATAAGGGAAAAACAGCTGTTGGCTTCTGATGGGTCACGGTTGAAGGAAAATACTTTTATCTTAATTTCTCTCTGCTTCTAAGGATTTATCCTACCACAGTACTTTTGTTTTTTAAGAGAGTACCATGGTACATATATAAAATATTTAAATTTCTAGAAACATCTAGACAATTTTCCCCTTTTCTTAGTAGTATTTTCTACTGCCACTGTGTACACCTGTTTCCCTTTTACAGTCGGGCACTGGTCTGACTAACAAACCCTCATAGTTCTCTCTCACAGAAGGCAGATTCAGATGAAAGAAGAATGCAGAGAAATTGAGTGGCTTTGCAGTATAGTAAATGAAACAAAAAGAAGGAATACAAGGGTCAAAAATGGCAGAACAGGAAACCAGAGATGACACTGAACAGAGCACAGTCAAAAGCACCCACCACTCATTGAACACATCCAAGGAGGCAGTGAAAGAATCGGAACAGCAGGAGGCTCCACAGTTGTCAGGAACCCCCCAAGGCACCTGCAACTCTCTCAGGTTTGAATGGCCACAGTAGTCAGGGCCAGGAGGAGGCCAGTGAGTGTGTCCATGGCCCATGACTTGGTGAAAGCCAGAATGTGTTAAGTGGACCTCAACTCTGCCACAAACTTTGCTACATATCATCCCAGACAATCTTCAATTTCATGCAACTATGCTACATGAGATATAGAGCATATTGCCTGGAATTTCAAGGGTTAAAAGTGGTCTGTTGAGTTTGAAATTTTGAAATTACTGCTAAAAAGCACATATATATCAAATTATATTTATGCATTATTCTAATTACAAAATCTTCCTCTATTAACTATTAAAATGTAATAAATTCTGAATGCTGCATCTTCATGTCATTTCTTCATAACACCCTTAACAACTCTTGAAGGAACAGACCAACATAGGAGTAATATGTTTATAAAGAATTTCTCAAATTCTGTAGTAAAACATGTAGCTTTACACAAATGGTTATCTGAAGCACTTCTTTTTATACACAGTGCAAAGTTATAAGCATTAAAGAACTGATTAATACCTCATGTGGTCACAGGATGCCCCAGCACTCTGAAGCTTATCCTGCATATGGACAATCTCTGTAGTGTACCTCTCTTCACTTTCTTTCAGCTGCTGTTGGAAATAGGACCGGATGTGCTCCAGTTCTTGAGCATGCTGTTCTTCAAGTTGTGTTTTAAGGTTCTGTATCTCCTTCAAAAAGTATTCTTGAACCTTAGGATCTACATGTAGGTTATTTGAAGGGGAGGGGGAATAAATTACATTAGCATAAATTAACTCTTTCCCAGGTTGTTAGCAGTGATGGACTGAAAATTAGTTAAGTAGTTAAGAATTTCTTTTGATATCGTATCAACTACTTTTCCATAACAAATAACTATAACTTAATCTTCCATTTTGCAAAACTATATTTGATAGGGGTAACAGAACTTTAACTGTGGAAAACTGAAAAAGAACAAAACTGTTTCACAGAATATAATTCCAAAATATTTTAGAGATTTAAGAAAATCAGAGTATCATACTGCAAAATCTGCAAAAATCTCTTATGTGCTTCAAGTTGTAGTAAGCTATGAATCAGTTAAAATTTAAAGTCATTGTCTTTCTCTCTCTCTGAACACAAACACACACATTAAATACAGCATATGCATCTTTTTACCCATTAGACCCTGTGAAGACGTCTGCAGACATTCCTTTCTTATTTCCAGATTACTAGGTTCCTCCTCCTTCCTCCTTTCTGAAGACAGCCATGGTTCTTTGACCTAAAAAAAAAATCAAGTAAATACAAATTACAACAATTTGTCTAGCAATAATGCAAAAATATTAATTGTAATTATAAACATATAAGAAAAATTGGTGGTCAATGCATAAGAGAGTGTAACCAGTGTAAAAACGTTTCATTTTACAGCCTGAATGACTGTATACATTTATAGCTAGTTGACCCAACTGTGCAAAATGTCCACTGTAAATCTCAAACTCCTCTCTGGATATAAACTGTTCAGTTATAATACCCGAAACTCCAAGAAGGAGAGGAAGACACTAATACCCTGCACAGGTCCAAGATGCAGTTTTCACATACAAATTTTTTTTTTTTTGTACATGTATACCCATCAAGACATTTGACTATATCTCTAGATATAATTGGTTAAAGTACTCTATTTAATACATGGAAGTACCTAACTCCATATTTACTGATAAAATTTGTCTTTAGGAGTCCCTGAGATGAGCGCAAAAGTTTGGAACAAGGAAGACAACCTTGGTGGAGGAGGATCAGGTTAGCGAACAATTTAGTGGTGCCTGATGGGATACACCAAGGAGAGCTGAGGGAGCTTGTCTATGCTATTGTGAGGCCATTCTCAATTATCTTTCAAAGGTCATGGTGACTGAAGGAGGTTTCTGAGGACTAGATAAAAGCACTCCTACCTTCGAGAAAGAAGGAAGATTTGAGGAACTATAGGCAAGTCAACCTCACTTTGACCTCTGGGAAGGCGACAGAGCAAATAATCCTGGAAACCATTTCCAAACACAGGAAGCCGAGAAGATACTCCATTTGGGAGTAGTTAGTACGGATTTATGAAGGGGATATCATACCTGGCCAACCTTTCAACACCATCTCCCATTACATGCCCAAAGACAAACTTTTGAAGAATGGGGATGGAGAGGCCAACTGAAAACTGGCTGAGCTGCTGGGCTCAAAAGGTTGTGATCAGTGGCACAAAATCCAGTTGGAAGCCAATAACTAGTGGTGTACATAATGGGTCAATACTGGACCAATACAAGTCCTCGTTGGACTTGATGATCCTAGAGGTCCTCTCCAACCTTAATGATTCTATGATATTCAAAATTCAGATGGATACAGTCCTGGGCAACCTCCTCTAGCTGACTCTGCTTTGTTCAAGGGGTTGAATTAAATTCCAGATGTGCCTTCTAACCTCAGCCATTCCATGATTCTGTGACACTGGTAGCAGCCTTCTCCACTCTCCATCAAATCCTTGCCTTGCTCTGCCACTCAACCAGGATACATAAGCACAATTTCAAACACATTCTTTGATCATCCAGAGGGAATTCATGCAACGGAGAAAATTCAAATGCTCGTACACTCATATGCTACAAAACGTTTACCTGCTTACAATCCTTCATCAGCTGTGTTTGAAGGGCTTTCAGCCTACTGTATTCTTCCATTATCTTGTGTAGAAGTGCATCCATACGCTCTTGCACAGCTAAATTACACAGATAACCAGGGACTTTTAAAAAAAATGAAATCATTTTACCATAAATTTTAATATAGTGAATTGTTCACAAGTTCACCACTGAAAAACTACCTCATAAATATTACATATTATTGAAACAAGTGAGGTTCCTTCCAAATTTTGGATGGATTTTTATATAGTATTGGTATATAAGATTTTTTTGCTAGAGCTGCTAGCTTCTTCTACAAAAGGAGGTGGGAAGAAAAACCCAACATTTTTTCACTGATTTCCACTATAATGACAACAGCACAAGAAAATAGTTATAATAAAAAATAAAAGTGGTTCAGAATAGTGAGGAAATCTCCAAAGCAGCTATTTAGGCTCATTAATCAGAACATGAAAAACTAATGGCATAATTGTCAGTCTGAAATACTTGAAATGGTTTTTTGTTTGTTTGTGGTTTTGTTGTTGTTGTTGTTGTTTTTTAACCAGCATGATAGTACAATGCCATTACCTTGAGCTTGACCTCTGTGTATTGGTAATTCTACACCCAGTTTTTCTCTCACAGCAGCAGGTCTATGGAAAATATCCTGTTCCCTGTCGCCAACTTCTACAGCAGCTGAAGAATGTTCATTCTGATTGTCACACAAAACCTGCACAACAAATGAAACAAAGGAAAATAAAACAGTGAAGAACTGTTTATTAATTTATCAATCACAATTCACAAAGAAAATAAGAAAAATGGTGGCAGGAATGTAGTATTTTGTGCATATTATCTTCTGTGAAAATGATGGCATAGATGTTCTGTGGAGTCACAAGAACCTAGACAATCTCCAAAACTCCTGATAAAAGAAACAAGTATGGGAAGACTTTTCAGCTATAACATAAATACATGCATGTTGGCATGACTATTTAATTTGAAACTGCCCAGTATTAAAATCTTGCATAGAAAGGCCTCCTTTATTAATGTTGAAAGCAAATTTACATTGTAAATGTCTCATTCTCTTAAACTGCAATTTTACTTGGAAGAAGGATTCCCTATGACAGAAATTTGTCTCTTTTTAGAGATTACAATTCATCTTGTTCTTAAGTACTGAACAAATAAGATAAAAGGCAGAAGAAAACTCAAGTAAATCAGAAACAGAATGCCTCATGTTTGTTGGTGCTGTGTGGCCAGCAGAATAGCTGCCATATTTACAATGAGTAGGCAAACAGAAGATTTATCCATATCATTTCTGAAGATAAATGATACTTGAAAAGAAAATTGGCCTGCACAGAGCACACAGTGGGATTCTTTATTTAAAGATTTTGGGATCAATAGACACCAAATTCGACTTACAAAAGTAAAATCATAATTTCTCCAAAATCTCAACATGGAATCATACAGATTGGCAGCGTTCTTCCCAGCAATGAAACAACTAATGCCAAAGACTCTCATTCAGCTGCTGCTTTCTATGAGCTATCATGGAGACCTGCTTAATCTCTCCTATGCTGGCTCTAAAGTAAAAAAGTTCAGCTACCCACTTTTCCAAAAAGGTGTTCAATAAAGTCTAGCAAAGAAGGAAAAAAAAAACCACCAGAAAAACCAACCATTTGAAGTATTTTAAACTGGAAAACCATGGCTTATGAGTGACGAAAGTAACTTAACTTATCCAGAAATAAGTTTAACAAGTAACTTGATTGCCTGTCAAAAGCTCTTGTAAGGGCCATTGATTCCTAGTAGTCTACAAAAGGGATATAGCAAAATAATATTATGGTGGCTGATACTAGAACAGAAACTAAAACAAACTTCTAGTTTTGACTATAATATTTAATTACTGAAAACAATATAGACAGCAAGTTTGGTAGATTCTTAGACACTTTTAAATCTCTGAAAGATATGCTGCAGCTAAGAAAGAAATGACTGCCTTACTGCAGATGAGAGAGTGATGCCCTGCATGTCAATATATGCATGACATCAGACCCCTGTTAAATCAAGAACTTATAGCCAGAGACATACAGAAAGAAAAAAAATGCTTCCAGACTAGTAGACGTAAGACAAACATTACACAGAAGATCAAGACTAAGTATAAGACAGAATAATTGCCTGGACAAGGACATAAAAGAGTTTAGGGGAAAAAAAAATACAAAACCCCTTGCAATGCTGTTTTGGAAGACCAGGTTTAGCAGTCTCTATTTGGAGATCAATGCAAAAAGAAAAGCTGCAAAGAAAACCTGTTAAAAATGGTGTAGAAAACTATGATGACTTAGTGTACACATAATCTTTTGTTTTCAAAATTTCCATTTTAAAAAAGACTCTTCGTTAAGTCTTACCTGACCAAACCTAGAACATTCCTCAGTTACAGCTTCATTCAGTTTTTCTATAAGTCTTTCTGCAGATTTGACTTCATCATCTATGAACACAAATTATTCATATTATTTTTAAACACTATATGCACAACAACTTTTTAAAGGCTTGATTTTCTGCCTCAGTGAGGGTGCCTCTTCAGCTCTTAGAAAGGCATATTTTTTTTGTTCCCCTCTTTTTGTTCCACCACACAGAGATTCAATTGTTATGGTAGAACTGCGTGTTCAAAAGGAGTAAGCTCTAAGAAATGGCTTTGGGTGTTAGTAAGCTCTAGAAAGATCAAACTTTACAGAAAAATACTGGAGGGGAAAGAACTTATGCCAAAAAATTACACATGGGCAAATCATGGAATGACAGAAAAAGTAGGGATAGAAAACCAGCATGGTAACATAAAAGCTCACTGAGGCAAAAAGTAGTAGCGAAGTAGTAGTAACAAAGCAGCTTATTTAATGTGGGCAGGGAGCCAATGCAGGAATTCAAAGAACAGAGAATGAAACAAGCCCAAAAATATTTTGCTGATGCATTTGCTTATTATTTCAGTAAGGAATACAACTTTATAGGTGAAAATATTATATAGTTCTTTACAATTAATTGTCCTAATACAAATAACAAAACATGAGTTGCAATATTTCCTATTCCTTTTCTTTTTATATTACCATTAGTTCTGGTTGAGTGGTTTTGTTGTTTTTTTTTAAGTACCCGAGTAATAGACTATTCGTAATGGGTAAATAATTTGGTGCAAAAACACTTCAAAATGTTCTGCAAAAGCAATTTATTGGACAGCTACATGCACAAACTCTTGTGCTTGTTTTCTTTTAAAGACACTGTTTTTCAAATCAAGAGCTTCAGTCCCTTCTGGTCAAGTTACCTGCTTGTTGAATTTTCAAGGTCTGGAGCTCCAGCTGGTGCATTTTTTTAAGATCATTCATCTCTTGTAGGTGACTACGTACAAGCTCCTCTTTAAGACTGCAAAGTGCACTCTCTTTTTCTGCTTTCAAGTACTCACGAACTTGGTCTACATGAGCTGAATAAATCAGTGATAGGCAAATGCGCTGTGCTTCCATCTGTAGCTGTAGATCAGTCTTTATATAAAAACAAACACATGTTACAAGAAGTGAGAAATAAGAAAACAAATATGTCCCATCTTTACAAATTTCAGAAATTAATAATGTGTTGAATGGAATGCTGCATGTATGGTATGCATTAGGTAAATTTAAATATATACAGTTCAGAAAACTGAATTGTAACCAAATAGTATGTCACTTCTTCAGCTGAAAATAAAAACTGAACTAAAATCAACATAACTCGGTATGCTTCCATTCCTATTTTGCAGCAATAAAACCCCAATGAATTTTATCCCAATGAAGAGAAAGCGATATCACTACCAATAAGTTCAGACAGTTCACTCCAAATACAGAAAAAAGACTGTGTTAAAAGCAGACCTTAAAAACATTGATTTCCAAGGCTTGTAGTTCTAGTCTGCTCTTCTGGGGATGTTATTACTAAAGCAAAAACATGTTTAGGATATGCCAATAATGAGCTATTTAGAGTCCAAGTTTGAAAAGGTTTTTAGACACCTCTGGACCATAATGATTTTTTAGTTCTATAGCAGTAAAGTACCAGAACTTTATCACATCCTCATTAAAAAAAAAAAACATTATACATCTGTAGCTCTCTTCTATAATCTCACAATGTGGCTTTAGTTGTGATTTTATTTCTTAGAAAATGAATTAATTACAATGTGACATGAAATTAGGCAGTGGTGGTATTAGTTCACTGTTAGGTGGATTTTTAGACATGAAAAAAAGCAAATTGTTAACATTATTTCTACAGAAAACTTAGTTGCATACTTCTTGCAGCATACTATTCAACTTCATCACTGTATATAAATTTAAAACCAAAATTATGATTCCAGTACCTAATTAAATACTGGTAATTCAATACTTAGCTATTTTTATTGGCAAACAGCAATCCTTTCCATACCATCTGCAATTCATTTAAAATACAAAAAAATACAAGCAAAATTTGTCCAGCAAAATTTGTCCAGCAAAATGTAGAGATTGGTTAGAATCACATGATAGACATCTTCACATACTTCTCACACTCACATCCAGATATATTTCTTAAGAAGTGATAACAGCATTTTGATAATGGAAGGTTAGTATTTCACAAGATGAAAGATGACTGAGAAGTCAAGAGCTTCATTATCTCTTTACATTGTTCGAACGAGCACTTAGAAAACTGAAAAGCTAGTCACAGATTAAAAAATTATGTCCTGATTCAGTTTTCACCCAAATTAAATTAGTGAAATGCTATATCGAAGCATGAAGTACTCTAGATGTGTTGTCCTTACCTTTTGTTGTTGTTGTCGATTTAATTAAATGTAAGAGAAGAGTATTTGTTTCACTGAAAAATACCATCCTCATACACACTGACTATGGTTATCATTCTGGTCATTTCAACCACTGGCCACACTGCCACAGACATATGACCACACACCTGTACTTTAAAGGAGCTAACAGGAAAAATATGATGCAAATTTCTAAGTGCAAGTTCCTACAAATTTTCATAGGTAAATTATTTTCCATACTGCTTTATGTAACGTACCTGTTCTGATTTTAAGGCATCCACTTGCTGCTGAAGATTATTATTTTCGCTCTGTGTAATGGATATTAATGATATTTCATCTGTCAGGCTGTCTGTCATCCCATGCAAATGTTCTACAAGAGACTGCTGTTCTCGTTTCAATATTTGCTGAACATCCTTTCTTTTTGTTACCTCATGACTGGTATCTTTATCCAAACCCAGATTTCCTCTTACATTTATTCCTTCATCAATTTTATTCTCTGGACCAGGGGTTTCATCTCTACTTTCAGATGCTGGAGCAGCAGTCTTTAGAGCTTTTCCTTTAGAGCATTTTGTCTTAGGGTCATTACTACTACTATTTCCTCTCTGAGCATGGCTAATTATGACTTCTAGTTCTCTACATTTTGCTAGAACTTGTTCTTTCTCATCTTTTAAGGATTTGACTTTTTCATTTAAATGACAAATTTCACTATGCTTTGACTTCAACTGTTCAGAGAGATCAGAAAGTCTCAGGGATAATTCCAGTTTCTCACGCTGCGTGACCTCAAGCTTTTCCATAAGTTCTGTCGCGTCTTTCTCAGTAACTTCTCCAGCCTCAAATGTGTCTGCCCTAGACACCTTTATTTCTGTACTCCCTTCAAAACCAGAAGTTTTAGTTTTAAATAAAACTGGTCTACTGCTTTGCAAGTGAAGTTTTTCATTCAGAGCTTTGAGATTGTTTTTATATTCAGTTTCCTGCTTATTCTTGTTCTCTTCCAACTCAGTTTTTGCCTTCAGAAGGCTTGCATATTCTTTCTGCAGCTCTTTATAATTAGCTTCAAGTTTTCTCTCAGTAAATGAAAAGGCACACTTCTGCCTTTCAGTATCCTCTTGGAGTTGACCATTTTGGTTTTTAAGTTGCTCATTTTCAGTAATCAGCTTTTCTATTCTTTTTTGCAAGTCCAAAATTTCTGACCTAAAGCTAGCACTGTTATTAAAAATGACATCTTCTTCAGAGCTTACCAACATACATTTTAATTTCTCTTCCAGAATTTTGTTTTCCCCCTTAAGAAGGTTATTTTGTGTTTCAAGTTCTGAACATTTTTTTTGAAGGTTATCTTCTCTCTCCCTCATCTGTTCCTGCATCAATGTGGTTTTAAGCTGCAGCTCTTGAATTTCTTGTTCAAGGGTACCTTTTTCTTTTTCCTCTTGCCTAAGCACTTCAATCTCCTTCTGCAGCTCATGGATCTGAAGTGTCATTTCTTCAGACTGAGACTTTACAACAGACTCCTGTAAATCTTTTAGATTTGAAATCTCTAACATCAACTGATTTTGCTTTGTGATTAAGTCATCCTTTTCATACTGCATGGCTTCTATCTTGTGACTCATTTCATTTTGCACCTCATCTAACTGCTGTTTATGCTGCATATTCAAGTTGTCTTTAAGGCTTTCCATGTTCACCATGTGCTCTTTTTGTAAGTCTTCTTTAAGTCTGGAAAGCTCCTCTTCATGACTAAACAGAAGCTTTGTTCTCAGCCTCTCTAGTTCTGATTCTTGAGATTCTGCCATCCTGTCCAAAACTGCATCCTTCTCCCTTTCTAGCATTTCAAGTTTTATTTTGTAATTTGTGACTTCTGCCTCATGTTTTAATTCCAATTCCTTCCTAAATTCAGAGGCAGAAGCCAGCTGAGTTTTTAAATCTTCAATCACAAACTGGTATTTTTCAGCTTCATTCAATCTACATTCCATATCCACTATAGTTTGTTTGGCTCTTTGAACCTGCTCTCTTGAAAAATTCAATTCTTGGAAAAGATCTTCAATTTGAGTTTGTTGAAAAGACTTCTCTGCTGCAATAACTTCCATTTGTTGTGACAATTCTTGCTTTATTTTTTCCCTTTCATTATCAGCACCTTGCAATTTCATATTCAATTCTTTAATTTTAATATTCATTAAATGCATTTGATCTTTATTAACATTCTCATTTGAACATAGACTTGAAGTTTTCTCCAATTCTACTTTTTGTTGCAAAAGACGCTGTTCTATTTCCATCGCATGTTGCTTAATTAATTCTTGCTTCATTTGTACAATCTGCCGGCCATGCATTTCATCTAATTCAGCCTGAAGTTGTGCCAGTCTTCTTTGTGTCTCCAATTCCATTCTTTGCACAATGTCAGCTTCAGACTGACTGTCTTTGTAACATCGTTTCTGCAATTCTTCCACAGTTCCCATTAATTGTTTTATTTCATCAGAACACTGTCTTTCTTTCTGTTTGTAGGTGGTAAGTTCAACTCTCATATTACTCATCTCCTGGTTCTTTAGAGAAATCTGTTCTTTCAATTCTTCAAGTAAGTTACTGACATCTGATAATTTTTCCTTAAGCTGAAATGAACTTTTTTCTTCTTCTCGAAGTTTTGCTTCCAGCTTTTCAACTAATGCTGCATTTTCTTGTAGTTTACTCAAATCTTCTCCCTCATTTTTGTGTTTTTCCTTTAAAAAATTAGCAAAACCATACCCTTATTTTTAGTTCATTATCTGAATATGTAAGCATTTATAGACTTAGCTATTTAAACACAATGCCTTTCTTTAGAAGGCTAGTGATCATTTATAAGAACTAAGTATAAATTATTTGTTGAACTCATTTGAAGGTTTACTGTACCTTTGGAAAAAGTGACAATCCCTGCTCCCTCGCCTCCCTCCAGAAAAAACACCCAATCAAACAGACAAAAAACCCACCCATCACTTCCATTTTTTCCAGTTGTGCTCAGATACTTCAAAAACAAAAATAAATTTGGTGCAATCCACTGAAAACTTTGCCTCTTGTTACTTTTAATGACATCTGAATTTTTTACGTACTTCTAAGATGTTTTCCATGAAGGATAATTAAAATAAGACAGAAAAGATCGTTAAGTGGTTATTTTAAATTCTTTTTACAAAATAATGTCATATAATGAAAGAATTCTAATATACAGTACAGTTTCATCATTTGTTGTAAATATTTGTTCAATTCTTTTAAAACATATATAATACTGACATAAAAATTTAAACTATACACATAGTATGTGTTAGTTAACAGTAGCAGTCTTAAAAACTTAAAATATTTGTACGCATTATATGCAGCACACTCACAATCTGTGCTTTGGCCCTTAAATTTCAAAGGAATAAAATCCTGAAAAGAAAAAGAAATTAGGAAAAGAGTTCTTTCTAGTAAAGAACGTACCAATTCATATGTTGTGATTTTATCTTGAAGATGTGTTATCTGCATTTCACATTCTTCATTCTTTTTCTGATAATTCTTCAGCAGACATTCTTTTTCTTCTAGCTGCTGCTGATGTGAAAGTATCTGTTGCTTGGCTTGCAATAGATCAGCAGCTGTGCAACTATGGCTGGTGTTCCTTAGGGCTTCACTTGCCTGCAACTTGAATGTTAAGAAAAATAAAGCCTAAAATACTTCAACTTTTTCAGAAATAGCTTGCACCACAGAAAGATTGATCTTTATTTTCTTCTTCCACATCACAAGCCCGAAGACTATTGCAAAACTTGGCGACCAGTCACAAGGAGTGTTCCCCAAGGCTCAGTTTTGGGGCCAGTCTCGTTTAATATCTTTATCAATTATCTGGATGAGGGGATTGAGTGCACCCTCAGTAAGTTTGCAGATGGCACCAAGTTGGGTGGGAGTGTTGATCTGCTTGAGGGTAGGAAGGCTCTGTAGAGGGATCTAGACAGACTGGATCAATGGGCTGAGGTCAACTGTATGAGGCTCTACAAGGCCAAGTGCCGGGTCCTGCACTTGGGTCAAACAACCCCATGCAACGCTACAGGCTTGGGGAAGAGTGGCTTGAAAGCTGCCTGGCGGAGAAGGACCTGGGGGTGTTGGTTGACAACTAGCTGAACATGAGCCAGCAGTGTGCCCAGGTGGCCAAGAAGGCCAACGGCATCCTGGCTTGTATCAGGAATAGTATGGCCAGCAGGAGGAGGGAAGCGATGGTGCCCCTGTACTCGGCACTGGTGAGGCCGCACATTGAATACTGGGTTCACTTTTGGGCCCCTCACTACAAGAGGGACATTGAGTTGCTGGAGCGTGTCCAGAGAAGGACAATGAAGCTGGTGAAGGGTCTGGAGAGCAAGTCTTATGAGGAACAGCTGAGGGAACTGGGTCTGTTTAGTCTGCAGAAGAGGAGGCTGAGGGGAGACCTTGTAATTCTCTACAACTACCTGAAAGGAGGCTGTAGTGAGGTGGGTGTTGGTCTCTTCTCCCAAGTAACAACCAATAGGACAAGAGGAAATGGCCTCAAGCTTCCTCAGGGGAGGTTTAGATTGGATATTAGGAAAACTTTCTTTACTGAAAGAGTGGTCAGGCATTGGAACAGGCTGTCCAGAGAGGTGGTAGAGTCACCACCCCTGGAGGTGTTCAAAAATCGTGTAGACGTGGCACCTGGGGGCATGGTTTAGGACACACGGTAGGGTTGGGCTGACAATTGGACTTGGTGATCCTAGAGGTATTTTCCAACCTTAATGATTCTATGATTCTAAAATTTTATACGTTCTTTTAGGAGGAACTGAAATATTCTTTTTCTTTTGGGATGACCAATAAAAATAATATTTAATATTAGATTGTTTTATAGTAAGCTTGCACAGGACAGCAGGGTTTCAGAAACATTTCTAAGTAGTAAAATGAACCACGTGTAATTACTGTTCCCAGAATGAGATTTTTAATAATAAAACGTCAGGCTTCAGATTATAATCCACCTGAATAAAAAAAAAACACTATATGAGCTATTTAAACAGTACAAAATACTAAAACATTCAACCGCAACACTCTAAACTGTAGTCACGCAAATTAAGTGCCCATGGCACCTCAATCACTAGTGCTTCTGGAACAAATGCTTCTCTGAAGCTTGCTTTATTACTTAAATTACCTTCTAGTAACACCACAATAAGCAGGTTTTACCCAAAAATATAGGATGGACTGGAGCATGAAATGATGGCCCACTAAAGTTGATGGCTGGCTGTTTTGATTTCAAAGGGAACAGGTTGGATTTCAGACCAAAGCTCTGAGAACTAATTGTGGAAGTGTTTTTCCCTAAGATAACTGCCATCATCCAGTATTCATCAGAAGCTATCATCACATACTAGGGAAGAAAACAGACTAATCTTTACTATTTTATAGTGAATTAATACAATAAACCAGGTACTATAGTGATAACTGTAGGAGTGGTAAAGTGACTGCCGATCTATACTAAGAGACCAGTTCTTCAAAAACGCACAAAATATTCTGTTTCTGAAGGAAGTAGCCATTTATGAGCCTTCCAAAGTGACACCAATTTTTAAACCCCAATAAACATTGGTAGCACTAACTTACATGCTGAAACTGAATTTGCAGTTTTTGACTTTGTTCAGTAAGCTCTAAGAACTCCCTCATAGTTTCATCCTTTTCTTTCCGTGCCTGCTGTAGGTTAGTAGTGAGCTGAGTGATAATGTCATCTCTTTTTTTGATAGCAGCTTCAAATTCTTGCAGCTACGAAAGATTAAATTTAAACTGTTAGTGCACATCAAAGCCACAGACAAAGAAAATACTAGCTTATTCTAGTAAAGTAAGAATATATCATCCCTAACCTCTCCATTTAAAAGATGTCACAGACCTACTTGTTTTCACAAACCCTATTTGTAAATACTTCAGAAACAGATTTTTTCCCGTCATTTAACAATATATATATATGTATGTACTCTCCATAAAATACATGTTTACAAATACAAATTCTGAACCTTTAAGAAGGTTAATTAGTTAAACATATAAATTGTTTTTAAACTAAAAAGCTGGCCACATAAACAAACCACCATAAAGGAAGCCAGAATACCTACTTATAGTGTTTCAGCAATTTTGTACAACTATTCATGTCCACACACTTTTCCCACAATAAGTGCAAGTTATATCATCTCACTGAAAAGTGCAATAAATGCATTCATTACTAAAAGCATATAATAGACACCGTGCAGCGTCCTACATTGTGAACCCAGAGAAATTACTCATAACTACATGAGAAAATCAGCTCAAGCTGCAGAACTGATCCAACGTATTTAATAGATCAATCTTTTGTAATTTGTAATGATGAAGAAATGATAAAAGCACAGAAAAAAAATCCTTTGCAAATGTTCTGGTTTTTTGTAGGATTATACTCAGGCAGCCAGAAATTCTACAATATTAATTGGGACTATCTTCATGTGCAATTATATAAGCAGAGATGTTACTCACTTTAAACTCACTTTGTCAATTTGAACTCATTCAAGGCTAGTGCAAGCTTCACCTCTACGTACTGCAAATTTCTTAAACCAGTCACCTTCTGTAACTATTTTGCTTACAATGCTCCCAAAAAGAAGCTTCTCCAGGTTACATGCTGAGCCTTGAAGTAAAATTATAACACTTGTAGATAAAGCTTACTGATTTAGAGGACAGGGACATTATTCAGTGGGACATAAAATCCAGAAGTCCCTCCTTAAACAAGCCAAACTATGTAAAGAATTTAAGGAAATTCTTTCAAAGTTCTTTTCAGAACACTGCAGTGAACTCCTACTTTAAAGGCACGGATCTGGCAGAAATACTAGATGTTTGTTACAGTACAGAAAATTAGGAACAGATCAGACACTTAAGTGTGTCATATCTTTCCTTTTGCATCTGTTCAATGAAATTGAGTAACTAAATTTATCTGTTCCAATCCACATATTGTTACATGATAATTTTCAACTCTTTTATTCAATCTTTTTAACAAACAGGCAGAACTAAAGCACACAACGTATCTTATGCATGCCCCTTTTACAATTCTTTTTCTTCTCAAAAATAAACCACATGCATTTCTCAACTGAGATATTATGCAGTGTACCACTATCGTACAAAAATATGCTGCAACTATTAAGACATTATCGTAGCACAAGCTGTTTTAATACCTTTTTAGTTTATTTTTAAAATAGTAATCACAGCCATTTGAAAAATGCAAACATTTTCACTTTCATCTTTTTAGGAAAAAACTAACAAGAGTCACAATTGAGAGAAACTAAAATTATGCTTATGTTATTTATTATGACTAGTATGTCTAGCACAACAGATACAAGAAACAGTAATTAGAAGCTAAGTTTGACTTAAAATGCAACACCAATGACTGACCAACAGACAAAGGAATGATAAACAACCTCCTCCAGGGGCAACCACTTAAAGATCACTCTAATATGGTGGAAAACATGACATCCATTCTCAGAAATAAAATACAAATGAAAGCAGGAAAAAATTATAATTGTGCATTATTAATGAAGGTGAAAATGACTAAATATTAGAACAATTTTGGTATTCTGTAGTACTTCGCAAAAAATAGAAAACCACAGTTATGTGACCTGAATCCAAATTAAAAGAGAGAGATAAGTAAGACGTGAAGCATGACAAAGCACTGACTTCAGTGCATTGCACCACATGCTTAAACTGGAAGAATAAGTATTTAATATTCTTTACTTTAAAACCTAACTTTAAATTCCAATGGTATTGCTGAAGTAAGAAATACTTCCCTGTAATCCCAAGTTACTAGAAGTTTATTAAAACATTCTGTCACAGTTGCACTGTATTTCAGACTGTGAAGTCTTGACATACAAATACCTTTTTGCTTCAAGTATCAACCCAGTTACATCATTCCTCAGGAAGTAAAACCTGAGGGTTTTTTGATCTTGGAGGTACAGGAAGGTATTAAGAAATGCAGTGTTTGCACAACTAGAGAATTTGGCCTTTTCCTGAAGAAAATTGTCTTTCCATTCCTGATTTGAAGAAAGTCACTGTGAAGAAGACTGGAATCTTAGTCACAAAGTACAGAGAAAAAGGACACACAATGGAAACGCCATTCAAAGAAATAGAGCGCATGGTATGTGACTGAAAGAAATTATGTGTAATTCTATGCCACACACTGACTGCATTCTGAACAGCTGCCGTTAAGTCTGAACTCTTTCAGGTGATGCTCTGCATTTTAGCATGTAACCGAGTAGCAAGTAGAAAGCAACATAAGGTAATTATACCTGTTGCAATCCTTCTGTACCATATGCTGCCCTCATTTCTTCTAGCTCTCTGTTTAGCTCTTCAATCTCTTGCTGTTTCCCAGCCAATTCATTTTCCATCACCTCTAGCTGCGTGTGAGAGTGCTGCATTCCATGCTCAGAACAAATCTCTCCAACTCCAAATTCTTCTTCCTAAATTAATCCAAGTTCCTTAACATGCCATTTTTTAATGCTTTATCACAGCAAGTAAACTCAAATACCAAATTCTGTATAAAATGCCACCTTAGTACATTAACATACAATACAGCATTGAAGATCTTATTGCCATGGTAACCTCCTTTGTTAGTATAATTCACACTTCAAAAGCACTGACATAAAGCGTTTCTGCAAGTTCTGCTTTATAATCTTAGCCTTAATAGAAGTAGTAATAGGTTTTGCATTTCCATTTTAATGACACACTATATAAATATATAACAAACAATGCAGATGCAGAGCACAGCATGCAAAATAAAGTATTAGTCAGCAACATAGTTTTTGTTCAAAACAAATTGTTTGAGGTTTTTAGTATTCACCATTAGTATTATGATTCAATTTGCAATACTGTACCCTGATTAAATCTGCAGGTACAGCTGTTCTTGTCACAAAACTGCAGCCATTTACCTGTATAAAGACAATTTCTAAATACAGTATTATTTGCAATAAATCTTGATTTCTATTTTCCATTCATTTGAATCTTATGTGATGATTGCTGAAGACCCACAGGAATTTTTATGCTACAAAAATATTTAATTTGAAATACAAAATAGCTTTATATATAGTAAATTGCATCATAGTAAGCATAGGTAACAAGTAAATCACCCAAAATTGCAAAAATAGATACTACTGTCTAAAAACAAAACCATATTATTAATTTAAACATCTAAAGAAAACAAAGGAATTCAGGTTTAAAGGTCAATGCAAAGCTTTATACTTTAAATGACTGAAATACAGTACTAATGCTTTTTAAATTATATGTTTCATATTTCTATATATTACTAAACATAGTTATGCTTTCTAAAATATATTTATACACCAAGATTTACTATTTCTGAAAGTCACTAATTTCATGATAGAGGATGAAAGGCAGTATCATAGACTCTCATCCTCAATTTGAATGAATTTCTTAAGATTGAAAAAGAGCAGAAATTATACATTTAACGTAAGACATCTGGAGAAAAAAAAAAAATCCTCTTTCACTCACCTAACACTGCAACCCCTTTCAGCTTCTGTGAGAATTTTGGTTCTACAGACTGTGTGAACCAATAATGATGATTCTCCAAAAGGCAAGCACAAGCCAAAGTAGCAGTTACAGGTTAAAACAGAAAAAATCCAAATGAAAAGAATATGCTGTGTACTTGTGAGTAACCATAACAGTCAGGCAGGCTTTTAAAACACCAGAACAATGTTTTAAAATGAGAAAGCAAGAACAGCTGTATTTCCCCTCAGGGCTGTTTATTCCATCAGAGCCTGAAACAAAAATAATGGTACTAGACATGGAAAGGCATCGTCACATTTCTGACACAAATACTATGGTTACAACAAAAAAAAGAAGCTATACTGCTCAGACTTCTGCCATCGTCTAGATCAGGGATTATTTACAAAGGACTATCATTCCTGAGGAAATCAGTAAGTTACCCGACATGGAAGTACACTGTTATAATTGGGATCAATATAGTCATTGAGTTTGTATTAAGAGAAGGAATATACCTGCATTAGACAAGAATTTGCAGAGCTGATACAGTGCGTTTTCAATTCCTGACTTCCTCAGTAAAAAGGAAGACACCACAGAGAGATTACTACCTTATTTTAGAAAGAATAAAGAAAATTGCAGCAAACAGCAGCCCAGAGAACTAATACAGGCACTGCACGTCGTTGGTTATTGCCAGATGTCCACTCTACATTCAGATATACAAGTGTCTACACAGTGCCTGGCACCAATGTCTTTATTCAGATTTTTGCACATGTCCCAGATTAATAACACTACTAGTTTAATAGAAACTCTATTATGCAATACTCCTTTTCCTTTTTTTAACTCCCATTTTATTTAGGCTTAATTGATAAAGACGTAACGTATGATTCTTGTAATCTACCACAGAGGACATGCTTCTCCTCCAGTGAATCATTTCTGTGTGCAATAATCAGAGACTCTTAGATGCTTCATAATGAGAGCTACTAGGAAAAACATAAAAAAACTTATCTCATTAGATATTCCAGACTCCTTATCAGCTGAAATTTCTACAAAAGACCTTTTAGTTATAGAAGGGATTTTGCCATACACATTCAAAATAACTGTCTGGAACTCAGAAATCCCGCCTCATTTCACTGGAGTGTAGCTCTTCGACACCACAGAAGTGAACCACAACAACATGGTAGTCCATGCTGTTTCTCATCTGATACCTTTTCTTTTCAAATGCCTTATGCTTTCTGGTGAAGTGTAAATTGAAACATGACAAGCAACAAACTGCACTGTAACTTATGGAAAAAGCAGCCGCCAGGCAGCTGCAGCAGGGTGCTGTGCTGATGGGAGCCTCGCGAGCAGCCTGGCAACTTCTGGCGTGACAGAAATTTTGCTGTGTCAGAGCAGACAGATAAACCAGGGCTGAGTTACTAGATTCAAAATACCTGAATTTAAAATTATTTTTTCACTCATCTGCAATATATGAAGACTGTAGTCCAGATACCAGCTTCAGTGTTAACAGATGTCTACACAAGCCATATTGGACTTCTGTGTTTTGTCTCACGGCCCCAGCAGTTTACCTGTATAGAGATCTTCTGCAAGCCCCTAAACACTATTGATGTAGACTGCTATAATTTCTTCTTTTAAAGCTTTGCAGTTCACCTTTAACACTGAAATGTCCTTACGATGTGCTTAGTTACATACCCCAGCAAACAATTAAACACTCAAAGAAACAATCAAACCGCACAGCATTTTAAGATAACAGAAGCAAGAAGTAACAAGAGCTCTGGATACAATTGCATAAACAAATAACCACAAAATAAGGAAAAATAAATTTCACAACACATTAGCTATCCAGGAGCAACTGTTTTGGTGAACAAAAGACATGTAAAAAGTTAAGGTTATGGAAGTTCCTCAAAGGATGTTCTGTCTGATTTTTTTTCTTTGTTTCTATTTTCAAAATAATTCACAGAAGTAGTATTTACTAATATAAAGTAAATTATAATTTGTAGTCTATTGGCTAAAAATAAAAGCATAATTTATATTGCATCGGTAAATACATATGCTTAAGACAAATGAAAGGAATCTTCTTCCAGAGAAACACAAGGAAAATCAACTTCCACCACTGAATTAAGGCAGCGATTCATGACAATTGCCACCAGAGGTCAGGATTAAATTTATTAAATCACTATATCCTTCTTAATGTTCCTTAGACCTCAGAAGACCTGAAATGCTCAGACATAGCAGTAATAATACATAATGTGTAACTACTTATAACATTAATGCCAGTACTACAGAGATTTCTCTTTATAAAGAGCAAATTCGTGTTCAGCATAGATCAATAAATACTGTTCAATCACTGAAAAAAATGTGGAAAATACCTTAATGCATGAAAATAATATAACCTATTACAGACTGGCAAGCAGACTCCTGATTAAAAAAGTGTTTTGATTTGGTGGTAGAAACATATAGAAGTATCTTGAATGGATTAACAATTTTACCCCATGTTTCCATTTTTTTCCCCTCCTTTCTTTTACATTTAGGACACCTGATTCCTTCACAAAAAATAATACTTAGATCTCTAACACTGTCTGTCAATGTCCTTAGCCTCTCCTCAATTTTCTAGTTATGTCACAACTGACTATATGAAACTTAGGTACATTAGCAATTAGGGCAAACTGGGAAAATGAATTTCAGTTCGTTTTTTCTTTTTTATACTCCATAAATGAGAACCATTTTCAGTTTGTGATGAAAATAATTACAATCATAAAATATAACTATGGTTAATAACTTCTGAAGGATAACTATTGATAGCTTTTTAAAATATCATGGCTCAATATATTTTTAATACATTAATAGCATGCAACAGAAGACTTCTTTACATAGCGGTTAAGATTGAGGTATAGAATTTCATTAACATTAAAAAAAAAAGAACTTTGTAGACTTCATATTAACCATTGTTTCAGGCATAGACTTTGCAAATTGGGAAGAGAGTCAATAAGGGAGGGGTGGGGGAAATCAGGTGGAAGAGTCTTTCAGTTATACCGTAAAATTGAAGCATATGGAAAATAATATGGGGGCAACTTTACCTTACATAGTTATAAAAACCAAAAACATTTTAATTGCTGGAAAAAGCCTAACTTCCCTTAGTTCTGAGTTTAGACCATATCCTTAAATAGCTAATCACCATTATAATTTAATTTACAACTATGCAGGTAGGTCTCATTCTTGCTCAAACTGAATAATTTGTTACAAAAGGCAGTCTGGTCATATGAAGGATTTATCAGTCTTCAGTTCGGTTGCTACCTTTGATAGCATAGGTGTTTAGAGAGGTGGCAGAACAAAAACTGAACAAGAGACTGTATTTACAATAAAATTTCTTCAAGACAATAATTCTTACATAAATATTCACTGGTTCCTTCAACTGTGCTTAGACAACTGTATTGGCTTAAAATTGTATTTCTGATAAGTCTCCTAGAGGGAGAAATACTTATCACTGAATTTTATCCAATTCCTCAAAAGAAGGTGCTGAAGAATTAAAATAATGTGACTCATTTTACCAACTACAACAAAACAAATGATTTATTACCTATTTCACTTTGAAGCGTGACAGCCTTGATTTCAACATAATTTCTGACAAAAAACACTAAAAATACTGCAGTTGTTTTAAACAGTGGAGGAAAAGATGGACCAACAGGCCTATGTTTCTACAAATGTGTGGTCTCTTATCATTCCAAAAAGTCATGTACGAAAAAAAAAGGTAAGCTCAAGATTTCATACAACATCATAATCACAGTTACACACAAAATTTAACTTATTCTCATCTTCTTCAACTGAAAAGGATTCAGATCACTTTATTTACAGGGTGCCCATGAGTGTAAGTAAGAGCTTGTAATAATAAAAGGAACATTACAGCTGACATAAAACGAATTGAACAGTCAGTTCCTGAAACATATGCATTCCTAAACACGTTGTTTCCTCACTGCAGATACCAACCAATTGTAATGAACTGGAATTAAAGACAGCTTATTAAGATAGCAGCTCCCACCACCTGACTTTGTTCTTCACCAGATCCAGTATCATGTTACTATTCACAAATTTTGTGTTGCCTACTTATGTTTTAGAAAATAACTCTCAAGGAGGTAAAATGCCTTTTTGCAGAAACGAGAGTAAGAAGTGCCTAGAAATGCATCTGTCATTGCATTTTTAAGGAAATCTGCCATTTTGAGGAAATAATTTTTTTTAAAAGGCACATTCAGAAAGAAGTCTGGCTGTAATTCTATTGTCTGCAGTATCTGAAAAATTGTTCCCTAAAGTACCCTGGGGGCACCTACAGAAATCTTTGAAGAATGAAGCAGGGTAAAGTTAAGTGTTTAGATGTAAAAATTCATTTTAAAATGAGAGCTTTTAATTCAACTGATACTAACAACGTTAAAAAACAGAACATATCTGCAATTATTATGAGGCATTAAGCCAGATCTTGTCTGTATTCCATCTCCTTGGGCAAAGGTGTGTTTTATGGAGCTTTTGAAATCAGTCTCCAAACTGCTTCTTACAATCTCAGAAGTTATCAAAATTTCCTAGTCGTACTTCACTATATACGTAATACGTCTCACCTGTACATAAACATCAATGCCATTGTCAACTGTTTTCATGCGTTCATTCTTCACATACTGCATATTCCATTTAATAGTAACCACATACCACAGTGATGCATATTCTAAAAAGGTGCAGTGAGGTCATGGCAGTTGTTCAAAAGTGTATTTGCTACACTCTCAACAGCAAACTGTGTGCACATACTGCTCTATCATCTTACCATACATAAAAGCAAACTCAGATTCTTCTGATCTTTGCTACATTAATTCCTTGGACAAAATACACCACATTTTCTCTATTCAAAATGCGAAATCTTTAAACTGATTTTTTTCCCAGCAGCTGGGCTGGAATCTTCAATTCCAAAAGTGCTGGTCTCATTCTTTTCTTTTTTGAATTTGCATCACAAAAAAGTGCCATAAAAACAATCACAATTGAACACACCAAGGGTCCATATGGTTCAGTATTTGAAAGTAGCCAATAATGAATGTGAGGGAACATCTTCTCTGTACTCCTAAGTGCCTTCTCCCAACTCACCAGAAGAAAGTGAGGGTGCTTATAAACAAGGTTGGGAGGAAAATGTGGGAGAGAAAGAGTCAAACTAGGGAAGAGAGGGACGGGAGAAGAACTGAACTAAAAAGGCTGAGACCAAATCTATGGAGGAAACCGTAACTGGGATTTGATGAGAAAGGTTGGAAAATAAAATTACTGCTTTCATCTTGGACAAGTTGACCTGAACTTTAGGAGGACTCCAACATAAGAAGAGGGAATAAAGGGGAAGAGGTTTTCAAGGGAGAGGGAGAAAAAAAAAATATTAGAAGAAGGAAAAACAATGCTTGGATAAAGTTGGAAATGCTGGGAAAGAAACTGGGCTTTGGAATGACTGAGGAAGGAAAAAGAATAGAAACAGGCTGAAAAGGCTGTAAGACTGAGCTAAGAAACCAAGGAAGGGGGAAAAGGGGATGGGCAAGGGAAGGTGAAAAGACTGACAGGAACTATTACAGACAAGGGGAAAATTTACAAAAACCTAGGGGACAGAAAACAGACACACAGTTGGTCAAGAGAATACGCTGGGAGATGCAAGTGAAGACCGAGCATTTAAGTTGGGAAAGAAAAGTTGTTCCAGTTTTCACGACATGGCTACACTGCACACTACAGTAATGATTCTTCTTCTGCACCATGTAGTGCGACAGGTCAGGGACACGTTGCCTGACGTGTATATTCCCTTAGGCTTCATAATAAGCAGCTATAATACCAGCATGGAACAAATAGTTATTCTAAGGTGTAGTCACCATCTTTTACAAAAGGCTAAATCAAGAGAGGAACAAAGTATTCTAAACCAAATTTACTTCAGCAATGGAGACTCATTTGATTACTTCATCCCTTTACTTGTTGCCAAGCTTAAGATTCTGGGGTGTGTTTTGCAGAAACATTTAGCACAGAGATCTGCAAAACAAAACCCAGACTGCCACTGTAGAAAGGGATTAAGACATGAAAAATTAATTTTTTTAAACTGGAAACGATATTTACTGTACTCAGATATTCCATGGCTATTTCTTGTAAGCATGTTCTTGACCCACATTTATGCATGAGGTATTTTACTCCTTCCAAGCATAAAAAACTGTTTTATTTAGCAAGACCAAAGTTCCATATATGCTACTACCCTTCGATGTGACAGAGATGAGCAGTAGATGCCAAAGTGTGGTGGGCTGACCCGGGCCAGCAGCTAAGCTCCCCACAGAGTCACTTGCTGATTTCCCCACCAGCAGGATGGAGGAGAATCAGAAGGGCAAAAGCAAGAAAAATTCATGGGTTGAGATAAAGGCAACTTAATAAGCAAAAGAAAACAAAATGAAATGCCCAAACAACAAGCAATGCAGAGGCACTCACTCACCACCTCCCACCAGCAGACTGATGCCTAGCCAGTCACTGAGCAACGGCTGCTTTGGAACTCATTAAAATGTAATCAACTTGTTAAATAGTTTCCCACAGAAAATTAGTAGAAATTATGCACAGCCACAACTCCAATGGCAACACGAAGCATTACTATAATGGTAATGATGACATTGTTACAACAGTTCATATATCCACTGCATTATCGATTATAGTAGCCATCCGTTATGTAGATGACATAATGCTTGCTTTAATGGTACATTAATTACACCAGTAATGACATGTAACAGCTTTGTCTGTAACATCACATCTGCTCTTTCTTTCCTTCTCTTTTTGAATAACAATGCACAGCATTGCAGTAAACATGTAAAAGAAAAAGTTGAAAGAAAAGTTAGGAAAAAGCGTTACTTCAGCCTTACCTCAGAACTGTAATCTTCTATTGTGGTGGAAATTTCACTTTCTGGCTAAAATAAAATATTAAAATATTTACAATTATGGCACTCTAAAAATATCAAACAACACATTTCCATCTGTTGCTGAGAATGTAGAGAGTATTTGAAAATATTAAGGCATACATGAATTTGGTTAGAATATATATATTTATCAAAGGCAACCTTTACTTCCTTGAAACCCCAGCTTTCAGAAAGAAAAAGTTACTTTGCTGTTCAACTATGATCACGGTAACATTATAATTACATGACAAAGTCTTCTAATGAAAATACAACCTATAGGTACAAAATAATATTTTGGAAGTGTAATTTTTTTTTTTTTTAGTTAAGAAATAAGGAGTACCAGGAAAAGGACTTTTCTCTGATAGATCAATTTTACCTAATTAGGAACTTTGCTGGCTTAAAAATATAAACATACACAGAATGTCATTTTCATATATATGCAAGACTCTTGATGCTTACTAGATTTTTACAACAAACACTCATATTCTCCTTCAGCATCCATGGAAACAAAGGAAACGTAAAAGTCGCCAGGAATAACAAGGACAAAGATTGAACTCTTGTGATCTAGTGAATTACAGCAATTAACGGAACAAAGCCTTAACAAACTAACATAAATGTGCTACGGAAGACACTTGAATTAAATACAGATTATCTTGATGAACTACAGACAATATATCAGGTTTGAAAATCAAGATGCTAGCAGAGAAATATGCAAAATGTTCAACTTATCTATATAAGATGCACTATTGGGGAGTAGGGAAGAACCCTTTTGAACTCAGAAAGCGTTCAGTTAAAACTACTTTAGCAAGGATGAAGTGTACATAATAGGGCTTTTTCAAGATTCACTTAACACATTAGCCAGCCTGACATTAAATCAGTCTCCATTTTACATTGAATCCTGTCAGGCTTATTTTCAAAGGAACATAGTTTTGCATCAGTAGACATAAGTAAAATTTGGAACTGTCAACCATGTTTTGTATTGTATTTTTTTAAAAAGAAATCTGCCACTCAGGTCTGCTGGAGCTCTGCTGTTTTTACAATCCCAACATCATCAATTCTATGTACTTTGAATCCAATATGTAGCTCCACAATGCAATTAACCAAAAAAGGGTATTATTTAATAGACGGAGTGCACAAAACTAACTTTAAATATGAATGTGGAAGCTAAAATTCAAACAGTGCATATGATTTGAAAAATGAAAGAGGTACACCTTAAAAATAGCCACAAACTGAAACAAAATTGAATTTTAAAACTATAGGGTGACAAAAACATTTCTGCTGTGGAATACACAATTAGTACTTAACGATATTTAAATTTTTATATAAATAGATATGGTTATTCATATTATATATACTTACGTGTATATTTGTACATACATGCATACACACACAAATTTTACATATTGTTTGTAGTCTATGTCCTTGGTCTAGGACAAAGTCCTCTGGAAGTAATAAAATCGGGAAAACCCACAGTGTGATTTATTTTCATAATACAGGTAACAAATATATGGCCATATCATCCTACAACTTTTCATTATTTGTTCCAATTCAGAAGACTTCACAAAGGAAGATTAGTAGTATTCCTACAGAAGCTCAGAAGCATTCCTATAAATTTATGTATTTAATAATTCTAACAACTCTTGAAGTTCTTTATATAGTGCATGGAATATAGGCAATTTTCCAACATGCAAAAAAAACCCAAGGAGAAGCAGTCTGACTTCTTACACAGTTTTTCCTTGTAATGCTTTTGAATTATAGAAACAGCTCTTTGTTTATAAGAAAGATAACTGAGTATTTAGATCCTGGGACAAGCTCAAACCTAAGAGATAATCCGAGTAAAAGGCAAAGAACTTGTAGACTGAATCTTAGGCTAGAGTGAGAAAACATGAATTCTCAAAGGAAGGCAATTACTGAAAATAATTATCTAATTTTTTATGGTAATTTGGCTGGATATGAGATTTTTCAAAAATTAATATATTGTTGGTCCTTTCTGAATACCAATTAAAGTAAAAAAATAATTTAAAAAAAATATCAAAAACCATATAGTGCTCCATCCGTTTAGGTGTGCAATATCCATTAGCAGCACAAATAATCTTTCTAAAATATCTCCTTCAATCCTGCATCTAGGTAGTTTTTTGACTGTTAAGACCAAGTATTTTTGCCAAGAGATTTGTTGTAGGTAAGTACAGAAAGATGGCCAAATGAACTCAAGTTAAATAGATCTGCTTTCTGTGCTAAGGGGTTCACCAAACCCTGCTAAAAGTCAGTTAAAAAGACTTAAATACTATGAACTCACACATTAGACTCCAACACTGTAAGACTTGTTATTGATTCCAACAGCAAAAAAACAACATCATTACAAGCAGTCAACATTTTATGGGCACTCATCTTGCCCTCCAAGCAGCTATGTTCTCTTCCTAAGACCTGATCAACCTTATTTCAAAATCCAGTTCCTTCCATTATCAAGCCATCCATTCTGTGTGCTTTCATTCTTCTTCAGTCAGTAGAAGTAATTAGGCTTTACACAGCTCATCTGTCTGAACCACAGGGGTCCATTTTAAAAGGAAATACTTCAAAAATAATTCATATATACACACACTGCTAGCAACACAACATCTTTTGACAGGATAATGCCAACAAAGATATTCCTCGGTCCCCTCAATACTTTATGGAATTTGAAACAGGCTTCTGTTACCCTCGAACTTCAGGCTGTTAGTTTGCACGTATTCTACCACTTATGTTCCACAGCATTTTCTTGCTACAAACTGCTATTCTCTTCTGGCAAGTTATTTTAATTCTTTATTTGATATTTTCTTCACTGACAATGTGGCTGATAGTTAAAATACATTGAACAGACATCTCAAAGACTCTTTACAGGCAACCGTCTCCATCAACTCTGCAGGTAGTACCCTTAACAAGAACACTTAAGTATTCAGAAAATTAAAAACACTTTAATCTGTATATATTCTTCAGGGGAAATACTGCAAGAGGATACAAAAAAAGGCAGTAATACACCTGTGGAACACAGGAGGTCCATTTTGGAGTAACTTGTTTCTGTGTGCAGTTAAGCATTGCTCAGAAGTCAAGCTCTTTGGCACTGGATGCCCAACATTACCACAGGATTCACAAAAGAACTCATATGAAATTGGCCATGAGAACTGAATAGTGATTTTTATGTTTCTTTAGAAAAATTTAATAGGTGACAATAAAACACTCTGCAAAAATGGACATCCAGTACTAAACTACTCCAACTGCAATGGATGAGAGTATTAAAGGGTGAGAACCAAGACTGAGTATTCATGGAACAGAATTCTACCTGAAGTAAATCATTCACTTTTTTATGATCTCAGTATAGTGTGTTACAAAAATATAACTATAAAATTCTGGATTCATTCTTGAATGTGTATTAGCCAGTGGTAGAAGCGAAAACAGGTTTATTTTAGTTTGGCCATTTTCATATGGGTCACTAGTGATCCACAGATAATCACAACCTGAGGAAGACTAATTAGGAGGACTGCAACTAGGAAGGTAGGCAAAGAGAATATAATCTGAAAATCCCAGTCATGAAACCCTCTCTTGAGGTCATTCTGAACTTTATGGGTCTTCAATATTTGTAGAACATCCAGAATATGAAGTCCTATTCTTATATATTGCCTCATCATGCTTTTCTTAATTCCTAATCTAAAAACCATTCTATTCAAAGGAATGTATTCCCTGGTAATTTATAACCCAAACCAATTGACTGCAATCAGATTTAAATAGAGTACATCTTACTGGAGATAAACCACTGCCAAATCTGAATATAATCTGCAGCGAGGTACCCCACTCCTAGGTGTATAGATTTCCTGTATCAGAAAACATCATCAACAGAGAAGTAACCTAAGCATTTAATTATGTTTCTATTTTATATATATTAATATATATAAATATTTAATCTAAAATGAAATACTCTGTAAATCTGCAAAGAACATTCTTCAATAGAGGTAATTTCCATGTAAGTAAATCCATTATATATCAGTATTTACAGAGAGAAAGGAAGGCATCATACCAGAGGTTGTCTTATGCATCAAAGAAAATTGACAAGATAATCCCAGCAGCTGTTTGGCCAGACAGTGAATGGAAAGACGACTGCATTCAGTCAGAACCAGATGAGAATCTATTATCTTCTCTCATGGCATTGACTTTACTATTGGACAGACCATTTCCAAACATTTGTTTATCTTCATTCTCCAATTTCAATACATTTTTCAGGGGATGCTAGATTATCTGAAGTGACTGGGCTAATTTTTACTATATTTTATTTATCCATCATTTTTTTCAAATCCCCTGTCTCATTGTACATCCCAGAATATCTCTTCTCTAGTCAAAGCCTTTGGTTGCTCTTTGCTTCCATGCTTCTATCATAGGAATGCTGTACCCACATTCACCACCTACACCTCTCTCACTGAGGCATCATCTCTGTTTCTTCATATTGCTTATGTTTCCATATTTCTGTCACTTTTCTTCCTTAGTTCTTCTCAAGAATCCTACCCAGTGTCTCCTCCTTACTCTGTTTCTGTTCTGTGCCTGTCAAGTCTCAGGCACTAACAACTGGAGTAAGTTACAGAAATGAAACAATGAACATGGAGCTATAAACTTTACCACCTACTTGAGTTAAGCTATTCTAAAACTATTACCAAATGGATTTGTCCTGTGAAAAACAAAAGACGAATTACTAATCCAACCTTAGTCAATTAGCAGGCATTCTTCATCACAGAACTTTGAACTTTTCTTTTCTAAGAAGCTTTGTATAATAGCTTTTACGGCTCAGGTGACTCAAGGACAATTTTAACTGTGCCACAGGTTAATTTCTTTTGCTTTCCTGGCATTAGTACATTCTTGCAAAGCAGTTTGCTCTGATGCATTGTTTCAAGACTTCTCAGGGAAGGTGATCTCAGCAATTATTTACCCTAGAAGTGGCTTTCACTTTCTTCCATTTTTAACTGCAGGAAGTCACAAAAAGGAGCAAGCCTAAAACCAAGAGTTTCATTGAGCCAATTTATTTCCTGGGCTGCACCTTCTAGATTATTTTTACTTCTATATGGAAAAGGACACTATGGATGTCAAGACCAAAAGGCATCAGGGTAGAACCAAATAAAGACAAAAACTAAAGGCAACTAGAAATTCAACATATTCTCCTTGTGAGACCAAGACAAAAATCATTTAACATGAAACAGTTTAAGACCCAGAGGCTTAAACAAGAAATACCAATTGGCATTTCTCTAATTAATCTTGTAAATAAACTGTTCCTCTGACACAGGATGGAAGACTTTATAGAAATTACAAGTAAGTTCAGACAGAAGGTAAAATGGAATTAAGAAGGACAGTACAAAAGAATGATAGTTCTTCCAATTAGTTTCTGTAACTTGAGGGATGACAGGGGGATGGAGGAACCCACTTGTAGGAAGACAGAGGGGAAAAAAGGGAAAGGGATGACTGTAAAAAAACACCTTTTATTCCTCTAAACAGACTTCTGCCCTCTCTGAAAAGGAACTCCTCTAACTTCAGATGGAGCATGAGGTCCCAAAGGAGTGCCTCTATTTCACTTTCTGTTATTCATACTGAGTAAGAGAACTCTTCGTTATTTTTATTTGGACATGCTAATTCCACTGGGGACTAAAAAAATCATACCAGAAAAACTGCAGGGAGACAGACTTCTATCCACAAAACTACCACAAGAGATCCCAGTCAGGATTTTTAGATAGACAGGCAGTATAGTCAGATGTTTTGAGTCTATTTTGTGGTACAGATAGAACAATTCTAAGTATGAATTCCAGTAGAAGATTAAGTAAGTAAGTGGAATCAAAATTCAGCTAGAAAACAATCCTGCATAATGCCCCCAGTAGTCTTGCCTTACTTTCCTGCCACAGCAGCCTATAAAGATTTCACGTTGGGTGAAAAAGCAAGCAGCTCAAAGCAGCTGTCTGTAATTCTCCATTGCAGAGATTAGCCTGAAACCGCCTATTACATTGGCTGCCATTTCAACTAAGAAAGCTCTAATCCAATTACTGTAATACAGGCTCTCTGTCCAAACCATTGCACTTATGAGGCTAAAAAACAGTAAGTTATGAGATTCACTGAAACTGTTCCAGAATTTTTCCTCTTCTATTAATACTGCATAGATAGAGACTTTAGCCATCATCTTCCAACTCCAAAATACCAATTACTTATTTAACATGAATGAGCAGGCCACAGGCAGCATGTAACAGAGAAAAATGCTCTCCCAACTGGGAGCACCTTTTTTTTTTTTTGGTGGAAGTGAATACTGTTATAGAAGTCACTAAGACATGAGTAATTCAGGAGAGTCAAATTACAAACACACACTAATCACCATGCTTACTCTTTTAAAGCTACACCAAAAAAACCCTAACCCACCAAGCCCACCCTCCAGCAAACCACAAAACCCTATACATCTCTATATTTTCTTATTTATACATGAGCTTTGGGAATAAGGCAGACCCTAGAAAAATCACACCCAATCTCAATAAGATATCTATGTGTGCAATCTTTAGCAACTGCAGCGAAGATATTTTCCCATTTTTTTTAAATCATCCATGTCTTGTACTCTTACTCTTAGCATTCAGAGGCCAACCTAGGCTACTAGGACCAACCTGATCTAATTAGACCTGCTTTGAGGCCAAGATTGAACCAGATGACCTCGGAGGTCCCTTCCAACCTAAATTGTTCGATTCTGTACTTTACCCTGCTTCTCCAATTATAGTGAAGATATTTACCCTGACTGAGAGTAAGTACATGAGCAGAGTCCATCTGTAACATGCAATCATGATGTACTCCACAACATATTTTAAATATATATATTGTACATTAATATATATTTTATATATAGCACAAATGCACGAGATTTTAGAAAAGCGTCATTTCTCAGCTGCTGGAAATGTGATAATGGATCCAAAATAGTTACAAATGGTCTATCCTAGCATAGGACTGAGAAGTCAAAATGCAGAGCATTCATCTCTACTACATCGCTCAGAAAAGACTGCATTCACGTGCACAGGGCTGGGAATCTGCATTGAGCTGCTTATTCAGAATGCCACTCATCCTTTTAGAGGCACTGCTATCATGAATGGAGTAAGTTATTCTGTAAATAACATCAGCATCTCTTGTCCCTCATATCTGGAACAACGTATTACATCATGTGGATTCATGTGCGCTCAGGACTGAACTGGACTGCCAGTTTATATCACCCAGGGCATCTTACAACCTTCCTGGAGCACGTACTTTCAGCCACTAGTAATCAGGATTATATTTCATTAAGTAGTAAAAGCAGAGTATCTGTTTATCAGTCTCTTAAGCCGTCAGTTCTAAGTAGTGTTTCCTAAATTCATTCCTCCCCCTCATTAACCAGAAAGACTCAAATTACATTATGGATACAGGAAAGATGTTTAGTTTTGCATTTTGCCTTAGCTATAGCTGCAGTGATCAAAAATCCATTGCAATTTGTAAACTTTTAATAAAGCAAAATGAATAAAATGAAGCAATAAAACAAAACCAATTTTTGCCCATTTGGGGGGAATACAGCAGCACCAACAAACTTTCCATAATCTACTGTATACTGACTACCACAGAAAACATGATGCCAGCAGGCAGGTAGAAAGCACCTTCTCTGGACCTATTAAGGACAAAGAAAGGAGGCAAGGAAATAATTTCCAAAATCTCATATAATTTCTCTATTCCCACTCTCAAAATTAATGGACTATTTTGCCCCGCCTCTAAAGTAACTGGTTACAGCCTGAGACAAACTTACCTCGATGGTGTAAGTCTGGTTGTGTTTGATAATTTCTCCACTATGCAATGTCCTGATAATCGCAAAGTCAGCAGTAGCAGCCGCTCCCCTTCGGCTGCTGCATGTGGATGTTTCATCACCTCGAGATCGATCAGCATCAATCCCATCTTGTATTGATTCTTCATCTTTGATGTTTGCTGCTTTCTTCTTCTTTTTCTGTTTCTTTGATCCATTCTGACCATCAGTTTGTGCCTTCCGCTGCCTAAATTGGGCAAGCTGTATAGGAGACAAAAATCTTGTTAAAGGTGAAAGTTTTCCTCTTTATTACTAATGATATCCTCTATAAAGGCTTACCAGCTCTTCTACATAAAGCTTCAAACTAATCACTACTGAAAACAAGTTGGAAGTTAATGCCGCGTATCTGAGACACATTCAGATTATTTTTCCATTTACAGAGTCTGCTTTAAAAAATTCTTAAATGTAAAACAACAACCCATCAATTAAATCCTTTTTGGCTTCATACTAGCAAGTTACCATTCCAAAGACTGATACCTAGAAATCAAAACATTCAAAGGTAAAGGTACAAATGTCATTATAAAGGACAAATGCAATGAGATAACCTTGGATCTCATTTTTCAATTTTATAGTAATAAAATTCCTCAAAATCAATTTACAGAAATTACTTTTAATTTTTATGCCAGGAACAGGTAAAAGCAAACCCTTCTTCCACCAAGTATCTCATAAAGTTTTATGAAAAGTTTGTTAGAGCTCAAAAAGCAGATCAAGTCACTGAAAACATCATTAAAAAAAGGAAAACCCATAATGAGGGAATAGCCTAAATACAAACAGTGAGCAAATTACAAGATACACTACCTTGTAGCAAAACATGCTGATGAACAAAAAGTCACAGGTGAGCCAGGCACACAGTTGAAAAACCAATTAGTATGTAAGCTATTCAAATACTGTAAGACACTGCCTTTTGAAGGGCTTATCACTTTTAATCACTTCATAGTGGTTTACACAAGAAAATCCATTTAAAATACTTTTTTCTTAAGAACAG
This sequence comes from Phalacrocorax aristotelis, assembly GCF_949628215.1. Taxonomy (NCBI): domain Eukaryota; kingdom Metazoa; phylum Chordata; class Aves; order Suliformes; family Phalacrocoracidae; genus Phalacrocorax; species Phalacrocorax aristotelis. The sequence goes on along the minus strand of NC_134277.1, from coordinate 26,046,780 downwards.
AATTTCTGATCAAATAAGAAAAACAAGCACGACAGATTTTACCAGATAAATTCCAATATTAAACAGATCCTACTAATCAAATCTGGAAACTAAAATAATTATTTTCCAATTGAAGAGTCCAACCTTAATTAAGTGCTACAATGTGTTTTATAAATGTAGCTCCAATGTAAATATAAAGCATGCAAATACAGACCCTAAAGCTTTACATACTTTTTACATCAACTAATACCCAAATATCATGGATTTTTTATAAATCTGTTGCAATTTTAAGAAAAAGCTACAGAAAAGATAGCATGTTTGCTCATGATATTCACCAATCGAGAAAGCCAGGCTTCCATCCAACCTCTTCAGCAACACCCAAATCAAGCAGGACACACGGACCTCCTTTCTCAGTCACTGTTTGGTTACAGTGCGAGCCGTCATTTGAAGTGCTCTCTAGTTCTCATCTGGCCCCAAGATAGCTGAGCAGCCCCAATCTAAATAAATGCATCACTGACAGATCAGTTCCAGCTTCTGGCTAGTTTATGCTTATGTCCCTTTATTTGTATTTCTTTGTGGGTTTCTTCAGCCTCCTCTCCATTCTTAGGATGACTGACAGTGTGGCATAAGGCTCCTGCTCTGCTTACAGGAGGAGGACCTAAAGATTTGCTGAGCCAAATATGCTCACCTACGTATTGAATACTTACTTCCTCCCTACTACATCTCTAATTGGATCAACTCCATGATCTTTTTTCCATTTTTTAAATATGCAGCTTTCACTATTTCATTAAAAAAAAATAAATAAAATCAAAGCTTATAAACTCCACAAATTCTGAACAGGAAAAGAAAGGATAGTCTCCTCCTGACTTCGAAGTTTAGGAAGGAAAAAAAAAAAGCATAGATTTAGCTTCTCAAAAATGGGAGGGATGAAGGATCCAGTTGTCGGCTTACGACATTACTACATTCTCCTAAAACTGTAAACGTACCTCACCAAAATAGTTTTTAATTTAACCAAAAGACAAGCAGAATTTGTCCAGATGCCACAATGACATAAAGCAGACAACGTGACTTCAAGTATAACTACTGAGAGATTTTGCTTTTTTTACTTTTTATTTTTAAATAATAAGAGACTTGTAGTGCCACTGGTCAAGAACACTCTTCCCCAACTTGATTGAAACCTTCTGTAATGGAAAGTTAAGTTGGCTTTTTTAAAGCAGCTTTACAGTCTTTATTTATCTACAAAATTAGACATGTAGCTCAAGGGTAAGTGAATTACTCTGTGTCTCTCCTCAAGTATTTTGCATATTTTAGCTGAGGCATCTGGGTATGCCAGATTTCTCTCCTTTCAAAATTAAGTTGTTGACTTTCACTTCTTCAGAATTAACAGATTAAATTCCACCATGGCAGTTACAAGCACACCTTATTTTTTTCTGTTGAAATGTTGATGAAGATGGGCACATATGAAAGCTAAATACATGTGCATATTAAATTGTTATATTTTTGTATTACACAAGTTCTCAACTGACCATTTCTGTATGAACATCCAGTATTTTGGAAATAACTACACTATTAGTGATGGATGCACGCACAAATCATGGCACTTTTTACTCTGCACATTCACATATACACAAAACTGTTCAGCTACTAATGCAACATGGCTTCAAATCCACATTTTTAATCAAATTTTTAAAAACTAGAAATGAGACGTGTAGTACAACAAAAAGCTACTGCTGAAAAAATACACTCTGCAATGCTCATACCAACCCAGGGGAGTCTCAGATACTGTGCTGGTTTTGGCTGAGAAGGGGTTAATTCTCCTCACTGTGGGGGTCAGCTACCTTTCCAGCTTCCCGCGCTCTGCCGCGTGGCGTGGCAGGGGGGGCTGGGAGGGGCAGGGCCATGGTGGGGGCGGCTGACCCCGACTGGCCAATGGCAGGTTCATTCCATACCATGTGACACCATGACCAGTATATTGAGGGGGGGCAGTGGCAGCGCGGGGGCGGCGCGGCGCCGGGTCGGCGGGCGGCGAGCGGCTGCGGCGCGTGCGGTTTGTTCCGGCGGTTCGTTCCCCCTCTCCCCTCCCCTCCCTTCCCCCCTCCCCCGGGGCTTTGCGCCTCTCGTTGTTCTCCTTCACATTGCATTTCTACTGTTGTTTCTTTTAATTTTCATTATTAAACTGTTCTTATCCCAACCCACGAGCGTTACCCTTCTGATTCTCTCCCCCATCTACCGGTGGGGGAGTGAGCGAGCGACTGTGTGGGGCTGAGCTGCCGCTAAACCACGACAGATACCTAAAACCTTCAGAAAATGTGACTCAGGAACTAGAGTCAAGGATCTATCTACATTTCAATGACAAGCAGGAAAAAGCCCACAAGCACTCATGGGAACTAAGGAAAACAAATTCTGTAGAATGAAAACTTTAATTAAAACAGGAAAACACTTTCAGATTCAGAGTTTCCAGTGTAAACAAAATGTGAAACAAACACAAGCTGATACAACTATACATTCCTTTACCCTGCTTCCAGGCATATCAGCTTGATAATGCCAAAATGAATTATGTGGAGAACTTAACACCACTTCTGCCAGCTCTGAATCTGCAGTTTGAAACAATTCAACGTCAAGTCTCTGTCGAGTTACAAAAGTTGCAAGCAAGAGCAAAAGATGTAAATACAGGAGATACTCAGGGAGGAGGAAGGATCCAAAACCACAAGCTGAAGGACACTCAGAACAGGCTCTCTGCATTGGTCTGCCTTCGAGGAGTGATAGAGAAGGAGTACCTTACCCTGGGAAGGCATCAGGAACATTGTCAGCCATGGTGCAACTTTACCATAGGTTTTAGAGCACCTGAAAACCGATCTAGAGCAAGTTGTCTTTCATTATCTGCCAGCACATTGCCTCCAGCTTCTCTCATCATGCTGGTAAGACCTTGGATCTTCCAAGCAGTACTGAATCCTGTTAAAAATTCCATCAGTGCTTTCCAGTAGTGAGTAACAGCTGATTTTGCTCCTTATCCTTCACTCTCAGCTTTTGCATCTATAATAATTAAAAACTTGCAATTTCCAGAAGTCCTACTTCTAGGCAAAAAAGCAATCCTCTTGGAAACAGACATATCTACTTCACAGCAATTTTAAAAAATTGTATTACAGTGTCCATGTTCATCTTCTGAATTATTTCTACCAAATATCCAGTGTACCATTAAATTCTTAATGGTGATAAATGAATTGAAGTTTTAAGCTAAACTCTGAAAATGCAACTATGTTTCTTTCCTTTTAATGCATAACAACCTACAATAAAATTGTCCAGGAAGAATCACGTTTATTTCCAGAACTGCCATTTACCACAGCTGCTCAGCTTCTCATCAGTTTGGAAAATGGGAAGAGATTGGATGCTAGCACCAAATTCCTTGGAGGCACAAGACATGTTCCCTCTTATAAACAGAAAAACACTTAGTAAAAGTCACAGGACTACAATAGGGCGGCATGCAGGTGAGTAATGGGTATATTTTCAAGATCATTTCCCACAGTAAAATAACAATTAAATAGAAGAACTTAGATATTTAGAGGATATATATATTTACCTGGTTCTTATTGTAACTTCTTTCTACTTATGAATCCCAGAATAACATACTAGCATCAACCCCATATCAGACTGCAGCACAATTACAGACACCTGGTACAACATTACCTTAGCTTTTAGATGCTGATATCCTCCAAGTGGCAGAAGGTCAGATAATTGGTGGAGAATCAACTGCTATTAGGAACTAAATAGTCTTGAGACAGAAGGGAACTAACCTGCAGTGCTGTGGGGATTACTTGTGTGAACCATGTCAATTTTAATAGTTAATGTACTGCTATAATTACAACAGCAACATCATTTATTTATTCAGCAATCTTCAGCACATTCTGGCCCTCAGAAATTGTGCCAGCAATCTAGATTGTTGGGATATGCTGTTTATTGATTAATTTCAAATATGGCCTGACTGAACTATTTCTAGGGTAGAAGTGCATGTTAAAATAAAATTTGGCTCCAACAGAACACAAAACTTAATCTCCTCTTACGCATTTAAAAAAAATATATATAAAATATCTGAGCAAAAGCCACACCACTTGATCACTGCCCATATATCAGCACAAGAAAATACTAAAAATAAAATCCATTAAAATTAAGTTATTTATAAAGCATCAATAGCTATATTTTTATTTCACATGCATAAAACTTTTTCTAACAAACACATTAAGCTTCATTTAAAACTGGATGCTGCCTTGTGATTACTTATTATTTCTTAATATTCTCAGACAATGGCTAGTCTCATTTTCAGAGGTACTATAGCAAACAGGAATTGAAACTGCTCAGTGCCTCTGAAGAAGGCTGTTATAAGATCAACAGTATTTGCTGTATTATTTTTTAAATTACTCTATTGTTCTAATTGCTAAGAGAAAAAGTTTATAGGTAGCATACCCTGTACACGTAGATTTGTACAGTTATATTTCATGTACCTGTACACAAACATTATTAGCTTCAATTTTTAACTTACTAGCATCAAAAGCTTATGTCTCAAATCAGTGCTGCATAGGCACCTCTTAAAGAAAGAGCAGAGTCTGTTCATATTTCACAGTTCTTGTATCAGGAATAGTGTGGCCAGAAGGAGTAGGGAAGTGATTGTGCCCCTGTACTCGGCACTGGTGAGGCCGCACATTGAATACTGGGTTCACTTTTGGGCCCCTCACTACAAGAGGGACATTGAGTTGCTGGAGTGTGTCCAGAGAAGGACAATGAAACTGGTGAAGGGTCTGGAGAGCAAGTCTTATGAGGAGCAGCTGAGGGAACTGGGTTTGTTTAGCCTGCAGAAGAGGAGGCTGAGGGGAGACCTTGTAATGCTCTACAACTACCTGAAAGGAGGTTGTAGTGAGGTGGGTGTTGGTCTCTTCTCCCAAGTAACAACCAATAGGATGAGAAGAAATGGCCTCAGGTTGCCCCAGGGGAGGTTTAGATTGGATATTAGGAAAATTTCTTCGCTGAAATGTTCAGGCATTGGAACAGGCTGCCCAGAAAGGTGGTGGAGTTGCCGTCCCTGGAGGTGTTCAAAAATCGTGTAGACGTGGCACCTGGGGGCACGGTTTAGGACACATGGTAGGGTTGGGCTGAAAATTGGACTTGGTGATCCTAGAGGTATTTTCCAACCTTAATGATTCTATGATTTCTCTTAAGTACAAAATCTCTGTCTTTTAAGTCACATTTAAAGAAGCAGCATAGAAAGATGAGTTGTGAACCTACGGACTGACAAAAAGGAACCTCAGAGGAGCTGCTACAGGCAAGTAATTATTCTTTGCCATTTCTGCACTGTACAGTAAAAGCATGAATGGAGGTCTGCATTTGGTTGCATTTCTCAACTACTTTAATTTCAAAAGATGTTCCAGATACTGCTTAAACTTCTGTGAGTAGGACATGTGTAGCTGAAGGGGATTAGCTCTTTGTCAGAAGTTCTCGAACAGTCTGGTATCCATGGAGAAATGTTCTGGACTGGACCAGGTCATCTTTAGATCACTCAGTCAATGTAAGACGACAAGGATTTCTGAACCTTCTTGTCTGTAGCTCAGAGCTATGGTTAATGGCTCAAAGTCAAATTAGCAGTCCTATAATGTTCAGTATCTCTATAGATAATCTGGGTGATGAAATTGAATGCACCTTAACCAAGCTCATTGATGACATCAAACTGGAGGAAAGCCAAATACACCAGAATGAAGAACCACCACACAGACAGACCTCAACATGCTGGAAGACTAAGCCAACATGAACTGCATGAGATTTAACAAAGATAAATATCAAGTCCTGCACCTGGGATGGAATTATCCCACACAGCAGTAACAGCTGGGACTGCCTGGCCTGGTGTACAGCTCTGCTAAAGAGGTCCTGAGAGTCCTGGTGGACAGCAACCTGAACATGAGCGAGCAGCATGCCCTGGCAGTCATGAAGAGACACCATGAGAAACCTCTTTGAAATTACTCTCAATGCCCACCATAGTAAATGACTAAGATATGAATCCAACCATCTGTATATCAGTTTTGTGATTAACTACTTATTGCATGACTGAAAAGTCCCTACACAATCCCGCTTGTAAAACAGATTTTGATAGCAATACCACCATTTGTTATTTGAGACTCTGGTCTCACAATACAGTGGAAAAAGGCCCAGTGAGCCTAAGAAACAACTCATAACTTCAGTGCTTCAATGTAAATGTTGCATGTAACAGCAGAAAGCACATCTTGAACTTCTAATCTAGCAGAGTGAAATTTTTCACAGGAGCAGTATCTGCAACTAAGCACAGGGAGGGTAGGCAAGAGCGAAATAGTATTCTTTGTCAGGTGTTGCTTGGGACTTGCCACCAACACAAAAGCCACAAACTTGGCTGAGAAAGAGGTATTTATTTTGCATACAGAGTGAATGCTGAAGAGTCTGCTCTAAACTGTATCTGAATGTATAACACGCATTGTAGCAAACTGTATTGTACAAGTTATAACGATGGTATAACCCAGAATCAGAGAGACTGTGGCAGCAAGGGCAAGATGACACTCAAGTGCATCATGAAACTCACAGAAGATGATAAAGAGTCCACTGATTGAAAGGCTCAGGCCTTTCCAATTATATTGCTCCTAATCCTCATCACTGAATGACAATAAGGTATAATTTCTATATGATTACTGAGAGTAAAAGTCAAACCAAAATATTTAGACTAAGACAGACTGATAACTTGTCTTAAAAGGTGAAGGATTAATTTAGGAATCACCCGCCCTAGTAAGGCTAGGTCACTTGACCACAGGTGAGCAATCATTGCTAAAAAGGCTTTCACCGACACACAAAGGACAAAAAGCAGGGCCCTGGGGTGGGATTTGTTTTGATCATCTATAAAGCACATATACATCTCATGAAGTCTTGACCCACCAGGGACAGACCAAAATGTCCAACCTGAATTTGAAATTTTGACATCGTTCAGAAGCTGGAGATCTACTATCTATTCTACCTTCCCCTGGATAAATTAAAAAATATCTGCTGTAATCTCTCTCACCTGTGAGGTTTTAGGATGCCAATACACAGTAACATTTTTCAGTACCATAGTAGCAGATAAGAGGCCCTCAAAAGGGATAAGGAAAAGAGGCTGGGAGACAGCAACACTGAGATTTAGGCAGTAAAGCCTCACCTAGGCTGCTTAAAACTCATTTGTTGTTAGGCCACCAAGCTTTGAGAAAGCTTGACAGCCTGCCCCCTAATGAGGTGTTGAATAGGCTAACCGGTAACTGTATTAGAAAAGAAAGTGGCACTTTGTCACTTTGTTGTATTCCCAAAGGGTCTAAGCACTGAGGGTTGTGTTACCAAAGCACTAACTCCTGAAGTGTAGGCAAATCTACAGTACTGCCCACACCTTGTAGATTCCTGACACCTGTACTAAGAAAAGGAACTGAGAGCAAGATGACTGGAAAATTATCAAATACAGAGGATATATAGAAATATTACTAGTAAAGTCTATTGATTCTATTCTATCATTCTATTCTGCTAATCAACAAATAGGAGAGTATCACAACTCTTTCCAAATCCTGAGATAAAAACCTACAGAAAGAAAATAACTGAACAAGCAACCTGCGAATATTTTCAACATATTATGTCACATAGCTGAACATCCAAACTGTAAGTAAATCATTAATGTTCTTTGCAAGTCTCAATCTGCTTATCTGCTGAGGCAAATGGAGATTTAGTTTATTTGTTCGATTCAACAGACACTGAATTTACTAAATGGGAAACATTAGGCTGAATGAACAAGAAAATAATCACCCAGGAATGAGGTATTTCCAATCTACTTATTTTCACGGTGCATTCTCAGTCAGATTTTCCCAAATAACATGTGCAAGACCTTAGAATGTCTCCCCTTACAGAATTTAAGTGGCTCATGAGTATTACAGGATGCCAATAGGGCTATGAAAATTTCCAAAGTAGAAATGCTATGGTCTCCAGCCAAATACAAGCTTCAGAGTCTTTCAGCTTCAGAGACAGCCGTTCCTTCACAGTACTTTGGAAAAAAAAAAATGGGATCACCACAATTTAAATTTATAGCTGAAGTACTGTGAAGGATAGTGAGGAGAGTACCACAGGACAGTGAAAGGAACAGCACATTGGGCCACTCTTTTTAGCAGTCTCTATCAAGTTAGAGTACTGTTGTTAGTGCTAATAACCAAGGGCACTGAACTTGAATGAACTCCTCCAGATGGCTCTGTCAGCTGGAAAGACTCAGAATTAGTGTGGTTGTGATCTGGTCTGCTCTCCCATGTCCCAAGAATTTAAATAGGAACAGACCTAGAAACAGCTAAGTTATTTTCTGGACAAGGAATGAAAGTTAAGTGTATGAAAATACACCCAAGTCAGGTTGCAACAACAGACGTGAGTACACAAAGTGCATTTCAATGCTTGACTGATTCAGGAAAAACAATGCCTCAAACTACAAAAAAAAAATGCCCAACTGGTCTCTTAACTAACCTACTTCTACATACATGATTTATATATTGCTCCTATCTACTTTTTGACTTCATCCTTCTTGTACTGAATGCTGTGTAACTGCCTCTGCTAATACAGAGGGTGCAAAAAGCATCTGACCTGCATTCTTTCTTTCCCCCTCTCCCCCCTTAGCCTTTCTAAAATCATCCAGCTTGCCAAAGCCAGTAAATTCCAGGTCAGAGCTAAAATTTCATTATATAAATTTAAACAAAAGAGACACAAATGTTTCCATTACATTTTATCGTTATGAAAGAATGAGGGAAAAAAAAGTTTTACTACTTGATTTGCTAAACTGCTAGTTTTTAACAAGTCATACTATTTTCTTCAACTTTTTGAACTAGAAAATTTCACTGCTTTGCCATGCACCTCTTCACATCTCATGAAAGTGTTTTGAAAATTTGCACCTAGCAGATGGGTTTATGTATTAATTTGTTCTTGAAAATGAATCCCAATATGAAGATTAGTTGCTTTCCATACAGTTATAGTACTGTTCATTAGAACATATGAACTTTTTATCTCACAACCCTTGAGAATTCTGCTCGGGCACTAATCAACCTTAAGTGTTGTCATAATCTTCAAGAGAGTCATAAAAATTCACTTACTAGGCTGTAACATCGCAAATATTTTCTACATGCCACCACATTTATGACTACAGGCAAATCCACTAGACCTCAGCAATTTAATAATATGTGCTAACCACTAGTAAGTTACTCCCCAGCCAGACCCAATTCTCTGGAGTGTTTTGGTATCCACATGAGGCAATATCAGCAACTTCAGCTTTGGCATCCGTGTAAGGACAGAAGCTCACTAACGCGCAGGACACTAAACAAGATGTAAGTGTAGATGAGGTTCTATTAACTAAAAAGGTGTTGTTTTAAAAGTGCATATGAGAGCCTACAATATGATTTAAGTATCGCTTTCCTACTGAACGAAAACACAGGATGTGATACTTTTTGCTGACATGACCAAAAGACAGGCTCTAGGAAGTGAACAGACAATTTGATATTTGGTGATTTAAATCAAGATACAAAATAATTATATCTTAGTAATACTTAGCAGCTGAACAGTAAGTGGTAAATGCTATGACAGACAGAAAAAAATAAATAACACTTTTGAGCTCCAAAAGGTGAAACATCCTTACCTATCATGGCCTTAGATGTATAACTAGATGATACCTCTCATCTTAATGTAAATTTGTCAAAATTTTAAGTTCTCAGACATTGTGTTAGAATGTAACAAAAACTAATAAAACTAAACCACTGGTGGCATGTAGCAGACTAAATTAGGCTACACGTGACACCGACTGAATGGAAATCAGATTGCTGCGTATTCCCTACTGGCCTAGGAGATACAAAGCAATCAAGACACAGCCTCTGTTCAATAAACTCAATCACATGAAGATAAAGGTAAAACAAAAAAAGGCCTGGGACTTGCAAAAGATACCACACCTTAAAGCCACTGGGACAGATTAAAGTAATGCCTATAAAATACACTTAGCAGAAAATCATTAGACTGAAAGCCACAGTTAGTAGAATATTTCATAAAGATGAACTCTTCAGCAAGCTTCAGCATTTACATATTTTATAAGATTGTACTATTACAAATTTGGTTAGGATTTTAAGTACTTTTTTCCCCAGTCAACTCTAGATGAAATCAGCCTTGTGAACCAAGTTGTCTTCTGGAAGTAGAACGCACATACAGCCCCCTCCTGAACAGAAGGCAAATGAGATACTCCCCCTGCTACTTAAGCATTAAAATTATATACTAGGTTTCAATTTTGTATCTGGTTTTTCTTTCAATACTGTGTTTGATTCAAAGAATTTATAATGCCAGGCTTTACATTTACTTCAGTTGATTTCTATAAACCCAGTGCACTCAAGTGAATTACAAGGATCAATTTTACTCATTCTTACCTACAGAACCATAATTCATTGTGAACTGTTCATGAAGTATTTAAACAAAGCATACAGGTGAATACCATACACCACAAGAAAGAAGTAATGGACATTTCACAGATAACAAGCTTCAGCTGGGCTTCAAAGGAAAACTTGTTTTATGGCACAGTAGCAACTTAGTGGTCAAATATAGGCATTAAATCATCAATCTATTCAGAACTTGAATTTTTTTGGAAGCAGCAGAGTCACCAGACACATGTCAGTAAGTATGCTGCCTTCTGTATCATTGAAAAAAAAAAATTACTAACAATCTGAGTGTTGCTTAGGTAGTTACTTCACTTTATTTCTTCTTAAAGCAACTGGTTTAGCACCTGTTCTTTAACAAGCATATAGTTATATCAGCTATTTAACTATATATAGTTAAATCAACAGCTGGAGACTCATTTAATTAATCCCTTGCTGTTCTTTCAGGTTAACAATTTATTTTCAGAAAACAACTTCAATACAGTAACAGCGTTAAGCATTAAGCATGCTTATTCCACTATATTTAGGTCTTAAAGAAATATTCAAGTCAAAAGAAATGTCTTCCAGAATAGGAATAGTCTAAATAGCAATGAAACCATGTCATTAAATACTACAGGCACCCAAGAAGTTAATAAATCTCTGTCTTGTTCAGTAATTTTCTTTACATGCTACCCTTCTTCCCCAAAAAATAACCTTAGGAAAACATTCCTAATACCACGAGGCAGAGAAAAAGTGAGTCTACCTTCTCCTTGAGCCCAAAGTAAGGCTAAACTCCAATCTAAATTTCCGTAATAATAGAAGGAAAGAGCAAAGCTTCCTTCTGGTAAAAGAAAAATTTATTTTCATGTCCCGTATTTAGTAATTATTCTCCTCAATTACCACTTTTCTCCTTATTAACCACACATAACTGCAATTTATCCCTGAGAGAGCTAGTTTCATTTAGCAAAACAGGAGCTATGTTTTTATACTACAGACCCCTAAAGTCACAGTATCTTGTATAGTTAAACTCATAGAGAAACAGTACACTGACTTTACATAAATTAGCTAAATATACTACTACAAAAAAGTTTCTATAATCTTCAGATTCTTACTGCCTTCCAATTCTCCTAGCCCTTCTGTAAGCTTCTAGAGACTACCAAGTATATATAGCAATAAAAGCTATGTATTAACATCCTGAAAAACTGATTTTAGTCCTCAATTTTGCTAGAATCCTGATTAAAAAAAGTTATATAGTACACTGAACTTCCTGGAATGAGCAGAACAAGCCTGATCATTCAAACAGCAGTTCACAGGGTTTCTATAAAATCCTTTTAAACTCTGGGTTAGAGCAGTCCCAAATACTTCATGAAGCACCACTGAAACAACCAATTCTGACTTTGTGGTAGAGCATTCTTCATTATCAGCAAGAAAAAGGCCTGATAGTGTCAAATATGATACATATATGATATATATTTTTTTTTCAGGAAAAACTTTTAAAAGTTGCTACCACCACAAAATAACATTGAGTACTTAACAGAAACCTTTCATATTATTAACAAAATATTAAAATAGTTGGTTCAAAAAATCCCATACTATAACTTAGCAACTAAAATCAAAACCCATACAGAGTAGTTAACGTGATATTTAGACAATGCAATTTAAAACACCATATAAATGTTTTCTCTAATTCAGAACTATACAAAAATCATAATCTATGGCCATCTGTGCCTGCCAGTTAAGATCCAACTACAAAAATACAAAAGTATGCAAAAGCAACAGTTGCCAGTATCTCCACGCAGTGCTTGTCGATCAAATTACTGGCAACCTGCAAGTTTATATTTGTAACATAGACACTTTCTTCCACTTATTGTCTTACGTGTTTAGAAGTTAAAGTTGACATTTTACATTTTTATAAAGATTGATCTTTTAACATTAAACTATAAAAACAGAAAATATAAAGCTTCAAGAAGTAATGATTTTCATATTTCTAATAATAGGATTCTAAATACAAATTACTTGCAATAGATTTAAGTATTACCAGACTGACTTCTATTCTGTTTTAGATGCATTTATGTATGAAATAACTATAAGCAGAACACTATTATGTTTATGTTTTCATCTGGGGAAAAAATCACCAGAATAAATTTACTTTCACCATACACGAATTTGAGTAGGTTCCTAATAAAATACTTGAAAGCAATTTTCCACACACAGATACAGCTACATGGACATGATAGCCCAAATCAAAAAGTGTTCTTCCCCACCATCAGTGGATGAAGGCAATACCCAAAAACGCAGACTTATTCTGGAGAGCATGGAAAGATTTGACCACATCAGCCCATTATCCTGGGATAACAACTATCATGCTAAAAGATAACAACCTCAGGTTATTCTTATCTTAAGTAAAACCCAATAGTATTACCTACCCAAGCTGACCACACTAGAAAAGCACAGTCCAGCTTAAAGAGCCCATGAAAAACAAAAATATTCCAAAATTGGGATTGCGGGTAGAAATCAGTTTTGCCCTTATGTAATCAGCGCTCAGACTGTACTGAGAGACTGTCATTAGTAGAACTACCTTCTCATTCACTGTGAATTGGAAGGTGTGTAGAAAACTAGATGAGGCACTGCAGGAATATAAATGATGATCTTAAGTTGAAAGGAGAGCACTGCATACAAACACTGTGTGCTTCTCCATTTTTATCAATCTCCCTGCCAGTCATCAAAGGGATTGTCCAAACCAAAATTTTTATTATGTTCCTCAGCTGCCTGTTCTTCAGTTTATAGTTGCATACCCTGGGAGAGAAGGAGGACCCCCAAACAACAGAGCTGACCACTGCTGTTAAATGCAGGATCCCTTCCTGGCTTAAAGTTAGATTTTAGTTGCTGAAAGGTCCTGTAGACTATTGTTACACCCCAGCAATGAAATAGAAACTTGAAATTCCTCTTTTCTGCCACTGGAAAGGATGTGAACTTTTCTCTGCTGTCTTCTTGCTGTGGTTTCATGAGTTTTCTGTCAGCTCATTTCTCCAGACTGTCAAGGTCTCTGAAAAGAAGCCCTATGCTTCAATTCATTAACTGCTCTCCCTAACTTGGTATCATGCATGAACTTGCTGAAGGCATGCTCCCTCCTATTCTCCAGGTTGTTAATAAAAACATCAAACAGTACTGGCCACAGCTTCAACATCCAAGGAACACTACTGGCCACCAGCTGGACTTTGCATCAGCACTCTGAACATAGCAGTCCAAGTAATTTTCTACCCACCTTGCAGTCCACCTATCCAAACCAACTACCTCCAGCTTGGTTACAAATAGCCTCCAATAGATCACATCAAATGCCTTCCTAGTCAAGGTAAACCATATCCACCATTCTGAGCCACTCAGCTGATAACAGAGAACAATTAATTTGCCCTTGATAAATTTCAATCGTGTTCTTACCCTTCACGTGCCTGAGCACAGGCTTCCAAGAGGATCTGTTCCATAATCTTCCCAGAGACCACAGCCAGGCTGACCTTCCTATAGATCCTCAGATCCTTCTACTCACCCTTCCTGAAGATGGGTCTTTTTGCTTTTTTCCCCTGCTCATCAGGAATCTCCTAATCACAATGACTTTTCAAAGATGAGCAAGGGAATAGCCTTGTAACAATATCAGCCAGGTCCTGCAGGACACTTGGATACATCACACTCAGTCCCATAAATTTGTGTACATAAAATTTGCTTAAGTGGTCCCCAGCTTGACCTGTGGAAAATGCTTCACTCCCTCCAGTTCTGCCATTAGACTCAAGGACCTGGGAAGCCCAAGGACAGTCTGTATCACTAAACAGGCAAAGAAAGCCTTGAGTATTGCTTCCATGTCCTTTTGTACTAGATCATTTGTCAAGATCATTTTGAATTCTAAGCCTCTTCATTGCATTTGGCACCAACTTCAGTTTAGTACTGTCTGCATATAGCCATGCATTCTTTCCACTGTTAATAATGAAAATACTGGGTGACACAGGCCCCTGAAACACTACCTACTTTGACAGTAAGTCATTAAAACAAAAATAATACTAAGAACAATTCTTTATTCAGTTGCAACCACAAAATGATGATTCTACCTAGACCAAGTCTTTAGTTTGCTTTTAAGACCATATCCATATCAAACTGTTAAAAAATAGTAACACTGCACTGACTTTCAGCAAGAAGTTCTGTAATGAATCAGCCCTGTTACCTAAAGGTGCTCTCATATTAATGGCTGTGCAGATCCCCAAGGACCTTAATGTTGACAATTCATTTAGACAAGTCTGTTTCTTTCAAAGAGCAATCTTTGCCAGTCTTTCAAGACTCCCTAATAAGCATAAGCAGAGTCTTACTGATGACTACAGCCTTGGTTTTGGTGTATTATCAAACATCAACGTAGCTTCCAGGGGGCCAGGGTTGGGGGTAAACAGCTGTTTCTCAAAATCAGGAATACTGGTTAGAATCCTACAAGAAAAATCCCGACATGCCTAAAGAAAATTACAGCCAGGCAACTGCTCCTTCCTGTGGGATCCTAATCAATACTCCACTCCAGCTCACATAGCTCGTTCTTCCACAACACACCAAAAATAGTCAACTGCAAATTCCAATTAACTTACTTAAAAGACTACCATTTCTAGAGTACAGGGCTTTAAAGATGCAGCAATATTGGACACCTAATGAAACCTATGGAGAGAATCTGTATCTGAAAAGGCTTGTCCAGACTTCTTTACGTAGCTAATGCAGGAAAACTCAAATCACAGAAGCATTTGCCATTTCTAGTGTGTGTTGATGCTGCAAAAAAGGGGCTGCAGCCCACTGTGTGTTTCTCCTCATCAGCAGGACTCCTACAAGTCACAGCAATGCATATTTTTCTTTCCTCCTGCACTGAAACATTTAGTCTGAATACTAAATGAGTGAGAAGAGTTTATTAGAAGTTGGCTGAAAAGCACTGAAGAGACTATTATGTGGATGTTAGAAAAAGCACTCAACTACTTTGAGTGTCTATGTACTGCTTATATTACCCTGATCCATGTAAATATAACCTTTTTCCTCCTAAGAGAAAAAAGAATTTATAGTAGCAAAACCTTTACTCTGCTGTAAACCATTTTAGTTTTATTTATGTAGAATACATCTAGGATTTTTTTCTCCTCCACTTCACACTGTCCTCTTTAATATAAATGTATCTATGTCAGAGACATTTAAAGATCAAAAATCAACGGGGGGGGGGAAGCTTTAAAAGGTAGAGAGAATATATAAAGGAAGGGAATAATGCACAGTAAGATCAGAATAGTTTTGCTCATTAACTAATAAGTCTGAAAGAAAAAGGCACCTTCAGAATGAACAGACTATGTCTAAATAAGGCTTTATTAATAACCAGCACAAGATTATCAGTTTTTTCAAGTTGGCAAGTGCCATGGAATTGATACAGAATCTGAGAGGTTACATCTTCGGCAAGAAGACAATCAGCTTTTCAGATACAGATCAACAGTTTAAATTCTGTTCAAGCTAAGCAGGGACTAATAGTCCGTTAATAAATAGCTTGTTAATAAATACAAGTGTTGTGATGACTTCCACCCAGTTGTCAAAGGCAATCTGTTCACAGATGATGAGATCTGTAGTCTGGAGAACTGAAATACATTTTTAGGAAGATTACTTGTAGGCATCCTGGCCACCTCTGTTCTCCAACTCTGTGTAGAAACTGAACAAAACTTTAAATTTTAATCTAAAAAAATGTTTTTAGGTTTGATTATTTGTTCTAATAAACTGTAAAATACTTTAAAACAAGTCCAACTCAGTTGTGCTTCGCCACCATCCCACCCTGTTTATATTATTTTTACATTAATTCATACCATGTGGCATGTCTGGCACTGAACGGACAGAGTGAGAATAAAACCCCCAAACTCAGTAGCTTTGTGAGAAACAGCTCTGTGAGGAGCAGAGCAGACATAAGGAAAGAACCAACTGCATGAATTTCATGCTTGGTGTGCACAACTTGACAGGCTTGTATTATTTTGACAGGCTTCTCTTATTTTTTACATGCTGCTGAATCACAAGCGAAAAGCAAGCGCACAAAGATGCTGATATTGTTCACAAAATTCCAGACTTGCTTAGGCCTTCACTTTATTTTTTAAATAAAAGTAAAATCGAACTTGGGAATATATTCCAAATAATGAAGAAAATCTAGGAAACACATCCCCCTTCGCGGAGTCTTGTATCAGGATTTTCATTATCTCTTTAAACAAAGCAAACTACACTGGCTAGCACAATCTACTACTAAACACATCAAAACAGGTTTTCTTGTATTGTTATGGAGCATTATCTGTAATAGTGAGGTATTTCTCCTATATACACCTTTTAATTGAAAATATATATTTTCAATGTATGGTACTAACGTTAAATCAGCTACCTCAGACGATATAAACGGATTTAAGAAGATTTAAATATTTTTCCCCTTGTTTTGGTTTCTTCAGGTTTCTTCAGAGAGAAATAAGAGTTTAATGACAAGAAAAACTTCAGAAAACAAAATCAAGATTAAGGGATAACCACTCTGTTAAATCACAGCCTAGCAGGGAAGCCAGATTTGAGTAAACTCCTATGCAACTTACTCTGGCTATTCTCTGTAACACCCTCTCTTATCAGTATTTGCACAGAAATATACTCAGTCCCAGAACCCCATCTACTCTGCCTCTTCAACTCTTGGCTCTGCAGCTCAGGATCATAGCTTTAGAGGTACGCTGTAATTTTGCCATGGCATTAGTTTTCATCAAATCTATGCTTTCCCCTGGAAATACCACCAAAATGGTAAGCATTCTCTTTTAAATTATCATCTCCAATTGTGGAGAGTCTTAAAATTTCTTTGTGTTTTGAGATTTAGAACCATGGTCCAAGAGACTACCTCTTCTTTGTTTTGTGATGATGCTACAACTTAGGGTTGTTTTAAGTGTGATTTGATCACTCCCCCACTTTCCTAAGCTTAGTGTTTGGTTTCCAGACTATCACATTCTTTTGTCCAGCTGACAACTACCAAATTTCTTCTATGGGGAAGCTCGTTGGGGTTCCTTCTCAGAAGAGGGGGAAGCAGGAAGACTGACTCCATACTGCCAAGAAACTAAGAATTCTAAGAAATCTTAACATTTTTACCCATTCTTCTGCCTTTTCTCCACTAGTTGTAGAAAAGGTAGTTTATAATATAAAATGTTGGCTTCTCAAGAAATAATGTGAAAATGCAGATTAACATTTCTTTCGAGAAACAGGAACACCAGAACCATCAACACAATATGGCACGCCAGCGTTTTGCAGTCAACATACAAGTGTCTCATCATCATAAATTTCAACATCTATTTACTTTATGTTTCAGCATAGCAGTCAAAATACTGCAATTATGAGATGCATTTCAATGAACTGCAGTACATTTATCAACATGTCTTTGCAAATTCAAGTGTTACATTAGCTGGTATCAGTAACAAAATGATTTTGAAACAAATACATAGCAATATATTGAAATCTCTAGCTGTGGGGCAGATGTTTAAGACAGATCTTTCAGCCCCTAAATTAGGATTCTCAACAATTGTGTTAGTAGTCTTATTTTGCAATATAAGGCAGAACAACAAAGTTGGACCTACTTCAGCAGCCTTTTTCCTTCTGTCCTCATTTTCATCAGATTTTTCATTATTCCAAACACTAAGATGCTACAGTAACCATATACTATTCTACAGTTAATATCTCTGTACATCAATATTTAAAAGCACCTACTCGTTTGACTATTTCCTGGAGGAAAAAAAAATTACAGGATTTTCTGGTAACACCTACATATGCCAAGAGGTACAATCTGCTTTCCTTGGAGTACTGAAGACACTTTACTGGAAGTACTTTAGAAAGAATTTGTGGTGGAGATCATACGTATTTCCACATCAGTACAAACAAACTTGGCTAGACACTGTTATAACTGAGGGAATCAAATGTCAGAGTCACCTATGTTTCGCTATTGCAACACCCATACTAAGAAAATAAGTATTTGGAAAGCAGACCGTAGAAGTGAGAAAGGGACTCGTGCTAAAATGAAGAAACTCTTGAATCTAGGCAAAGAGCAACTTTGTGCTTTCTTTTCTGTAATTCCTTCCCTTTACACATGGAGCAGCAAGAAAACATTTTAAATTGTGTTTTTACAATGCAATTTCTTGCTTTCCTAGTGCTACCAACAATACTGTGTTGTCTTATATCCCTATTTTTGTGCAGTTCACTGGCCATCCTGGTCTAAAGACCAATTTTCTCTAAACTGGCTAGAGAACAAAGGTTATTTTGAAGTGTTATTTATCTGCATGCTCAGAAGAAAGCAAGTACTAGTTTAAGCTCATTCTACCTTGCATCACTACTGTAAAGCAGACAGCTACTTGAGAGCTTTGAATAAACAGGTATATCGTCAATAACTTTTAAAACAAATAAAGCCTCATATCAAAAGAAAGAACAGATCTCTTGAATGAGAGAAATGGAGATCAAAACCAGCAAATAGAAGAAAAATAGAGAACACACTTAGAAATAGGAAGAGTTCTAGTAGTGCCAGCTGAAAAGTGAGTTGAAATCCTACATTTCTATTCAAGTATTTTTTTTACAAGGTCCCAATAAAGTCCAGAAGAAACTTGAGCACAATGGGAAAATTAAACTTTCTTTCTCTTTAAAGGAAAAAGGAACACTGAGAAAACTGTAAAGAGTGAGTAGTTCTATTATCCTCAAGAGAATAATTAAGGTATACCAATACCCTCAACATTTAAGCTAGTCATCACAATTTTTCTGCTATTAGAAACAGAATGTGCCTTGAAAATGGTTTCAAAGATTACCTTCCTATTTGATCACGCATCCGAGCTTATCTATCACCCCAGAAGCAATAAACTATATGGATAAAATATATTTACATCTCTGATATAGAAAAAAGTTCTATATACGATAAAATGCAGAGATATCCACTGTTTTGAACAAAAATAAAAGCATGCACAGTGAGGTGAACACCTTGCTTTTTGTTTCTCTCTTATTTCTACTCAATTTCTGCCCTGTCTACTTTTACTCAAAGGGTTTTAAAACCACGTTTTCTCTCCAGGGTAACATTCAGTCTTTGAACCTGTGATTTTCTCTGCAAGACAAAAAACAGCTCTGAAGCTTACTCATGTTCATAATCAAAACACACACGGGCAATTCCCCATACCTCCTACCACCTGCGTTTAGAATTGACAGATGCAAAGGAGAGGGAGTGGACTGAAGCCTGTAAGACAAGAGAAGCCAAAAACCCCACAAGTTCAGAAGGACCTGGGAAAAAAAAATGGCTTAGCAATACAGAAGAGGAATGCCTAGGAATTAGGTATTAGGATTGTGAGGATCTTCATGTGTAAGAAAAAGGGCTCCCTTCAAGTAAACTGTCTTAAAGCCCACTTCATTATAGCATCTTTTCACAGTTCCACTGCACGCTCCTACTTCATTATAAACAAAAAGACTAGTCAGTTTCCATTAACATCTGATGAGCCAAAGCTCACGCACACCTTTCCAGGAGACTCTTGAGAGTTAGGCTAGACTCCCCTCTAGTTGCTTCTTCTCTTGTCCATTAATAGGCACACAGCATCTTTAAATAGAGACATAGCTCAGCATCATTCTCATTCTGTGAACTTCAAGCCCATAAAGCTGCTTTCCACCATACTTTATGAAGTGACAGCAATGACTAGGGCTTTATAAGGAAATTAGCACTTTGTGATATGCCTGAATAAGACTTCTTATTTTAACAGAAAAGCAGAGTAAGAAAATGCAGACTGGAAAGGAAATTCTTGCTTCCAGGATTCTGTTTAATTATTTTTGTTCAAGTTACTTGAGGCAGGCAGAGGATAAACAAAATGAACAGTCTACACCTGAAAGCAAAAGAAGATGTGTTAGTACACCAGCTCTTTAATGAAATATAAGGTTTAAATATATTTAATTTGTCTTCTGTGATTTAAAACTTAATAATCACTGAAATACTGCACTTTTTTCCTCTTCAGGTGAATTACAGGGACTTTAAAAGGACTGTGTTTTACGAACACAATCTGTATGTCCAATTCTTCTGGGGGTTTTAAATTAGAGCTTTAATCACTGTTGCACATAATTATTCCACACTCTGCTTCAATCTTTCATTTAAAAAACCTGATCAACAGCTTTTCTTGAGAAATCCAAAGCTTCTCAGTCCAAAGAGGCCAGAGATGATGAAGTAAAATCTTTTTTTCTCCTCAAATGAGTAAGACATAAAAATGCAAACAGCAAACATTCTCAGACTCTTGGACAATGTTATTTTAAGAACACATATCATTTTCATTTGCAGCCACCTGAAATACACACATGCATGACTAGAAGACAAAATACGCAATTACTTCTTTTTACTATTCAATTTGTGAAGATAACTTGTCAAGTTACTTATACAACAACCTGTAATACTTGTCCACTGAGTGCCATTAGAGCTTCCCAAACCAACTTCACCGTTCGTCTGCTCAGCGATTCTCTGCTATAGATCAAAAGCAGTCACACTGCTGATTATGTGTCCAAGTGTTTAACTAAACCAGTTCCCTAATTTCTTAAGGTTCTTCAACGATTACAAGATTTCTTCAAACACCTCAACAAGAACGTATTACAAACACACATAGAACCTTTGAAAATCAGAATATTAAATTACGTATTTCTGACATTAGACCTGAAATCCTACAAATCCTACACCAACCTGAGAGAATTTACAAAGTAAATTAGTGTCTTTCCCTCACCATCCAAAACCCTCCCACACCAAAAAAAAAAAAAAGCATCCAGCTAGGGAATGTGCTTTTCCTCAATACAAATTTAAACAGGAGCAACACACATATTTAAATACTTTGCAAATAAAGTTTCAGTACTGTAAAATGGATCATTCTATAAAACTTGCTATTAATAGTTTCATATCGCTTAATTTTACCAGTTACAATAGCTGTGCATTTCCTATATGTATGTATAAATTAAATCAAAATGTTTTTTAAAATTTCAAAACCTTTACCAAAATACTTAGCCATTTTTTCACAAAAGAATCTGAGTCCTCAGATGTTTTTCTTCGGAAGCTAGCAAACTACTCTGTAGAGTTTTGAAAGCTGATCAAAATAGCACAACATCCTAATAACACAAGCCACCTACTAAGCTGTTAAATAAATACATAAAATTAACAAACCCAACTACCATAAGTAGTATCCACTGTAATGTTAGATGAGATTTCTGAGCAAACCAACGCATAGAGACATGCACACGTAGTATGTGTGTATATAAATATCACACAAAGATCTTCAATCACTATCCCCTCTAGTCTTTTGTAAGACTAGGTATAGGTACACCATCTCAGCCCATCAACAATATTCTAGAATCTCTTCAGCAAGGCACATAACATATCTGATTGATTTCTAAATGCACTGTGTTTGGGGGCACTCATCAACTTAGGAACATACATATATACTTCTGTTGCTGGCACACATCTTTTGCTTTCTACCTTCCATCACAGTCAACTCCATTTCCCTTAACTAGGTTTTTTGACACTTTTCTTCCTCTACCATAATCAGATTGGGGTCTAAGATGAAGAAATTTCTTGTTTGGGGAGAAGGGAATTCTATAAAGGCACAGAGAGACCATTTTAATTGGTAAGGGAGACAGACATTTATAGAGGCTGGGTTAATATCCAGCACATTTACCTTTTGGCAAAGGCAAATTAATGA
This sequence comes from Phalacrocorax aristotelis, assembly GCF_949628215.1. NCBI lineage: Eukaryota > Metazoa > Chordata > Aves > Suliformes > Phalacrocoracidae > Phalacrocorax > Phalacrocorax aristotelis. The sequence continues at coordinate 26,024,630 of NC_134277.1, read as the reverse complement.
CTATAGGTCTGGAAAAAGGAGCACGTAATTTACTGAGTTTAAGTTTGTGCCTCCCTTTCCTTGATGGGTTTGTAACAGACAGTGCAGCAACATATGGTGCAACTGCTTCATAACAAAGACTTGATGTAGTCTCCAAAAGTCAGCAGGTACACAGGAAAGTTGGTGAGCTTCTATCAATACCTTTTTATTCCATCTCAAATGATGTACTGGCGAAGGCTGTGTGTTCACACTGAGTCCCATTCTGCCAGGTTTGAGTACCCTTAGCACCTTTCGATCAAGGTAAGACTCACAATGCAGCTTCTTATTTCCAGTAATAATAAAGGAGGACTGAAAAGAAATTTCTGTTTCAGAAAATCTATTTGTAATATACTTCTCTGTAAAAGATCTATGTGGGGTGACAGTGTCTTAAGACATTAAGCATAAAGAAAAACAAAGTTCCACTACAGAAAAATTCACACAAAACCAAACTCCACAGCTCGCCTACTCAACTTTATAATCAGAAAACAACCCAATGATTGCTTTACCAAAACCTGATATTGGGCAGTAGTTAGCTACCTACTTTTTGAGAAAAACACCCCACAACAAAACAAACAAGAATCTAAGTCCCAATTTCAAATAACAACTCTACTTTTAGCAGTGTACTAGCCACCTCTATGGCATCTACTAGACTGTTTTACCAGACTCCCAATTGCCGACATTCATCATGCAGTTTATGTAACATCTTATTTTCATTGAAAATTTATAATTTCAGGCAGATACATCACAGTATCTGCAGTACAGCAATACCTGTGCTTTTAGCACAGTAACAACACATACTTTAATACACTTTTCAAGCTATTTTATTTAAACAACATTCAGTGGGTTAGGCTCAACATTTTTTTTGGATGCTTGCTGTTATGGTTTTCAGAAAATATTCATTGGAGCCAAGCAATTTTAGGAGCCATACTGATCGTGGTACTGAGAATGTGCCTGTATCCTTGAAAAATTAAAAAAAGCAGCTGCAGGAGCAGCTCCTGCTTCTATTCTCTGATAATACATTTTCTTCTTTTCTGCCTTTATCACTGACACTTGCCACTGGAAAACTGTGATCTAGTCCCCACAGTATACCACATTTAATTACATCATTCACATATTTAAAAAAAAAAGGTAAACAGTACATAGAACACCAATGAAAATTCTGAAAAAACACTGCTTTTACAGTCCCTTCCCATGTAAATCACATGTAGCTTTAAAGAGTTATAATGATGTAAACCACAAGGGATGTTTAAAAGCATAGAATATGAAGTCTTCAGGTGAATCCTTATTTACAAGAACATCATTAGGTTTTAGTCAGAAAAGACCAGAAGAAGGGTGAGAGTTATGACAGTGCTCCTAAAATGCAAAATAAATTAGTAAAGTGTGTACATGTCTTTTCTCAAAGTAAGAAGTAAGCCATTGAATCCCTGCTGGAATCCTGGGTTTTGTTTCACTTTTCAGTAATTGTCATTAGTTTTCTGTGTTAATCCCAGGCCAACATGGCCAGAAAAATATAAATTCTCTTGATAAATTCTTCATTGTGATTTATAATACTGACAAATCTACTTCAACTATTTTCTTTGCAAACTCCTTTCTAATTTCCTGCAAAAGCATTAGCCAACCTGGGTGTGACGTAGTGTAATGCCACCAGTACCTGATCTGTCCCAGTGCCTGTTAATCATACTGCATAACGCCGGGTAAACACCAATCTTGCTCTAAGCATTTAAGAACAGGTTTTCCTGTATAAACATACAGCTCCATCTATGTACATTTTGAATGCTCTCTCAAAAGAAACAGAAACATACTGAATTACAAAGTTTTTGTCTAATCCAGCAAAGTACCTATTCAATACTTCACAGCTGAACTGCATTCTCTTTTCCGTAGACCACATAAACAAGGCAGTGGTGATGTTTTATTCTTGTTTTGTTTCATCTTTAGTTTGTCTTCTTGTTGCCTGTACTACTAGCTCCTCCTGCCAAGCAACATGTGCATCTTTAGCACAAATGACTGGCTTACAAACTGCTAAACTCTTATCATTTGGTAATGACTGCTGGAAGGAACCAGAGGATATGTAATGTCAAAGCACTAATTTTATCTTGTTTCCCTACAAATATCATCAATTATCTCAATGACCACACCAAAGCTTTCTTTGAAGTAAAAAAGAGGTCCTCCCAGAGTGTGGTAACCTCAGCCTGTTGCCCAGAGGGCGAAGCGCTTTGCAGCCAGTGCGTACTGAGCCATGCTTAAAGAGTAAAATTATAAACTCCCTGATTAACACTGCGATAAGCCCGCAGGGCACCGCCTGAGCCGCCTGACAGCCCACGAGGCGGTGGCGGCCGAACACGGGTGCGCGGACACGGAGGGCTGCCAGCGGCCAGGTCCCACGGCCAGGTCCCACAGATGGCTCACGGAGTACCCGGCGTCTCCAGGCAGCTGGTAAAGGCACCTCTCCGCATCACTGGAGACATCTTTAATCCTCCGCCCCCTGAGGCTCTCTCACGGCATTAGTGCCACACTGCGGAGCAGCTGTCGGCATTATAAACTTCCTTAAAGGTTTACAGGGAGCTTCCCAGGCTTAAGAGGCAAACGGAATTCGTGCCCCGGGTGCGACGCGGTAAGGCGTTAGCTGTCCTCCCCCTCCCGCCAGCGCCGCGGGCCCCGCAGCGGGAGACCGCCCGGCCCTGCCGCGGGCACCTGTGGCGCGCGGGGCCCGCTGCCACCGGCCGGCCACCTACACCCATACCCGCGGCCCGGCCGAGGAAGGCCGCCCGCCCGGCGCCGCGCCGCCCCGAGGCCAGCGGGGGGCCCCGGGGCGCGCAGAGAGGGCGGCACAAAGCGCCTCCTCCGCCCGCGGCTTTGTTCGCGGCAAGGCCCCGAGCCGAGCCCCCCGCTGCCGCCCGGCCCCGGCGACCATCACCCCTCAACCTCCCCGCCGCGCCGCCGCCTCCCACCTTGGCTTTGCCAGCCTCCAGCTTCTTCAGCCGCTCCTCGTCCTCCATGGCGTCTGTGCAGGAGAGCAGAGCGTTACCGGCGGCGGGAGGCGGGGCCCATCCCGCCCCCTCCCCTCCCCTCCCGCCCCCTCCCCTCCCCTCCCCCTCCCCCCCCCCCCTTCCGCCGGGGCGCGCACGATCGCTGTCCTGTCCCGTCCCGTCCCACCTCACAGCGACGACAGCTGCCGTGGCAGGGCCACCGGCGCCGCCATCTTCATCCCACGTAAACACGCGGCCGGGGAAAGTGACGTTGGGGCCGCCCGCTCCTCCTCCTGCCACCGGTCCCGCCTGCCCGCCGAGCCCCGCCGCCCCTGCCCGCCCCACGGCCACTCCGGCGGAGCGGGGCTGCACCCCTCCGGGCCGAGCGGCGAGCAGGCACCGGCGGGCACGGCCGCCGCGGAGGGGGAGCACGGCGGGACAGGCGGGCACAGACCCCTCCCCGGCCCGCGCCTCCGGCGGGCGGAGGGGCGGGGGGCTTCGCCTTCCCACAAAAGAGCTGCCGCCGAAAGGCGCCTGTAATTTGCTGTTGCTTCGATACGAAGGTGTGAGCAGACAATACCTGAGTTTTGTGAGCCTGCTGCCTTCTCGCAAATCCAACCTCTCAACGCTAATTTTGACGGTTTTGATTTTCCAAGTATTTTCTCGCTCCTACGTGCGGCTCACTAAATTGCGAGCTTCCTATAGCGTCGATCTAGAGCTTGGAAATTGAGCGTGTGTCGCAGGCGATGTAAGGATGACAACAAAGGATGTGTAGCCCCCCCGCCCCCTTAAATTAATACACATTCCAGAGGAGTTGAAATAGGTGTGTTAAAATCACAACGGGGGATATGGCATGTGGTAATTAAATGCTAATACAATTTCTATACTTCAGCATTCAATACAAAGCAATATGTTGGGGTTACTTAATATTGCCTACTAAATGTGTGCCTTGCAAGGCTAATAGCACATTTGTATTACATAGTCATGACGTGCTTTTTCTTTCAGTTGTCCCTGAAGTCGTTTCCGTTTGTGGTGGTGCAATGGATGGCACCGGCTTACACATTCCTGGCAACCCGTTTCTCATTAGTGTGTAACAGCTGCATGTGAATAAACAGATTCCTTGTTCTGCATTTGTAATCATTCTGCTTAATTACATGCAAAAACTTTTTACCACAATCCATTTAGTATACATTTTTCCTTCTCTGAATTTTCCAGCAAAGCCAGAAACGCCCAAAACAAAAAAAACAACAACAAAAAAAAAAGCCAAAAGAAAACATTATTTGCACAGTATTACTGACCAGGACCAAGACAAAAAATAGTGGGACTTCTAGCAGCAGACTTCCACACCCGTATTACTGCCAAAGTAAATTAAACCTACAGTCTGAGTTTTTTAAGGATTTTCTACTCTTCCTAAAAGACATTACATTTCATGGAAAAGTCTGAAGTAATTTGTTGATCAGTACACATGATGTGCATTTCTGTATTTACAGAATAATGTCCTTCCCTCAAAAAGGAAATGAATGCCATTTATGTCAGAAAGAAGAAAACACCATCCATGGCAGGGAATGACAAATGTCTGCATTATACTTTGTTCCATATTTCAAGTAAGTATATGTTTCAGTTAAGGTTCTCACACTTTGCTATTTCACTAGAGGAAAAGAATGTTGTAGAGAAAAACAGCAAATCAAAATGAAATAAAGAATTAATTTAAGAAGAAATATTTTCACAGAAATACAAATTTACATCAGTTCATTCCTCAAAATGTGTTCCCAGGTTAGTAAAAGTGATTTACACAAAGCCTGTACAAATGGAGGTTTTTCCCAGCAATTATAAAGGCCCAGAGGCCCCTGAGGGAAAAATAAATCACCTTTTCTGTGCCGATGACATTCCTCTGTGCTGATAGAGGCCACTGTCACAGAACTAGCTGTTAGGTGTCCATAAAATTTCATATACAGATGACACTATGATAGTTATTTCTTACTCAGTAAATATCCCATTTAGAAGATAATTACAAACTTCCGAGATCCCACCATTAAATGGGTTCTTGAGTTAATATTAAGAATTAATACGCCTAATTTTCCTCTTACAGACTTATATCCATCTAATTCTAATGGCTTTTAGTTAAACACCTAATTCATGACAATGAAAGTAATGAAAATCAGACTGACAAACTATAATACTGTGTAAGTCACTATTGGATAAAATATCACAGGGAATAATATTTCTATATTTTCTCAACATCAGAAAAACAGGTCTTTCTCTCCTAGGAAAAAAATGTATACAGTATGATTTCTTACTTCAACTATTTTAATTCCTGTTTTATCATTTATGCAGAGCGAACTGACTGGAATTCACAACTTGGTTAGCCCATTTCAGTTACAGAATGGCGTTAACCTTGCTTGCTTAATTCTCAGAATTGACCAATAATGTTCACTTGCCTAAGAATGAAAGATCATGCCCAAGTGTCAGGCTAATAATTGCTTGAAAGATTGGTTAACTTTCTAACATTCACTGAATACACATAAGTTGAACATGTGTAAAATGCCTTCAGCAGTAGCATATGTGAAGTGAACCAGATTAACAAGGTAAAAAATGTAGATCAGACATTCTCCAAAATAGGAATGACTGGTGTTTTGGCCCAGGCAGGCTTATTTTTATCTCCTCAAGTGTATGTATACAAATGCACGCAGTCTAGGTAACAAACAGGAGGAACTGGAGCTCTGTGCCCACTCAGAAGGGTATGACATAGGAGTAACTGAAACATGGTGGGACAGCTCAAATGACTGGGGGAACACAATGGACGGTTACAGGCTCTTTCGTAAGGACAGGCAAGGTGGAAGAGGTGGAGGAGTTGCACTCTACATTAAAGAATACCTTGAATGTATCAAAGTTAACTATGGTGATTGCGACTGCTCTATCGAATGTCTCTGGGTTAAAGTCAAAGGGGTCATATCCAAGCAGGACCTCACAGTGGGCATCTGCTATCGACCTCCTAACCACGATGACAAAGCTGACGAAGCGATATTTGGGGCAGTAAAGCAAGCTTCTGGCCAACAGAACCTGATGGGTGACTTCAACTACCCAGACATCTGCTGGAAGAACAATACGGCAGCTCGTGTGTCATCCACCAAGTTCCTGGAATGTATAGAGGACTGTTTCCTGATACAAATGTTAGATGTGCCAACCAGGAATGAGGCACTGCTGGACTTGCTATTCACAAACCGAGAAAGCCTGCTTTGTAATATCTCGGTTAGTGACAGCCTTGGCTGCAGTGACCACAATATTGTGGAGTTCGGGATCCTTAGAGTGAAGGTCAGCTCTAAGACAAGGGTTCTGGATTTTAGAAGAGTAAAATTCAGTTCACTCAGGGCTCAATTGGGAGGGATTCGATGGGAAGCTTACATGGAAGACAAAGGAGCTAGTGAGTGCTGGGAGTTCTTCAAGAACTCTCTGTTGGAAGCAAAAAGCCAATTTATCCCCTACAAAGGAAAGGGAAGTAAGCGGAGCAAGAGGCCCCCTTGGCTCAACAATGACCTCCTGGGTCTACTCAAATCCAAAAGGGAAGCATACCAGTGATGGAGAAGTGGAGAATTATCCGTCAAGAACTACAAGGGCATTGGCAGAGTGTGCAGAGACACAGTTAGAAAAGCAAAAGCCCAACTCGAATTGAAACTGGCTGTAGACATGAAAAATAACAAGAAAGGTTTATTCAGACATGTCAACCATAAGCAGAAAAAGAAGGAAAACATAGGCCCACTGTTAAACGGAAAAGGAGAGCCAATCACCAATGATGCTGAAAAGGCAGAGGTCCTCAACACCTCCTTCACCTTTGTCTTTACCAACACTCTTGGGTCCCAGGCTTTGGGAAAGAAATTGCCGATTGATCCAAACACCGACCCACCATCAGTGAAGGAAGAGTTAGTATATGAATTACTACAGGAGCTTGACCCCTACAAATCAATGGGCCCTGACGCCATCCACCCGAGGGCGTTGAGAGAGCTGGCTGACATCATTGCAAGGCCACTCCCCGTAATCTTCGAGAAGTCATGGAGAATGGGGGAAGTCCCAGAGGACTGGAGAAAGGCAAATGTTACCCCTATCTACAAGAAGGGCTCAAGGGAGGATCAGGGTAACTATAGGCCCATCAGCCTTACTTCAATCCCTGGGAAAGTTATGGAATGAATCCTCCTGGGGCCATCACAAGTCAAATGAAGCATGTGGTTGAGAAAAGTCAGCATGGCTTCACTAAAGGCAGATCGTGCTTGACAAACCTGGTGGCCTTCTATGACAAAGTGACTTGCCTGGTTGACATGGGGCAGGCAGTGGCCATTGTCTACCTGGACTTCTCCAAGGCCTTTGATACAGTCCCCCACAGTCTCCTGCTGGAAAAATTAATGCGTTATGGCCGAGACAAGTGGTCTGTGCAGTGGACGGGGAACTGGCTGACAGGCCACACCCAAAGGGTGGTGATAAATAGCTCCTTTTCCAAGTGGCAACCTGTCACTAGTGGAGTCCCCCAGGGATCAATATTGGGCCCAATGTTGTTCAATATCTTTATAAGTGATCTGGATAATGGCATCAAGTGTAGCCTGATGAAGTTTGCTGATGACACCAAGTTGAGTGGGATAGTAGACACTTCAGAAAGGAGAGCTGCTCTGCAGGGAGATCTGGATAGGCTGGAAGAGTGGGCCAGCAAGAACCTTCTGAAGTTCAACAAGAAGTGTAAGGTCATGCACCTGGAAAAACATAATCCAGGAGTGCAGTACAGACTGGGATCCACCTGGCTGGAGAGCAGCTCTGTGGAAAGGGTGGACAGAAAGCTCAACATGAGCGAACAGTGTGCTGCTGCGGCCAAGAAGGCCAACAGGATGCTGGGTTGCATCAAAAAGGGCATCGCCAGCAGAAAGAAGTCATTATCCCACTCTACTCAGCGCTTGTCAGTCCACCCCTGGAGTACTGTGTACAGTTCTGGTCCCTGCTATACAAAAAGGATGTGGACAGGCTGGAAGGGGTCCAGAGAAGGGCCACCAAGATGATCAAAGGACTGGGAAGCCTGCCATATGAGGACAGGCTGGGAGAACTGGGTTTGTTCAGCCTTGAGAAAAGGAGGTTTAGAGGGGATCTCATCACCATGTTCCAGTACTTAAGGGGTAGCTACAAAGAAGATGGAGGCTCCATTTTTACACAGAGTCACATGGAGAGGACAAGGGGGAATGGACAGAAGTTGGTCTTGGGGAGATTCCTATCGGACACTAGAGGAAAATTTTTCACAGTGAGGACAGTCAACCATTGGAATAGTCTCCCCAGGGAAGTGGTTGACTCTGCCATGTTGGACACCTTTAAGATTTGGCTAGACAGGGTGCTGGGCCATCTTGTCTAGACTGTGCTCTCCTAGAAAGGTTGGACTAGATGATCCCTGAGGTCCCCTCCAACCTGTGATTCTGTGATTATATACAAATATATTGATTATTAGAGATGTTCATAAAAACCTGCATTGAACCAGCTTTGAATACCAGACCTAATTTTTAGTTGTGTTTGTCTCTAAACAAGGACAAAGGCCTCTTCACTTACAGCATTTTCTCTAACAACGAAACTCCACCTTCTTCCTACCCCTTCTATATCCTTTATTCACTGTTCAGTGAAGATATGCCTGGTGACTCCCATCCCAGCGCCTTAGTGGACTGCGAAGCCTAAAGGCTTCTGCATATGATAAAATCACAGAGTTCTAGTTAGGAAATCTAAATTCCATCGTACTCCACTGAAGCCAGAATCAGAGTGCTGTCAGATCATAACATGCTGCTGGTAAATCACATGTGTAAATAAGATGCAAAAATTACAAAATATCACAGACCTAAACTGATGATACAACCTCTTCCAACAACTAAGGAGCTCAGATATTGTGTGTCCTCGGGTGTCATAATTATCAGCCATACAGCTGAATAACGAGACTATCCAACTCTAATTTTTTTCCTTCAACAAAACATACATATTAGAATGGAAGACTCCTACATGAACTGTGTGGATTCCCTGAACGAGCTTGTAAAAACAAAATGTTATCTAACTGATACCTTCCTACTACCAATACAATGACCATGCTACTTCATGTTTCTTAAGAGAGCTACAAATATGTTTAATTGTAAATGTCTGTATTTGGATAATATAATGTGGTAAAGGAGTAGTCCTCCTGCTAATGGATATGCAGCCTCTGATGTGTATGTCCAACAGTTCTGCTGTGACACTACATCTGCTGTGCCAAACTGGCCTGACAGGGTAACATTCAATTATAGTGAACATTAAATGGATCACATGTGAAAATAAGAGGCACCTCCATCTGAAAGGTGACCATGACAAATGTTTTATTTGATCGGGACATGCACCTGCTTTCACTGAACCCAGTGGGAGTTCTATGGTTGATTGTACTGATAGTAAGACAGGGCCTCAGTGTTTACCTGTCAATAGTGCTTGTAAACCAAAATTATTTGCCTCCACCTCAGTGTGAGCTTGCACAAAGAATATGAGGTTGACTTAATGACTAGCTTACTTCTGCCTTTGCCACAGTCTGCTCTGCCAGCTCTGTCCCCTACCACCTGCTCTGCAGCTGCACTGAACATTGCTTTGCACTGCTGTTTCCGAGAGTGCTGCTTTGTTGGCATGGCTGCAGCAGGCAGGTGGTTTAGGTAGAATGTGTAAAGTTCATAATTTCAGAGACCCAAGTACTGCTGAGGGAGGATTACAATATCATATTAATTTGCGGTTAGCAAGTGCAAGGCAACTCAAATTTCAGGTAGAACTGGGCCTATTGTATTTAGATAGTCTGACTACATGGTATAAAAACATGTTTTTAAGACCTCAGTCACTTTCACCTCAGGGATTTTTGAGATGTTATTTATGTCAGCACTACCTTGAACTGTGTTTTAGAAGCAGGCAAATGTTCTTTCCTTCAAAGCAGGACACAACAAATGCCATTACAGAATAAATAGCGAGGCTTGGTGGTTAACAAGTAGGTGAGCTAGAGATGTAAGGAAAACATCTTATGGTTTAAAGAGTTTGGTGTGCGTTTTTTTTTTCCTTTTGAGAATCACTGGAGAAGCAAGGTTGTATGAAGAATTATTAAATAGGGCAACTGATGCATATATATAGAATCAAGGTCCCATGTAACAGCTAAAATTTCTGTTCTTTTGTATGTATTTTTTAATTTTAAAAGGTACCAAAGTCTATGAAACAGAATGAGCACTGAGGATGAAAATAAAATGTTCCAACATAAAGAGAAACTGTTATGAAAAAAATGCAATTTTTAACCCATATCTAGAGCTGTGAAGTTAGACAAATTTATATTAACCATTGCAACCAGTGTCCCCCCCAATATCTGGTTTTTGTCACTCCTAAATTGAACTAAGTTTTACTGAGTTGTGTTATAACAGGTGACAAGAAATCAGACACTAAAACCTTCACACACATATGTGATCCAGGCATTCATTAATACATGAATAAAAGTGGGCTTGCTGACACGGTTCAGTCACACACCATCAAGTCCAACACACAAAAATGCTTTTCTTGTTTCCAAAACCAAACATTTTTCTTCTGCTGAAAAGAGAGTAAAATAACCCATTCAAAAGTTGTAAAGCACAGACCTCTTGTGATATTACAGCAACACATACCTTCTGGAGATTTGTGTCTTTGTTTTCTGAATCCCGGAGTTGACATCTTATAGTTTGTCAAATTGTAAGCTCCACACATCTTTTTTTAGGCATATTTGTGTCTATTCCTTATCATTTAATTAATTAACACAAAAACCGTGGTATTTGGTTGCTGCTTTGATGTAAATACTGTAGCTAGGAAGAAGCAAGTCTCTTCAGCTAAGAAGTTTTGTTAGATGAATAATTTATTCTGCAGGCATAATATATCAAGGAAGGTAATTTAAGTAAGCTTGCAATTAATACAACTAATTAAGTGACCCAAAGCACCAAACTGGCATTTGATATTTGAGGTATGCACAAAAGATCAATTTCTACCACAAATCTGTTACTTAGATATATAGAGAGCTATTATAGTACATGTGTCTTTATAACTGTTCACAATTGTCCAAGTTTACATAAAGGTTCAGAATATGATTCTCTTATGTGTATTGCATATGAAGGTGCAGAAGCTAGTTATTTTCCTACTGTTCTGGAATTTTATACAGTCAAGTGTTATTCATGAAACTCCATTTAGAACAAGGAACAATTTACATATTTAACAGGATGTCCATGTTTCAGCACAATACCAATTTACCAGTGTGAATTCCAGTTTCTTCTCAAAGACTGTTCACCTGACAGATCAGCAATCCCAGTGTTTTTTTAGAAATTCAAGAATTTCCAATGGTGTCTTGAGATGAAGTGCTCCAGGCAACAGAACTGGAAGCACAATTACAAAATCAGAATAAGCTATAGCTTCCTAAAACTCTAACTATTTTAATATATTTGGGTAGTAACATGGAGAAGACTTGTTATTAATATTTTAACAAGTCTCAAAATACATTTAAAATGTAATTACTTTCATAATTGCTCCTAGATCATTGTATCAGGCTGGGAGCCATGTCTTTTCCAGCATTATTTATGGGAAAAAGCGCTGGCGTGCTGGGTCATCCCATAAGAACTGGTAAGTACAACAAATTTTCTAGGCTTAACTTCGATACTTATAGGGAAATCTGCCACCTCAAAGAGTGCCCCAGACACAGCGGAACTGGGAGAAGTATATAGGACTTCCAAGGACGGTGTACCTCAGTAACACACTGGCAAAAGGATTTATTACTGAACTACTGCTGTGATAACATGCTGTGTGCACTGCAAATATGGTCAGACCTAATCCACTGGGCCAGGGCATCAGAAGGAGGGAGTGCAGTATGGCCACCCTCCCACAGAGCCACCTGTTCTTCCTGCTTTACCTACAGAAATGCTGGGCATCAGAGCCTGGTTGGGCAGCACAGCTGGTAATGGTGGAGGCTTTACAGCAAATCTGATTGTTTACCTGTTGAAAAAGATTTTTTTGTTTGTTTGTTTGCACTGCACTTCTGTGAAGGCAGGACCAGCTGCTGCCTGGCCAAAGCCCCAAGCACTGGCACTGGCTGGCCTGTCTTCCTGGTGTGCACTCCCTCTGAGTAACTGTAGCTTTTGCTGTCATCAAACTTAAACATGCTCTTTAAATTGTTTTCTACCTACTTCTATAAACGTAGCAGTTTAAGTACTAGGTTACGTATAAGGGGTTTGTAGTCTACTGCTTCTTTTGTACATCGAGATCTTACTGTAAAAGGCTTCCCAGGGGCTCGTATTGCCATCTGGGAGACACCACTTTTCTGGGTAATAGCCGGGACCAAAATTCAGGGCTATTTTATCTTATGCTGCCATCTCCTGGCAAATGGCTCAATTACAAATAAAATGGTGAGTAAAACGGCTCTGCAAGGTGGCAGCACTGGGACCAAACCCGGCGTCGTGTAATGGCGGCTTCGGCCTGTGGGCGGCCAGCGGGGAAGGGCAGGTTTCCCCAGACGGCTTGTCGCTCCGGGGTTCTGGCAGTCGCATTTTATTTTAAATTTAGAGGCTGTAAAGAGCAAGGTGAAAACCCAGCCCCATGATTTCTGGTCAGTGCATGTGGCTCGTAGTTGGTGAGTTGAAAACAGGTCTTTGGTGGGCTTTGATACAGGCTTATGTAAAGGTGTGGGCTGTTGCTGCAGGACAGTTTAACCTAGCAAAGTGATTACAGATAGGGCCCGTCTACTGTGCTGGCACACGGGAAAAGGAGTAACTGGAGAATTCTTTATTGCTGCCTCTGTAACGAAGACAGCAGTGAGCCCGAGTGCCTTCCCGCTGCCTGCCTGCAGTCGCGGCACATCAGGGAGTTGTTATGAAAATTCCCTAACTATTGTATCAATCAGCCTTTATAGTATGAAAGCATATTAACTTTGTTAATATATATTAGTTCATGTTATAGACACTGTAATGGAATGAGGTAGTGGAATTTTACTGAAGACTTTAGTATTGTTCATGCTTAAGTAAAACTAAAGGACAGCCTAGCCCTGGAAATACGGACTTTGCTTCTTGGAAGCTTAGAGATGTCCATGAAAGATGAAGGATACCCCTGGAAAACCAAGACAAGGCCAGCATCCTAGCCTCACTGACATGTCTTTAAACCCTGCCCCCTAATGTTGTCTGGCATCATAGATAAGTAGTTATAGCAGTACTGACTCAAGGGACACAAGCAGCAAGAATGCTGCAAAATATAGTTGCTTTGCAAAGTTTTACTATGATTAGTAATCAACAGTGTGGGTGTTAATGATTAGTCAAATTGTGTTGTACCTGAATGTTTGAAGGATATAAGAATGTGTAAAACCATATTCAGGGTGCCCCAATCTGGCTGGGACACCTCATGTGTATGAATAAATATTTACCTTTGTAATTCTATACACTGTGTCCTAGCTTCTCTCCTTGGTTGAAGGGGGCCAGTTGGAAATTTTTGTGACAGAGGTGAAGAGGAGTGTGACCTGACTGCAATGCCCCTCTGTGTATTTGGGGTATAGCTCAGTGTGAGCGAAGTAAAGCATTTACCAGACCACTGACACAGGTAAAATCAAAGCCTAGGAAGCTTGCTTTAGGGGAGGAGAAAGGCAGCTAGTTGTTTGGGACACTGCTTCTTTCACTGGCCCCAGTGAAAGGACCTTGAATGCTTTTCCACTCATTTTATTTGACATTTGGAGGCGTAAGCTGCAAGAATTCTGTAGAAGGAAGGATGATGTTTAGCTGCGTTGTCATGAACAGGGATTGTACCTATGATACATAGGTAGAAAAAAGGGTTCCTGATATACAGAACTAAGCAATATTGGTTAACTAGGAAGCTTGTGTGCAGGGCTTCAGGAGTGAAGGAAGAGAACAAATCAGTGACAGAACTTGAATTATATTTGCTGAAGGAGTAGCCTCAATTGTATTGATCCGGGATATTCAAATGACCTTGTGAGCTTTGCTGTATGTTTCAGGAAATGGCAACAATGTCTAAGGTCTGATGTGGTTCCCCACAGGCTCTTCAGTTGTTGTGGGTGCTTTGTGTTCATGCAACATTTCAAGTGTAGGTCCATAAATACTGACATTGGAGTGCTGGGGAACTTCATTGAAACATGCTGAGAGCTTATAAACATGAGTAAAACAGACACTGCACTCACTGTTGATTAAGAAATTGTGGTGACTTTTATCAGCAATCTATGTAATGTTCTCTGGCTGTTGTGAATGAATTGTTTTTGTCTTTAATATTGGATAGACAAGGTTTGATGCATGTATGAGTCTGTTACTTGTGGAAAATTAACAGGTTGTTTCCATGCACTTGAGGGGTTATCAGAGGGCTGTTAAAGATTTTTGGTCTGAATTCACTTACATGGCTTAAAAGTGTGAAGATTCAGTGTTATGAGCATTATTTATAGCTGTTTGAATGCAACCTGGCTTGACATCATTTGGAAACAAAAGACGTGGGAGAAATGAAAGAAGTCTTGTTGTTTGTTTTTTTTTTTTACAGTCGGTCTTGGGTATTGGTTTGGTGAGACCATAGCTTCTGGCCTCTACCCATCTCATGCTACAAGAGTTACTTTCAGTACAGTAAATAGAGACTGGAGAGTGAATCAGTTTACCCTAAAGTAAACACCTACTGGATAGTCACCTGGACTGGACCCTAATTTTCATCTCCATTAACTAGAATCATACATAGATACATGTAGATTACTGAGCTGGGGTGTATGGATCTTGAGTTTGTCTTTTCTAAATTGTTGATATGACACTTGTGGAAAGAAGTGGCCTCTTAGTGTTTCTGTTGGCACCTCTTACTGCAGTGCTTATTTTGCGGCTCAGAATCTGCATGTTTGCTGTTAATTATTAAAAAAAAGAGGGATCAGGTTTAAAATGGTGTGTTTTTTTTTTTAAGTAAAAATAAGTTGCTTTTTAAAACAGAGGAACATTGCCAGCAGTTAATCCTGACAGGTCTGAATCCCATTCTCCTATCCTGAAACCTATTTTTTCCCTGTTGAGATTTTTATCTTTTGAATCTTACCTTGTAAACTTATTCAGCAGCTAGGTTTTCTGGAGTTCTTAAAAAAAGCATGAAAAAAAATCCCAATTTCAGTGAATAGGACAAAGGCTTCATTCACTTCAGCAGGCTGCTTGCGTCACTGGCTGAGAGGGTGTGCTGAGATTTAGGACTTCCAACCTGGGTTTTGGCACTAGAAGAGTGACGTAATTTCCTGAGTTGTGTGACCATGCTGGAAAATTCAGAAAACTGGGATTTTTAAACAACCAACTTTATTTAAAAGCCCAAGAAATGACACATTATGCTGAAATTCAAATAGTAAATTCTATATTAAAAAATACTTCAAACCAGTGAAGAGGAACTCTGAAAAGGTATGCTTTTCACAGCTCAGGAAATTTTCAACGCATTGCCATAATAAGATTTTGTAAAATATTTAATGTTTACAAAATAAAGTCTATTATTTCTTTGTAACCATGAAACAAAGGTGTTGTGAAACAGAATCAGGTGTTGTAATATCCCACTTTTACAGACAAAAACTGCTTTGGAATGAGACTGCTGTGGAAGAACAGCTAGATACTGTCCTTCCAGGACTCCTTCTTGAACTCTTATTTACAAAGCGTATATAAGGCATAGCTGGGAGTGTTGGAGGGAAAACATTTATGGGAAATTCTAGATGGCATTTTAGCTGCCATAATTTATACTGGTTCTCAGGACTGTTTGCATGAAACTGAGTATTCTGAGACTCTAAGGTCACCCAGAATTGGGAAAGTTTAGCACAAGATGCAGTTCGTATTAGCTATTCTTTCTCTGAGGGCTGGTGATTGTATTTTACATTTCTTATAAATGATGCTCTGAAATTTTAATGTAACGTAATTTGGCTCCATGACAAGATCAAACATCTCTGAGTTTGAAGCACAAATTAACTTTTTAACAGTTTGAGTTGCTAATAACTTGTATGTTTATTTTGAGCCATTTCTTTTAAATAATTGCATGCCTTTTTATTTTGGTTACTTTTTTTTTCTCTTTTTTAAGCTGTATCTAATGTAAAAAAAAAAGCCTCAGTACATTCTTTGTTTTTCTTTCAACTTTGTTGTGTTGTCTGGTTTTTCTTTTTCCTCACCTCTAGATGAAGAACCATGCAAGAAGAGCAGTATGAGGGTATATACAGCTTCTGATCCCCATGGCATTCAGATGATTGATACATGTGAAGAACACATTGCTACTCTAACATGAATGATTTCTAGCTATTAGATTTTCAGTGGGCGCTATATTCAGACTGGTGCCCTCTCTGGCTTCAGAAAGAAGAGAATAGAGTAGTGGTGGAGCAGAATCACAGGAAGAGCAACCTGGCATATGTTAGAGTGGATGTCAAAATGGTAAGACAGCAGCCATTGGGTATTCTTAGGAGATTGAGCCCAAGCAGGATCTGAAGAAATTCCTGAAGACCAAAGGAGCTAGCAATCCACTCATTACCATCACCATTTAACATTAGCCATGGGTCACCTTGAAAAACATTGGGAAAAATATTGTCATGGCTGATCTGAAAATGAAAAATATTCTGGGAAGTTTCCTACAGCTGGTTCTTCATTCTGGAAGTAACGACAATGCGGAATAAAAAGATTATTGTTTTTTGCTTTCTTGGGTTGTTACCTAAAAAATCTTTGTGACAAGTTGAACAGAGCACCACAAGTACTTTCGAGTAGAACTGGTAAATGACTTACATTATTTGTGAGGTCATCTGTACACAGTGAAAACCAAATGGCTTTTTAAAGAAGACCATTTCTAGAAATGTCTTAGTCCTCCTGTGGAGCAGAAAGTAAGTGATAGCTAGAATTTAGTCTCTCTAGATATTTTCAAAGAGAACAACTGAGAACTGTTGACTCTTCTCCTTGTTTGTGTGGTTGATATTTTAAACTTATCTAATGAGCACATTGAAAGAAATCTTACAGATAGCAAGGAGAAACAGCCTTCTCTTGATTGTATTGGAAGAGATGTGGATAGACCTGTTCTTGACTATTTGCAAGTTCTTTTTCTTTCATTCAGAAACTTCAATGATAAAATATTTCATTGCATATAGTCAGAAATCTACATTAAATATATAACAGACTCATACCCTGTGTACAAGTGCATTAAGCAGCTAGATCAAAGAAGTGGAAAAGCTTGATTATAAATGAAATTTATAGAAATGGCAATCTTGCTCTAATTAAAAGGAGATTTGAAGCAAAACTGGAAACATTGCATATTGATTAATCAGATTAGCTAATACTCATGAGTAGAAACTCTATTTTGTGAGAATTCTTTGACCATATTTTGTAATTTTTAACAAAAAAAGTAAAGGGGGCTTTTCTATATTGCTATGGAAAAGTTTTAAATTCTTTTTTCCCTGGTCCTGGTTTTGGCTGGGATAGAGTTAATTGTCTTCCTAGTAGCTGGTACAGTGCTGTGTTTTGGATTTAGTATGAGAATAATGTTGATAACACACCGGTGTTTTAGTTGTTGCTAAGTAGTGCTTACACTAGTCAAGAACTTCTGTAGCCTCCCACACTCTGCCGGGTGCACAAGAAGCTGGGATGGGGCACAGCTGAGACAGCTGACCCCAACTGGCCAAAGGGATATTCCATACCATATGACGTCATGCTTAGTGTATAAACTAGGGAAAAGCTGGCCAGGGGGCTGCTGCTTAGGGACTGGCTGGGCATCGGTCGGAGTGTGGTGAGCAATTGCATCGTGCATCACTTGCTCTGTACATTCCATTACTACTACTACTACTACTATTATTATTTTAAATTCAATTATTAAATTGTTCTTATCTCAGCCCATGAGGTTTTTTTTACTTCTACTCTTCCAATTCTCTCCCCCACCCTACCAGGTGGGGAGTGAGTGAGTGGCTGTGTGGTGGTCAGTTGCTGGATGGAGTTAAACCATGACATCCCCTAAACAAACAGCTGTAAGCAAATGTTCTGACATTAGTACTGGATTTCTCTGCAGTGGCCATGAGAAAGTGCTGATGTTTGACCCATCAAATGTGAAGGCAGCAGACTTCTAGAGAAGTATTGGTGTACTTCTGTTGAGGATTTGAATGGAATCAATGATGTCACAGACTGTAACAAATGTCTGAAAGAGGTGTAAGGAAGGTCAGTCTGTTGCCCCAGTGTCTTGGGGGCAATTTCATTAAATGCTACAGAATTCTTTGTGGGAGATATGACTAGTATGTTAAATACTTTAAGAAGGTCCCTGTCACAAACAAAAAAGTAACACGATGCCCCAAAGCACAAAAAAAAAGGTAATTTTGTTTTTCAGATGCATTTTTTCCTGCTGCTGAACTACAGGGTCTTCAAATACATAAATATATGCACTTGTCTTCTGATCACACAACTGATCTTTTTGCTTAGTCTCGGTAAAAGTAAGTTTCTATTGCTTTTCTCCTCCTCCTTTTTGGGCTACAATGTGTAGTCTAAAAACACCTATCTTTGGTCAGAAATACAGGCAAAATCTAATCCAGCAATTTGTGTGTATGCAAGTTTTTCAATCTACTTTTTTTATTGACTCTTTAATCTTTCTAGATGTAATTTTAATTTCTAGTTAACAAGAAAGGCGTTGTTCATTGTTAGCTTTCTTCCACAGTTATGTTTTTCTTATTATTTCCTCTTGTTAAGAATGCCTGGTGGGAAGGGTGTCAGAAAGGCTTGATCCTGACTCCTGTAAAGGAGAAATGTTGAGGCTGGCTGTGTTTGTCTTTTAGCAAGAACTTTAGTTTAATTTTTAGTTTAACTTTGGTTCAAAAGCTGTTATGATTAGAAGGTTGGCCCATCTTTACAGAAAGAAGTCAGAGTGCAAAAATAGTTTTTTTTTAATTATTTAGCTGTTACTATTTAAAGGGACAGGTGATGTAAGAGGAAATGGATGAATACAATTGCCTGCTTTTAAAATCTAAGGTAATCTATATTTGCAGTTGTTGCATAATTAAGAAGGCCCTCCAGTAGTTTAAAGAGACTGGTTTTATCTCGCTCTGTGTTGTTTTCCAGTAACTAAAAAAGTGGAGATCTTAGAGACCTACAATGACTGTGTAAAGACTTTTTGTCCATTTCTTCATTTATTTTTATGCAACGCCATTTTTTTTCTATATGGTGAACACATAAAAGTTACCAAGAAAAGTTAGCATAAGTTGCACTTTTAAGACAGTGTAAAACAGTATGAGCAATAGCTCTAATAACTACCGTAGTTCAATGCTTGAAAACTGATACTCCAAAATATCAAGCTGCATATGTATTCCTTGGCTCTGAGGGAAACTGCAGTAAATGCTGCTTTTATGGAGAGTTTCTCTCACTGCCAACGGAAGAACTGTAACACATTTATAGGGAGTAAAAGTTAGAATGAAACATGCCAGAGTAGAACACCAATTACTTCCTTTTTACCAATGGGAGAGAATTAATATAATAAATCATTAGGACAATTAGAGATATGTTTGAAAGATGGCTTAGTTATTAGAAGTTATAATTTAATTAAATGATAAATTGCAAATAATGACAAGTTTGTATATAATTCATTCCAACCCAAAATTTCCATTAAGGAATAAGTATTTTCTTCCTATTTAAGTAATAAAGAGGATAAAACAAAAAAATCCTAGCTTCTTTTTTGTTAGTGTGTATGTGAAAGCAGAAATTTTATGAAGGCAAAATACAGCAATAGTAGCTCTTAAATGGAAAAAAATGACTGACCATTGGTTGCTAGAAAGGGTAAAGCTCATTGTACTTGAAGGTTATCGTAGATCAGTGTGGAATCCTTTGGGAAATAATTAATATGATATCATATTCCAACTAATTACTGTACATATGAAATATGAAATTCACAGTATGTTTCAAAGCAGTCATGACCTTTCTTGGTAAGAAAAGATCACCCATTAGATGCTTTTGGTTATAAAGTCAAAATACATACTGTAGATGCTCATATATCCTGTCTCATTTTGTCATCTGGATGCTGTTCAAGCCATCCTGGTAATATGACTGTGTTCTGAGACTGTCTGTGAATGAAGTTGAGATGTTGTTAAAGTGGAGAGTTCATTTTAGGACCGCTAAGACATTCAGGGAGCTGGAGCACCTGACAAAAGATGAGACACTAAGGGAACTGCATTCCTTTAGCCTGGAGAAGGAAAGGCAGAGTGGTGGGCAACCTAACTAATAGCAGTCTTCTACTCCCTAAACAGGGGTCACTCACAGGAAGATGGAGTGAAACTCTTTCTTTGAGGTACACAGTGAAAGGACAGAAGCCAACAAGAGAATTTCTGATTAGATACGAAGAATGAGAATGGCTAAGCACTGCAACAGATTGTCCAGAGTCTATGCTGTTATCATCTTTGCAGATTTTCAGTCTTTGACTAGACAGGGCCCTGTGCAACCCCATCTAACTTTGAAATTAGCATGCTGTAAGTAGGAGATTGAATAAGATGGTATCTAAAGATCCCTTACCAACAAAATTATTCTTTGACTGTAGTGTCTACTAACTGAACTTTGTAAGATACAGAAAAATATGTGTCTTGTCAGTGTGACCATTGACATTTCCTTAACAGAGAATGTAAAAAACTTTGCGATTGCGTGTGAAATGAACATAAGAAATATTGGTTGTTTTGTCATTGTGCACCTTTTTTTAAAAATACTTTCTGGATAAGGTGTGTTTCTTAAAGTATCTTCAGAAAAGCAGAATTGTTTTCAGTTCCCATTCTTGATTCTTATCTTTCTCTGCAGAACTGATAGGAATCTTACCATCAAAGATTTTTAGTTCTTCTTTCTAGTAAAGTTTTCTTAGTTTCTATCAGAGGTATTAAATGGTGGCTGCTAGCTCCCAGATGGTTTCTCTTCTTCTACTATATTTTATCATCATAGAACTTTCTCAGTAGAATAACCCCACCCACATCTGAATAAATATTATTCTGAAAAGCAAACATCATTCCTTACTTTCCTTCTACCCTATGTAACTATAGACAGCACAGATACAAACTCTTCGATATTAGTAGGATGACAGCTATTTTAAGGACTGGAAAAAAGAATGGCAGGATGTTGCTGGCACACCTGAGGAAAAAAATTCTGTGATATGTGAGAAAGTGGTTACAGAGTAGGCATTGTATGACTGTTAAAGAAGCCACAGCATAAATCTTGAGAAGGATCTGTATAGGCCTAGATTGTTAAGCCCGCTTTGTCTCAGAATCATGGAGAAGAATTAAAAAACAATAAAAATCCTCTTCTTTATTGCAGAATACTTTGCCTGTATTGCGGCCAGGAAGGCCAAAACCAGGCCGGCAGACCTGGTAAGTGGCAGTGTTCCTTTTCTATTGAGAATAAATTTCAGGGGGAAAATAATTTTCTATCATGGTTCCTGAAGCAAAGGGATTTGAAGAAAACATCTGGATTCTGAGATAATTCAGAGAAAAAGCCTAGACATGATGGGAAAGTGCTATGTTTCATCTATGCATTATAGACTTTTAAAAATAATTCATTTCCTTTAGAAAACATCTTGAAAAAGAGTTGGGTATAGCACTGATTTTTTTCTGGAGTTGTAAAGGAAGTTTACAGCCAAACTTTTGTCAGCTCCATGTACTATTTGCTGTGAAAGATAAGTAGCCAAAAACTCTCTAGGGAGATCTGTGGCATAATTGGCTTGCAAGACAGAAATTCTTACTAGATTGGAAGAGTTGCCAAATGGCTTCATATGTGCTAGACCTTTACTAGAAGAGATGTTGGAATTTTGAGAGTCAATCTGTATAAAATCTATGTAGAAATTGTCAATAAAAATAGAGTTCTTCCCAGCCTGTTGAGCCAAAAGCTAAAAAATACAGGAGATTTTTTTTCAGCTGTGTTTGACTGAATGCTACTGAGAAGGTTTCATGAACTTTCTTATGTATCCTCATACTCCTGGTGCATATATGCCACTTCTAAATAAAGAAAACCACATTGTTATTGATAAAAGACAGTGTTGCAGAAAAGATGTCTCCAGGTCTTAGAGAACAGATGAGATAAAGTGAATTATCCAAGTCACATAGAAATTGAGTTGCCTAGTGGATGGGTTTTTCAAGAATCATATACAGAATACGCATGTGTTGAAATATGAAGAACCGCACAGTTCCTGGAAAATGACCTAACATATGAGGTACCCATTGGTCTAGATCAGCCATTATGTCTTTCACTGAAAAAACTTTTGGAGCTGGAGTTGAGAGAAGGATAAGCATTGGCACAGAGCTCCCAAACTGGTAATCACATTAGAATTTGTAGTCTGTATGAATTTTTACAAGTTTCCTTACAAAGAAATTTCTCTCAACAGAAATGAGAATCTGCTCTTTCCTCTGTGGTTAAATACAGAAATTATAAACATGTTGATAAATTTAGAGGTGAGGGTGACCTCAGTATCCTACCAGGGTTTTACACATTTTGTGGGAGGCTGCTGAGGACACAAATACTTGTTATCGTTTGGTTGCTTCTGTTAACTGGGTGTCCTAGCTTTCAGTATACTTTAGACATTGACCTGGGCTTATCTTGGGACTTACTGCTATTTGTAGACATTTCAGTATTTACTAAGCTTCTTACATTCCTGATGCTCTGGGAGTCCAGTAACAGAGGTAATTAAAAAGACTATCTATCTTATGACAATGTCAATGACTTAGCTTCATTAGAGTGCATAGTGGGAGGTCATGTCAGAACTGATCACAGATAGGTACAGATTGTTTTAAGGCTACAGAGACTCCCAGTAGAGAGCATGTTCTTCTTGGTAAGTGGTTTTCTTAATAGATGATGCCAGTAGGCATCATGCTAGATGCTAGAGGCACTGTCCACAGGTGAATACAATTAGTAAAACTGTCCAAGATCAGACACACCTGTTAATTGAAAATTGCTTTTTATGAACACAAAGTACTGAACAGGCCCTATTCTAGCCAGTGCTGTACTGTCATTTTTGGGATGACTGAAACAAGGAAGTTTGAGCAAACTTCCTGTGTCCATTCAGGCCTTCGGAGTTGTATTCATAAGTAGGAAGTGTGCAGACATGAGCTATAGGAGCACAAATCATCTCTGCTACCAGAAGATCCTGGATATAGGTTTAGCTATTCAGAAAGATCCAATTTGCTGTAGAGAGAGGCATGAGAAGTGCTTAAATGATTCCCTTAGAAGGGAAATGATAACTTAATTTCTTTTTTTTTCTATCTCCCCACATTAGAAAGAATAATAATAAAATTGATCAAAACCGACGTGGTAGTTTGTCAGGAAACAACACATCTCCACTTCACCAAATAATAGATTTGCTGAGCACATGGTCATTTCTGTAAGATGTTGAGAGTAGAATCCTTGTAAAAAGCAATGTCCTGGATTTCCAGTCAAATAAAAGCACGATTGTGCAGCTTCTCCCTGACACAGTCTGAAATCAGAAAAAGAGAATTTAAGAGACCCAAATACAGTATCCCACCTGAAAACTTATTATATGCAAGTAAGTCTTAGAAAAGAATAAGAGCCTAGTTTAAGATAAGATAAAACTTCCTTATCTGAGACAGGTCCTTGAAAAAGCAGTTGCAACAGCAGGAGAGATCTAGATCTCCCTTCCCTCAAGGAGCCTGCCTGCAAACTGCTGTCCAAAGGTATGGGTTAAAAAGTGTCTAGATTAGCTGAGATTCTGGCAGCCTGGGCAAAAGAAGCAAAAGGCTCTATTCAGTGGCTCCTGCCACAGATGACTAAAAGTCTGAGGGCAAAAGAAATTCCAAGTGTTTCATGTTAGTAGAGCTGAAACATTGGCACGCAAATCCTACGTTTTTAGTATTTTTTTAAGACTTTTAATTATTAATGCTAGTTTTCTAGGGGGACAGAGAAAGTGCTGCTAAAAGCCTCACAATGGTTCTTTTGTACACAAAGCCAAAAATAAATTTTAAAACTTTCTTTGCCAGTCAAAATAAAAATTGGTTTAGACTTTTGATGCCCTAGACATTTCTTTTTTGTATATGCCATATGCTCCCTTAAAGTTATTTGTTTTAAAAATGTTGTTTCCCTTGGAAGAAACCCGGAACAGGAGGAGAATTGCCACCAGCTGGAATTCTATTATAGCTGTACAAGAAGCTGCAAACTATTATTTTACCTTCTTGGAGCTCACTGCTGACATATTTAATCAAGTTGTGTAGGTCTGCATGACTTCCCAGGCAGGGATGGCACCTTTAGGTGACAGGATTGGATGTGTGGTTTGTTAGACTCATGCTGATTCTCATTTTTCATATAGCTTGCTAAAACAGGGCAGGTATTTCACAAAAATGGGAGCACTGTCCCAATGAATTTACAACCTGAGTTGACTCGATATGAGTCAGTATGTTATGGAAACAAGCAATAGGGAGAGAATGGGATGAGGAACTAATACAGTTATTAATGATAAAAGATGTGGTTCCTGTTGAGCTCTATTTTCCTGTTGAACGTCTGAAAGCCACATTTAAAAGAGGAAATACAGGGTGCACTATTGATTCGTTTAGCACAGGGCTTGTAGAAGAAGGAATTTTCAGGACTGGTTTGAAGCAGAAGTCACCAGTGTTGAGAGAGTAGGGTCTTGTAAGATTTTCACGCACGAGGAGCAATGAGGCAGTTACAGACTCCTGCTCATTAGCAACAGTACAAATTCACTCCTGATACAGGTTGGAACAACTCAGCTGAATTTCATGGCACAATATGTATAGGTAAGCCAATGTAGCTCAGTATTGCAACTACCATTATTAACAAAATAATTGCAGATATTTTTAAAATTATAATGAATAATAGAATTATCAGCTCTTTAATGTTCTTATAGGTGAAACTTCCCCAAAGCTATGACAACAGCAGTGGGTGTTTAATTCACTCCCTAGACTCTATATAGAACTCATTGCAAGTTGCTTGTTTATAGTCTTAACCTTTTTTCCTGATTTCCGGCTTCTCTGCTCTCTCTCACTTGTACAGGCCACAAGACTACACCCACTATCAGTTTTAAGGGAATTTCTTGAGATGTGGTTTCTACAGTTTGTCTCTGCTTTTTCTGCCTTTGAGTTTCTAAACAGATTCCCTAAATTCAGCTTCTTTCCTGATTGGTTGTTTTCTTGACAATATGATGGCATGATTGCTCCTCATTAACTTCTGGGTCCATCTTAAATTTAGGCCTCTCTTTAATTTACAAGAAGAAGTTTTAAAAAAATTTTCAGTGGTTTCAGGTTGCAGCAGCCCATTAACTTACCTCTGTCCTTTCATAAACGGAAACTTTTAAGTATATAAAAATAATACTTTTAGTATTATTGGTTGTTATTTAAAAATTGTGATTTGAAATTATATATTTACAGTTTCTTAACTGAAATCCTCCTGTAGAAACTAGATCTTTGGAGTTTCTTCTGCTAATCTGAATGGCACTGTAGTTACAAGTTGCAGACACACTAGCTGGTTTGAGTTTTCTTAGGCTGAGGACTAAACAGTGAGAGAGATACTTTGGAATTGTATTAATTTAAAAGGTTATTGAAGCAGATTCCTTAGACTTCCCTTTTGGATCCTAAGGAAACTATCTGATGTCATGACATCAGATATACTGAAAAGATGAAGGAATGAAAAGGCACCTTTCCCCCTTTACTATATTTTAATTTCTGTATCTTGATGTGTACAGCTTAGTGAAACTCTGGGGTCAGGTTCCAATATGCAACTGTGCAATGAAACTTGGATTTCCATCAAATATGAGTGTGTAGGTTTTCTATAATAGAGCCAGCCCACATCCTGTCTTTGACTGTAACTAGTACCACGTATGATCGCATTAGACAGTTATGAAAGAACTTGGTCAAAGCTGGTTGCAAACTTTGTAATTTGCTCAATAGACGGTCAAATTATTGTTGATTGGCTTATGACTCTTATGACTGGCTGGGATAATTTCTAAACTATCAATCCCATCTAGTGTTACTGGGACATCTTATGGTCCCCTCACAATTCTGAAATAAACAAGAGAACATCTCTGCTAGAGAAATGTCAACAGACTTGTATGGGTCTTCTCCCCCCTGCCCCCCAGGACTTTGTTTCACTGTGGATGATTTACTCTTTATTCTCTATATATATACATCTATAAATGACCGGTAACATGCTACCAAAGCACAGCAAACTATTTATGACCTTTTGCTAGGTAGAACTAAATATATAGCCAGTTTGTACAAACCCAGTTGTTTTGTACCCTGGCTTACTGCCAGCATACCCATTACTCCTGAGCCCCTTGTATGTGTCAAGACTGATTCCTGCAGGCATCCTAACCATGCTCATTCTTCAGTCTTCTGCTGAGCTCTCTTCCTTTTTCACCTACTCTGTATTAATTCATTCCCTTTGTATGGCGGTGAGAACAAACATGAGAAGGGAAAGGAAAGGGCATCTCTGTTGAATTCTTTCTTAGTAAGAAGTGTTTTCTTGAAATAAAAGTGTTACTAAAATGGGCAGAGGAACCTTCCTCCCAGTGCTAGGGGCAAGTACTATGTGGTTCTCAAGGAGATAAAGATAGACAGAGGACATGGGGAGTGCTGCTGTGTAAGCAGATGAGAACTGAGATGAACAGGTTGTTGATCTATATTTGGTTTGGGTTTCCATAGGGGAAGATAGTGTATGATTGTACTGATAAAAGTTTGAAACATACTGCGTGTATACTAAACGGCTGAATTAAGTTTCCTAAAGAATTTTAGCTTCTACATTTCTCGACTTTTCAGTATTTGTGCACCTTTAAGAATGCTTTTCTGACTTAGCTTTTTCTGTAAATCACAGAAGTGCTACGACTGTATTAGTGAAATACAATAGAATATACTTTCAGTGGGTTATTAATCGATACTGAAAAATCATGACTGAAAATGTCTTAAACTTTATTTGTGTAAAAAATAAAATTCTATGTTTTGGTTAAACCAGATTTGCATTCCTTTCCATAAGGATAGTTCTTAGTCTTTGTCTAGCTGGCCTTTCTGCTGTTTGCAGCTAGATGGGGTGAGTGCAACACTAAAATTCAGTCTGAACACTGATGCTGAATTACAAAATACAGTGAACAGCTAATTTAAAAGTCCAACAGTATATTTAATACATGATTACACAGAAATGTTGATTAGGTAAAAACATGTTATGCTGTAATTTCTGGCAATTCAGTAAACGATGCAACTTAAATTTTGCTTTTATGACTAATAAATGATTTTATGACTCACTACAGTCTTCATATTTGTCATGACTTATACCTGAACTGTCAGATTGTGTTTCCTAGGCATTGTCTGTACCTATGTAATAGACTTGGAAGGTTATATATCGAATTTGAAGGGGGTGGGAAGAAAGGAGCATTGTTATTTCATAAAACAAATGAACCAATTGAGGGAAAACAGAACATTTTTATCTTGTTCCTTAAATATTTACCATTCAAGACCACTTCATGAAAGTAACCACTAGATAATCATCTGTCTTACTGTTTTTCTGCCCATTTGTTAAGAATTTTTTAACTGCATATTTCTTTTTTCTTAAACCATGGACAGCTGAGCCCTCATCTCCTCTGTCACTTAGTTTGTAAAAGCATGGCAAGGCTTTGAGAAAAAAAGGTTTTTTAATCACAAAACTTTGGCAGCTAAGGGAAAGAAAAAGTTGGATGCTTAAAAAAATGTTAAATAGATCCAGCTGAAATGTTTAACTTTGCAAAATTTAATAGATGCATAGACTTTATATCTAGAAGTTAGAGCCATATATTTTATATCACTTATGCTCTGATAATTATATACAATCTACAATACTTGCTGTAGAATTTTGTCCAGTAATTCCTTTGTCAATCCCAGCAACTTTGCTGCTGAACTAGCTACATACGGGGAGTTGAGGAATGGAAAGAGCACTTGACTAGCTCAAGGTCCTATGGGAATCTGTGGTAGAGCCGACAGCTGAATCCAGATCTCCTGAATCACAGGCCAGTTGTGTACAAAACAATCAATTTTCTTCAGTTAGCAGAGTAAAACACTGTCTTTTGTCAGTGAACATTTTAGCTGCATAAAGAATGTTGTCAAACCATGGCAAACATCTATACTACTTCACTAGGGTCCAGTTCAGAAAAGTTGTGGAATTGTAGAGTGCCACAGAACTAGTTCATCATGTTGTCTGTACTGAGCTGGGCTCGGCTTTGGAAGACTGCTATGGTACCACCTCTGTGGAAGATGCCTGTAGCAATTTTTCTTCTTGCTATGCAACAAGCAGTAAACCATTAACATTTTTTCTGGTTTCTTACATAGTACCTTACATTTTGAAAGTCTGCTATGAACGTTCATATGCCACATCAGCACTTCAGTTATGTCAATGTGATGGATGGAAGTGTATTATAGCATATTGTTTTACTTTTGGGGAGAATGAGGCACAAAAAGGTCAAGCAATCTAATTGTAGCAACTGTGGCCTAGCGACTTATGCATGGATCTGGGTGGCAAAAGACCTATATTTCAGTCAGAGGTCTGTCTGTCTCATTATGTGATATTAATGAGTAATCGCTTGCCCTGTGTTTTTTTTTTATTCCTAGGAGCAAAAGATTTACGCATGATGTTGCACAGTGCTTTGTCCTACGATCAGTCCAATACACCACACTTCTAAATACTTTGCAAAGGAGGTTATATTAAAACAAAAGCTACACTGCTTCCTTAGGCAAGTTAAGAGGGTTGCTATACTGAATGCTACACAAACTGTTTTGACAAGGGCACTGGGTACCAAGAAAATGACCCTTTTCTAGACCCCTGAGTTTCTGAGCGACTGTGTCCTGGCTTTGGTGGCATTTAGAGCAGTAGTTAAATATCAGTGTGGGTTTGCTGCAGTGCAGAATATCCTGACCATGTATTTCTCTTCTTGTTCTTGTTCTGATGAATCTGTGAAATTGGCAATGATAAAGGGCACAGTAGTCTAGGAGAAAGTTGGTGATAGAAGAGCTAGAACTTTTGATTTGACCCCAGCTCATACTTTCTTCTCTGCTGACTGCATGGACCTGCTCCCCAGTCTTTTGCTTCCTAAAAAATCCAAAGGCCCATGCTTCCAAGGGAATTGGGTCTATTTTGAGTATTGTGTTTAAACATACAGTGTATTCTGTTTTGGTATTTTCAGACATTTGGGTGGGACATCTAGATTTATTAGCAAAGCATGGCTCTTTCTCCTGCACATGCTGATGAAGCAGGAAACTAATTTCACTGAAAACTGGTAAAGGCAGCTTTCCTGTCACAATAATGGGCTGACATTGCATTAGCCTGTTGTATGCACAGTGCAGGAGAGAGTGCCAGGCAGAGCTCAGTGACTGCCCACTACGTACCCTCTGTGTTACATAAGCCATGGTGTCTTGGTCATAAACAGGTATAATAAACACTACTTATATCCCTTTTTGGCATTAAAGGCATTTTCTCATCTCTCTTGGATCTGAACAATGAAAAATTAATCAAGCCCCCAATCAACAAGAAGTAGCAAAGATGTAACAACTGTTATTTGAAAAAAGCCTAAATCTGGCACCTACTGTATCTTATTTGCCTCTCAGTAGGCTGGGCAAGTGGCTTCCTACATTTCAAGAGGAGTGCTTGCAGAGAGGGAAGATTGCTCATGCCAGTAGTTCTCTCTAATGAAAAATGGAAAGCAATGTTTATCTTCAAAAGTCCATGAAGGTTCAGTTAAGGTAAAATATGAGACATATGATCAAAGGACTAAAAAGTACACAAATCCCAAGTGAAGGTCTGATTCCGTGACAAATACTCTGTTCAGCCTTCACCGAGAGACATAAGGGCACCAGAGAAACCATCTTGGATGATTGAGGATACACATCCCATAGTTCACTTTAGGAGGATTAAGAGCACATCTGCTTCCTTTTGTCAAGGCACATATTTCCCAGGCTGTTGATGGATTAGGTTAGCATCAGTAAGATGCAGGCCGCATGACATGTATCTTTTCATCATCCTCAAGTTTTTTTTTTTTTCTTTAAGGGTGGAAAGAACCCTGACATGGATAAACTTGAACAAAGTATTTTTCCTCTGGAAGTTATATTTATTTTTTTCCAGAGAAGGTCAAGAAAGGCTCATTATAATTTAGCTTCAAAAATTTTTTTCAGTCTATCTTACAGTATTGACAGTGAACTAGAAAGTTGATCATTGCTGAATTTCAGTGATTTTTACCTCCTAATTTGTAGTCCAAGGACGTATACCTTTATCTGTTAGAAACTCCCATTAGAGCTTTTGGTTTAAATGAAGCTCTGAAGTACCTCTATGTCTGGATGAGGTATAAGGGGTTTCAGACAGAACTAGGAGCCAGGAAATCTTGAGCTTTCTCTGGTTTTAATTCTGTATATTTTTCATCAAGTCCCATGCACTCACATGTAGGAAAAAAATGAGGCTATTTTCTATCATTCTTCGTCTAACCATTTGTTTTAGTACAGCCACAGGGCTGCTTTAAACTTAACTGCTTCCTAATTAACCTTAAAAGACAATTTCAGTTGTGGTGATGAAGATAATGGATGAAAGAGAGTGAGATAAAAGAGTAACTGAAGTTCACTGTGCTTTGACCCCCTATCCCGTCTCCCAGCCCCCATTCTTCCCAGGCCTGGCAAAATGGAGGCAGACTCTGGCTCTTAACCTTTTTGCAGCCAGGAGAAAGACAAATCCTCTTTGTCTTTTTTTCCATTTGTAAGAAATAATCCCAAAGTGTAAGTCTATCTCTGCGAATGAAAATGAAAAGTATGACTGTAACTAGAGACTACTATTATTAGCTAAATTGGTTTAGCTGTAAAGCAATATTTTGTTTAGTAATTTAATCAACAATGGGATATTCACTAACCAGGTAGATATTGCAAAAACTTTTCAGAAAGCAAGAGTCTTTTTCTTATTCATCATTATAAGAAGTACTGAAAAAGTTACTATATACATTTATGTAACGTACCAGGATTGCCCTTCTCAGGACCTTTTGGTTTTCACCAGCCTCTCATTTTTTGGCCTGGTATGACCGCTAGCCCAGAAAAAAATGAATATGTGTTAACCAGGTGTTTAGTTTTCTTTTTAGGAGGAAAATACATTTCACAGAGACTATCCACTGGATTTATAGTGCATTGCCATCGTGCTCACCATGGAAAACTCAAAAGTTATGAACTGTCATGTTCCACAAAAAGTTAAGAAAATGAAAAATTTCTTGCTGCAGCGACACCTTACCTGTCAACCTGTGGTTCTGTTTAGCAAATGTTTCATTATAATGAGAATCATTGAAGTATTTTTCTTTGAATATTTTTATCGTCAATGTTAAGAGCTCAGATTTGCTCTTACAGGACTGCTCTGCTTTAAGAGGGGCTTGGAACCATGTGGGGAAGAGGCAGTGGTGTGAGGCTGCAGCTGGGAAACTGCTGCCTACCTGCAGGACATGGAGGGTGGGGTCTCCCTTGACAGCAACCACTCCCAGCTGCGTAGCATGCTCCACCCTCCCTCCCTATCCAGGACCCCATCTGCCAAACAGAATTTGTCGGCAGTCTAAACATATGTATCTGATGTTGGACCCTGGCGCTGGAGGGAAGCCGAGGAGTTGTTGTGTGGTCGCCTCAGACTGAAGCACCACACTGAGGAGAGTGGGACAGAGCCAGATGAATGTCTCGTGTGTGAAGTATGAGGCTTGACAAGTCTGGCATTACACACTCTGATGCTGCTTTTGACTGAGTTAGCTTTTCATCTGAGTTACACCATGATAAATCTATGTAACTCTACTGAAGTTTACTTAACAAAATTAAGTATCAGAGTTTATTTTAGTAGAGTTACTCTGCATTTTACCGGATGCAATTAAGATAAAAATCCTGAGTTATATTGTTGTCTTTAATTTTGAACAACTGAAATGTAAACAATGAATTCAGCAAACTTATGGAATAATGAAAGGACAAAGTCTCTCCTTACTTATATCTATGGAAAGTTAGCGTTTAGGATTTGACAGTGGTTCTGTCAAGGCAGAGTGTGGCCCTGGATGTGTATTTAAAACAAGACTCAAACTGTGGTTGGGTGAGGCTCACCTCAAATGAATGCTTAAAGAAATCTTTTCCTCTCTTGTAGTAACTGCTTTCCTCCTATAGCTGTCCAGATTTTTCCATATTAATGATTAATTGCCTATGTTCCTGCTTTCCTCCTAAAATGCTGAGTCTTCCACCTACTGTTTCCTTCTGTTTTATTCCTTTATAGTTGTTCCAGCTAAGCACCAACTATATGCAAAGCATCTAACTGTTTATATGAAACATGTGGTTCTTATTGTGCACTGCTCCAGATGTGACGTGCATAGGAAGGAAGATGAAGGAGTTAACAGTGCTAACAGAATGCTAGATGTTTTAGAAGAAAACTGCTTGCTCAAGTGAACTAAAAAAAAGGTAATCTTTCCAATTAAAATATTCTTAAATACATTAAAAAAAAAAAGAGATTCTGGATTAATACTCCAAAAGGAATTATCTTTGGCATTGCAAATTGTTGCTTTGTACTGTGAAACTACAGCAAGGTTTCCAAAGTCTGGTTTAAATAAGAAAGATTCTTAAGGAATGCAAAATTTAAAGCTGAAAATATAGGTTTCTTTTTTATTTTTTTTCCTTTTCTTTCCTCTTTCCTCTTTCTTCTTTCCTCTTGTCTTCCTTTTTTCCTTTTCCGTTTTTTAATTCATAGACAATTTTCCAGATTTTTAAAAAAATCATCCTTCAAGACATGGAAGGTTTTGTCTCATTTTGCATATGTTCAGGAGGTAGCAGTATTTTTAATCTTATTTAGCAAGGAAGTAGACCATGGAGACTCTAGTCCTTTTTACAAGCTGAATCTGGGAAACCTTTTTCTGTAATCTATATAGAAAATAAGTTATGAGGAATACTGGATCATCAGGGGACTATTCTTAGCTTGACTTTACTATGGTTTACAGTGAGGATTTAGGTGCTTGAAGGCTAGATATTAAAGATATCTATCTCTAATTTGTGAGCATATACAACAAGTTTTTACTTCTGTGATCTAGACATTGTGCACCTAGAAACTGGCTTTTCTACCCATAATTGTGTTTCTGAGCTCACATGAAAGTCTATAGACATACAGGTTAAAAAGTCAACCTGCCTGCTATAAGGAACATCATTTAAAGGGAAAGAAGAGCTATGTGTATGTGTGAGAGTTTGCACAGAGGTGGAGTAAACTGGTTTTTGAGGAGAATGAAGTGAGGACTGGTGGTTAGGATGTATTACCATAATTCACAGGCAGGGGACAGTCCTCTCAGCCTCTGATATTGAGTGGTGCCTCCATCATCTTTATTTGCAGATCTGACAGGCGGTAGGACTGGTGTGAATACTCTTGGGACTCTCTGGGTGTGTTTCTATAGCAGGAGGCCTTTGTGTCACAGCATATATGGTTTAGGACAGGGTTTGAATCCCACCTATTATTACAGCAGTTGCCATTAATTTCCAAACAGCCATAGCTTATGGTTTCCCTGATGTAGAGAACTGTGTCTTGTTAACCTGGAGCAAGGGGTGCAAATTCAATCTACAGTGCATATCAATTGTGACATCAGGGTTACTTTGCATCTGTCTGAATTTGTTGCAGGGAATCAAGAGCAGAAGTTAGACAACACTTGGAACAGATTTGCTGATTTCAGTCTCTGTCTGGCAAAAATAGTTTCTTACTGTTTTGGTACCTCTGTGCCCCTCTCTTTCTGCTAATGTGACCGTTCCATTTTTTTGCTTTTCTAAGTCCTTTGGGGCAGGAACTTTATTCCATGTTTGTTCAGTATCTAGAACAGGGGGTCCTGACCCTTAGCTGAGGCTGTGATGAGTACTATGAACATGCAAATAACATTAACAAGATAAAAATGTTCGTACCACATAAAACCAGACCAGGCTAGCACACGTTCCTCCTTCTGATGATGGACAATTTTGACTATTTAGGGTAAATATGTAAGATACTGGGCAAGATTAGTAAGATTTATCTTCCTGGATTCTGGCACTCAGCAGTATAGGGACTTGTATAGCCAGAGGGTGCATCTACGTCATTGTATGTAACAGACACTAATGGAACTTCCTCCCTGCATCCAATTATTTCTCTAAAAAAAAAGTAAAACTAGGTAAATACCACAGATGATATAAATATTAGTGTGGGTGAAAGTTAATACTATAGAGAGGGGAATAATGTGGACTAGCTGCTAATGCTGTTAGAGATTTTAGGGAGTGGTACAGCACAGCTCAGAAACCATGATCTAACTCCTTCCAAACACATTTTTTCTCCATGACCAGGTTGGGGAACCACACCTAAATTCTACTGTTAAAAAAATTGTAATGGTTTTATTCTTCTAAGTTTCAGTGGCTTTGAACACAGCAGCAACCTATAGGTATTATTTAAAAAAACCATATTCAAAAGAGCTATATTATCTTTCCTCTGCTTTAGCAAGCCCAGCATACATGTCCCATCTCAATTTTCCTGTGCATAAGAAATTCAGTTTTAGTCCAGATGGACTACAGAATTAACATCTTTGTGTCACTTTCCTCATTGGTCACTCATTTTGTATTCCCAGAAGAGTACATAATCCTGTGTAATTATAAGACTAATGACTGTAGATGCATCAATGCAGTTTCCTATTAATAATGCTAGTGGGGTTTCCAATAGATGTAGAAAGTCGTCTTCTGACTAACTGATGAACCAAGACATTATATAGCTTAGAAAATAGTACTTGGAACTATGTTGTTCTTTTCTTTCACAACTTTTCTATCACAAAACGTATCATTTTTCTCACAGGGAGCTGCACAGATGCTAAATCTGATATTTTAAAGGAAAATAGTTTCTGCATAACCTTTTCCAAAGATATCTTAACAGATCTTCAGCTAAAGAAATATCCTTACACTATTTTAGGACTTGTATATCTGAAGGAATAGCTGGATATTCTTCAAACCTGAGGAGTATAAAAGATGGGAAACATCAGTGGGAATAAAAACAAAGGCAAAATTTTTCTGGCCAAAGGTAATAGCTGAGGAAAGTGCTGAAAACAGGGGCTTGGAAAGAAAACTCTATCTTTACTGTAGAGTGACTGAAGTGATGCTATAATACTCTTCAGTGGTCTGCATCTAATAATTGGCAGGCTAAAATAAAGTTCAATTTCCACCTATCTCCCTAGGTGATAAGAAATTCATTCCAGGAATTACGTTTACTCCCAAAGTCCTGCCTCAAGGCTTGCCAAGCAAAATTCCCTTTGACTCGAAGTGGCCATTTGCCTGACAAAGGATGGCAGGGTACAGCTCATTAAGGAGGTCTTTTACATGGGATAAGAATAAGAGGGAGATGTGAGTGAAGATTACCTTTCACATCTTGTGGAAGGTTAACACCCTCCATGTTGAGAAGAAGCAAAAAAATTCCCCATAGTCAAGAACACTTACACAATCTGTTTTTCAAGAAGAAATTAATTCTCAACATTGTGCACAGAAAGTTATGTTTTCAAATTTTAAATCATGGCACTTGTACATCAACTGGCTAGAAACAAATGTTTATCTTCTGTCTGAAAAATGCAGGTTTTCCAGCTTAATTGCCTAACAGCTCTTTATTTATGTTGGATGTAAATTCATAAATGTCTTTTCAGGAACAAACTTGCCTGCAGATGGCCGTTATATGTTTCTGGAAATCTTTTTTAAAAATCTGTCTATTTAAACTAGCTTCAGTGGAAATCTTATAAATAAGCAAAGGTTTCAGCTAATTCTTGCAAATATTCTGGAAAGAAAGCCCTGTCAGGCCAATAATATGGAGCTGTGCTATCATAGATTATGTTCTTACTGAAATTTTTTCACTTCAAATACTGGTTGTGGTCTTTGATTTTGCTTATGAATGGGCAATGGCATATACACTTTCTCATGCACCCCCTACTTCACTATTTCTGGTAACATAAATAGTTCCTGAGTTGATGTTTTTCCAAAGCACACCTTGAAAAAAATCTTTGAACTTTGGTTGGTTTCACTTGGAAGTGTTACTTTACATCATGCATTAAGCAATTCTCTCCATTACTTCAAAGTCTTCAAATACAGTTGTCCCCACTTTCATAACTGTAAAATCGGATGTCTTATATACTATGCTAAAGCAAAAAGAGACCTCATTAATTGTTTTTAATTTTCTTAGGGCTAGAGGAAGAACCTAAATCTCTGCAGCCAAATTAAAATTCACCCATAGTGCACAGTCCCACAGTGCACAGACACATCGTGATTTTCAGAGCAAATGGATCAGCTCACTTCAGATCCAAAAGCACAAGCACGTTCTATTTGAATTAGAATTACTTCTTAGGTGGTTGATCATGTGTCCTTTACACAAGCTTTTCTGCATCCTTCTCAATCCTTTCAATTCACACCTCATTTCTTAGATAATTTCTACTCACAAGTCTCTGCCCATCGTCATAGCACATGTGGATCCTTGGAGGGGAGAAGGCTGCATTTGCTGTTTGCAGTTTGTCATGTGTAGAATGTACCTTGGGGGTCTAGAAGTCCTATTTTAGACAGTGCAGTCAGTCATTAAACACAGATGAGAGAGGAGGGGTTATTGCAATTCATAACCTTCTCTTAGGCAACTGCAGGAGATCTGTCTGCTCTGCTGGAAAAGCAAAGAATTCACAATATAAAATGTCTGTTAGGCCCATGTAAGGGGGAGAGAGTAGTGACTTAAGGCCAACTTTACTACCCATTGCTCAAGTCCCAGCTTTGAGGCACTTAATAGACTGATAGATGTGGTTAGGTGAGCAGAATATAGTCCACTCTGTGACACCACCCCATCCATATGCAGTTCATTGTTAATATATAGCTAAAACAGGAAACTTCTACAATCAGATAAAGAAAACTCTACAGTATGTGATTATGGCTTGGTCAGATGTGAGCCTCTGTATGAAAAATAATACCTCAGGTTGAGTAACAAAGAACAGCTTGTATTTGAACTTGGCTGTGGTGAATTAAAATGAATTCCCCAAGTCCCTTTGCTCATGGTAGCTTTCAATTTTGTAGCATTTTTCAACCCTTTTACTCTTTGAGGGGCATGAGTGATTAATTTTATTGACTTAATCTCAACCTGATATTTTTACTGCGAACCCTTCCAATGTTCAGAGTATAATTATAGTTTAATGATTTAAATTTGTAGATTGTCTTCCTCAGAAATAAAGGACTACCTTTCACTTTTATATTTTTAAAGATATTTTTCTATTTCTCGTACAAAATGAGCAAATAACACATGGGTAAATTGAGAAAATTTGTTTGTTAGTGACATATTAATCACTACAGGTCTCCATCATTGATTTTTTTTAGCCCTCAATTTATAAATTTATAATGAAGTCTGCAAGCAATTTAGTGTTATCCTTGAGGAGGGTGGGTAGCGAAAGAATCAATAAAAGAGCTGAAGTTTAATACAAGAAGCAAAACTGTGTTTCATGAGCTGCAGTATAAATCTGTATTGTATATTCTATGCACCAAGCCAATATTGATATTAATGAAAGTTCACTGTGTGTAATGAGGGGAGAATATTCACTGGAGATTTCCAGTACAGCTGAAGGATCCACAGCATTGACTTTGCCCTGAATTTAGAGCTCTGAAAGATAAAAATAT
Source organism: Phalacrocorax aristotelis (assembly GCF_949628215.1). Classification (NCBI taxonomy): domain Eukaryota; kingdom Metazoa; phylum Chordata; class Aves; order Suliformes; family Phalacrocoracidae; genus Phalacrocorax; species Phalacrocorax aristotelis. The sequence continues at coordinate 25,987,043 of NC_134277.1, read as the reverse complement.
CTAAACTACCAGACACATTTAACATTAACTCTAGCTAGTCACAGTGAAGCAATTATAACACTGTTCAGATAGTGTAAGAAAGAAGTATTGCAAATTTAATGAAGGTCAAATTTTCAGAGATCCAGTGTGATCTCCATTCATAGATGCCTAAGTCACTCACACGTGCTCTTCTGTCTGCCTTTCACGTTAACAAATAGTAACTTTTAAACCCAGAACTCCTGTGCTGTTTGTGCCTGCTTTTTATTTTTATATAGGCTGAATGATGTTAATGCCATTTCTATCAGTTTTGCTCTCAACCGCTAACATGAAAGAGGGCGCATGCATTTTGCTTCACATAACACACTGAGTTGAGGCACATTTTGAAAATCTGGCCTATAGAAGTGTTATATTCCATAGATATAGTAAAAATTGTTTGACATAATAACAACTAAGGCTAATCAAGATGATTAAAATAAATATTATTTTAGTGACTGATTTTTTTCACATTTTCTTTGTCTTTTCTTTTACTGTACCTTGGATATCCATAATGAAATATGAAGCTGAGAAATCATGGCAAGAAGCTAAAAGGCTTTTCCCCCTTCTTTTTACCAGGCTAATTACTTTTAGAACATCATGCAAACTCCTCAGCAAGTTACTTTAAAGAAGTCTAGGAGGACGAGTATCCAAACTGCTCTTAAGTTTTCACTTATGTTCTAGTTACTACTGTTCTAATTGACTAGTATTACTACTTTAATTTGCTTAATTCAAAATTGCACTGGAATTTTGTTTCCTTTTGTAGAATACTGCTTCTGCACCTGAATTTACATTTTGGGATACCTGTGGCTGGGTACATGCTCTGTAGCAGAACCGGGAGTAGAAACTTTGGTAAGAGGCTAAACGCAGCCTAATCCACCCCTTCTGTGAAGACAGAAAATTGTCCCATTCTTCATTGCAGCATGGTTGGATACTTGATGAATACTTGGCTCATTTTCCGTTCTACAGGAATCCTTCCTCTGTCATTCTTCAGGAGCCTCGGAAGTGAAAAAATTTTTGCTAGTGTAATTTGTGTAATGGAGTAACAGTTAATATTGGCAGATGTCTTCTTTTGATGGTATTCCTTAGGCAGATGCCCTGAATGAAAGACGTAGCACTAGCAGAGGGGTTTTTGATTGTAGGACTACTGCTGCACTGGGACTTTCTGCTGATACAAAAGCAGAGCATAGTCCCACTCCTAAGTGGATACTGTTACTAATGTATAAACATATTTCAAATAAAAAATAACTTTTTTTTTTTGTAAACCTCAAAGCATGCACAAGACTTCTTTGTGGGACTTACTTTAAATTCTTTCTGATGGCCAATGCCAGCTTTTCCTAGTCAGCTATGCACAGTCACTTTGTAAACAGATTTAATGTTACTATTTCTACTTAATTCACTATCCTGTCCCCAAATCTCCGTAGCAACATTTTTCACCCTTTCTTTTTCAAAAGAGTGGTATTGACAATAAAAAAGAAAGCAGGGGGCACCATCTGTGATTCCTGAATTGCACAGATGATAGTGTATGAGACAGGATATGGACACTGGCTTCTAATCACTGCATGCAAACTTTGCAGGTTTCATGCATAAGTTAGCTTTCCAGAAAGTGAGAGTCAGATCTTAAAATTCTCAATTCACAGAAAATTCTCTGATTCAAAGGAAAGTCGTACAGTTGGGTAAAATGAATCAAAAGGCTTGGGTTTTTGCAGGTCCTATTAAAATGATGGACATAGTCCTGTGTGTGGAACACACCACATGGCTGTGGCATGTGTTTTGAAGATTAGTGGACACTATTAGCTTATAAATATCTACCTATTTGTCTTTAGCAAGAGCTCATCAGGTTTCAGCAAGCATTGCTGGATGAACTTGTAAGGTTATTTCCTGAATTCGCTGGATTTTTTCTGAGCAGAACTGAGGCTTCAGTGAACTGGGGATGCAGAGAGCCCATGGCTAGCACAGCTATTAGCTTTAAATCTGCATGAGCTGTAACCTGTAGGTCATTCATTTGTGGTGGTGGTCATTCATAACAACTGAGGAGGGGGCAAATTTCTCAAGTTAGTTTCACCTGTGGATCAAGGGCAGAGTAAGAAACCTGACTCTGAAAGAAGAAATGGAAATTGAAAAGAATAGTTTCAAGCTCCTGATTAGTAGCTGAGCCCTTCTTTCACTTTTGGTTTTTGGAAGTAGGATCAGTCCTGGAATAACAGGCTTGTGCAATTTTTTACTTGGAAAATTGCAGCAGTTTCTTGTAAGTACAAAATGTGATTATCCTTCTGAAAATCAAACCCCATATCAAGATAATGATTTTAAATTTGGTAAAACCTAGCATTTGTTTGCAGCAAATACAATTTTTACAGTTTAAATACTCATTATATAAGTTTGTGGAATGTTCAACTTGGTGCTTTTCACTTGCTTTATAGCACTACAAAGCTGGATAATAATAATAAGCTTTGGAAATGCTCAGAGGTACTGAATATTCAAAGAAACAAAGTCAGCTACCCATAAAGGTATGGAAAAATACTTATCTATTTTTAGAACCACTGCCTCCCATGTACATGTATAGGGGTTCTGGTCAGCAAACATTAAACAGATTTGATCTTTGACAGGTACACTTTCAAACATATTTCAGTCCTTGTATGTCCCCTTACGCCCCTTGAATCTGGAGTTTTCTTTTTTTTTTAAATTTTGCACTTATACAAATATTTGGGCTTGATAAGAGTTCTAATTTCTCAGTTTCTGCATGTAATTGCTCTCTTGTGCTTGCAAAATTGAACAGCCAAACACTTCAGAGCTAGAGCTGGATGATGAATTGAAAGTGTTTCAACCTTTAACCCCACATGTCTTTAAGTCCTGTCTACTTGCATAAAACTGACAAAACCACATTTGTGTGGTTTGTTTTCTGTGCAGCAGATCTAAAACAGCTTTTTAGAGGAAAAGGAAAGTAGATTGTATTCTGCTTCAGTCAGTACCAAAGTAATGAGAGAATTTTAAATTACAGAAGCATTGTGTGCTATTGAAGAAAGTGTAAGAAAGAGAAAATGCTTAGCTTCTTTTTGCAAACCTGAGCTGAGCAAAGGTGGCTGACAACTTTGGAAAAATAATATTCTCCTTTCCTATAGTTACATGGCCCAGTACGAATTGGTTAGGAGGTCATTCAGTGTAGGAATTGCCAATCACTGCATTCTGCTCTCAGCTTCCCAGCTCCAACCAAGAGATTAATCACATACACAAATAAATCCAGCCATCTCAGACAAAAGTGTAGGGTTTTTTAATCTAAGTTTCACATCAGTTCTTTGCTATAAGATCATTCCGGATGCCTTTTTTTACCTGCCACTTTGGCCCTTTATTGTGCTAGCTAGGTTGATGTCTGAACTGTATAAGGAAAGACAGAGTAGCAAGGATGTCCCACTGCATATTAGAGAGATAACTTCTAGCAGGAGTGTATACAACTTACAATAACCCACAACTCAGACTGTCAGCTGTGATCTGTTCCTTTTTACATTTGTGAGACCCTGTCTTCTCTGCTTCTTGCACTGTCAGCAATTCCACTCATCCTTGATAAAAATAGCTAACTAAATTTGGAAAAAATCTTAATGCAGGAGAAATACTGCATATACTGAACTAGAGCCACCTTCAAAGAAGGTTGAGATACCTCTTTGAAATTAATGTTGCAAGCAGTGTTTTGTAACTATATATTACAAAGAGGTTGAACTGCACTAGGGAGAACATGGCAAAAGAAGGAAAGCTGTAACAGGAAGAAATAATTATTCCTATGAAAATAAAGAAGACTAGATGTGTATAAATTACTTTTTGTGCCAAAGCTAAACAGGCCCCTCAGGAAGATAATAAAGGCCTCTTGAACCTCAAAGGCTTCTTGCTGCTTTCATATGCAGCTTCTTCTATAATACCTGTTTTGTTCGAATTAAAACTCACGCTCCTCTTGCCAATATAGAAATATTTTCAAGCACATTGAAGGCATAGCTCTTGGGACCAGAAGTGGGGTAAAACATTCTGAAGAAATGTATTTTCTAAAGTGAATTTGTCATTTCTTTAACCTCATCCCACAAACACAAATCATAGCAAGAATTTTGATAAACATGCTTGTCTTCAGAAGAATGTAAGATCTGAATAAAATGTTTCTTGCTTTATTGCTCAGAATGAATGGACTTATAGTATCATTGCAAAGGATAGGGAATATTTGTGCTGAAATACATTAGCTTGTTTAAGTTATGATAAGACTACAATATAAAGCATGTCTACACCGGAAGAGCTGTTTAAATAATGATGAAATCTGTGAAATCAATCACAGCCAGACTGAACAAATAAGTCCAACAATAGATTGTGCATCAGTACAGTATAGTGTAAATGGAGACCAACTATTTAAATAATTGAGTGCCAGCTGATGCTTTTGTTACAGGAGTTAGGGATAGATTTCAGATTTCATTACATTTTTTCCACGGTATTATTAATTTTAAAATCTATAACAGATTATATGATAATAATTGAAAGGCATCTTCTACTGTTTGAAAAACCCTTATGAAAATGAAGGGTGGCATAGTTCCCCTAGAAGAGTGTCGTGGTCCCATAAAGAGAACAATAAAAATCTGAACAATGTGTCTAAAAACTTTTCAGTACTGCAGGTTTATGTCTGGAGGAAGAAAACAAAGCCCCAAACCAATGACAAACCTGGTGAAGACATGAGCACTGGAAGTCATGTGGGATCATATCTTTTGTCCAGACTGAGGTGCTTTCTGGTACCAAACTTACGGTAAAGGACATGGTGATTATAGATATTTTTGTATTCAGATGTTTTACAAATGAGAAGTAAGGAAAAAAAACCAGTAGAACTGAAAATTATTCTAAACTGTGGAGACTGTGATTTAGGGAGAATGAGAAAGTATGGTATTTGTAAGATGATTCTCAGAAGTGGAATGTCAGCCAAAGTGAGGATTTATCTGGAAGTGGTAGGAAGGGTGAAGAACTGAAGAGATGATCCCGCATTCCAGAAGTGTGCATAATTCCACCATGGTGCAATTTGAGAGTACAAATATGTGGTGGTGAAGTACTTTGGGTAAAGATAAAAGGAATAGAAACCAAAAAGAGAAATAATAATGACCATCTGTTACACATCAGAAGATCTTGAAAAGAGTGGAAAAAAAGAATTCCTGGAGCTGTTCTTTATGCTGTGGGATGCTGAGATCCTGAGGAATGTTTACAATTCATACTCATATATTCGCTGGTTAGCAAACCCAACAAGCCTGCATCACTGAAGAGGTCTGTAAAGTATGCAGAAAGTGAATTTTGGAAGCAGTGTTTAATTGTGCCTATAAAGTAAAGGCCTACTGTGAGGGATTGTTGAAGGATCATTCTCTTGAGCAAAAACCCACATGTTTTAGATATAGTCACTATGATGAATTCCACCCATTTGGATTCCTACTCATTTTTGATGACATGGCAGTCAATTTAGGAGGGAAGTGTGGTATGAATAGATAAACATTTATCAAGTCTTTGTTCTTGGCAAGGCAGGCCTTAACTGAACTGTTCCTTGAAAGGCTCAGATCACCTGAGCCTGTAAGACTTTACAAATTGATAAAGTACAATGCAGGTTTGGGCTTTGTTGTATCATGCTGGACATTTGACTGCCCTGGAATGGTACGCACAAGTCATGGCACTGCACAGCTGGAAAGGTGAACTGTAAATAGAACGAGAGTGCTGATTTCCCAAATATACCCTTGAAAGTGCTATCTTGCTTGAATTCCAGAAACTGCTGAACCAGAAGCTTGAATTCTTTTTTTCTGCAAAACAGAGATTACTATTTTTTGCTTTGTATTAATTTCAGAATTACCAGAAATCTGAATACAAGACGTGAATTTTTCTCTGTCTACTGCATAACTTCTCAAGCTGATTTGTATGATGACAAGCTGGCATCAGGTGAGAAGTGTTCGCTGACAGGAAGAGAAACACACTGTTATTTCTAAGGCAAGTTAAGGTCAGAGCACAAATATATTCTTCTTTGGTTGTTTGTTTTTACAAAACTCCAAGACAGTCTGGTCAAGTTCTTCAGCCACACCAGGGTCTCCATTTCCTGTCCAGAGAAAATATAGTCCCACAAGGTATGTGCTTCGTTCCTGACCTAGATTAGAACCTTCTCCCTATGGAGTTTGGTCAAAAATACAGAAAACTGTGTGCTTTGATAAGGGCAGTAATAGCACATTCAAGATATACTCAGAATTTGGTTCTCATTAATTTTTAAGTCTTGGCTTGACAGAAACGAATAATGAAGTTACTTACAAAAGAATCCCAGAGAAGGCATATTGTTCAGTCCTTCTTCAGTGCTAACCATACTGGAGTCCTGGTTCAAGAATTTGCTGTAAGGCAAACAATGATTTACAGTGAGAAACAGCTTGATAAGGGCCTAGGATTGTGCTTCTTCTGATTGGCTGCTATGACTAGGTGTTGTGGTCATAAAATTAATAATCAGGATGAAACTAACCTGGAACAGTAATGAAAAAGTGTTGGTATATAAGAGAAATAGGAAAGGACATTTTTTCCTCTCGTAGTTTGATAAACCTGTGAGCAGTGCAAATGTTTCCAGGGTTTTCTGAAACACAAAATTATTTAAGTAAAACACAGGTGTTTTTCTAAGGTAAATGAATACAGTGTTGAAACTAACATTTTCCCAGTTAATTAATATTTCTCACAAAATGAAAGCATACTCTTTTAAAAGGCAGTTTGCTCAAGGAGGAATTAATTCTTAAGCATACTCGAGGTGTCTTCAAGATTATTTATGTGGGAGGAAAGCTCTCAGTGGCAGAGTCAGGCTGTAATAACAGCTACAAATACTTTTCAGGAAAACAAGAGGACAGGAACTTTGCATGTGTAATATTGCAATCAACGCTCAAACTTTATGATAAGGAGCACAGCATAAAGGGAGTCTGTTCCTATTACAAATTTGTTTAAAATTCTCCCATAAATTACACTAAGCAGTAATACTGGTTTGGATCACAAATCTCTCTCAGCCACCACCTTATCACAGACTCCTCAAAGGCACTAGCCTGCATGACCTTTGTGTGAGTCTCAGATGACTCCAATTATTCTGCTGTGAGCTCTGATTCTTTTACACAGCCTGCCCTTAACTTTAAAAAATTGGAGAGGGAGGAGGTCTGGGGGGAATGAAAGCCTTATCACATGGCCTGGCCACACTTTGTACCCTAAGAGACAGGCCATCGAAATCTTGGAGAGGTAAAGGGAAGGAAGAATTTATCTACCAAATCTGTAGATATCAAGAGGAGCTAAGTTCCACCACACTGGGGTCAGCTGTGCAAAAGCACTGTATTTTGACACGCTCAACTTGAAAAGTGACAGGGGAGCAGAGATAAATGAGAAACAGAAAGTAGGTTACGAAAGGGAACAAAATGTGGACCAGGTTATGCAAGAACAGAGGGGTCAAGGCTTGAACAACCTTGAAAGTTATTGGTAAAATCCTGAACTCAAATCTCAATTTCAGAGGAAACCAATATCGTGGCGTGAACAAGGGGGCAGCATGGTAACAGCAGGGGCAGCAGCAGTGGGATGAAGGAGAGGTAGGATACTTTGATAAAAATGTGTAACTGATGCAAGCCCTCAACTCAATGCTACTTCTATGTTGAAATTTGAAGCCCAGTCTCAGTCCCACTGTATCTTCTAGGAAAACTTCCATCCAGTTAGGAGGCACTTTGGCTCCTAAATTTAAAGTTAGATACCAGTTTGCTATAAATCGTGCACTTCTGTGTATACCACTTCAAGAATCTTCAGGATTCTTTTAGAAGGGTGTCTGTGTTTTCTACCCCTCAAAATGCTGCAAATATAAAAATGTGTTAATCTGTGGCCAAAGATACCACAGGGTGATAGATGATCCTGAACTAAGGTTTTAGCTGGAGTTGGGAGGAGTATCAGTTTGCTTGTTCTGTGAAAATTTCCACTATTTCAAAGAGTCTTATTGTCTAAAAGCAGAGTGGAAAATCAAAATGCATTTTTTTCATGCAGAAACAATACCTGAATGGGTAATCATAGTGCAGTAGCTGAAATATTGCAATATGTTCACCATGCTTTCTTTCAATTCTGACCTTATACATTTTATAGTTGGTGGGGTTTTTTTAATACTTTAACTATAAATGAACTCAAATTTTGAAATACAAAATATATTGACAAAATAATACCATAAGATGTTTTGACAGTTTAAAAATGTTCTTCGAAGGTTTTCTTTAAAAAGGAAAAATCACAGAAACGTACTATTCTATAGATAGATCAGCATTTCCTGTTGAAATATTTTATGCTAAAAATATTTTCTCTTGCTCTTAACTTTTAGCCAAAATTCAGACCTTAAAACAAATGACAGAATTTGGGATTGCCTTTGACCTACACTGGAAAACGCCTTCCTCCACAATTAAGCTGTTATCCTTTTACAGAAGAGCTACTCATTTGTGTGTGAGTGGAAGGTAGGTTGCACAGCCACATGCGCCACATGTTGACAACACCTTTTTCCTACACCAGTATATATTAGTCTTGCTTTTGATGGAAGGCATGATGCGTCATTTCTATAGCTAAGCTACATAGAAGCTATAGCTCTCAGGCATAATGCCAGTATCTGTCACTGTCTGACCTCTGTATGGTAAGTGGGTTCTGACCACCTTAGATTCGCTCCCCAAAATGTTTAGATTAGCAAGTGCATCATTTTAGCTTGCACAACCAGGTTTCTTTCCTGTGAAAACCTCAATGAGGAGGGAAATGCCTTTGGCTCTGAGTGGTGGGAAGCACTCGTCTAAGTAAATATGTATAGATGTTGCACATTTGAATCTGCTTTTTGTTATTCCTTTTTGCTTTATTTATCAACCCCTGCTTCAAACAAAGGATTCTGATTTCACTTATGTTTAACTTAAATATGGCGACTTCAAAGTTAGGTTCAGCAGTATCTAATCTATACTTCTACCCCATTTTAAATCATAAATTGAGCTTGCTTGAGACGGGGAGTGTTTATACTGACTTGTCATATTTTGTAAATAAAACAAATGGGGCCAGATTGTGGTTCAGAGTTCATAGATGCTTTGCGGAAGGTGAAGAAGATAAAAAGAAGAGTTTTGCCTGAGTAGCAGACAGTAATTGTCAGTAATCTCCCCAGAGGAGGAAGAGGGGAAGGGTAACGAGGACAGTCCACCGGGTGTGTGCTCCACAAATCCTCCCTGGATATTTCACTGCAGGTTGCCCTGTCCTCATGCTCTCTGCCGTGGCTGTATATAAATAGCTGTGATGTGGTGGAAATAAATTCTGTGAAGTCAAGATTACCATCACCTGAACCATCATTAGACATTAAGAAATAGATAATGATTTCTGAGTAATATTATATTACATCCCTTTTTTTCCTGTGTTAATTTAAGACAGTAATACAGATGGGGAAGTACCATAACTGATTTGGTTAATGGGGTCACCGTCCTTGCACTTTTTGCTAAAGGGTTTAAAAATGCTTTTTCAAACACACGAGACAGTGTGCAGGGAATAATAGATGATCCAGCTATAAAAGCAGAAAAAACATTAATTGTTTAAAGCCATATTCACAGAGGGCAGCTAGGTAGATTCTTGCTCCGGAGTATTTTTAAATGGGACATCTCAGAAGATCTGTGTTAAAGTGAAGTGTTGGTAAAAGAGTAAAAGATGTCTTTGAAGAAAATGGATAATGATAGTTTGAAATAGTTTGTTTTGTTTTATTTTTTAAACTAGGAATAGTAACAGATCAGCCAGAGCATGTGGTGCTCACTTAAGAGTTATATAGGAAGTTAGCTATGAAAAGGGAGGACTGTTAATTGTGGCATATGGTCTTCTAAAATTTCCCCCTTGCTTATGAAAAGAAAATGACAAAATGTGAAAAAAAAACCCCAACAGGCTTAATGGGGGAGTAGAAGGTATACAAATCTTAGTAATCTGATGTCTGCATTTTGCAAATTGGTAGTAGTTACAATAAAGTATAGAACCAATGAACATACATAGATACGGTTGTTATAATAAACACCAGAACCAATGAACATACTTATATGTGAATTACTGGGTAGGACACAAGCATGGTGTTTACTTAGGAAATTATTCTTAAAAATGTGTATTTCTTTGAAGGAATCAATCAGCATTGGATGGGAAAATCTTGTTGATATGTTCTACTGGGTTTTCCAGAGGGATTTTGAGGAGCTTTTCTTCAAATGCTCTTAAGGAAATCAAGTGCTGTGGCACAAATTGAAGGGTCCTAGCACATTTAAATAGTATGTTTGGAGGTAGGAAAGAAACCAAAAGGGGAACTGGTTGGCTTTCCTGGTTGATGCACCAGTGGAAACCCACAGAGATCGTTGCTGAGCTCTGTGCTTTCAAACACATATAGGTTTGGTTAAGGGAGTCAACAAAATGAGATGACACAGCTTTTTTAAACAGAATTGGCAATTCACGGTAGTTTTGGAGGGATCTTAAGGTGCAGACTAGATGATAAAATGGCAGGTTGACATTGGAATTATTAAGAGAGGGATAGAAAACAAAATAGAAATTATCAATATAGCACTACATAAGTCTGTGAGGTGGACATATCTTGAAGACTGCATGCAGTCCTGCCCCCTACATCTCAAAAAGGATAAAGCAGAACCAGAAAAGGGTGACAGGGTGCTCAAGTTATGAAATAGCTTCCAGATGAGGACTGACTACATAAACTTGGTATCCTGAGTAGGAAAAGAGATGCCTGAGGGAAGGGAGAATAGAAATCTGTAAATGAGGAGTAGCACAGGGAGGTAGCACATATAGGGGCAAGGAGTAGCAGGTTTGACAAATAAAAGCAGGGCTTTTGCACAGAAAGGGTAGTTCAGTTTTTGATGGCATTAGCACAGGAGTCTGAGGATGCCAGAAGTTTACATGGCTTCAAAAGGGATTAGATAAATCCACAGAAGAAGAATCCATTACATGCTTTAAAACACAAAGATGCCATTTCTGGCTCAGAAAATCTTGGAGCTCAAAGAGTGCTAGAAGCCAGGGAGGCATTACTGCGTGTTTGTCTTCATTTCCATGCTTCCCCGGCCTCTCTTGGCCACTGCTAGAGGCAGGATGCTGAACCAAATGGTCCTTTGGTCTGACTTATGATCATCCTTATGTCTCTATGCCTGCTTTCCCTCTGCCATAGCTTGGAAACTCATGTTTGCTTTTTCAAAGTAAACTTCCCTTTAGTGTTCAATAATGGCCCATTGTAAAAAGAAAAGATTTTTAAATGAAAGCAAAAATCACTACAGATTATCTTGATCCTAAAAAAAAAATCCCCTATTTTTTCAAAACCATGAAATGTCTCTTTTGATTAAAACTCAACTGATTAAATTTTCTTTTCCTTTTTCTGTAGTGACTAAACAAAAAAAAAAAACTTTTTTGTCTAGCTCTGTTTTGGGTTATATTATGGAAGTTTTACGAAGTGGTTCACACTAAATTGAATGCATTCATAACAAATTATAGCTGCATTTTCCAGTGAGTAAATACCGTATTTATCTTTGTTTGCAAATAATGGTAACTGCCCCATGAATATCAATAAGGGAGGCTAGAAAGGAGAAGTTCAAAAATTTAAACTTGCATAGTTATTGAAGCTTCTTGTTTTAAGTGCTTAATGCCGATTAATGCAGATGCCACATTTCCCCTTTCTTCTCCATGATTGTTTTGACTTCTCCAGCTTAAGGAAAACATTCAGAAGAAATCAGTTTCTCTTCCTCCCCCCCTTCTTGTTTCTTCTTTTTTGACTGGCTATGGCTTCCCTAATTCTTCTTTTTCTTTTTCTTTGAGTCCTTCAGTGCTGATAAACGCTTTTAAACTACAATTTGTTTTATGGAAACAAACTTTTTTCATGGAAAATTTGCTTTGTTGATTCCTTTTAAAAAAAAGGCAGTTTATTTTAACAGAAGAATAACTGACTTTTTGTGTAATCACTCACTTCAGTGGGTGCTTGCCAACAGGACTGCACAAACGAAATGCTGTTTGTAATCTCACTTGGCCATGCAGAGGAGTGAGCTCCCCACATGCTTATATGCAAGTTGATTTGAGGGAGAGCTGTGAGGGAAGGCAGCTCCCCCACGAGAGAGTGAATTCCCATAAGCCAGAGCTGACATCCCTTTTCTCCTAGCTAGACACCGGGGAGGTATATGAGGTGGTATAAGCCCAATGCGTCAGTCCCTGCAGGCATTATTAGCAAGGTCTTTCTCTCCCCCATGCAGTGCATGGCACTTCCGGCTGAGCCAAGTCCCCTTTTTCACCTTCCTCTGGAGCCACAGATGTCAGTCACTGCTGTAAGCTGGATACTGTGCTGATTTACTGCTGGTGTCTTGCTACTGCTAATTAGACATGGTTTTCACTCACAGAAACCCTCTTGACTAGTACATAAAATAGGACAAACCCCATCCTTTCACCCCAAGGCCAAATGGCATTGTAGACATTGCAGCCACTCTCTTCCCACTCAAAACAGCATGGTTTCACTCCTGCCATCCAGTCTCCAGCCCACTATCCCTCTGGTCGTGCCCAGGCCAAGGGGGTGTTTAGCACTCTCTCTGCGGGCACGGCAGTGCTTCAGCCATAGCCTGTTCATCTACATTCATGGATGTGCTGGTTGTGATTAGAGCTACAGAGAGGGCTGGTCCCTTGGCCTCTGCTATACCATGCATAGGAATACAGCAGCATGTATTTTCCTTGTAGTAAAAGCTGGAGGTATTTACCCAGATCACCAGTACTTAAAACCTTTGCTATTACTAATTGCCATTTTATTGTGCCAACAGAGTGAAAGCTACCTCCCAAAGGAAAGTGTACGCATATCTATCCCAAGCAATTTATAATTAAAAGGTCCTAATCCTATGCTGCTTTCTGTCATGTGTGTAGTCTATATTTGCATTAGGTCTTCACCCAGATTTAGCTTTAGAGCTTATCAACTTTCGTCAGGGTGCTGAGTGTACCTGTAAAGGCAGCATGGATTCTACAGAGAGATTTGGAGAACTTGGTTTCATATAACGCTTCTGAATGACCATTATAGTTCACGCCAGAAAGTTTACTCTTAGACTCATTCATAACTGCTCCAGAATACATATTGACATGTTTAAACATCATCTACTTTGACACTTCTTGCCCTTTATAGTCTTTGTGTTTTTAATTGCTTCACTGTTGATCATTGTGATTTACCTTTCAGCCCTTGTTAAGTTCAGAATTTTCAATTTTCTTTTTCTCCCATTTTCAGAGGTGAGGATTCTCTTCAACCAAACACCCACACCTATTTTAATTTGTGATGCTTTCCTGATACCTTTTTTAAAAGGTATGGCCTATTGCTGGAGTGGAAAAATCTTGCAGGTTTTATTCCCTTGAGTTTTTACCCAGTTATCTAGTTGGTATCAGTGGGAGTGAGGAAGAGCCGTCCACACGAAAAGTCTGCATGATCAAGTCTTTAGTTGCTATGACTGAGAGGTATTACAGTCTGCAACAGGAAAACCATTTTCCTTTCAGAACACTTTTCCTATCCCAAGGTGGCAGACCGTTAATTTTCTGTTGCTGGGCTATATTAATTTCTGGTGTAATCTCATAAAAAATACTAGAATGACACCAAGAAGGAACGTAAAGTCCCAACTTGAAACTTCAGTCATGCTTCACAGAGCTATAAATTGCAGTGGTCTGGCATAAGCATCTATGGAAACACTATTTGCTTTAAACTAAATGTATATTGTTGTGTTCAAGGAGGTCACACAGCTGTACTTACTTTTTTGTGATTGTTTACCTTAAACATCCAAGCAGAAAAAGCAGACCATGCCATATACCTGGAAATACTTAAATGACCACAGCAATGAATGATTTAGTGCAGATTACCTGAAAGATATTTTCACATTTTGCACGGAACACTGCCATGTTGTCTGAAAGTTCTGGGACGTGTCTGTGAACAACTGCAAAGCAGCCCATGTCAGAAGCATAGGAAAGTAATGGCAATCTGGAATAACAAACCTTAATTTTCAGTTTGTGAAGGATGATTTCTGGACATTATGGGTTATTATGCTATTATGTATAGTATAGTTAAGTGTAGAGGCTTCAGTGAATTTGGCACCTTATTAAGCAAGTCACAGTAGAAGCGCGTAGTGAGAGACAATCTTTTCTGAAAATGTTACTTACAGTCTGCAAGACAAGGGTGAGAGAGAAGCATACTAAAATGAAGCCCTTGGAGACTGTGGTGTAGATGAGTGGCTGAGTCCAGGATATAAACTGAGTTTCCAAACTCTTAATTGATCTCTTCTTATTGGATCCCACTGCCATAGTAATGAGGTTAAATCTAAGCATTGGGAACCAAAAGCTTATTTTTTCTGTAATAGTAACAATCAATAACATGTGGTGGCCATAATTGCAAATAAATTAGTTTAACTTTGGAACTTTCCGTATAAAACTGATGGATTTTGCCACTTTTAATCCCACCATAAACATTCCTTGTTTGTAATACACAAAGCTGTTGCCAGCTACACAGAGAGCACAGGGAAACACATACAGGGAAAGCTGAAGGAATTTCCACAACTGTTCCACTATGGCACTAGCATTGTCATTTTTCTCTGGGTTCAGTGGCATACTGAGGGATTCAGCCACAACATAATGTAATCGAAAACATTCCCAGGATGTCTGGAAAAAAGTGGCCATGCTCTCATCTCACTAAAATATCATTCCCTCGCAAGGAGTAGTGCAGTAAAAACAGTGTCGCATTACTTTAACAGAAGCATTTAACATTTTTACTGACAGAATCTAAAGCATGTGGTTATGGAGTGTGAAATCCTCATTAAAATTCCTTGAGGAAAATCAGTTGAATAAATATCCAGTAATTGTCACAGTGCCCTCACTGATGTAGTTTTACAATACAATAATTCTCTCCATTGATCAGCTTTATTCTCATATCATATAAAGAGCTCAGATTCTTGTTCAGGAATTTACTACCCATCAGGGGCAATTCTGGTATTTGTAAGTCAAAGGTGTAGAAATATGTTGCAATAATTGTGGGCTGAGTCATACTGGTGCGTTCATGGAGATTCTCTGTGCTGCTCCGCTGGAGCAGTGGCAGTTGCCTCTCCCTGCACACCCCTCCCACTTTCCTTGTTGGCTGGTGCATATGGAGAATATGGAAAAGGCAAGTGAGATTCCCAAATGAGCTGGTGAATCAGAAGTGGGAAACAACACCAATCCAAGCCACCATGCTCAAGTCTCGTTTGGGCTTCTCCCTTTGCTCAACTCCTTAGAGAGGTTTTCGTAAACCAGAGAGTGCTAAAGGACCGTGCAGCCTGGGAAAGACAGGATGGGACACCATACTGATACACAAGGGGTGTGCCCTCCTTATAAATGATCCTGGAATAGCTGAAGGTTTTAGGGAGAACTTCAGTATCTTGAAGTTAGTCCTAGAGTTACTTCAAAAGTGGGAGGGAATGGCCAAAATCTGCCCCCGGATTGAAGTGTACTGGAGAAATTTCATATAGGGGGTGTGTGTATATGTGTATATGTGTCCAGCATCTCTTCCAATTATTAATTTTAATAAGCAGTAGTACTATCTTTACCTTGGTCTTGTCACTATTTTAAAGTGCCTGGCAGTTCAAAAGGACTGGAGGTGTGGGGTATTGAATGTATCTTAAAAGAGCTGCTGACTTTCCTAATGGGAAATGACTCTTATTTTTGTTAAACTGCAAAATATTTAAATCTTTCTTATCTTCAAGCTGTTATGAAAATGTCTCTGCATGTTGCAGAGTTAAGAGTTTGTAGCTATATGACTCCAATAACACATGAGGCTTTCAAGAAAAAAATTCACAAAGGCCTAATTTTAAAACATTTTTGCTGCCAAAGTTATTAAATCATAAAATCATAGAATATCTCAAATTGGAAGGGACACATAAGGATCATAGAGTCCAACTCAACCTTAGGACTACCTAAAACCGAACCATATGATTACGAGCATTGTCCAGATGCTCCTTGGACTCTGACAGGCTTGGTGCTGTGACCACTTCCCTGGGAAGCCTGTTCCAGTGACCAGCCACCCTCTCAGTGAAGAACATTTTCCTAATGTCCAGTCTGAACTTGCCCTGATGCAGCTTCATTGCAAGGAAACATAAAAAAAATCAGATAGTCTATGAAAAGTGAATGAATTAAAACTGGAGGTCAAACACCATTGCTAGCATGTGAAATATAGAGATTCTTGTCTTAAGATGCAAACTTGCACTGAACTTTAACTGTTGAGTAGCAAGACTGTGCTTTTAGTCCAGGCTGGACTGCTCCAGAAAGTTCAGCAGTGGAGATACTGTGATGTGCCAAAGAAGCTGGTCCAAGTAATCGACCATATGGTTATTGCGAAATACACAAAATGATCTAGTTAAACCCATGTGAGAATAGATAAAAATGTTCAGGACAAAGCTGGTATATTTTTCTTCACATTTTAACCAGAAGGTGGCACTATATCATGTCTATTGCAGGCAAACCATCTTTTTTTTTTTAATTATTTTTACTTTTTTCTTCATAAGAAAACTGGGGTTTTACAAACAACACTAACTTGGGTTTTTCTTTTTTGTTGTTTACGGGGGGTTATTTGTTTTTCTCTCTGTGTACTCTTTGCTGCCAGATTGATACTCATATTACTGTTATACTATCCAAATATAGTTCTGGTCAAAACAATTTGAAGAACTTTATCTAGAATATTACCTGTATATACTCTGTTGTGAAATGTTATTTTAGTTCACAGCTATGTTTGAAATAATTTATAATGATGCCAAAAGAAATTATACTACATTGATTCACAGCTGGGGCAATTGCATACCACTAAATGTACAAATCTCTTATTTACGGTGACTGAATAAAGCTGCTCTCTTAGAACAGAAACAGGGCCTGCTTAAAAGTCAGAAACCAAAGCAGGGAGTTGAAATGGTCTGTGAATGAGTGGGAGAGATTTACAATTTACAAACTACTGAAATGCATATACTATTTTTCTTCTTAAGCAAAATTAGAGAAAGCTGCAAGATACTTAACCAGCCCATCAGAGCCCTCAGAGGTTTGAGCAGGTAGGAATGTCAGCTGTTTTAAAAAAAATGTGTTTGTGTGTATGATTTTTGAAAGACACAGGATTATCAGTCAGATGTCATGATCCTATAGTCCATGGCCTCACGCAGATTATGGGAAAAGATTTCTAAAGGGGATGACAGTCTCAAAGATTGGATCAGTCTCTTCAGCCACCCATCATCTGGGCTCTGCAATGGCTTCTCATCTGGGTCTGTGCCAATTTTAGTCATATCGTATGAGTATGGCCAGCTGCCCACTGGAAACCATGCAGACACTAGCAACTAACCATAAGAGGGTGACAGCTGCTTATCATCTGAACTAATCTAGCGTCCTAAATACTGGAGATCTGTTTTACCCATCCTTAATCAGTTTCTTAAGCAATTTTGCACAGGAGCTACAAACAGTGAGCCAATGAGCACATTGTGCTGAGCTACAAGCCTACCCCATACTGGAATGAAGTATCCATCCCAAAGCACTGATTTTCAAAAACAGCTTTTCTGATGCTTTGCTAGAATATTTTCACATCAAAGTGGAAACAGAGCTGTATCTGAAAGTGAAATGTATTTAACCTTTCTATGGTGATCCCACAGCCAGCATCTCTGCTTTTCACATTGGGAAAGGCATGCATTTCTGTGGTATAATTTGTTATGTATATATGGGGTCATGGTGAGTTCACAATGGTGTTCATGCAAACCTCCTAAACCCAGCCAAAAGCAAGGAAGTGTAGGTGTCAAAATCGGAAATTCTAATGCACTAGGCTTGCACAGAACCTATAGTCGGTATGGCTGCCCAAAGTTTTAGACTTTCAGAAACAGCAGCTTGACTCACCACAAGGGACTCATATAAATGCTTTTAGAAACAGGCATAATAATAATCTCCTTAAACACTGGTTAGCAAATCATGTTGACTGGTTGGCATAGAAACATCCCTGCAGCAGCAAGTAACGAAGATAGTATCATACAGTCAACAGGTTTGATGTGTTCCTGTGCTGTACATGGTTGCAAACCATATGCAGCCTCTACAATGTGCAATCCAATCCAATATATTACACCAAAATAGTTAAAAGACTGACTGATACTATATTGCATCAGCTTGAAAGTGCTGGCATGGTCTGTATTTCCTATTTTGAGGACAAAATACTGGCACTGCCATACCCTAGAATCTGTGGACTGTGTGCCTTCATTTTATCATAGCACTGAATCAAACCTTGTATCTGTATTCTGGTGGGTGCTGCAAGCATGCAGCTGAGACCTTTCCATTTCTAATTATGTATGATGGAAAAGGTCATGAGACAGATGAGAAACCATATTCAATCAATACCAGACTGATTTTTTCCCCCCACTGATTTTGGAAAGTGTTTCCATGGTTAGTAACGCTCTGAGATACACAGAGAAAGAACAGTTAACTGATGTGCCTGTAAACATATTTATTTGGCATTTTGCTTCACTGAGCATAGAAGTCATCTGGCCAATCTTAATTTTTTTCTAAGGGACCATCACAAAAAGACCCCGTAACACAAAGGAAAAACAATCTGCAAATGCTCCCTTGAAATGTGGCCTTCCTTGCCTAGTTACAGAATGAAATCGATACACAGCTGCAGATTTGTTGACCTGCACATGAGATTGAAACTATAATATGAAAAAAATGAAATTCTTCCCTGATGATAGATTTTTCTCTATTTAGATACCACTAGTGGGAACAATATAATGACTGGAAGGATCTGCAGACCCCTGTGTAATGTTAGAGAATGTCATGTTGATAAAGGGCATACGTTCCCTACATGTCTGCTCCTTAATCTTCTCAGATTTTCACAAAGAAATAATATTAATCAAATCTGCTTTCAGCTTTATGAAAAGTGCAGTTTGAATGGTTCACAGCTTAGGAAGAAATTGAATGTAGAAGAAAACCTCGGATAGAAATAAGCCCAGAACTTAAAACAACTTGCTGTTGTCAATATCTTACTTCATGATTCTGAATAGCTGTGACAATTATGCATCAGAAAGCTCTGAAACTGCCCCATACTGTGGCTGTGGAGTGGTCCATGAAGGCAATACAGGAGCAGAGGAATTGCCAGATGAAATCAGACTGGTGAGCCATCTGCTACTTGCTTAATAAGAAAAAAAGCTAACCCAGCAAAAAATCCTACCCAGAAATACATCAGCAAGGGGCAAAATTCTGCCTGGCACTGAACGGAACAGTGTTTTCCCACCTCATTTGAAAATCTGTTTGGAAGTTTGAGGAAGATTGGGCAGTGTATGTATGAGGTGCAGGTTTTGTTTGAGTCTCGCTCCCTTTCCATTGCCCCGTTGGGGACAAAGTGAGGGGGGCAGAGAGCAGGGACATCCCTTCGGTTCCATGCCACAGAGGGATGGGTATGGAGGAGAAAGCGGTTGGGACTCTGTAATGACTGGAAGAAGCCAGTGTACTCCTCCACATACAGGGGCTCTCTTGGACTCATCACGCTTTCTTGAAGCAGGGTAATCTTTCAGTCCCCACTCTGACATGGAGCTGCCTCCTCATTTTGCGTTGTTTTGGAGCCAGCCTTAGATATGTGGAAATGTATTGTTTTATTAAATATACCAAATAAAAGCCACAACACTTGTATGTGGTTTCCTTTTTGCTGTTAGTGTTTGGTGTGTACTTGGCATAACTATTGTGTTTGGCACCATTCAGAATACGTAGAAAGACCTGTTTCTGTGCCTGAATGCTGATGTTCTGATGACCCAGTCTTGCTCCCACTGAAATCAAAGGGATCCTTGCTACTGACTTAGGATATAAAGAATAGGGTGGACCTGAAGGTGCTCCAGGAGCAGCACTCCTTTACTTTCTGTTAAATGTGAATATCAGACTTGTAGGTAGATGATCACCATATTGCAAAGTAAACTTTGAGTTATGAATGGCAGAACATTGGTTCTGGCAATAGGATCTAAAGGGCACTTCTGTGTATTTTAAAACAAAGATAACAGCATTTCTTTTGAAGGTAAAGTTTATTTAATTCTAGAAAAAAACATGAATAAAAAAGAGGCACAAATCTAATGAGAATTATATTGTAAATTGGTGCCAGAAAACCAGTATATTCCTGAGGTCTTTCTGAACACGTCTACTTCTCTCTGGACTCTGGAGAAAATCTGCTAATAGCAAAGGCATGACATTAGATTACAACCACAAAATTGCAGTCTTAAGACTGTAATGAAAATGGGTTAAGTCTATACCATTTCCTATTTCTATTATAATCCCTGCCATAAGAATAGCCTTTCCTGAAATTATTGAAAAGGAAATTCTCCCTTGCTTGTAAATGTCATTTCATTTTTCCTCTCACTATATTTGTAAAGATAGCTGAAACTGTTTAGCTTACCATTTTTCAGAATGCTATCCAAATCTGAGGGTGGTTGCTATAAAAGGAATCTAGCATGGGCTAACGGTTATTATACTGTGGTATTTGAAATCAGGAGTGTTTAATTATGTGCAGACACATGGTAAAGTCAAACTTCTAAGGAGAAGTGAGAAATGAGAAATGAGATTTGTAGTCTATGGGTCTTGTAGATGCCCAGGATCCAGGTGTAAGACCTCTGTCTGCTCTGATAGCTGTTGTTATTGACTACTATGCATACCTCAGGGCATTCTTAGCTCTTGAGGGGAAGACAGCCTTCAGATTTGCAGGTCTTTTGCTAGGTGGGATATGATGGATCTCAGTAAAGTGGGGGAATACATCTGTGCTCAAAAAGCTAATTCTGCAAGAACGTGTTTTTTTTTTTTTCTTTCAGTAAATTCTAATTCTTGAGCTGATAGGAGTGGAGATACTTATTGCAAAATGTGTCCAACACACAGTCTGAAGATGGGTGCTAAGTGGCATGACTGGGGAGCAGGAGAGGCTGTGGGCCTCAGAAGTGTAGCGATGGGGACCAGTGTGCCGGTGCTATTCATTGGGTCCGTAGTGATTCCCTGCTCATAGGGAGGTGCCTTCACAATGACATCAGTCAGAAGTGAGTAATGACAAAGTGAAATGCTCCACGCATGGCAGGGAGAAGATTCATATTGTGTGTATCCAACACAGCTGATAGGGGTATGTGCCATTAGTATGGCTTTTTTGAGAGAGGTGGGCTTTGCTGTGCATGCTGCATATGTGTGCCTGCAGAAGCAGTGAGTTAGGTCCTGTGGCCTGCCTTTGCGGGAAGCCTGGGCAGCACTCACTTACAGCACTGTTTGCTTTGAAACAATCACTCAGACATAAATGACTTGCTATGAGCTGTTGGAAGTCATGCTGGTTGGTGTAGCATTCAGCAGTCTAACAGCCTCAAGCTCAGTGAGGGAAAAAAAAGAAAAAATTTTCACTGGAGTTGTAAAAAAGTAAAGAGAGGAGCATGCTGCTCAGATTGCCTTTTTGATGCTATTGGAAACAGGCCTATCTAGAAATTGTAGTAGACAATCTGACGTGAGCTAAGATGTTTTAAAAGCACAGATTTGAAGGAGACGATGAAGCTTGCTTGCATAGAGTCAAGCTTGCTGGCATGTTAAAATCAGTGGCTGAAAGTATGGAAAAAACACCTCATTTGTAGAAAAAATATGGTTTAAAAATTATTTCCATTATTTTTGTACTATTATTTCTATTTTTGCTAGACCTCTGATCATTGACTTTGAATGGCCAGCTAATATGCAAAAGTCTCTGGTACTGAAGCAGAGTGGCAGTAGAGGTAACTTAGCAGGAAACCATGATCAGCTCGATGCTTGTGACTCATTTTTACTTGACTCTTTACTTCACAACCCAGACAAGTGGTTGGGAGTTGAAACTTATACTCTTTTTAGAGTTGTACTGAGCACAACACATGCTCTGCTGGCAGCAGTGGAGGGAAGCTGAACTCATCCAGATGCCATATCCTTCCAAGCCCTTTCTTTGTGAGGGTGGTGGTGAAGAGTGAAGGGTTTGTTCTTGTTCCAGGTATACCATAGTGTAGTGTAGTGTCTATGTACAGATTCATCTGTTAAATTGACAGTTCCCCCAGGAAAAGTATAATCATAAGAGACTGTTATCTCTCTGCATGCTCCTGTTCTGGACTAACTTCAGCTATTTCTATCTCTTGTTAAAAAGATAAAACTGTGTGTTCATTTCCTTCCTTGATGCAGCGCTTGCCTCTTCATAGCTTAGCTTCCGGTTACTTGGCTATTTTATCTGTCATGTAGGGACAGAAGAGGGAGTTGGCTAGTGTGAGTGAGCTTCAGAAGATTTTGAGCTCACTCAGGTGGAGAAGTGAGCCAGACATTAATCCAGATGAGGAGGTAACATGGCCAGACTTGAAGTCCTGGGTCTTTAGGCACCGGAAGGGTATCAAACCCAACCCTTCTTATGGTGGGGGTGCTCTGGAATTCTCCATCTGAGCTGTGATTTTTGGAAAGTCTGATCCTTATGGTAAGATGGACTAAAAAGTTGATATTCATGAAGTGTAGAGGTTGCTCCCTCTGACATTTTCAGACAGAAGGTTATAAAATTTAAGCTGGTGTACATTCTTTTGCAATTCAGAATGAAAATAGGGAATTGTTGTTATGTATAGCCAGATATAGTCCATTTAACAAAGAAATCAGATACAGATCCATTCATGACTGCTAACTTTCCTCTGTCTCAGGAAGACCTTCCTCCCAAGCAACTATTTGCAGGAAGTACATAGCAAGTAGAGGTCACTTTGTACCCATTGTCTTTCTTCTGCTTTTTCTCTAAAGAACTGGTACTAATCACTGGTAGGTGCAGGATACTGTGCTGACAGGGTCTTTGTTATGACTTGGTGATGTTCTGAAGTTATACTCTTATGTATCTTAGCTTCAATATCAAGTGCTTTACTTTGCAGACTCTTAAGAAATGTTTGCTGCAGACATGGTTTTCTAGCAACTGAAACCTGAGAATCACTTACATAAACTTTATAGATCTCCCATTTTATAAATCTCTGCCTGTCTCCTCATCCTAGTCTCCATTCCTACCTACTTTTCAATTCCCTCCATTTCACCCTCTAAAAATGCCAGGTGTCTTGCTCCTTCTCCAGATACATTTCTGAGTGTTGATTATGTTTCCTTGCCTCTCCTTTTCTCCCTTAATAAAGAATTCACTTGTATTGCCACCTACCTTGGTGAATACTATATTAGGTCGTTCTCCCTGGTATTCTTGGACTTCACCAGAACTAGGATTAGTTCTGGCTCTTTCATGTACCCACTAAAACACAGTACAGTTATGTAGGGGAATAGACAGGGATCGGTGACCGGAAGATCACGGGATGTGATGGAAAGATAGACTCCTCCCCATAGGAGTGGCAGGAACAGGAAGCGCAAGAGCTATATAAGCGTGTGACGCAGTTAAATAAATGGACATTTTATATCCATCATACTGATGTCTGTGCATCGCTGTCCCCAGGGTGGGTAGAGCCCTGTGTCCCAGAGACATGCGGCCCAAGATAAGTTCTCCCATAGAAGCGTACAGCAACGCAGTTAGAACATGTTTTTTTTTTCTGTATTCAGTAGCTTATAAAAAGGGCAGCACATTATCCTAATCTAAATGCTAAAACATACTATATTTTTAATGGGTGGTTACACTTCTTCTTGCCAAATGTGGCCAGATTTGTAAAAGGAGAGGAAAAAGAATTGAGACCAGACTCATTGAGACCAGTCTTCTACAATCCTAATAAACATGGTGATTTTTGTTTTCTTCAGACATGCCATGTCATG
This sequence comes from Phalacrocorax aristotelis, assembly GCF_949628215.1. Lineage (NCBI taxonomy): Eukaryota > Metazoa > Chordata > Aves > Suliformes > Phalacrocoracidae > Phalacrocorax > Phalacrocorax aristotelis. Next base: position 25,963,250 of record NC_134277.1, on the reverse strand, counting down.
CTAAAGTAAATTACTGGAGGAAGTATACATAAGGGGCAAGAAAAATGTGTTGGTCATGATGCTATCTGTCCAATGCTAGCTGACTGCTGAGGCGGTGGAAATGGAAATTAATATAATACAGTTTCTGTTATCTTCTTAAATCTCAAATTAAATTAACATAAGGATTGGCACTTTTAGATTGAATTGCTGGCTATGATTATGGTTCCTTCTTGCCTTCTTTAGTTTCATTTATTGTTAGTTGCTATTATACATTCATTAAAAACTAATTTAATAAATCATGGGATTTTCTGCCTGTAAAACAATCATCAGAAGTAAGAGTGATGGCAATGGTTGGGGAATATGCTGAAATTTGGTAACCCTTTGTGAAGGCAAAGGAGGACACAAAAACCTTACTAATTAATTAAGAACTATTTAGTATAATAGTGCTTTCCTCTGTATAAGTAAGAGAAGCAGAATTTGAGGCATCTTCTGGGTTCTAACTCTGCCTCTACTGTGGGTGAGTGTGCAAAGGTCCCTTGCATCAATATTTTTGGGAACCAGTGCTGATTAATCCATTGGTTATTCAGATAGGATGACTGGGCAATGTCATGACACTGAGGACAGGAACTCATGATTCTCTTACACAGGTGAGTACTGAGGACTGTACTGAAATGATTTTAAGGAATCACTACCCAATTAATTAAAAAATTTCAGAGGCCTCTGGGTATCCAAATACAGACTCTGAACTTCATTATGGCATGGAGGTATGTGAAGCCATTTAGGACCAGGTACTTTTTAGTGGCCTTTCTGTACTGTTTGAATACCTCTATTCAACTTGCTTAAAAGGTCTCCAATCACACAGTGAAAGTGAGGAATGGTGGAGGAAGCAATGAAAGTTTGGTGAGGGGGAATGGGGGAGCCTGAGAGAAAAAGAGAGAGATTGTTCAGACAGGCAGAGAGCATACGAGCAATAACTGGGACTGTGTTTATACTGTCATGTTAGCTTAGGATTCAAGGTCACACTCAATGGTTTCCTCGTTGCTTACACATTAACGTTCACCCTGGCCTTACTGGCTGTCAGGCAGAGCTTGGCTCTGACCATGAACACAGCTGCGTACACACTCTGCAAAAGTCTAACGATTTTGAGGTCTAGGGAAGAGTCAAATTTTATGTGGAGAGAGCTGGAAGAGGCAGGCTGATGAGGGATGAAGTGAGATAAATGATGGAGTGCTGGACAAGGAAGGGTTAAGCTCAGGGGGATTCAAGAGAAAGGAGGATGTTAGTCAGGCCAGCCTGGGAGACAGAGGAGGCAGTTGTCTTCTGCAAATGGAGACTGTGTCAAGAGGTTTTCCCTTAACTTCACTGAGATGCAGACTACCAGAAGCCACCCTCCTCATATGCTACGCTGGTGTGAAGCATGGAGAGAGCTACTGACAGATGTCATCTTCTCTCACAGCACCTCTGGTCAGCACACAGCCTGGGGCACTACCTGCCCAAGAAGACTTGTGTTTCCCATCAGCAGTGGAGAGAAATTCTCAGCTCAAAAATGCAGCAACAGCAACAGTTGTCTTTCCTGGAGACCAAAATAAATAATTCCAGTTCATACGATATCTCTTTAAAACAGAAAAATATTTCTTAGTAATAGCCATTGTACAAGGAATTAACATAACTCTGAGCACTCTCAGAGGACAATGCAGCCTTCAGAGCCAGAGAACACACCTACACTGAGTATGATGTGTGCTTGTCTGACTCAAAGATAATATTTACAGCTGTGGTGGTTCAGTTCCTCAGAGCATGCCATGAGCTTTCCTTTCACACTATATTATCCTAGACTGCATTGTTCTGCAAGGGAGACACTGAGTCTGGCTCCCTTTGGAGGATGCCGGGAAGCCAGAAAATGTGCATGCGGCACTGACTCCTACAAGATCACTCACATTCATCTCAGAGGTGGCGGGCTCATTGCAGCTTGTAATTCCTCTTTCAAAACCTGGCTCCTCACCACCTTCATAAACCCTGAAGCAAATATAATAGTACCCTCAGGCCCTCAAGAATGCATATACAGGAGGAATTTGGCATCTTCCAAATGTGATTCATAGACGTATTCATTACATTTTGCCCCTTAAAAAGTCAAGATGAGAGTCCAGGTACACTGCATACATGAGTTCATTTCCATTCGATGAGGAAAAATGTTTGCCTGACCAGGAGGACCTGACATTTCTGATGAACTTTGAATTGAAAGAGCTGGTGAAGAAGCAGTTGAGGGTGCACACGGAGAAGAAGAACGAGGAAGAGTCAAAGTTTATATGGAAAGAGATGGACCAACTGGAGGATAGACTGAGATAAATGATGGAATAATAGTTAGAAATAAGAAGATTTAGAAGGATTAAACAAGTGAGCAAGGAACAGCAATTAGATAGCCTCTGCACTCAGGGGCAAGCACCATGGCTGTCTATTGAAGTTACATGGCAGAAGGAGAGAATAGATCCCTGTGGCAGTTAGCACCGCAGTTATGGTATATAAGCTTCACGTGTTAGCTGACTTCTCAAATTCACAGTGGCTGAACAAACAGCCAAGTCAGAGTATCCAGGCATTTGCCTACCAGGTGCAGAGGGCAAATTCTCAAAACCAGTATAGACTGTTCTCATGTTGCAATATTTTCCAAACCTAGTGGTTATTTTATTTATTATTATTATTATTTTATTAAAGGTATTACAAAGGTTTCTACAAGCCTGAATCATGACTCAGGATGTGCTAGATGCAGTAAAAAAATATGTTTTTTATCTTCAGGATAGTCAGACTGTATGACAGGAGACTGCAGAAGGAAACAAACATAAAGGGCAGTGAGATACATGATTAATAAGGTAGACACGTACAACATTTAGATTGTAAGTTTAGTCACAGATATAGGACATGTAATCTAAAAACCATTTTGGCCTTTCACTCTTCTGCATCTGTTTCAATGGAAGGTATTATTTGGGTAGAAGATGCATCTTCTTCAAAGAAAAGTCACAATATAAGAAATATCTTTCCTTCCTGGAAAATGAAATGGTTTCAACAGTAAGACAAGTCATTACATTCTTTGGGTTTTACCTTATTCAAATACTGCCTTTCTGCCTTACCTACCTGAATGGTGCTGCACAATGCACAGGAGGAGTTATTTAAAAAGGCTTCAGATGAGACATGGGGGTTAAGAAATTGGTGTAATGGTAAAAGTCCTTAGCAGAATGGAGTGCTGGACAAAAGTGCCCAGTGAAAAAAAGAAATAGGGTCATAAAAGGAAAGGTGATCTTGGAAGGGAGACCTTAAAGATGATACTAAAAGAAGATAGGAAGCTTTGGAGGTCATTTGGGGTAAACAGAAATTACATGATCCTTACAGCAGAGAGGATTTTATATCCAGCAAATACAATTCAGTCTTTTTAAGGACCTGCATAATAATTTGCTGGTGAGAGGGAAACATTTCTTCTCACTATGTGGTCATTCAAACCATGCTAACATACTGGCACCCTGTGCATGTTATGGGATTGCTTCTTGGTGAATACTGAATAATTACTCTTACCACTGGAGAGATTAATAGCATGAAAATTAAGCTTCTCTAAATGCAATCTTGATTATTAGGGCTCTGAGTGTGTTGCTGGGAATGCATTGCTCAAGTGTTCAAAAAAGTGCACAGTATGTTCTGTGTTATCAGTATTTTAAAAGTTAAGAGTTTGACGGGAATTTCAGCATTAAACGTAATCCCATATGAAACACTCTCCAGGAGCTAATCTATTGCCATTTCCTGTTTATATAACTGGATCAACCATAATGAATTAATAAAAATACACGGCAACTCTTTATGCACTTAGCAAAGCACGTACCACTGGCACATCCTTGAAATGCCTACTGGCTTATACAACACATTTCTTTTGCCCACTGCCTAGGCTTTTTGAAAGTAGTGTCTTTTTTTGGTACTTAGCTCAGGCATAGAGCTATGTAGAGGAAGATGTACCTCTCCCATGCCCAGATTGGGTCCTGGGACAGCACTGTTGCTTCTGCACCCAGCACAGACTGGACTTTTTATCCCGGTAGATCTTTGTGCAGAATCAAAGATCTGGAAACATTGAGCAGAGACACAGCTGTTTGGTACTTTGCCCCTCAGTGACAGACCTTCTGAACCTCATACGGGCCATTACCGACCTGCGTCTGCACCTCCTCACACTGTGAGAGGGAGTTGTGGCTTCCTACACAGCACTGAGTGAGGACACAGTGCCAGCACAGATCAAATGATGTGCCCCAGCCCCTCTTGGAGCGGGGACCACGTTACATATTCAGCAGGACTTTCAGACTTCCAGTCCTTTGCACATTTCCATGCTTTACCTTCTCAGCACATCCTTTTCCTGTTGTTGGCGTGATGCTTTCTGATAACTAGTTTTCCATCCAAACCTACAGATACCTTGAGGACCTGCTCTCAGCAGGACACAATACAGGGGCATTTTTGACATGGGTTGTATGAGCTTTCAACTTGCTTAGGACAAGCTTATGAGCTCTGTGTCAGCACTGGCCAAGTTACAGTTATGCTGGATCTGTGGTTAACTAACACTTATGTTTCCTACATTTTTCCATTACCTATGGTATCCTGGACCTCTTTCAGTTCAGATAATGGGCTGTTAATAAAGGTCCTTTTGCTGTAATTAGCATTAAAAATGAGACAACCTCTTTTTAGGGAAAATACATATTGCATTCATAAAACAGAGAAAGGGGTAAGACCCACGTTTAAAAAATAATGAAGAATAGAAAAAGAATAACCATGGAAAAATCAGCTCTGAAGTCATTTGGGAGGAAGAGAGAACAGGGCAGAAATATCCTGCTCTAACTGTTCCATGGCACCATACAACTGGAAAAAAGGGTTCTTTTAGTTAACGTTTATGGTTAATACTCAGTTGCCCAATGTTTAACTAATTCTTTCAACAAAGTTTTGCAATGACAGTTTATTTTATTGATTTTAAAGGGCAAACCTCTAAAGAAGTACATGAAGAACAAGGATCAGAAATTATAGGACAAAGTGTGTCTCCGGGTGGAGTCCTGCTATCACTGTTCTGTGAACTTACTCTGATAGTGAATTTGTCCCAGATAAAGGCAGGCAAACCCCCATGATTGTCTCACAAGTGGCCTCATCAGATTTTTTTTCATGTAAAAAACAGTTACTAAAAGACTTTAAATACTAATTAATAATAAAAAGCCTGCACTAAAATGGCTTTAGTTGCATGTGACAATTACAAAACAACTGCTTAGCCTTTTAATTGCAAGTGAAAAAAAGAGGGAAATTTTAAGCCCTGAAAGTTTTGAACAACACCAAGTTCAACATAGTTTTATTTTTGAGAGGTGAGAGGCTGCTACAACAGGAGGTAAAGGTACCTTGCAAAAGCAGTTGACATGTCTATGTGGAGGACCTTTTTGTCAGAAAAGTTATTTGTATTTTTCCAAAATGACAGTCATATGTCAGTTAAATAACAAGGATTAGAGCTCTACTTTTGGTTGCATTCCAGGAAAAAAGGAAGGATTTTAAGCTCAGAAATGTGCCAGATTTTCTTTAAAGTAGCCATTGGTACAAACGGAGAAGTTATAACAGGAAATCCCTATTTGGTAACACAAATCTATTTTCAATTTAACTATATATATAAATTTTTGAGACAGAAAATGTTAATACACAAATTATTAGGTGCACGCTGAGAAACACAGAATCATAGAATGTCCTGAGTTGGAAGGGACCCACAAGGATCATTGAGTCCAGCTCCTGTCCCTGCACAGGACAACCCCAAAATTCACACCATGTACCTGAGGGCATTGTCTAAGCGCTTCTTGAATAGCGTGAGGCTTGGCGCCGTGATGCCTCCCTGGGGAGCCTGTTCCAGTGCTCCACCACCCTCTGGGTGAAGAGCCTTTTCCTAATATCCAACCTAAACCTCTCCTGGCACATCTTCCTGCCATTCCCTTGGGTCCTGTCATAAATCATCAGAGAGAAGTGATCAGTGCCTGCCCCTCCTCTTCCCCTTGCAAGGAAGCTGCAGGCCACGATGAGGTCTGCCCTCAGCCTCCTCTTCTCCAGGCTGAAGAAACCAAGTGACTTTAGCCGCTCCTCATACGGTTTCCCTTCACCAACTTTGTGGCCCTTCTTTGGACACTCTCCAGTAGCTTTATATCCTTACTGCACTGTGGTGCCCAAAACTGCACACAGCACTCCAGGTGAGGCTGCACCAGCGTAGAGTAGAGCAGAACAATCACCTCCCTCGACCGGCTGCAATGCAGTGCCTGATGCACCCCAGGGCATGGTTGTCCCTCTTGGCTGCCAGGACACACTGTTGGCTCATGTTCAGCTTGCCATTGACCAGAACCCCCAGGTCCCTCTTTGCAGAGCTGCTCTCCAGCCTCTTGTTCCCCAGTCTGTATGAACATCCAGGGTTGCTGTGCTCCAGGTGCAAAATCTGACACTTGCCCTTGTTAAACTTTATATGGTTGGTGATTGCCCAGCTCTTTAATTTGTCTGGATCTCTCTGCAGGGCCTCTCTGCCCTTGGGAGTGTCAACAGCTCCTCCCAATTTTGTGTTGTCAGCAAACTTAATTAGTATTCCTTCAAGTCCTGCATCAAAGTAATTTATGAAGAGATTAAAGAGTACTGGCCCTAAGATGGATCGCTGTGGAACCCTGGTAGTGACCAGCCACCAGCCCAGTATAACCCCATTTACTATATAACCCTTTGAGCCGAACCTGTTAGCCAGCTGCTCACCCACTGCATTATGTGTTTATCCAGCTGTACGCTGGACATTTTGTCCAGGAGGATACTGTGAGAGACAGTTTCAAAAGCTTTACTGAAATCCAAAAAGATTACATCAACTGGCTTCCCTTGGTTAACTAGGTGGGTAACCTTGTCATAGAAGGAAATTAAGTTTGTTTAGCAGGTCTTTCCCCTTGTGAACCCATGCTGGCTGGGACCAATGACTGGATTATCTTTCAGGTGTTTTTCAGTAACTCCCAGAATAATCTTCTCCATAATTTTGCCAGGCACAGAAGTGAGACTGACAGAGCTGTAGTTACTGGAGTCATCCCTGTTGCCCTTCTTGAAGATTGGGACAACATTTGCCAGCTTCCAGTCAACTGGGACCTCTCCAGATTCCCAAAAGCATTGAAAAATCACTGAGAGAGTCTCGCTATGACATCAGCCAGCTCTTTAAGTACCCTCAGATGAATCTCATCAGGCCCCATTGACCAGGCATTGATCAGGATCCAGCTGGAGCAGCAAGTCCTGCACAGGTTCAAGGTTGACTGGGAGTTTATCATTCCCACAGTCACAGTTCTCTAGCCCAGGGCTCTGGGCCTCCCAGAGCCCACCATTGGTGTTGAAGACTGAGGCAAAGGAAGCATCAAACATCTCTGCCTTGACTATGTCCCTGTTCGTGAGGTAACCATTCTCATCAAGCAATGGGCCAATGTTATTTCTGGCTTGCCTTTTTCCATTAACATATTTTAAAAAGCCCTTCTTATTGTCCCTCACAGTACTGGCCAGCTTCAACTCTAATTGAGCTTTGGCCACATGTATTTCCTCCCTACAGTGGCGAACATCCCTGTAGTCCTCCCATATTGCCTGACCTTGCTTCCACTGGCCATATACTTTATTTTTATATTTATTTCTCTAAGAAGATCCCTGTTCAGCAAAGCCAGCCTCCTGCCTCACGTGCCTTACTTCCTACACTTTGGAATTTCCTGCTCTTGTGCTCTTAGAAGGTGGTACTTAAAGTGACCAGCACTGATGACCCCAGCACCTTTGAAAGCTTTTTCCCAGGGACCTTACTAAGTAGTTCCCTGAGCAATCTGAACTCTGCTCTCCTCATATCCAGAGTTGAGGTCTTGCTGCTGGTTTTCCTCCTGTTACCATAGATTTTAAACTTGACTGCTTCATGGTCGCTGTGGCCAAGGCAGCCACCAATCTCTTTACCCACAAGACCATCTCTGTTAATAAGCAACAAATTGAGGAAGGCACCTTTCCTGATCCATTCCCTTAGTACCTGTACCAAGAAGTTATTGTCCAGATGGTTTAAGAATCTTCTAGACCTGTTTGTCCCAGCTATGTGCTATTCCCAGTTGACATCTGGCAAGTTGAAGTCCCCCATAAGGACAAGAGCAGATGACTTAGAGTCCTCCTGGCTGGGTGGTCTACAGTAGACTCCCACAACAATATCTGCTTTATTTGTCTGTCCCTTAATCCTTACCCAGAGGCTCTCAGCTGTGCCATCAGCAGCTGCAAGCTCCATGCACTCCAGCTCCTCCACTATATACAATGCCACACCCATGCATCACCTGCCCTGCATATCCCTCCTGAAAAGCCTGTAACCATCCATCATGGCACACCACTCACAGGACCTGTCCCACCAGGCTTCACTATGCCAATGATGTCATATTTCTGGGACTGGGCCAAGGCTTCTAGGTCCTCTTGCTTGTTCCTCATGCTACACACATTTGTGTAGAAACACTTTAAGTGCATTTCATTGTGCCCATCGCCATGTGTAGCATTCTGCAGAGTCTCACTAGCACGCAGCTCTTTGAACTTTGGCATGTCCTCCTGTTGTCCATTGCTGACTAGCCTGGTTTTGCCCCTTTCCCCCTTCCAATGTAGTTTAAAGCTCAGTCAATCAGCCCTGCTAGCTCTTGAGCAAAAACCCTTTTCCCGTTCTGAGAAAGTTGCATCCCTTCAGATGTCAGCAGACCTGGTGTTGAACAGACCATCCCATGATCGAAAAAGCCAAAGTTCTGCCAATGATACCAGCCTTGGATCCATGTGTTGATTAGCTGGGTCTTCCTGTTACATGCAATATTCTTCATGGCTACTGAAAGGATTGAGGAAAATACTACTTGAGGACCTGACCCTTCAACCATCTGCCCCAAGGCTCTGAAATCCCTTTTGATAGCCTTTGGACTTCTCCTTGCTACCTCTTCTGTGCCAACATGTAGAACCAATAGCGGGTAATTGAGGAGCTTACCAAACTATGGAGTTTCCTAGTGATATCTCTTACCCTGTCCCCAGGGAGGCAGCAGAATTCCCTGTGGTTGGGTCCAGTCGTCATATAGGACCCTCCGTTCCCCTCAGAAGGGAGCCACCTGTGACAACTACCCTTTTGTGTTTCTTAACATGAGTGGTTGTGGTGCAAGCAGTAGGGTGCCTAGATAACCCCTCAATCCCAAAAGGGCCTTCATCCACATCATCAGCTGTCTGCCCTTCCAATTTCAGATCTCATACCTCTTGTGTACAGGCACCTGCGAAGGTGAGGTGGGCTGAGGGTGGATTCACCTGCCACACTGAGTGGTAACCTGCTTCCATTCTCCCCATCTCCTGAGTTTCCTCCTGTCTGGTGGTGAGCGGTAGCAGGACCTTTGTCACTGTGCCGTGGTTGGCTGGTGCTGGTACCTCTGAGAGAGGGATTGTAGAGTACATTTCCACCAGTTGATCTCCTTCTCTGACTCCCTGATACTCCTCAGCCTGGACACCTCCTCCTGAAGCTCTGTCACCAGGCTGAGCAGCTCCTTTACTTGGGTGCATCTCCCACAGGTGAGCTCAGTGCTGCCATCAGATACTGGACTGATACTGGACCTGGATGGCTGCATGTTGCCTCGAAAGCTCTGTTTGGGTGGCTGCATCAGTTCTTGCAGCTGGAGGGGCCATGAGGGATGCTGAGGGCACAGCTTTTTGCTGGGTGGATACCACAGCTCTTGCTGATCTCAGCTTCTTGCAAGTGGGTTGCAGCCTCTGTCTGAAGTGGCAGGGCCCTCCCTGTGTGGGCTGCCGCGCCCACGCCCGGGCTGCCGCGCCCACGCCCGGGCTGCCGCGCCCACGCCCGGGCTGCCGCGCCCACGCCCGGGCTGCCGCGCCCACGCCCGGGCTGCCGCGCCCACGCCCGGGCTGCCGGTCCTGCTCGCTCGCACTCATTAAGGGGCTGTTTAAACTTCCTGTGGTTGCTCCTGGCAACGTCCTCCCCGCATCAGCCCCTCTTGTGGGATCTGCCAGCTCCCATGGGGTGTCTCTGCACACCCACAGGTTCCCCTGGCTCTGGGAACCCCCTTTTTCCTCGGGGACACGTGCTCAGCCGCAGGACTTACCGTTACTGACACTGTGCCCCTCGCCGACTGTCTTTGGAAAGACAGGTATTTATAAGAAGGCATTGCTGAGCAAGCATGAAAGCAAGGTACTCATAAAGCTCCTGCTCTCATGACCATACACACTTCCTTTTAGTTCTGAAAAACATCTTGGTTTAGTAAGAAATTCAGCGACTGGTTGTCTTCTGAGAGTTCATGGGATTGTTGCAAAATGCAGCTTGCTTTCTTTAAATTTTAAAAGGCAGATACTGGAAGGCTGTAATACTGGTCACACAAAATATGGGAAAAAATCAGATATAAAACATGTAATTTTCCTTGAAAGCAGTGTCTAGCAGAGAGATCATAAAAGGCTGGGTTTTTTTTTTACCCTAACAAGGATTAGCAGTACTTTGTTCTGTTTGTTCTGTTTCTTATCTGTCACAATTCTTGCTTCTTCCTGACTATTTTTTTGAAGTCCTGTGATGTGTTGGATGTCACCCCAGTTCTTATGACTGTATTTATTACCATCAGCCTCAATATTTTTAGATAACATATTATTACAACAAGGTTATTTCTGCATTTGGTGGCTTTTTCTGTTTCAATAATTTTGTTTTGCTCCTTACAGTGGCTGTTTCCCCTAAACATTTCTGCATTTGATGGCACTCCATTTAGATAACTACATAATCATTCCACATCTCACTGTGATAGCAAGTCTTTGGAAATTCTGAGTTAGGACTGCCTGCAGGATTAACGCATGAAAGAGCTGCTAGGCTCTTTGTGAGCACCTGGAAACAGGAAAACATCTACCATCCATCTCCCAAATGTTGTCCAGCACCTTGTCCTTTTGGGATTATAAAACAATATCTTAAATCCCAAGCAACATTCTACATTAATTTGGACTACCAGGGGTGATTAATTTCCATTACTATCATTGGTAGTAACCCAGTTTTATGTGATTGTCCAGGTTCTTATTTAAGTCAAGGGCTGTTACATGGCAGAATGGGGTGAAGTGGCTAGGACATAATTAAGAATAATTCCCCAGCTGCCAGAGAACTGTCTGGAGCCTGGTGCTGGGAGACAGTGTAACAGCCCCTTACAGAATTTTCCATGCTGCTTCTTGTATTCCAAAAATCAGACAGTACTTTTTTTTATCTTCAAAGAGATGGAAAAAAAAAGTTTGGTCAATACTGTTAATTTTGTGTGTATATATGTAATGTGAATTATCTCCAGTGATTGCCAACAAATCTGAAACGCCTACATCAGTATATTGACCATCAATAAATGAGCAGTGACAGTAAATATATGATTGGCTGCTCCACGTATTTCTGAACAACATTGCCATAGTTAAGCCTGGAAAAATGCAGGACAAAAGGGCAAGCAATTTTGGTGGGAAAACATCTCTAAGATTTTATTTATTCTTTAAATTGTCCTTTGATTAACTTTGTAGATCATCACCTTCCTAGCTGAGGTTAGTCATTGTTTAATTAGAAGATAGAGACAAAGAAGAATCCTGTTTATAACTCTTAATCTACTTAAGTTATTATCTAACCAGCAGTCCTGAGAGAATATTCAACATATTGAACTGATTCGTGCATGCTTCATTAGCTCTTTATATCTTAACTGTATATAATCATTCCCAGCTCTGTCATGGTTATCATGGTGGAATTTCCACTGAAGTCAATGAACTCTGACTGTAAATTGACTGCAAAACAGTTACTGGGACAAATTCTCTCTTTATCTGAAACCTTTGAAATGCCACTGGCTTGAGTGGAATTGCTGGAGACATGACTGAATTTGGTTTAATTTTCTGGTATTTATTCAAGTTAGTGCCTTGAAGACCTGGAGTTCTCTCATTTAATTTTAATATTTTGAGCTGAACTTGACAAATACTGATAAAAATAATGCCTTTAGGGTTTCATTGAAAAGCCTTTTTGTGACAACCTGAAAGATTTCTGTTAGCATCAGCAAGCCCTTGACTGAGCTTTTAGTGGTCATAGAGGAAAGGTAATTGAAAACATCAGTCACCTAATAGGGTGCTTGAAAAATGGTAATTTTTCCATGGATTTTTAAAAATACAGCTAAAAGTTTATTGCATTCAGATTTGTGCAAAATACAGCCAGTTAAAATATAGATGAAATGAAGTAATATAATTTTGTTTCATTCCAGGTTCAGCCCACATTTTCTGATCTTTTCCCTATAGAATAAAAGGAAAATAGGAGGACACAGGTGAGAAGGAGGGACCTAGAGCAGTTAAAACTTTTTCTGTTAACCCTGAAGAGGGGGAAATATTTGAAATGAAATTATTCAGCAGACTCTTCCTGCCTTACTTCCCTCCTTCCTTTTCTTTCTTCTCTCCTTCTTTCCATCCCTTCCTCTTTCCTTCTTAGAGGAACAGGTTTAAGGAAAATAAAGGTTTAAAGGAAAATCTTTAGCAGCTATAGGCACAGAGTTTGTAATTAAAGCACTTTCCAGGACAATGTGGCATCCTATACAGTCAACAGAGAAGAGCAATTACAATATCTAGAACAACCAGATTTGTTTAATCTAACTTTAGCTCCATAAAATTTAGATTTTTAGTCAAGGTAATAATTTAGGGTCCTTTTATAAGCAATTTAGGAATTTAAGTGTTTTCAGAGGAAAATTCTTCCAATTTATGTTGATAACTGTTCTACAAAAAGTTGAGCTGCCCTCAGGATGTTCTTTCTTTCCCTGTACAGAGGGACTCTAGCTGACCAGCTCAGACCAAATACTTGTCTTTTGAAGATGGTTAATGATAGGCAAGTGAATGGCAGCCAAGCTGACTATGGCCATGTGCACTTCCATCTGAGATATCAGAAGACCCATCAACTTTCCTCTAAAGCAGGTTCAGCAGGTATGAAAGAGGGACTGTGCATTACATTACGGTATGTGGAGTTTTTCAGATGATTCTGGTGAATCATCCTCTTTTTTAATTAGCACTGTAAAAATATTAGAGACCAATTTTATTAATGAGAAAGTGTATTTTGCAGCCTTTTTGTGTACATTCTCTTCACACTGTTACTTAGTTTTAATGCACAGAAAAATCTATGCTTTTTGACTTCCACAGATCTTCACTGTGGAGTTAATTTGAACTCCACTTCGATTTTACATCTTATCTACTCACAATGTTTGCTCACCTGACTTTGGTGATGCTGTAATTTCAGGATTATTGACCCAGCCGGGGACAGTGATAAGCGGATGCCACATTCATTCAGTTCATTGTCTTCCAAGCAGGATGCTGGCTGAGTCACTTGCATGCTAATAATTCTGCCATCCGTTTCCACAAATCTGCCTCTTTATGCTCAGAAGACCTGGCAAGTCCCATCACAATTCATCATTTGGGGAGAATTGTAGAGGCTTTCTGGCGTGTAAACTCACTTGCTGTGACCCCAGAATTCCCAGACAAACATGAGCATGAACAACACAGTACCAGGGAGGACCGACTGCTTAAAAAAGGTTTTGCATAATGTGGGTAGTCAGAGCAAGAGGAAGACTTTCTTTCAGTATCAACACATCCTTTTACAGGTTCCGATTGCCGTAACAGGTCCCCAGCTTGTTCTAATTATGCTATTTATTTCTAGTTGCACACAATGGTTGTAGTTAGAGGCTGACAGTTCTCCTGCATCCTTTTTCAAGAGCAATATTAAAATATTATTCCTGCTTTCTGAAAGTAATGAACTGTACTGCAACCTTAGCAAAATTTGCAGAGTAAATAGACTCCAAATCATTAATACTACTTCCTAAAACTCCACTGAGGCTTCCCACCCACAGATTGACTTAGCCCAAACCCAGTTGGACCTGTGGTATGTGATGAGATCACAGGATTAATTTCTGGGACTGTAGGTGCAAGTTAAGAGCCTATCAGCATTGCTGTTGTGAATATCTTTCCCAGGATTTATAGTTTAGTTTTTAAATATGCATCAATCTGAAACTTGGCATAGATGCAGCATTTGTTTTTAAAGGGGAGAAAAGACTTTAGGTAATTGGTTATTTTTCAAGTTTTGGGAATTTTTGCTGACATACGTGCTCTAGTAATAGAAAAGGCAGTCATTAAAACTGAAATATTGCAATCTCTTTCTGTGGAAGATGTGGCATGCTGGCAATTAAGCAAATCTGAAGAACAGAGTCCTTAAATAAAATGCAAAGACACACACCTGGTTTTCATATTTTCATTGTGTTTACATGTTATGTCACATGAGGTATTTATAACATCTGCTGTACCATATCCAAGCTATATATTCCCATGGCACATTTTCATTATGCTTAAGGGTGAAGTACTAGTGGCTCTTCTATGCTCTGTTCTACCAGATGACATGATGAAGCCTATAACAGTGTAATTCCTAGGTTCCCTTCCCTTTACTGCTCTGAATCAAAACTTACAAGAGAAAATCATGCCTCTAGATAAGTTCTCTTTTAGCAGATGTTATTATTTGAATGAAATTACAATTAAGCCATGTAGAGTTAAAGTGTTTAATTTAATTGAATACACATAACTAATCTATCATTGTTGCAATGTACATACTGGCGTAGGGGTTGAAATGTGAACTGTGTACCCATGCAGGGTGAAGAAGAGGAACCAGGATAACACCTGGAGTTCCTGATTCAGGACTGGGCACTGCTGGCATAGTTCACAGCAGAAAGGATTCTTAAACTTACCGTTAAATCCATGGTGTCTGCTGAGTGTCAGAGGAACAATTTTTCCTTTACTTTTGGCCCAGACATCAGCTAGTTCTGACCACTGAGGGCAGCTTCTTTTCACCTACCAGGAGAGTCTCCTTTGTTGATTTAAGGTCATACTGAGATGTGATGTTCTGGACCTAAAATTTCAGACTTAAATCTTCGTCTGCACTGCCCAGCAGGGTTCAAGTTATAAAAGCCATCATGTATGCTCTAATTAGATGATGCTATTAGCTCAGGTCAGGCCTGGTTATAGTCCTGGAGGAGTAGACACAGCTTTTGTCAACATTAATGCTAACTGAGTGCCTGACCCAGATCTCTCTCTGTCACCCTTTCCCTCCCCTCCTCCTGGCAGCTGAGGACAGCAGGCCTCTCACCTGCTTGGGGTAGCCAGGGTACCAGTGGTGTTCTGGCTTAGCCCCAGTGAAGTTAAATACTTGTCTACACTTGCAGATTAGATGGGATTAACTGAATGGTGTGAAGTGAGTGTGCAATAGCTGCTTCAGAATAAATCCATGTGTGCATGAGCCCTGTGGGCTGCCCTAATTCCTTCCAGCTGGCTGTGACATCCAAAGGGACATCCCTAGGTAGCAGAAGTAACAAGCTGTCTTGCCATGTCCCTCTGTGCCACCTCTCTGGAGCAGAATCGCAGGGCTCCCCACTGACAGACTTTCACCAAGCTGAAATTTTTCTATTAATTCCTCCTGTTTGTTTTCTTTCTCCTAACCAATTTCTTTTCTACAAGCATACTTTACCTTTTACTGCATAATCTCTTAGTTTCCTCTACAGCCTCTTGGGAGGGACTTTGTCAAAGGCTGTTAAAAAATTAAAAGAGTTACATCATCCTGCTCTCTTATCTGCTCTTATTTTGACATACTCAAATCATTCTCCTGGGTTGGGATGGAGGCTGGGATAATAAATGTAAATAGCAGTACCACTGAGCCCCTACAGAGCAATACACCTAATAGTGCTTATTTAATGCCAGTTTTTGCATTTACTTAATTAGTGATAGAAAAATCTTTTATATCTTTCCCAGATTTGTGACCTGGTGGCAATCTCGGCTTGATATTTTCCTTGAATGGGTCAAAAATGAGTTGAACAAGGTGACTGTTAGAATGAAAAAAGGATAGCTTTTTAAAGGTAAACATCAATAGCATTTCTATTTTTCCCCAGCAAAATTTAATGACACCTTTACAGCCAATTACACATTTTTCCCTTCCATTCCATTTTCTGTCTGTCTTTATTTTTTGCTGCCTTTTTTTTTTTTTGTTAAAGCCCACAAATGAGGAAAAGATAATGGTTTACAATCAATGCTCATGGACCAGACAGCTAATCTGAACTTAACTAAAAAGTCAATATTTAGCTGTACCTTATCAGTGGAGAAATGTCAAGCACAGAGGTAGACATGAACAAATTTCCAACTGATTTCTCTTTCTTATGCCTCAGCTTTCAAAGCTTCAAGGAAGAGTTTCAACATCAGATAAGACAAAACTGCCTTTGAAAAAAAAACACATAACAAATGACAAACTTGCAGCTGCAGAGACTAGAGTTTATGAAATGAAAACACACGTCAAAAATTCATTCTAATCTCTCCTCGCACATTCCATTGGTCACCTTCCAGTCTGTGTGATGCTAGCAGCTGATAGTTAAACACTGCAGGCAGTCTTTAAGAGATAGCAGCAGGAAATGTTTTCTCTCTGAGTGAAGTCGTAATTTGTTGCCACCCAAAACAAAATTGACATAAATCACTTTGAATTCTAAAATTGCTAAGGATTTTAATGTATGTGTGAGGTACTGACTGGGAATTGTGCTGTTGTGCAAGGACAACTCTCACAGAAAACAATTTTTGTAGTAAAAATTGTTTGTTAACTTACCAGCTCACAATGAACATCACTTTAATGAAGCCTGCAACTCATTTAGCTGTCTTGATTTTTGTAAAGAGGCAGTTAATGGAGTTACACCAGTAAAGAATTTAACCCCTGGCTAGAAATCAGAGCTGCTTAGTTTATTCCCACTGCCACTCACTTCATGGGTGATCTCTTGATTTTAGGACATGATGACCCACATCTCTCAAGCATGGTTACGGGGCTTCGCTGACTAGAAGGTAAACCAGTGTTTTTTTTAGAATCTTCATAGCACATGAAACCCACTAGCTTTGTGTTTGGGTAATTTCAACATCTGTCTATACTGCTCTTTGTGGATGGGAGGGAGGGGATGGATGAAAGGTGGGCTGTGGTGTGCAAAGGTACAGTTCTGGTTTTTTGTGCTCTTTTTCAGTAAAATCTCTGTAGGGAAACAAGAAATTGGGAGAGTGAAAAAGCCATGTTGGACTACAAAATATTACATAAAAATGTTGGTAACAATAAACCCAACAGGGAGTAAAAATAACTGTATGACTAGCACTTACTAGAGCTTAAACATAACAAGAGAAGGATTGCCAAGGACTCCTCAAGATTGAAACAATAATGGGAAAAATCAGAAATTAACAGATATATTTGGATCCTCAGAAGTAGTCTTCCTTCATACACCAAACATATGCATTTTGTTTAGGATTGCACCACTGTTCTCAAAATTTTTGAGAGTAATGACATCACCAGACTTTCCATGGTCCTCAGGTATTTACAACTTGTTTTAAGTTGTGGAGGAATCCCTGCCCAAAGTAAAACCTTAACTTTTACACTGCAAATACTTTAATTTTCTTTGTCCATTCTCTCTTCTTTTACTCAATGAACAATAAATATTCAGGATGAGAGTAATACAGGGAAAAAAAGATAATAAAAGTCTGGGTAAAGTTTTCAGCAATGTTTTTGGAAATACTTCACTCATGAGTCCATTTCTTTTGTGAAAACATTGGAGATTACCAGTGTGTGTGTGCACTTTATCGAAGAAATATCTTAGAAATGCAGATACTTTACATATTGCTACTTTACTGTATCTTCAAAGCTATTTAACCTTTGGCGCCTACACGTGGCAGAGCCAGATAATGAATTCACTTGTTGGACACATATGGATTAGATTATAATTAAATAATATTAATGTAAATTAACGTTGACATTTTCCTCAGAATGGAATGGAAGATAAATATGTTATAATTTAATAAGAATATTGCATTATTTTCTCAGCTTGATCACTCATCTAACAAAGCCTTATGTGCACACTTTGCTGCTTGGGATCACTGCTATTTTATGTTCAGTTCATAAGAAGCCTGCAGAAAAATAGATACAATATTTGCACTTCAGTGTAACTACCCTTATTCTATTTTTGTTTGTATGTGCTTTCAAGATAAACAAAAAGCCTTTACGGTTCTGGAGTGTATCTTCTTTTCTACTAAGGAAAAATTACCTGTAAATGATGCCAATGTGTATTATCACACCTCCATTCTACTGGACATTTTGGAAATTTTGGAGTCCTTTGGCTGGGGTGTGGATAGCAAGGTGCCACTGTCATGGATGAGTCAGGATGTTTGGAAAGGGTAGGTAGGGAAGAGGAGGGAAATTCTTGTTCCATATAAAGAAGCTCTTTTCCTGCACAGAGCTCCAGTGTGAGAGCAGAGAAGTGTCTGCACACATCCTTTGGGTCAAGATCAGAGTGAGGATAAAACTGCTGATGCTATGGAGAGCTCTGTTATGGGCTGCTTGACCCTGCCCAGTATCCCCACGCTATTCACTTAGCTAACAACCTACACTGTCTGGTACACTTGGTAGTCAAATGACCATGAGAAGGTAAATTAAATTCAGGGACTACCAGTTTTTCCCAGCTGCCTGTAGAAATGATGAAATTCTTACATCTAGTGAGTGAAATGTGTGGCTGAGCTTTTTCTGCTGACACTGGACGTCTCTTAGTGACTTATTTCAGAGAAGGCTGCCACTTCATTCATCATGGTATGACATGCTATATCAAAGGGAGAGAAAGGTTGCTCAATCAAAAAAGTGGAGAGCCTCCAGCCCTCCGTCTGGAATGGCTTTAGCGGCATTAGGGAAAACACAGACAAAGTGGAAGAGATTATCAGATACGTCTGCCTGATATATCTGTAGAGATTTCTTTTCTACACAGATGTCAATTAAGGAGGTTCAGAATTACAAATTATATATAGGACAACTTGTTATCACTTTTCCTTAAGCTGAATAGTTGGTAATTTAATGTGAGCAAAAGATACAGGAAATTTGCTTGTTTACATGACAAGCATAAACATGAAACATGTTTAACAGGTAGCTTTAACATATTGCTTTATTTCTTTACTACCTCTTTCTATCACGTCTTTAAATCTGATCAAGATTTTTAGCAGTTGAAATACAAATAACAGAATAAAAAAATATTAATTGTGGACTGCTTCCTATTGAGAAATGCACAAATTAAGGCCAAATAAATTCATATTGCAAAAGACTGTGTAATTCAAATGCAGAATTTCACCCATTTCGACCTTCAGTAAATATCCTTGTCCACCTGGGTTTATTTCATAGAAAGGCTTTATTTTTTGATTTTCAGACACCAGAAGTGAACTTGATATTCCAGAACTGATCATGCCAGAGCTGCCCATTAAGACAGAACTATTTCCTCACTCCCAGCTCTTCTTTTTATTTTATCCAGGGCTCAGAGAGCCCTTTGGATGCAGCTTTGTACAGAGGCCTCATGTTTAGTCTGTAATCAATCATAAATTACAAATATTTAGCCACTGCCTCCCAAAGGTCTCATCCCCTTCAAATACAACTGCTGTTCTTTGTTTCCAGCTCTATGACTCCATGACTGCTCAGAAAAAGTCTTTGAGACACAAAATAGTTGGAAGCTGAAGAAGTGGTCTGGGGAAGGGCCACCATTGCACGCTTGTGTCAGGACACCATGTGGAGTAGGGGTTCCCACAGATGGGGAGCTCAGCGGGGTCCGTGGCTGGGCAGAGCAGGGCTGTGGGGAGCTGGAAACCAGCCCTGCTGTGGGATCACTGGGGCAGGGACTGACAGCTCTGGGGAGATGGGTGAACTGGGGTCCTGGACCATGGGCAGGGTGGTGGAGTCACTGGGGGCTGGGAAGGGAAATTCAGGCCTACTGATGCCCTGACTACACTAGCAGTTCGTCTGCCTCCTACATGTCTCTCCAAGTGACGCAGCTGACTGTGTCTGGAGGTAGGATGTTGTGGAGGTAGGATGTTGTGGAGGGTAGGCTTCAGATCTGGCCAGGCACAGCTACTCTTGCCTTGTTGACTTGAACTGGGCCGACACTGATGCTCCTTCTGAACGCCTCCAATGAGTGCACTGGCAGCTTTAGTGCTTGTGCTTGCAACTTTTCTCTACTCCCTGGTCATGAAACACACAATGTTAGCTTTAACACCATTGGCTGAGATGACCTACTTTAACCTGCTCTGCAGAGTCAAGATATTTATGGTTTATCCCTGAATAACCTGTGCTTTTTTGATTTTCCCTTAGGGAACCTCCAGAAAGCAGATAGCATCACCTTCCTGGTTTTCTCTTGCAGTGATTTCTTTCTTTTGTCATTTAGAAAGCTTTCCATCTCATCTGACTTTTATCTTCTTTTAGCAAAATAAACTGATTTGTTCTGGTTCTGCCCCTCCTGCACTTGGGGAGCAGTTGTCTTCTTGGAGGACTATTTTTATGCCTCTTTTAGTCCTGTATTAGGCTAAAAAGGCAAAATTCTTTTAATTATCCCACAAAGGTAATTCCTTCTAAATTCCTTATTTTTATTCTTCTGTCTCTTATTTGTATAATGTTTTCTTAAATTCTAGTGCCCTGACAGGATCCTATTTTGTTGTTTGAGTTTACAAGCTCCAGCTGAAATAATTACCACCTAGATTGTGCATGTGACACTTTTATTAATACTTAAACAGCATTTAAGCATAAATTGCCTTAAATATGAACTTTTTTGAGCTAATATATTAATATAATGACTATATAGATATACATTGGAGGCAAGTGCATTTTATGCCATTTGCTCACTTGGAAAACTCAGTGAAGGACACTTTCTGTTACATTAATTGGGGAGAACTGTGCAGCAAATTAAGGAATGGGAACCTATATCTTAAACATTTTTGACTTTCATTATTTTTGTCTTAGTGAAGCTTTTTCTATACAAACTCGTGTAGGCTCCATTGTCTGCTTTGCATCATTCGGCTGTCTGACTTGGTATGCTCTAGGTCAGGTCACATATATATCATTTCTGAGCAAGGAAATTCTTTATTTTGGATCAAGTGAAATAACCTTGACTTATCACTAAAGAGAATAATTGTCTGGAATGTCTGCTTTTAAGTCTACTATTACGTGCTGCAAATAAATTCTGGCATGAGTGGTACAATAAGCAGGGATATTTCTGAGTGACAAAACAGGCAATGCAAGCTGTAAGTAGTGTGAAATTTTGCATCAACTCATCATGCTTATCATTAGTCACATAAGCAATAACATGCAATCAATCATTGACATGGGGTAACCGAAAATGGTATTCTAAAACATTTCTTGAAAATAGATCATATTTCACGATGCTGGCTCCCAGCTTTTCTTTGTGCATGTTTTGGATTATTTGTTGTGTAAGAACCAGCTATAAAATATAGTAAAAGACATGATAAATTTGATTTTGACAGATGATGTCTTTTCCTCTGTTCAAACATCATCAGTCAGGGCTAACGTGGGGTTTCAGCATTACCACACTGCACTCAGTGAGCTAAAGCACACATTTTGTGGAAAATGTGTTTTTTTTTTTCTGAAACCTACTACTAATGCTCCAAGTAAAAAAGAAAACAAAACAAAGCCCCCAAAAACCAAAAAGGTATTTTTATCTCTTGTGGATATTTACACCCAGTAAATGACCTTTCTTATCCTCTTTGGGATTTTTCTGAGAAAACATTTTTCTCCAGTGAGAAGACATTTTGACCATAATATTCATTCTTTTAAAAAGCACTGATGTGGTGCCAGAAATGAGATGAAGTCTAAAGAAGAAATGAAAGTATTTGTCTTGTTGCAAAATCCCACTGGGTTCTTCTGTTATGCAGTAAAGCTAAACGAATGAAGTGAACATTAATTTTTGACCATTTAATGTGTTTAGACAGACTTTGTTTCTTAAGTGATGTATATTTTCTTGGAGGCCAAAGATTACATATAAAGAGAATGGAAAAAAAAATGTTCAAGGAATGCAATTTGAGGTTCATAGTTGAAAACCATTAACAAAATGCTGCTAGTTTGGGATGACACAAAGTCATCTGATGCAGAGTTAGAAAAAATTTCAAAATTAAGTTAGGACTTCTCTTAACGTACTTGCAGTTTGAATTTGTTGAACAGTTGCAGTTAGCAAACATATTCCTGTCTGAGACTATCTAAACAACTTCTCTGTGGAGGAAAATGAAAGGGTAATTTTTCCAAATAAATCTATTATGATGAATTGTTTGCTGACAGACATTGCTCTGAAGAAAAAAGAAAATCATATGCAATTGCTGAATTTCATAAGCCCTCTGTGTGAGAAACCCTTTCCCCAAACACACCAGATCATAAATCCTGTATGAAAACCCCCAAATTTAGGACAAATTTCATTCTGAATGTGAATTTTTTTATCTTGGGCTGTCTCCAGCTGTTTTATAAATGTTACGTTTTTCTGCTGCATGAATACAGCTGTATTGTTGCACACATGTAGGTTTCGTAGACAGACTCAGTGTCTTTCACTAGACCAACTTATAGAGCTATTCAGATTTGAAAAAGGAGAAATCTTCAAATGAATCAGATTATAATTACACATAATAAGGGAAAGGTGAAAGAAAAATGATGAAAGTAAAATCTTCACGAGGTTTAAGTATTTATTTATATCTGTTCTATAGGTTACCTGAGACCGAAAAGCAGTCGCTTTTTCTGCTGCACGGAGATTAATTTCCTTTCATTTGAAGGTTCAGTCCACAGTAAACGTTATAATATCTCATACATGTCACATACCCCCCAACATTGGCTACCCTGGCAAATACTACAGCCTTGATTTTCTGGGAACTGCAAGAGAATTATTATAATGATTCAGTTTCTAGAATGAAGAAAAATGGAGGGAGAAGTGATTCGAGGACAGACATTATCTAATGCAAAGGAAACAGTGCAACTGCAAGTTCTTGCTTGTGTCTTTCCAGTGTGCTACCCTGGCAACTGGTAGCAACGAGTCATCCCTTTCCTGGGACAATGGTTTGTTTCACTTTGCTGTCAGAGGTGTAGCAGGAAAATGCAATGTGAGGAACCATTCTGGGCTTGAATGGCAAGGGGAATAATTGCACCAGGGTCAAGGTGACACAGTTACTTCTGACTATGGACAGCAAATGGATGTAAATGGTAGGAATGACTGTCATGGATTACATTGAAGAATCAATGTGGCACAAGAGAGAGGCAAAGAGACTGTATTTAAGGTTCAGCTTTTCAAGGAGAGTGGGTATACTTGTAAAATCTCAGTCCTAGAGATAGAAGGTGTATTAATGTCAAAGGGGAAAAAAAAACACCCAAAAATTCGAATGGAATTTAATGATATTTTGCAACATTTTATTGGGAATAGGGGCTTGTTGTGGGATGTGCATATTCTTGCTCAAAACCAAAACCAGATTAAAAGAACGTGAGTATATCCTACTTATGCGTTAGATTGACTTTGGAAAGTAGCATGGGGGAATAAGGGAAAAAGAATAAATTATTAAAAATTTTCTTTAATGGTAAGTGGGTAAATGCAAGTTTCCAGAATAGGCTTTAAATATTCTAAGCAGAATATGTCAGAGTAGCAGAAGACATATTTATCCCTCAACAGAGAAGAAACAAAGAGGAAAAAAACCCTGACCCTTTCCATGATTAAACAGCCATGCCGATTATTCCGGTAGCTTCAGAAGATGGGATGACCGTCCATGGAAAGGGACCTAGGTGGTGAGAGGTAACAGTATATTCTAGAAAACAAGAAAGATGCAAACAGGTTTGACAGGAAAAAACAGGTAACAGGAAATATTTTTTTTATTGAAGGCAGGAAGTCTGTGAACCTTTATCAGAGCAGCCAACTCATTCTTGCTGCCTTCCTTATCAGCAAAAACAATGTGGGAACCACCATCTTCTTTGGCATGTAAGACATGTTGATTCTGTAAAGCAGGATGAGTGAAAAAGAAGCTGCAATAGCTGCCATAGCACTGAAATTATGAATTCATTAAAATTAAATAAAAAATTTAATTGGGACTGGAAAATCATGGAATAATCTCACTTGGAAGGGGCTTCTGGTCCAACCCTTCAGTTCAGAGGACAATTCTGAAATTAGTGCGGGTTGCTCAGAGCCACATCCAGTTGGGTGTTGGGTATCTCCAAGAAGGGCAATCCCACATCTCCAGGCAACTTGGTCACAGTGATTTTTTTTTTCCCCTCATTGTGTCCCCTGCTCCTGACAC
Source organism: Phalacrocorax aristotelis (assembly GCF_949628215.1). Classification (NCBI taxonomy): domain Eukaryota; kingdom Metazoa; phylum Chordata; class Aves; order Suliformes; family Phalacrocoracidae; genus Phalacrocorax; species Phalacrocorax aristotelis. The sequence continues at coordinate 25,939,097 of NC_134277.1, read as the reverse complement.
CTGGTGCAGCATTGCTGCCAGCAGATGGTGACACCCATTATGACCACAGAAGCATAACAGCACATGAGATATTCTGGATGGCAAAACCTGTGATGTCCTGGTGGTAGGGATGCCTCCTGTGACTGTCCACTCAACTCTTGCTCAGATTCTGGATAACACACAGCTCATGCTAAGCCTGATGTATGCTGGGAGAAACACCACCAGGGCAAAGTGAGAACAATAAGTAGTCAGGAGACAAAGGAGAGGAAGAGATAAAGATCATTAAGCAGCTGTTACCACCTGCAGCTTGCCGTCTCCTGCAGTGAAATTCTTACATATTGATTGTCTGGCAGCCTCTTCAGAATCCACTAACTTACGGAATGGTAAAGACCTAACTCCCAAACTGAGAGGCATAAATACAGCAGGTTATCCAAAACGTTTTTGAAGTGTATCCAACAGCAGCCAGACAGTTAAGGTCTTCATGTTTCCTGGTGTGGTACAGGGGATGCCCAGACCATGATGGAGGATGAAGGGGGAACACCCTCATCATCGATTATACTATCATGAGATCACCTCCATCATTCTTCTTCCTCCAAGAACTGAGTGGCTCATGTACTTTTTAAAGGCAGAGTCTAGATTGTGATTATTGTGTTGCATGCTAGTTATTAAGAATTTGACCTGATCTGCAGAGGCTTCAAGTGAATGAAAATCTAGGTAACTGAAATTTTATGTAATAGGAAAACTATGCTAATTGCTAGAAATTCTGTGTAACAATAAGCTATGCTGATTGATAAAATCTTTATAATCTTTAAGAAAGCTCTAAGTGTAATACAACCCTGTGGCCAGGTCTCATTCTACCAAGGACCCTTAAAAGAAGCTGCTTGCCCCCATAGTGTCAGGTGACACCTCATAGTAAACGAGTAATTCCTTTGCTGTAAATTTTGTCCATTCACTGGGAAAAGCATGACCCTATCTTTATGTAATCTACATCCTCTATACACTCCTGCTACATAGCTGAAAAAAGCAATAAAATCTCCTTTAGCCAGCTCTTTTTAACCAAGGGCAAAATCTTGTGCTCTCAGGCTCTCTTGCACCTTGAACTCTAGCTCTCTGACCGTCTGGGTTGCCATTCGCTAGACTCACTCTAATTTATCAATGCATTTTATGTACTGGGGAGTCCAAAACTTGACACAGTATTCCAGCTGTGATCTCATCAGTGCTGAACACTGGGCAATAATCAGTTCTCTTGACCTGCTGGCTCAATTCTTCTAATACAGCCACTATGTGGTTTAGTCTTCTTTGCTGCAAGGTTGCTTGGTGGCTTGTGTTCAGCCTGGTGTCTACCAGGATGTTCAGGTCCTTTTCTGCAAAGCTGCTTTCCAGCCCCCAGTCTGTACTGGTACATGGGATTGTCCTTCCTCAGGTGCATGCAGGAGTTTGCATTTGTGTTAGTTCCAAATTTATTGCAGGAGGCTCATATAATTACCAAATAAATTGGAGGAGATAGTTATAAATCACTGAAAAGATGTAAAAATATAAATTTTCAGCATAAGTGTGGCGAGGTCAACTGTGTTTTCTGTGTGCAGTTATGTGCTACAGCTCCTTGATTAGGATAAAGGAAAACTGGTCAATGTATTTTATGTGGACCTCCACAGTTTTTTGATAAGATCACTCATAAATTGCTAGGAGAATAGAATTAGTCATAACATGAGAAGCATAGTTCTGTTATATCTTAGAAACTGGCTAAAATGAGAAAGGTGGGAAACATGGCCCATTTTCAACAATATGAACAGTTAATGACCTGTGCATTTTGCCTGTAATGAGATTGTCTGTGTTAAAACCATTATTGAATCATTTGGATTGGAGCGGAAACCTGAGACAATTTTCATATAACAAAAAATTGTCTAATTTGGCAGGATTATGGAAGACTTTGAGAAACTCACAACATAACTAAATTGGCAGTACTACGGCAGGCAGTTCCATAAGGCCAACAGCAAGATGGCACAGACTGAAAAGAATATTTTTATTTCGTGTGCATATAGCTGGGATCTAAATCCACTGTAGCCTCATATCTCAGAAGAACTCTTGGAGTCTACGCTAAGTGATCATTAAAAGTTTCTGTATTTTGAAAAAGGCCTTCCTGTGGTAAGTTGTATTAATTTCTGATTAGAAAAGAAATCAAAAAAGACATAGGTAGACAGAGGATGAAAGGATTTTGTGTATATGTAGAGAAAAGATTTTATATATATGTAGAGAGAAAGAGTTACTAGAAACATAGGAAGTCCCACAGAAACAAATAACATTAGTTCTGTAGAAATAACAAATGAAAATATTAAAAGTATTTAGTAAGAAATAATTAGACTGACTGTAGCAGGTAATTATATAAAGATACACTAAAACACATTACAAACAGAATTTATTTGTCTTACTAGAATTAGAGTGCTAAAAGTACAAGAGCAGAATAATCTACTGAATAAAGTGGAAGTACCGGAAACATAAAAACTTTCAAGGAAATATTTTGCATTAACAAGCAAATGACCTATGGAAATATGTGCTGTTGGGTGTAGCTGATGCTAAGGAAAATATAAAAATACTAAAAAGGAAAACCTGTACAGGAATAAAAAGAAAAATCGCAACTGTAGAGGACTCAAACTATGAATCCCAGGAATGTCACACTTAAATGTGTTCATCAGCCATTGGACTCAGTTGAGCCTGGGAGGTTGTATTGCTTGTGTCCAAAGATTTTGACCCGCTGTTTTTATGGACCTTAAATGAGACATAAGCTACTTTGCAAATCTCTCATTTTTGAATCTTTATTTGAAGCTCTTGGTATCGGCAGCATCAGAAGTGTGACTTTGGGTTAGGTAGGCCCTAGGTCTACCTAGCATTTATGTTCCTCTTACAAAATTGCCAAGAGAAGGTGTTGAAAACTTGATGTAGAGTCTCAACATAGAGACTGCTGTGCCCTTGAGGCAGCGTCTGAATGGAAGTGTGTTAATTTAAGGCTAGGAATATCTCAGCAAGGAGGAATAAAGCCTGGTGATGGTGAGTTTATACAAACAGCAGACAAAAGTGTCTCCAGCATCTGCAAAACATGTATTTATGATTCTCTGATTCACCTTGTTCTAATGTAAAGGACAAAACAAGAACTGGTTAATAGTCCTGCAGGGGGAGGACAGACAAGCTGACCAAACAGATCTTTGTAATTTTAATTTTGATGATAATGGAAGTGGGTTCATAGAAAAAGCTGAAATATCATCTGTAATGTGCCTTCTCTGTCTTGGCATTCCTGTAGACTTTTTCTGCTGAGAGACCTCTGCAGTGCAGAAGCACCACAGGCTGAGCTAAGCACATGCTGTCAGCTTTCACTGTAGATTCAGTTTGGACTCCCACATTTTTTTAATGCATTTTTATGGCTCCATCCCCTACAGATTTTTATAAAAAAATGAAACATCAAATAAAAAGAAGAAACCTTTCACACATAAAAGCATTTAGAGGTTAATTCACTTTCAGAGCAGGTTAAAAACAGTTTATCGGGGCAATCCATCATCTACACAATTTGCACATTTTAAAAGGCACCTACTATCATTCACAAGACTCATTATGATCTAATATGCAACCCTGAAGTTAACAACAGTAGTTTGGTCAGTTAACAGGAACTGCTAGGCGATGTTTGGAAAATGTGATATTTCCTATCCAGTAAGAGTTGTTGTCAATGAGGATTACGATACAGTACAGAAAAGTGGAGGGCTCACTTGATGGATAGCAATTTTGGTGGGTCTGATTTGTGGGGCACCTATAGCCACACTTTTTTCAAGAAATGTATATTTTTTGAAGCACAAACACATATACAAATAGATATTAGAAAAAATAAACTTAAAAAATGTTTCAAGACCTTGTGATTCTGTTTAAAAATCATCACACTACTGGGACATGATTTCATAAAACACAGTTATCAGGATTCCAGGTGAAAAATTTGTAGTGAAAATTAATATCAGATGTTCCATTTCTTACATATCACAGCTATCTCAATATTGCAAGTTATGTCTGGAAACAAGACTTGGGCCAAAGCCACACCCATTTCCATATTTGTATTTAATTTTCAAGACCAAATTTTCCATTTTAATGTGGATTTGAGGATGTATTTGTTTTCTTCATGCCAAAGATAAAGTGTCTTTATTTCTTCATTGTCACAGGTTCACCCAGAGCTAGAGGTAAAACAGTTTTCAGCACCAGAGAAAACGTAAAAATTTTACTGTTCTATTCAATATATTTGCTGGTATTGCAAAGATCAGTTGTATGCTTCCAAGAGTATAGTCTTTATCAGATGTACTTTGTACGACTTCTTAACCTATGCTAATAATTCAGTGATATTTAGGCAGCTAGACTCTTTTGGTTTGCCTAAGTCACATCTCACATATATTGTGACTCTCACCGAACTGTCAGTCAACTAACAACAGATGTAACTTGTATATAAGATATAGCCGTCTCTTTTGAAAAGTGAGAGGGACCCCTGAAACACTGACAAAACAGAGGGACATTCCTGGCTTCTGTGCTGGGCATTCTCAGTCTGTGCCTTCGTACTTGGATGTCATATAGTATCACTTCTAATTCTAAACAAAATGGAGGAAATGTGATATTTTTTATATACTCCAAAAGCAGAAAAGGGTTGATATAGATTTTTAAGTGAAAAACATTTACATGGTGGCATTCTGCAGTGGTGTTAAGTGCACCTTGTGTGCTATAACATCTGTGAAGCTGATAAAATAGTTGGTTTTGGTAATCCATACAAGACACTTGTTATTTATTTCCAACTGTGTAACACAGAACAAAGAAATACTGCTGTGAGAGTGCATGTTATGCTAGTAATAGATTTTCAGATGTTATAATCTACTCAGATTGGTGCAGAAATAATTAAAAAAAAAAAAGAGAGAAACAAATTTCTGTTCCTTCAGGGTAGATCATTGTGGCCAAACAGGTTCAGAAATGTTTCCCAGCAAAAAAAAATTTCATTTTTTATCATTCAGTCTGTATTGTAACATGATTTGTTGGCACACCTTTGTGGAAAGAGACCCAGGTTAATTGTTCATCAACGTCCGTCCACCTTGCAGCAAAAAGAGAAACTCATTCATCTGGAATCCATATCAATCCTAGATACTTTCCAGAACACCAGAGGAAAAGGACTACATATGAAGCTTAGCGTTGGGTCCCTGTTTATTAACTCTTTTATTATTCCTAGGTAAAAGATGCCCTGATTACTATTTTTGTGCATATTTGCCTTTTAATCTCGTGGAGCTTCACTGAAAAGTTGCTCCAGTATTGCAGCATCAGTGCTGTAATGCAACACCACTGTGAAGTTGGGGCAAGAAAGGTTAATAAACTTCTTAAGATAGATGGAGTGACTTGCCCAGAATGGAATGGAAGAGAGGTGATGGCATGTTTTGGATGTAGAGTCTCCCACTGGGTTCCCTGCAGACACACCTTTTCATGAAGGAAAGGGCCAGAAACCTGCAAAATAGGGAACCTTTCATCTTTATCTCTTACTTCTGAGTTATTGAGACCTCCCCATGTGAAATTTGTACATTTGGGCAGCTGGAAGTTTTTAGAAAGAAACATGTCTGGCAAACTGTCAGGAGGAAGTTATTTACTAGGAATTGGTGAATTGGCATCAGACCCCTGGCATTGCAAAGTGTTGTGGGAAGCTGCGTTCTAGCTGAATTGTGCTTCTGGAAGGAAAGAGGAATCTGAAAATCAACATGTATGGCAGAAGAATGAAGAAATAAGTGTACATATTTTCCAGCTTTCTCACACAGGTTGTTGGGGTCCGCAGCACCAGCAGAGCACCTTGCTGCATCTGCAAAAACAAGAGGTAACAAATACCTTGCTCCCCAAGGGGAGACCGCTATAGGAATGAATCCGATCAGAGCTGTAGAGTCGCAGGGATGTTTTACCATGTTTGTGGAGCAGTAGGAGCAGGAAGGTAAGCTGCCCCCCAGCTAAGGTGGGAAGCAAGGAAGCAAGCCAAGGGGAGCTTTGTTCCTCTGCTGGTTTAATAAATAAGGAAGCTCTGGGATGAGGGCAGGGTGTCTCAGATACAACATGCTAAAACACTAAATAGCTGACACAAACTGCCACCAAGTGCTTTTTGGCCAACAGTGAAAAACCAAGGCTCTTGGGCTAAGTGCTTCTCTGCTGTACTATAGCTAAGGCAAATTTTCACAGGAATTGTTTAGGTATTTTGGGGGCCTTAGTGACAGCCCCACCACTGGGTGCCACAACAGAGCCACTGCACTTGCTGCTAAAGAGACTGTCTTATGGTTAATGTTGGAGGCCTTGCATGAAAATCAGCTTTGGTTCTCCACTTGGTCGCAAGCAGCGTAACAAGATTCGTATGTGCTGTTGCAAGGCGATAGCTCTCTTCAGGCATGCAAGAAGAGCTCTCATTCCTGGCACAACATAACAGATCAGAAACCTGAGGTCTGCTTACTGTTTTCTGATGATGGTTTTGATTCACAGCTAAATTGTAATTACACAGGAAATCCAAATGTAAAGGTATGTAGCAGGGAGCGGTGCTTTTTCTTGTTCAAAAGCCATTCTGTGGGTGGTCGCATAATTCAGCAAACGCCCACAAATGGCAGAAGGTTGTATCAGCTGACTCCATGCAGCCCAGCAACGGCGTGCAGCGTCGTGGCACACTTTGCCTAAACACTCCAGGGCACTCTGTCTTTGCTAGTACGTAAAATTGGCACTGGAAACAACATTTCAAAAAGGATCACATTTGGAAAAAATATATTAAAGAGAACAAATAGCATGTAAATCAGGATTATACTGCTCTTACCACGCGGGGTTTTTAATCCTCACTTCCTCAATGAAGTACAAAAGTCACGAAAGCCTCTGATAGAAGTCGATGGTTTAGAATTTTTGTAATTGTATGTAAGTGCCTAGGAAGGAATAGTCAGAAGTTCTCCATAAGCCACTTTGAAAATGTAAGTAAGTCTGCCTGTCAAGATTCACCGAGTCCCTGCTACCCATTTTCTGGGCCACACAGTTTATTCCTATCTATCTCTTTAAATTGAAAATTCACAATGAAAACGAAATGTTCTGTATCTAAAACTTTGATTGTCCAACGGCTCATTTGTTGTCTCCTGAGACATTTAGGTAATCAAATTGCAGCAATGCAAGGAGAAAATGAACTGTGGCTGCAAATAACTATGTAAAAATTGTACCTTCTTTCTCAATAATATAATCCTGTCATGCATCTGAGTCCAACCTGCTTGCTTTACTGACAAAAATATGGGTTTGGTCTGGAAAGCAAAGCAAACGCTTCAGAGTTATAGCACACTAGCTGAATTCTGACTCCAGTGTTGCCAGTTGGACTGTCAATTAAGTTGCATTATAGGATGTGTATTACCTAACAGAAAGCTGCCTGTGTTAGGGTTTTGTTTTCTTCTCATTCTTGTCACCAGCAGGTCTCTGCTTTCAATGCTTATGGTCAGGAATTGATTAAGACTTAAAATGGTGCCCAGATTTACCAAAATGCTCCTTTGCTGCCTCTCCCCGCCCAGTCTGTCCAATGGCTCCTTCCTTCCTTCCTCCCTCTCTCTGCAGGATGCCATCTCGTCTTGCCCTGCTCCTGAGCCCTTGATGTCCCAGCCAGGCGAGGCAGCTGAGCCCCCCGGGAGGCCGGCTGGCACCTCGCCCGGTGCCTCTGCCACCCTCCGTGCTCAGCCGTGGCTCCCGCCTGCGCCCCGGCTGCTGCTGACCACAGATCCAGGGCCCCAGGAGAGCAGCTTAATCCCCTCCTGCTGATGCTGGGGATACTGGAGGCAGAACCACAGCTTGCTTTTCTGATGCAAGGGGGGTTTGCAGCAGGAGAATCTGTAACCATAATATTTGGGCTCGTAAACCAAACTCATTATATTTAAAAGGTGCAGAAGGGATATACTGTATCCCCACAAAATGTCAGGACTACAAAATAATTTATATCTGCACTTCACAGAAAGGCAAAACCGAGCAATGATTAAAAATCAAGTCAGTGTTGTTATTTTGCTGTGGCTTCATGACAGCAGCAGTATAAACTACAGGTGAGAAAGTCTTTATTTTCAAACACTTCCAATCATTAAAAAATAAAGTGCTTGAGGGCATGGAAATTGTCAGACCAAGAAGATTTTTTTCTTCCATTTGAAAGTGTAACAACATTGTAGCTGACCATTTATAACACTGACATGCTGGGAGCTTACTGCTCCCAGGTCAAAATTATTTCAGCCCTGCTAGCTTTTATGCATAGTCTTTTCTCCTTGTTCTTTCTATACGTAGGGCAGAGAGACACTGTCTGAAGATGTGGACAGGAGATTGCACAGACACTGCCTGAAATCTTCCGTGGGTTCCTGCTGCCATCAGGTCCCCGGTGTCCACAATTCAGGGCACCATGGTGGGTGGAACCACAGAGCCCCAAAATTATGCCCTACAGTCCAGTTCCCTTGTAGATTTTAAATAAACTGGTGACCATTTGTTGATGCTAATGAGTACCACAGTCACACAGAAGCTATAGGAATCTATTACGTTCTTTCTCAAAGTCAGCCCACCAACAGTAACCTACATATGTGTGCCTGTATGCAGGATGTGTTCGTCTGTTTGCCCATACACACACACACACACACACATCCTCTAACAACATCAGTGACTATTCCTCTTTTGATCAGTTAAAGCTCATTCAATCTGGTTTATGATTTTATTGATATCAATGCCTAAAGCTCCAATAAGCTTGAAAAATCAGAACTTCTGTGTTGTCTATCATCAATAATAACGACTCAGAAAAACTGTCACCTGTTGTCTTTATGTACAACTGGAGTATGAATTATGGAAACCTCCAGGGAGTAAATACCAAGTAGTTTGTGAACAAAAGGAGGCAAATCTATGATAGACAAATGTCAAGATTTTAAATCAAGTTGATTATTTAATGACCTGTTAGTCAGAAGCTGTTTGATTGATCTTCTTTAGCTTTACAAATATATTCTTTCTTGCAATAGGTCTTTTAAATACTAGACAACCATTCTATCTGAAATAGCTTAGGGATTGTAGATGCAGTTTTGAAAAAAAAGGTATAGGCTAGAAAATCTCCTGAGTCCTCTCTGTTGCTGTTTATGTGTCTTTTGGGGCAGATCAGAATACTACACTGACATTAAACAAAGTGTAAATTACTGTTTTAGTGTCACCTTAACTAAGGACTGGCTGAACATTTTCTACAGTAGGGAAGGAACAATTCTGTATCTGTAGTTCTGCCATGTAACCCTGTGTTTAGCAGCTCTATTTTCTCTTGTACATTGATCTGCATATTTTTGATAATTTTACTGCATATACAATGTCAGTTCTGCAGGTAGCTCTCGTGCCAATCTCCTACTGTATTTCACACAGTGAGCTGAACCGGGATGTTACTCTTGGCATCAGGCTGTGGCACAAATTTTGGGATAAAGAAGCTCAAAGACCAGTCAGGCAGCCAAAATAGAGGCTGAAACAAACAAATGTAGCAGACCAGAGATGGTTTGCTGGCATATTATTTATTTTGTTAATCAATGCTGAGAGTAAAATCTTTTCCAAGAAGTTATTCAAGTCTGATATTATTTCTTTTTGAAGCTGTGGTTCATTAAAGCCTATTTTGTTATTAGCATTAAGGTTCCCCGCATATAAAGGCTCAGACTCCAGGCTCCAGGTCAGGCACAAGCAGTTTAATAAGATTCAGATGGTGTACAAGCTATCAGAGAGGTATAAAATTCTTCAGACTTGCAATAACAGCTCCTGTTCCTGGAAGACCATAATATCAGCAAACTCCAGTTCCACTTTCTGTTTACTGTAGATGGTTCTGATTCACAGCGAAATTGAAATTACACAGGAAATAAAAATATTCAAACTTAAAGGTGTGTGACAGAGAAGCTCTTTTACCCTTCCAAGACTATACTATAATTCTGGGGAATGAGGGCATCTTGCAGTGTTTAGCACTCTAAAAGTCTCACAGGAAGAAAAATATATGATAGGGAAAAAGGCAACATAAAAAGATACTAATCCTCACTCAAAAAATTGCAGTGTGCATAGTTTAAAGACACGATTGTAGAGACTTAAATTTCCTATTGTTTAAAACATCGCTTCTGGTGTTTAACGTGAGAAAGCATGGTGAACAAAGAGAAGAGTAGTATTGGATAGAAACATCTGCAAATGTATCTAGCTCATCAATAACTCCTTATTTAAGTTCTGATTGGAATTTTTTGCATAGAAATGAGGTTAAATCCCTAAGCAGTTGCTAATCCCCCACTTAGAGTTGTAAATTTCCATGCTGAGCAGTATTCATGTGGATGGAGAGAGCTAGTCTTTGCACATGTGTTTGCATGTATGTATGTATATATGTATATGACACACCTGTGTCTGGTTTGATTTAAGAATGCAGAATTTAAAGAAGAAAATGGCTGCATAGAAATATTCATATCCTTCTCTATTTTACTGTTCGCAGAAGATCTGATACTTTTGGCTAGAAGATCTGCCACGCTGACAATGAATTTACTGCCTGGAAATGAGCCAACTTCACCATCTACTTATCTCCTATTTAGCTTGCTAGTGCTATTGGCAAATTGCATCAACATACCACCATCCCTTTCATTCTGAGGGAAATGGAAAAACTTAAAAGATGTTCAATATTTTTTGTGTGAAATGTAGATACCAGTGAGGGTGATAAAAGCTTCAGCAACAAGGAAAAAAGAACGAAAGCTGGCAGAAATTGTGTGTTCTTTCATGCTCTTTCAACTGTGTTTTTGGACCAGTGTGATTACAAGGGAATTATATTCTGATGCATATACATATATATGCATGTGCTGGGACATCCAGACCGGCCACCCTTTAACAAAGAACACTGTCCCTGGATGTGGTAAACGACCCATGTTCTCATTTTGGAGCTGTTCTCAAACTCACTAATTAATTCTACAACTCATAATCGTAATTACCATTATAATCTTTTTTTTTAATAATGAGTTTAAATTCCACAGAAACCTGGCTTCATTTCCACCCTCTGTCTCCATACAGAAAAGCTGTTGAATAAGCACAATCTATTTCTTATCTTTCAGGAACTCAGGCTGGTTCACAGTGTAAGCAGCTAAGCTGAAAGATTTAATTCATCTTGTTCATTAAAATTCAAATAATTATAAAGTCAGAGATGTTAACTTTTCGGTTATTACAATACAGCTGGCAAACAGAGACTGTTGCACCGACTGGGAGACTTAAAACCTCATCTTTGGTGGCCAGGTAATTTTATTTAACAGTTTCACAGGAATTTAAATAAATATTTCTGAGAAATCTGCTTTATAATATTGTTGTTATAAGTAATTGATTTAAATGTTCTTTTCACAATCTCATGATATTTCACATGACATACATGTAGGGATTATTTCAAGTGCCTGTGTGTGTGTTTCTTACTGTCCTTAAGTACTAGATACAGTTCAGTGTAGATAGGAATAGCCCATGACCCCTTTATGTCCTGATTCTGCAATTTTAATGGGCAATTCCACTTACTTATACAAGGTAGGTGGGAGTGTTTGAAACATTTGTGCTCAGGAGACAGGGTAGAGCTGGATTTATAACCTTTGCCGAGGCATTTTTGATTCCTTTTTCTAACTTTTTGCTCACCGAAATCCCCCCTTGAATAATTTTTCTTCACTAGCTGCATTTGCCTTCTCAGCTCAAAACTTAGGATGCTTCCAAGAATAACCACCAAGAAAGTAAAGTGTAGAGTTAGCTACAAAGCTTTGGCCTTGCCACACTTAAAGACGAAATATTTCCACCAAGGCATTTACTCTAGGGTATATTTTCACCTGCTCGTGCTACCCGTAAGAAATGTTCTGAATGGATATGGATTTACCATTTGTAAAATGAATGTCTGTCCTTTAGGAAATTCCCATTAAATTCAGCAGCACTGGTGTTCATTTACTGCTTAATTACACATTTTCCTCAGTTATATGCCAGAAAATGGACTTAGCTCCTACAAGACTGAAGAACGGTGGGAATGAGTGAGACAAAAGGAAGATATTTATAGCACAGCCAGCCTGGCCCCATTTATCAGCCAGATTTCAATTTTCAGCCTACTTTGAAAGAAAGAAACTAAAAATTTGACTGACCACCATGTCACCGTTAAGCCATACAGATGTGTCTCATTGCAGCCCAGCATGTTTGTGGATGCAGTCGTTTGGATAAGGAAGCTGGACAAAGGAGTGGAGGTTATCTGGCAATCTGATGGTTTTTTGTGTCATCAGAGATATTAGTAATGCTTCTAGGGCAAAGGGGTATTCTCTGAATCCAGCCTCAAGAGATGTGAAAAACTGCTGTGTTATTTGACAGCCAAAGGTACCTATTCTCAATGCAAGGGGTAGCTCCTAGAAATGTGTCCAAGGACAGGAAGAGAAGAATTTGTGGGCAATAAAATAGGAGATTTCTAGTGCCATCTTCACACCCCTCTAAATGAACAACTCTCTCCAGCCTTTTATATTAAGTGATTAGAAAGAGTTAAATGAGCATGATTACCATGGAAATTTCTTAGGCATTAATGTTTTCTACTTCTTCTCTATTGAATGCCCTTGTGATAGAAGAGAAAGTACAAACATCAAAAGTACCTTTTAACTTCACAATTCTTTCTAAATTTCTTTAAACTTATAGGCTATACTGCTGGCTTTCAAACTTCAAAGCATGCAGGAAGATCAGGGTCACACAGAAAATTATTTCTTACAGTTTAATAAAATATGCATGTGAATTGTATGACCTGCCGGAGAAATTATTTATGTGTTAATGTAATGTTGTAACATTAATTACACACTTTAATTTCTTCCTTAGTAGCTTCTTTACCAGTAAGAATGATACCAGTTCTAAACTGGGTTTGAAACATATGTTGTGTCACCAAAGCTTAAATAATTTCCAGACTCTGATTTGCTTTTTCACTTGAACAAGATAACAATCTTTTTTTTTTATTATTTCTTTAGTATTTGGGAAAACGGAAGCAACTGAGATCTTATACCTTTAACTCACAGGTTTCATGATGGATCATTTTCAGCCTTGCACTTCCACAGTGTTATAGTCTGTGCATACTGTATTTATTAATAGTTGCAGAAATGCCTATTGCATGTTTTTTGTGAGTGAATCACACAGCTTTTATTTATGGCCACTATTGTAAAGTTCTGAATCCCATAGGACTGGTTCCTTTGGATTTCTTTCCTTAGGGGATTTCCTACTTATTTTTCTATGGTATACATGTGATTAAAATCACGTACATGCTAGCGCAAGGATGTGTACTGAGTCTTCTGACTTACTATTCATATGAAGTTCTTGATAGATACAGAAAAGTTCTATGTCACTTATTTCAACAGTGTCCTGTAGCAGCTTTATAGTTCAATTCTAAATTGTCTGGAGGCAGTGAGAATAAAAGAAAATAGGTTCCTCTCTCCACTACTGTACAAATTTTCTGTACGATATTTGCAAACCACCTACTTGTGTTTTAGTCTTCTCAAATATAAATCTGAGGCCTAACTTCATTAAAGTGGTTTGAAATCATTCAAGGGAAAATGCTATAGACGTGCAAAATATTTTTACAAAAATTATTTGCTTTCATCTCTGTTCATTGTTTTACCTTTTAACATTTCCTTGGTTACTTTTTTGTTCTTGTACTATGGCCCAAGGTAAATTAAGAAGAGTAAATAAGAGAGCCAATTTGGCATTGCTGGTATCATTCTTTATGTTATATATGTCTGTCTTACTTTTCTTATATAAATACTGCTTGTCTCTTTAATCTTCTGAAGTGTCTACCTGTCTAGTATTTCAAAGACTTTTAGTGACAACAATGTTGGGGTTATAATTTTGTATAAAATTATTTTTGTGTGTGTGTCAATGTCAAATGGTTCACTGCTGTACTTCTTTTACTGTCACAGAATAACCTAAAATCATAGATCACTAATGGCTAATATGTTTTCTCTAGCTAACATGTTGCCTTTCTTGTATTTTATCCTAGCATCAATGCTATCTCATGGAAAAAGTTTTCCAAGTGCTCTACATTCAGCCAGTCTTGATGCCACTCAATGATCTCACAATGCCATCTGAGGCTTTTTTGTCACAAACATGGAGAACTTGGAGGCCAAATTGATTTCACAAGCCTCCTAATAAACATATGGCACTTATACATAAGTAGTTTTGGGGTGTGCTGGATTTCATTCATAATCCTCTACATTCAAAATTATTTAGTATCTATTGCTAGACTTTAGAGTCATACAGATCTTTGCAGTTGTTAGGGTTGAGACATGGGTCAGGACCTTATGGCCATCACCAAGTATAAGTCACCACCTACATAAGAAAGGTAGCTTTGTTGTGTATAACATCCTTTTTGGAAAATGAATTGAGAAAGCACAATGTGTTTATCCAAATAGTGCAAAATACCAATGCCAGAAGTTCAGCCAGTACAAAGTACATTGAGACTATTACAAAAGTCACGGAGCAGTCATAAGTAGAGGTGAACAACACATTTTATGGAAAATACCATTTAACTTGAGCTTTTCCCTGAAATGCAAATGAGCCAAATATGAAACTTTTTTGAGGTTAGGAACAGTGTTTAATTTTACATTTTCTCACATGTTGGCACTTCTTGGACTCTGTGGGAGCAAACGTGGGATTACCAAAATACCACAGGTATTTTTTGGGTACTGCTGGTCTAAAGGATGTCAGGAAATACTGGAAACCATAGAAAGACCTTTTTTCTTGACATTTCCTACCATTAGCATTCTGGGATGCCTTAGGTAAATTTCCAGAGTCTTTGGTTGGATGTCAAGGTTTTGCCTTTCTCCTTTAAAATGTACTGAATGGCCAAACTTTTTTGCAGTTCACTTGCAGCAGCTAAAATGTTTCCATTCATTATCAATGATACTATCACATCTTTGTTCCTCACTTATTCATGTCTTGTTTGTAGATATAGATTCAGATTATTTATATTGCAATCTATTGAGTAAGTGGTTGAATGTTTTCTTCTGACTAAAAATTTTTGATCATTTGTGTTTAGGATTAACACAGTGGAGCCCTGAGGTCTAAACCTAAAGAATCTAATTATGAACCCAGGAGATGAATGTCAGGGATTGAAAGAAGATGCGGGATCCTGGCTGTTTGTTTATTTTAACTTATACGTTTGTCTAGCTAAAAAATTGCTCATTCTAGAAAGACCTAACTCCCTCCAGGAGTCTGCAACACACAATTAGACAGCTCCCCTTCTCTCCCTCCTCTATGTTTTCTGTCTCTGCCATGGTCCCCTCCTCACAGTTCCCTTCCTACCCCAGAACTGCATGTTGACCTTGAATCTTCACAGCTTTTCTGTAAAGTGGTTGTCTGCCTCTGCCTTATGCCAATCTGACTGTTCTCAAAGGTTCATTTGTTAGCTCAGCTCACACTGACATCATGTCTGTGGTACAGATTTCCCCAAAACGAGTGAATTCTGCTCTTCTCACAGGTCAGTGTTCTCCCTTTGCCTTCCTGTCCTGGTATAGCTTTGCTGAGAGTAGCTAAACTGGAAGAGGATTGCTAAGTGTGGCCTGGTGCTGGGGTGGACATGGTGGAAGACATGAGGAACAGCAACCCCTGGGAGGTGTGCCACATCCACAGAGCCCATGAGCATCACCCAAACCCTGGCTGAAGTTTCATCCCTTTTTGGGTTCCTCTACAGAACATGTTCCTTGGTTCATGTCCCAGATAATCCCCTTCAGCAAACACTCGTTTGGGTATATTATCACACCAGGGCAGCCTCAAGCTTTCTCCCGGTTAACTCATAATTCTGCTCATCAGCCCCTCTGCTATTCAAGCTGTCTCAAGGCTTCAAAATTTTGTGGTATTTGTTTGTTTAAGATAGCACTGATATGTGCTATCTCAAACATGTGTTTAAGATATGTTTAAGATATGTGTGATACACATGCTATAAGCTTGCTCTAAATTTTCAGGTGTGTTATAGTTATACATCCATGATCCAGCCCACAGCATGTTAAACCCATCCAAATGGCCAGATAGACGTTAACAACAAATTTGTACTTAGATGGCCTCAGCAGTGGTGTATTTCCTGCATATCTACTCTGTTTTCCACTGGGTATTAAAACAAGATCAGTACTGCTATTATGCTCCATCATCTTTCCTGATCAAATCAGTCCATTAACTGAGAGGACTGTCTGGCTATATTTACATACAACACGTTTCTTTCCTATTCCTCATTATACATATGTAATTATTTTTACATTGCATTCCCAAAGGTGAATGACAGCATACAGATACCAGAGATGCTATTCTGCCTCCAGCAAATGCTCTGAGAAGTGTATGGTATTAGTAAGGACCCTGTTTCCTTGGTTACATTTAGCAAATTTGCATGCCAGCACGGTGCTATTCATCATCAGAGACATCGTAGACCTGTCCATGGAGAGAGGGTTTTGGAACTGAATAACCTTTGCATTCTTAGCTTCTGCTTTGAATATATGGATGAGGGGAAAATAGTCGTCAAGATATGTGTAGTGAGAGATAGGCAGGCTGAGAAGCTCAGTCCTAGAAGCTTTTGGGAATGAAATCCAGTCCTTTACAAGACTAGGCAAAGTATCTGTTGTTGCAGTAGCAGTTTATATGTTTGGCTCTAGTACTGCTTAAGAATGACCACAAGATAATTAAATGATCTTGCTCAGGACTTGTGTCCTGGCCACTGTCTCTGGTTACGCACTGTCATGGGGAGGGGCAGGACTGTGCTGTTACAGGCTCACCCAGCTTTCCCTGGAACATGAGGTATAAGGGAGATTTTTTTCCTAGGTGTGTAAAACCAATGGATCAAGAGCAAGCTACCCTGGCCACAGAGGCCAAACTAGTGAAGGCAGATCAATAGAGACTGTCCTGGAAACTAAAGCTCCCCCCCTCAGATAGCCTATGGTAGAAATACCGCCTGCCTTCTTGAAGGCATGCGTGCCTTGGCTGGAAGGGATCAGCCTTGTCCTAGCAGGCACAGCTTCTCCCATATCCCCCCAGACACAGTGGATAGGTGATGTCTCATTCCTGCAGCAATCACTGGAAATGGGAATCTCCCCTGAATGACCTAACTGTGCCACTGTATACAAATTCAACTACAGGTCCAGTCCTAGCTGACAGTTTCAGTGAACAATCCAAAGCCAAGGTAAAGCATTCATTGAATTGATCTTTTCAGAACTTTTTTGTTAAAAGTTTATTGTGTCCATTTAGTGACAGACAGCCAATGAGCCTGCCAATCACTGAATAAAGCTCTGTTACATTTCAGACTGGGCAAAGACAAAAAGGGTACTGCAGTGCCCCGGAAATGGATGAGGATTCAGGGTTCTCGGTTCCTCTGCCATCATCAGCCGCACACGTGCGGGTAACTCTACCTTGTGTTCAATTTCTCCTTTCCGTAAATGTCTCTGCTTTGTAAAGTGCTTTGAAATCTATAGAGAAAAAGTGCTGCATGGTAAGCAAAATACGTAGCTGCATTTCCAAACCAGAAAAAATGTAAGTGCAGTTTCCAGTAACACGTTAGGAATTAACAGTAAGCCATTGATCCAGACAGGCAGGCAATTGAAGACAACATAAGCTGTGAGTTTATGAAATTGCTGTACCAGCTATTTTCCAAGTTCTCCAGAACCTGAGTTCACTGAATTCCCACCAGTGTGATAATGTAGATGGAACTACGTGCAGGGCCCCTCTCCATGTCCAGATCTCATGGAGGTGCACTGAAATCCCCAGCATTCACTATTGCATCTCCCCAGACAGCAGCTGGAAGTGTGTTGAGTTAAACGACTCTGTGAAGTGCTTTAACGGAATGAAATCTATTGCCTTAACTGTACCTTCATGGTGCTAAGAGGAAGATGGGATGAGCTGAAGGTCTATATAGGCCCAGCTGGAAAAATTCCTTCTTGACCCCCAAAGCAACATCCTTGACTCAGAGCTATCTGTGAAAGAGGAAAGAGGTAACTCCCAGATGCTCCAATGCAAATGCTTAAATTACCAAAGGGAGAATAAAAGCCAGCCAACTCCCCTCTAGTTCACACTGGCTAATAGGAAGTACAAATTTTTACCCACCTGCTTTGTAAAGGGACCCTTAGTCTCCACCTAACTCAGCCTGCATAAATCTTGGCAGTTAATGAAATGGGGAGAGAGGTTTTGAGATCAAGTCCTTCAGAATAATGGTTAATGGTTTAATTCTAGGAAGAGTGAATACGTTTTTCTGTTTTACAAAGGAGATTCTTATCAGTGTAGAAATTAATTACCTTACTTAAAGTTTTGATTTTTTTTCTCATATTGCCAATTAAGACGTGGGGAGATTTATTGTCAATGCATAAAGTGCCAGTGTTGTTTGGCCAGGGTTTCCTTTTTTTGAGATGCCCTTCAAACTGTCACTAAGGACATCAAAAACTAGGCTGATGTGTCCAATTTAAATTGCAAAGAAACTAATTTTAAGGTACAGAAACATTTTTCAATCCTGCCATTTGGCTGATCTATGGAGTTGCTTTGGCAGGTGGCTTGAATGAGTGCTGTTTCAAGCAGCACTAGCTGTGGGCATCAGGGCATCCAGCTGTGAAAACAGATCTGCATGGCATGGTAACGATAACTGGTACTCAGGGAAGTCTCCTTATCCTGAAGAACCCCAAAGTGATTTATGGCTGGAGACCACAGCCAGGTGTAATGGAACCAAGATACTGATACCATTTCTGTCTCTGCTGGGGGCTCATCCGTCAGACCCAGATTATTCTTTTTGGCTCTGCCTCTCATTGGGTGCTAGACATCTGGCTTCCCAAGCAGTACTTTCTTCCGTATTACATGTCTTTTATTTCCTAGATTAGTCAGACCAGGAGCCAAGATCCTAAATCCCAGCTCTGTACAAATTTGCAGGGGTTGGAGCCAGCCTGAGAGCTAAGCCTTAACTGCTTGCGGTAATCACCAGCCTGAAATCATAAGGGAGGCCTTCAGACTCTGGTGAGACAGACTTCAAAATCAATTCTAAAAAAAATGTGATCTTTTTATTTGCTGCTTATATTTTGTTCCTGGTTTCAAGATCTTCTTTGTGAACTTGGAAGCTTTTTTCATTATAAATGAAAGTGGAAATTGTCATGTAATCTCCAGATGCCAGAAGAGAATGTCATGTCCGCTACAGGGAGATTCTTGATAAAATCATGAGAGTGGGCAGCTGGATACATAGACCTATGAAATTATTTTAATAATACCAGAGTTTAAAGGCTCCTGCTAAAGACCCCCTGTGTTAGGCCCTGTAATCCCTAAAGAATTTACAGGCAAATATATTCTGCTTTAGAGTGTCTCTGTTCTTTCCATGTTTGATAACAAAAATTATCACTTTTGCATAGATGTAAATTTCATGCCAAGGAAACAAAATAAGCTTGGCCTTGTTTCTTGGGGGTGAGCGATGCTAGTGGGTCTTGCTCTTTTAAAAGATCACACCAGAGTTGAAAAGCGCTCCCCTGTTTTACCTGGGGGCGAGGGCTGGGGCTGCAGGCTGTGAATTCAAACCCTGTGCTTCCTGGGCCAAAGCAAGAAAAGGAAAAGGAAAACTTAATGGATTGCAGGAAATGCCCTGAAATCATACTTCTTTTTGTTGTTGGGTTTGTTGTTCAAAATTCTACATCAATGCATACATTAATGTTCTCAGCATCTGGGCTAAAGACCTGTCGAAAGCCCTTGGCTTAATCCAAATATAAAGAATTAAATACAGAAAGCATAATTCCACACCTTTTAACTTTTTTGTTTCTGGTCAAACATGAATCTTTAGTTCCTGGCTGATAGCCTTAGTGGGAAGCCATCTGCTCAACTGTGTACAGGCTTCTTGAGGCTGCACAGGTGCTTGTATGTTATACATTATACTAGTGCTCTGCATTCTCTTGCCTCCATATGTGACTCCTTGGTGTCATGTGTTTATTGATGGAATTGGTCCCCTCAGAGTTGCATGGAAGAGAAAGAGAGAAGGAGAGAAAAGAAAGGTATATGTAAAGATGGGAAAGGGGGGTAAAGACGTGTGGAGTTTTAATACAATACCTCATGTGCTTCAAGAATCTGATCTATATTTGGTATGAACTGCATTTGGCAATGAATGTTATTGACAGCCAACGGGAGGTATTGACACTAAAAAAATTATATGTTTGAATGAGAAGCTCTGGAGGCAGAAATCAAAGTATTGAGGAGTCTGAGTCCATGAACAAGGCCAGAACACAAAATTCAATTCAAGGAAATTCAGTTTAATCTATAAAGCAACCTGGGTCTAATAATTTTGCCTATATGGGCAATCTTAAGAGCTAGACTAGGTTAAAGATAATGATTGTGGAAGTCAGTTTTTCACCCTGATCTTTTCAACTGCAAGGCAGTAGGAACTTAACAGTGAAAATCTTATGGAACACATTAACGATATTTCTTTCCCACTTGCCTACGACTGCTTGGGTGCACAGGAGCGCAGCTTTGGGATGCTGCGGGGCGACAGAGTACACAGTGGGCATGCCTGTAGAGTTTCAATTCCCCTTTAATAAATACATTCTCATGTACCACTTAATATCCTTTTAAAAATCATAACAGGCAATATAGGTACGCTGGGATAAATTTAGTTTGCATAAACAAAGTACGCCCAGGTTAGCTTTTACCCTTTCTCCCATAGAGGCAGCAGAGCGCTACTTTTCTTTTTATCCCTGCAAGTCATCCGACTCCGGAATATACAGAGCTTAAAACAAATGTAATGACTGAAATTCCTCTATATGCATATATCAGTATTTCCTAAATTAAGCTGACTTCTCTGAGTCACAGGACATCAGAAACTGAGTGTACAATGGGGAAGTAACGCTCTGTGCCGTCCTTACATTTTTTTATTAAGCATCTGCTTTGTGCTACAATCACAGAGGATAATGAGCTACTGGACCTTTGATTTGACCTAGTATGGCTACTCCTCAGTTACATTAAGATACATATAAAACACCTAAAGAAAAGACCCTATACCAAAATAGGGAATCATAGTGTACAGCTCATGCAGTACACACATAAAACAGACTTGTAACTGAGGAGCCTGTGCCAGCAGTGGTTAAGCAGAAAGTGTGCATGTGTGCATGCGTGTGTATCTGTGAGTGTGTATCTGTTTTCAAGAGAGTGGTAGGTAAGTAATTAAAGCAAAATTTATTTCAGAGCCTGATAGAATCCAGTTCTTCACATAGGCCTGAACCTTAAATTCATCAAATAAAAAACTACTACTTTGAGATATCAAGAAGCCAAGTACTATGATAAATCTCCAATGGCTTCATTTTTGCTTCAGTTTACTGAGGACAGACTATAGCCCAGCACACTGAAATGTAACTTATTGGAGGAATCCTGGTAAATAGGTGCTCTGAGATGAGGGCAGGGCTTTCTGCCATTACTGACCATCTTGATTTAAACTTTGGATTAAGTAGAAAAAGATGGAGAAAAGTTCCTTCTTGTGTGCAGGGAAGGAAAAAAAAGTAGACTCTTAATTGCATGCAATCCAGCTGGAATGATATATATCCACTACAAGTTTCTTTTTCTGGGTAGGAGTCTGAGCACTTAAACCAGGAACACACATTTTTCTGTTTAAATTCTCAAAATTCAACACCTCTATTTTACTCCCAGAGACACAAGTATTTATGTTTCCCATTAAAAAAATAAGCTGCTCGGGCTCCCATACATTCAAGACAATGCTTTTTCCTTCGTTTCCATTAACTAAGTTGATGTGACAGACTTCTGTTCTCTGCCCCTGTGTTTGCCAGCTTTCAGGCAGGCAGTGTCTCAGCTTCCAAAGGCAAAAGCGAATCCTGTTTCTAATCAGTTCTCTGAGATAACCCATTTGTTTGCTTGGTTTCTGATTAGGCTGAGGTGCTCAGCTAAGCTCATCTGACTCACTTTGTTGGATGAGATTTTGCAAGGTGCTTATGTTTCTACAATATTTCAATAAAATCTATGGGAAACAAGAAGAGGTCAAGTTTGGGCACGATGTTGACAAGAAGAAATGTCCTGAATTAACATGGCAGGTGTAAAATTCAAGACTCTTTGGAGGGAATATGAAGTTAATGCAATTAAAACATAACAAATATTTAGTTGTTTTGTGGTTTTTTTTTTACTTTTTCTGATAGATTCACTGCATTTTTGGGGATTTTTTTGGGGGGGGATATTTTCTTCATGTATGATCAACAGAATTTGAGGGAGAGCGAAGAAATATTTATATTATCATGCCAAATAACCTGAAAATTTCCAAATTCAATGACAGGGAAAGTATTGTAATAGAAACTACTAACAATGAAAGATCTGTCTAACAATATTGTAGAACAATCTAAAGTTGGTTCTAAAAATAGAAAGGAAAATATTGGGGTTTTGCCTCAAGATAAATATTTCTGCTTTACACATGCTATAAAAATGTATCCCCTTCTGGACAAATTAACCAGTTCTAAAAAACTGGCTTTTTTTGCACTCCCTAAATCTTTCTTTTTTTAATGACCTCTGTGCCACAATTTTTGCCTCCAAGCAGTAATTAACCACTCTACAAGTCACCACAAGTAAGCCAGAAATGAATTACACTTTAAAAAAAAATCTGTAACATTAATATAGTTTAAACCAAAGTAATCAAACTTGTACTGCTACCCTCATGTGTTTTTCAAGTACAAATGTTATGAAAATTTCAATAGCTTTCTGTGTCCTGCATAACAATTATGGCTGAAAAGACTGTAAAGCCTGAGCCGCCAAAGGAAGTCTGAAATGAGCAGAACTGTCCTTGAACACACATTAAAGTAGTTTACATTTATTATCCAGGCAAAGCGATACTTGCTTTATGTAACTTTTTTCCAGTGTCTTGCATAAAATGATGGGAAAATATGCAAATAAGATTAAGCATCTTGCATGGCATTTGATCATATCTTGCAACATCTTAGGGGTGGAGACAATATGAGGAATGCCGTCATACAATTTTCCCTCAGCTTTTTAGTTAACCAGCAGAATGTCTACATATGGAGCTTGATTCTTTCACTTAGGCTGGTACCAGTTGGGAGTAAATCTATTCAAGTTAACAAAGCCTCCCTCAGGCACACAACGCTTAGAGAATTGAAGGCTACACATCCTATCAGTTTACAGCTACAAATCTTTCAGTAAGTTTGTAGTAAATCTCCTTCTGAGATATGACTTGCTTTGTTTAAGGAATACATAACAATATCTTTACTATGTTTGCTTTACGTCATCTTATATAGAAGCAGTTTTTATCGGGAGCGTTGCTATGACATCACCATTTCCAGATTGGATTTCTACGGTCAATATGCCCAAATTAGAATAAAGCGCACAACTTTACCATTTTTCATCAGTTTTCTGACCACTTTCCACCAAAGTATGACATATCTCATTATTTAAATCTCTGCTAAGTTTGCTGGAGTAAGATTCATTTGATATGAGTGCTGATATACAACTGTCCCCTTTTTACACCAGGGAAAAATAGATTTTTATGTAGGAATTGTGGAGCAGTGTGATTAAAATGTTTTCTATACTTCTAAGTATATATTTTGGAGTCTGAGAATAAAGACTATTTTTAAATTTGTTATGCCCAAATCTGTTAAACCAGTAGAAAATAGATTAGCAAGAATAACCCTTTTAATCTACTGGAAATTAAGTATGTAATCAATAGTAGAAAGAGAACACAAAACCTGAGATACACAAATGACAAACTGACTTTTAAGATCAGATAAATGAAATAAAAATTATTTTTATGGGCATCAAAACTTAACATTACAGTCAACTTTTTGACTATATTAGGTTCACCTAGGCTGGAAATATTTCTGGATGAAATCTTGAGGACATTTCCACCTGCTGTCTACCTTGATATTTGGAGTAACTATATGCACCATAACAAAATTAGCTAGATTTACATCAAAATAACTAAAATCAGACTTCTGACTGCTTAGTCAATCTAAATTGAAATGGGGCACAGAGAAGCATTTGACTATGACATTCAGAGTGATCCAATATCAGCATTGTGTTCTGCATGCATGTGTATGTACTACCTTGTATGTGTCCCCAGTGTAGGCATACATTTATTTCTTCCATATTAAACCATTTTCTCTATATACATATCAGAAACCTTGGAAAGGGAAAAAAAAAGAGGTTATGAGTTATTACAAAAGGTTCTTCAGCCAGGAGAAGACCATATTGCATTCAGTTAGTGTGAAATGACTGTATGGCAATCTGGAAGCCTCAGGCATTTTCCAAGACTTGCACCAAAATACCAATCCTATGCTACTTCTTTTGTCATCCTGTTCTAATTTTGGTTGTTCTTTGATGACACAAAAATAGGGGTCTCAGGCATTATGTCTGAGGGTGTAAAAAGGAACAAGGGTATTATATTGGCTATTCTGTGTTACAGAAACTGTGCAATGTTTAAAAAGGATCAGGTGGGAGATAAAGAAGAGGACTAAAATGTCCAGTGGGATGCTTTCTTCTGTCTCCCTTCACACAGCATTCTCTGCTTTCCCCTTTACTCCTTTTTTCCCCACACTTTTTTGTTTATTTCTTCCTGGATTTTCTTTTCCACCAGTGTCCTCTCTTCTGTCCTTCTGTCTCACCATTACAAGCCTGACATTGGACTTGTGGAGAAGACTGCCTCAGTGCACCAGCCTCCTCTCTCTAGCAGAGCTGGCAGTGGGGGGAAACCCAGTGCCAGGGGAGGCAGCAGCAGCAAATAAAGAAAGCACATCTATTTCATGACCTGAGCTAGCAATTCCTCTGAGAAAGAGTCAGAACCCATGGATGAGGACACAGAGATCTCAAGCTGTCATTGAACATCTCTGTACTCATTTCACCTGATGTGAAGGCTGGAGCAGGAGCCAGGCAGAAGCAAGAACAGGAGCTCACCTGATGAATCTGTCAGGGTGGTGAAGCTGTCTGCATTTCATCCAGAGTGAGTCTACTTAGGTTGAACCTTTTCAGAGTGGATTTTGGGGGCAATTTCTTCTTTTTTGTTGCCTGTGTTTGACATCTGCATAAAGCACCTCTGAAAAATGAGCTTATTTCCAGCAAAGCATTACTTCTATGCACAGCGAAGAGTTCCTACTTCTGGTTATGAGAAGCAGCCTTCTATCTTTTGCTGGGTGCCTCAGTGCATGTGCTGAAAACCCATGTTCCCAGTTCCTGCATATCTCTAAGCATTGCAGTTTTCCCTTTGTTCTTGGGCTCTGCCCGGGAAAGGTAAATCTTACTTGCTGGATTTCCGTCAGGCAGATGTGGTCCCCAGTTATTGGCTACTCATGTTATTCCCTCCAAAGTTTCCTTTATAACCTTATCTTTGGCATTGTCTCATTTCCTGCTTGTTTTCCACCAGGAGTTCCCTTTGATTTAGCAGGTGAACTTAGGGGCAGATCATGTTTAAAAATATATATGGGTGCCTTATTCCCCACCGAAGCCTCGGGAGGGCTATACAGGCACCTCCCTGTACTGCTCAGAGGGGTTTTTGAAACTAATTGCAGCTCCTCCTTGGCTAGCTTGGCTGCCCTCCTGCCTGCAGCTGTCTTCCAGCTCTGAAAGTCAAGGACAACCTGGAGAAAAACAAACAAAGGGAATGTTTTGTTGGTTTGTAGTTTAAAATAATTGCTTTGCTTAGACCTTGTAACAACCTCCATCATTAACTTTTGGGAGAAGGTTGTTTCCTTAAGTCCAAACACGTGTTCACACACTCTGGGAAATTTGTGACTTTACCCAGTGAGATGGCATGACCTTCCGCTGGGATGAATAATTTTTGAACAGAAATTCCAGTGGCACTTAGTAAGCTGTGCTGAGAAGGTCACATACATAGCGTTACTCAAGGTGATAACAGTATCTGTAACCTTATCATCACATTTTCATAAATATTTCAGCAATAATTTGTGGCATTTTGCACTCAGTTTTTCACATATGCAGAATCAAACATTGGTAGCAACAAAACAGTGAAGCAAAGGGCAGTGAAGCTGCCATTCCCCATTTGGTATATGCATGCCTTGATTTTATATTCCCTGTGTATCCCAAGAAATGGGCTGTTTTGGCTTGTATGTTAATGGCACTGTGAGGTAGGGCTGAAGTGGGCTCCCGTGGAGACAAAGATGTACCACATAGCCATGAGAAACTGGTTAAAAATACATTTCATAGCCACATCTCTTGTCCATTCTACAGCATAATTATGACCTGCTTACCTTAGAGCAGGATTGAGGAGAGAGCAGGCAAAAAAATTTTCAGAAAGGAGCTTTTCACTTTCTGCTGGAGAGAGGAGAAAGCAAGAGCAATACACCAAGAGCAAGATCATGCAAATGTACAAGAACAGTAGGTGAGAAAATGTTATGCTGCCTGAGGATATCTAGTCACCTTTGTGTTTAAGCTTTATTTTTAATTTGTCAACCAAGATGTTTAAGCTTTTCTGCCTTCTCCTACCAAGGAAGTTGCTTGCCTAAAAACAAACAAACAAACAAACAAACAAACAAACAAACAAACAAACAAACAAACAAACACACAAACACACAGACACACACCAGGATTTCTTCTCCACTGTAGTCATCCTCCTTTTTGTGTTCATCTTCACAGCAAATACTCATGAGTGTTAGTAGGCATTTAACCTGGCAGTAAATTTAACGTTTGCATGGCCCCAAGTTGAGCCCTACTACATGAAGCAGTATATCAAACACAATGAAGCTCCAGAGATCTCACAGTTTAACAGATAAGGAAAAAAAAGAAGTTGATGAGATACAAGTGAGCCAGGATAACAGTGCAGCAAGGATTTATGGTAGCATATGACCACTTTGTTGCTGCTGTTCTTCTCAGTACCTACCCGTAACTAGTTTCTACTTTATTGCTTACAGTATTGAAGTGATGACTTTTTGGAGAAGTTTGGTCAAGGATGACAAGGCTGTGCAAATCAGAAATACCTTTGCTCTGTACCTTAAAGCTGATATATGTAAATATCTATGCCAGTGAATTAAACATAGAAAAACACAGTAGAATATAATGTGTCTAATGCATCCAATTAAAACCAGTCAACAGAGCTCAGCTACCAGTAGATTACTTGTGAACAATCTGCAGAGAACTTGCATGAATTGCTCGTAGAACAGGTTTGGACAGAGAGAACACCTAATAAGACTTCAGGGAATAGTCAAAAAAATCCCCCAAACCTTAAGAGCACTGAATGCACAATTTACTAAAAAATGTTTGCGTTCCATCTTTAAATTTTGCACTGAAAAGAATTCCACAGTTGCAGTTTGGTAAGAACTGTGACTGATAGTGCATACTTCTTAGGTGACTGCTCAAGCACACATTTTGCTCCGTTAGGGGTTTTAATCTTGCTAGATTTCAATGGAGTAGCTGTTAAAGATCCTGCCTGCTTATTAGCAATAAAGGGATGGATTAAGTAAAAGTGTAATGTTGACAATATTTCATTTTTTATAGCAGAGAAATGAAATACAGGAAAGAAGGGGTGCAAGGGCTAGAATCATGATTGTGAGTCCCATAGACTCTGCTGAGGGTCATAGGTCTTGAATGACACTATAAAACTCTGTAAGAGGCACACTATTTCTTAGAGTTTTCCATATCTACAACCATGATAGCTGCTTTAATCTCTGATTAAGAAATGGGGTCTACAGAGCATCCTACTCCAGCAGTTGCAAAGTAGGCCCATCATACGATGACAGAAAAGCATCAGCAGCATTTGGGTCAACTTCACACTATGACTTATTAAGCCTTTTATAAAATAAAGCTCAAAGACCTTATTAATATCAACAAGGTGTGTTATAGTCACTCTTAATGGCAGGGATTAACCTTGTCATGGTTTGCTGCTTTCATTACAGTGCTAACAGCGAGCTAGGCTTATCATTCTCTTCACTATACTGTATCTTTACTGAGTGCAACGAATAGCTGATTTGGTCTTATTCACAGCAGTGAAATGGTATTTCAGGATTTCAACTTTCAGGATATTATGAATTTCTTCTGCAAAGCATGGATCTAAGCCTTGAGATACTGTGGCTAATCAATTCTATTAATTTCTTGTTGAAGCAGTGAAATAAATTTTCTGACCTTTTACATGTTTCTCCAGTTGTGAGCCAGCCAGGAGAACTGTGGGGACATAACAGACCTTCTGGTTAAAAAAAGAAAACAAAACTGGAATATTGAGCTGATATCGAGCTGTAAATTTAGGGGTAAATTCTAATCTCAGTTGGAGATTTATTTTAGTATCCCTGAAATCCCTATTACTGATATTCAGTATCCCTGTTAGTGGTCCGTGCTGTGTTAAAACTGGGAGGGGTTTGAACAAGACTGAAGAAGT
Source organism: Phalacrocorax aristotelis (assembly GCF_949628215.1). Classification (NCBI taxonomy): domain Eukaryota; kingdom Metazoa; phylum Chordata; class Aves; order Suliformes; family Phalacrocoracidae; genus Phalacrocorax; species Phalacrocorax aristotelis. The sequence continues at coordinate 25,910,770 of NC_134277.1, read as the reverse complement.
GTTTTGGAAAAGGGCTGCTACTCCGGGGAAAACAAAGTAACCTCAACGGTTATCTACAGCTTTCAACCATTGAAGGAATGCTCCTCTTTATCCCAGCCATTAATCAGCCTGTCAGTATGGAGCTGGGCACGTAAAGCACACTATAACATTTTAAAGCGCAGAAAGTAAACTTAAACTACATCTTCCCAGAAAAATGAGCATGTTCCCTTAAATCTAAGAGATTAGAATATTTATGTATATTTTATCATTTTAGTCCTTTCACCTGTGAATCTTTCTTCATGCCCGGGGAACCTCTTAAGTCTGATTCTTGCTTCTATTAAACTAAATGGCAAATTTCCATGGGACAGGTGAAAAAACTCAAGACCTTAGAGACTCAAACAATACATTTCTTTTTAAAGAAGACTGAATAACTAGAGAGAAAAACCTGCCACAGCAGTGGATCTTAATGACTGTAATACACATTATGTTGGAAACTAGGACAATTAACGGTTTAACATAACGACAGAACATGCAGAACAATCTCAAGGATGGCTCAATAGATTCACTTCAAAGTCAGGCAGAATCCACATCTGGGAAGAGGTAATGCCTTTGTCGGCAGCTTCCCTGAAGTGAGTATTTAAACAGTGTTTTTCTTCCCTAACAGCTGGGGAAAAAACTCAAGGGACTTGCTGTGTTTGAACCAAATCTCAAGGTGATCTGTTTCAATGCAGCTAGTAAAGGCTGCTGTAAATACAAGAAAATCAATGTGTCTTTTTATAAAGGCTGCAGGAGAAGTAGAAGGGTATTCCTGCTGCAGGAGTGCCTCACTGGAGTCTGCCAGGATGCCCTGAAGTGCGGGAGACCTCCAAAAGTACATACAAAGTGACCCTCTGTCTCATGGGCTCACCTGCTTGATCACTCTTCTACCAGGCCTGGAGGATGGCATGGGTACTTCTGCATTTTGATTAACTCAACATAATTTATTTTACCTTCAAGTTTTATATCAATCTATGTCTGCCAGTCATTTATGAATTATTTGGGAACAATATTTCAAAAGGGATGCCTGAGTATCAAAGGCAGAGAGTTATGACACTATATGTCACATAAAGTCCTATCGTTGTGCACATGTGTGAGGTGTGTGTAGGTATGGATGACCAGCTGGGCATTCCCCCGGTTAATACTCTGAATAATGCATTGGTGCACACACATGTCACTACTGCACAAAAGAATGAGGAGGGCGTGCAACTGGACCTTCACAGGAGCTCCAGCCTGGTGTCTTCTGCTAGTTATGGTCTGAAAGCATTCCCATGGCTGGCTGGATGAATGGATGGCTCCATCCTGGACAGCAGAGGTGAAGGAACCATAGCCCAGTCACTGGAGTCTGTAGTGGTTACGCTGGCTTGTCAGGAGACTCAGTGGCACTGGGTCACCGTTTCTGAGCATGTCCTAAGAAACATTTAATTCCTCCAGTGAATTGATCTGATCCAAAGTTACCCACTACCTTTCAGTGCTTTGTTTTGGTAATCCTGAACACTGTTTATCTTTATAGGCTATAGTTTTGTGGGTTTTTTACTTTTGTTTTGTTTTGCTTTTTTTGCCTGCTACATTCCAATTTGAGCCACTTCAGTGGAATAAAGGGGTGAGACTTGGAACTGATTTCTCCAGCGGAGATAGAAAAACATCCAGGGAACATAGGGTGTCTCTTTCAGTTCTTGTGCTTTCGGCTCCAGCTATACCTTTCTAATACCCAAACTGTATGCTGGGACTAGTGCCAACAGTTGGAGTTGGCCCAAATACAAGGAAACTGCAGATGAACTGTTCCCTCAGCTCTATCATGCACAAGCTAAAGGTATCAGTGGACCTGGTCCTATTTTCTTATTTGTGGACATCCTTTTATGCAGATTCATCCTATTTGGGCACCAGAGACAGGAGGAAAGCCTAATGTGCCTTTGAAATACAACACACTGCACTTAAAGAGGGATCTGGAAGAATGACATATCTCTTGCAGAAATAAAGATATTTAAAATCAAGGTTAATACAGAGACAGTGAAAACTGGCATGATTTCCCTTTTGCTTATGTTTTGGCTTAGCTGTAATTTTGGGCCCATCTTGTTGAGGCAGAGCGGGATACCAGGGCAGGTAGCTGACAGTAAGCCACAACCATGGCAAGCCCCATGTCTCCACTGGAGAAAGGGCTGGGGTTACACGATCATTTACTTAAGACAATTCAAGTCACAGGTCTGAATAGTCCCTGAAGATTCAGATTTTGAGTTTGAACCTCTTTCCTCTCTGAAGACAAATTAGGAACTAAACTAAAAGTGAGTAATCAGAGATGTCCCCAGTGGAGCCAAGTTATTTTAATGTAGTCCAGAAGACTATGAAAAAATGAAAGTGTATATGAGCTGTGTGATGAGTATGTCAAGAGAAATTTTAGGAGAACCTTCCATTGTGCTGGGATGTAACCAACCCAAGTAAAGGAGACTAATGGAGCAGAGGCACTAGGAAACCTTGAGTGGTTGCAATATCTTTCTGCACTGGTTTTGCATTGGCTTTCCCAGGGAATTGCCCCTGTGGGGTACCTTTCTGCAGCATTTGCTTGAATAGGTTTCTACATATTTTCCTCTGAAGAATCTGAGGAAAGACCTATTGAAGGTAGTAGGAGAGCTGTAGCCTCAATGGTATTGTGCCAAGTGATGACCCTTGTGTCACTAGTAGGGAAAGCAGAGGCACTGCTGTACTGCCTTCTCATCAGTGCTGCTAACAAGCAGCCCTGAAAGCAGAGCCCAGGGTCTGTCTCAAGAAAACCAGAGCACCAAACTGTATAATCAGCTGGGACTAACAAGTATAAAAGGAAGCTTCTTTGCCTTTCTTTATAAATAGTGCACAGGTTTAAAAACTATCCCTCACTGCATGTCAGCACCAGGGCTAGCCTACCTGGAGGGCTGGAGGGAGAGGGACAGGCAAGACCCTTTCTTGGTAAGTAGATGAGTTGGGTTAGACAGTTGAAGGGTGAGGGATGGTGCAATCTTGTGTAGAGGGCCCAGAAGCTGGCTCCTCAGCATCTGCTCGCTGGGCGACCCAGGAGGCAGCTGGGCTGAGTCATCCTCATTTCCACCTGAAACACCCACTATCTGGCAGATCTGCATCTTTTAGGTTTTTGAAGCCAAAAGCTTTGCATCACAGCAAAATTGAGAGACCTGAAGTCCCAGTTCATGTTCAGCTTAGTCTACAGATGAGTCTGTCTCCAATTTCAGTTACTTTATTGGCGTGATGAGCTTGCTCAGCCCTGCTGACAGTGATACCACACAGCCAGGTGTTGCTTCTGTGACCAGTCTCACACTGTGGTAATATTGTTTGACATCATGCACATTTTGTCTGTGTTCCTGCCTCTTTTTCATGAGGTTAGATGTTACTTCATAGAGTGAAGCTATTTCAACATAATAATTACTAAGTTTTTCCTGTTTAGGAGGAAACATTTACCTGATTTAAAGTTCTGAAGAAATATCTTCTATGTCATATTTTACCAGGGAAGCAGTAAGTCCTGCTTGATTTCTTTTTCTTTTGAGTAATTAACATTATGAATTTTCATCTATGCATATATAATAAGTCTTATGTCCAATCCCATTTCTTACTTCTAGTTGTGGAAAATTACTCTAAATTAAATAAGTGTGTGTCCCTCCAACATTACAATGACTGCATCCTTAGCACTCCTCCATGCAATTGAGGAACGCCTCAGTACTCCTTCACAGAGAAAGAAACTGAGGCATAGGGAGCTCAAGTGGCTTGCAAAGTCAAACAGAGCCAGGCGTGAATCTCAGATCTACCAAGACACAGTTAAGTGCCTTGGCTGCAAGACAGCCCTTCTTTTACAGACGTTACAGCTGTGATTTGCAAAGAGGCTTACAGAATCTACTTATGCTAACCCATAAGATTTGAGCACCTAACTCCTTTAGTACCTTTGAAAATCCATTTGAAAATATTTCCTCATCCTTTTTTGTAGAAAATACTGTCGTCTCTATTCCCGTCTAGGATTATACCAGTTCCTAAAGGTAGAGCTAAAGTTTAAAAATATTTGTGTTATTTTCTGTCTTGGAAAAACACATGTAAGACCCCAATATTTGACTATTTAGTAGACTGTGTTCAACTGGCTTTTGCTGCCATCACATTTTGTAATAACTTCTGTTAAGTCCTGTATCCTGTCTCAGAATTAATATGTTCTTGCATAAACAAGTGTTGCTTGCCCAAATGTTGTGTTCAAAAATCTGTTGTGCAAGTATTTAAAGAAAGGAGTTGGAATTGCTGATAAATATTTCTGTTATTTACCCAACCATTGTGCCAGCAGAGAGATGTTAAAAATAACTGTTGTACTATGTAGCTAAAGAAAAACGGAGGGACCAAATAATCCGGCAAGTCTAGATATTGCAAAAGTCAGATGACCATCGACTGTTTTGTATTTTCACTTTTTGATTGAGAGCAAATTATTTTCTGGGTTGCAGCAGCTGGAAGAGAAGTTACTGGGGAAGCACAGAGGACTGCCTGTAAAATGCATGCATTTTAGGGCAAACTGCCAGGCCCCAAATCCTTCTCCCCCTCTATACACAACCTGAGCTAGTTTAGTAGAACTTCAGCAAAAGTCACAGCCTTTCCTGTTTGCTTTGCACTGCTAATATATTTGTGCATTGCAAAACCTTGCATCTTCTTGAAAATATTCTTTGGGGAGGGGAGCGGGAAATCCATATTCCTCTGTTTGGCAGAATCTCTTTGACGTCTCCTCTCCTCTCCTGTCATGCTTCTGTCTGCACGAGGATAAATGCACTGCAACTGGAAAAGTGAGATAAATAGCATAAGGAGAAATCATTATAAACCTCAGTGCTTGAGAGGTGCATTCTCGGAAACGTGCCAGTCATAAAACCTGACCAGGCCTGAAAAATAAAAATCCCTCAAATAATAATATAGGATCCCCATGGACCATTTTCTTATGCCTCTTCCACAAGCATGGAGCATTAAAAGATTGAAAACTCCTTTTCACTTCATTCCATGAAGCCTGAAAAACCATACGACATACTCCACATGCTTTTATTATAATAAACTGTGGAATAAAAGAATTTTCCTTTTTGGGACTGTGCACAAAATGAACCTTGTCCCTGCAAAATTAAATACAAATAAAAGGAATAGGGGACAACCATACTATAAGCCTAAGTATTCTTCCCACCCGTCTTCTGAACGATAAGCTGGAAGAGTGCCGAAAATGGATGCTTTCTCCTGTCTTCTGTGGGGTGGTGAAGGTGTATATACAAATTTATGTGTAACTGAAGTGCGTGTCACATAATTTATATGGGGAATAAGCCTCTTACAGGCAGGCCCAAAGACTTCCTTTCTTTTCTGAGAAAATTTCAAGTGCACAATGAGTGTGAAAACAATGTAAGAAACATTTGGCCACCCAAGACGTCACAGGCATTGTTCTGCTGCACTTCTGGCCTTGTTGGAGCTGACAAGCAGCGTAATGAGTAACAGGACTCCTCCCTGCGGTGCTCTTGTAGACAAGTTACACGACTTGTTTGTGAATCATTCTTCCTCCCTCTTATTAACAGCGACTGGTATAATGATTTTCTGACCGTAGCCATCTCCTCGAGGAAACTTTGCTGATGCAGTGTTATACTCATTACGCTTTGCAGGTTGACTTCATCAAACTTCACCTTCTGCTTTGATGGGTTATTCTCATGCATGAGAGGGATGTGCTTTTTTCCCCAGAGATTATTCACTGGCTTATTATGGAAACCAATTTTATAAACGGGGATTGCCCTGGTAGAAAAAACCAATTAGCACAGTGAGGGTTCTGCAGCATTCTCTTGCCAGCTGTGTTTAAAATAATGCCAAAATAATAAAATAGACGGATCTATCGTGAACAGCCTGCACTGGCACTCAGCCCCCATCTTACACTCTGTTGCCTGACTGAGGTTCCTGGTGTGCAGATCATGAGCTATGCAAGGCAGAAAGCAAGGCTTGCTGTGACCTGCACCCTCCTGAATGGCTCACAAGAAAGAAGAGGCTGGTGATACCTCTCCCTCCTGCCTCCCCCGGCAATGTGCCCTAGGATATGGGGAGCTCTCTGCCAGCTCCCCAGTCTTTCACCTGGTGGTAATTTCCACCTGGCTGCTTGAGCATTTTTTAACCACCAGTGAAGTAAAACCATTAAAATTGATATAATAGATTGACATATTTCTTCTAAGAGAGGAAATGTAAAACAATGAGGGTTTTTTATTATGTTTTTATCTATCTATCTTATAGGTAGGGTTTAATTACCCTCTAATTATGTTTTCTCAATTTTACCCCAATTTCTTCCTTCAGATAAACACTATTCAGATCACACATCTATGGATTTGCTACTCATGACATGACGAGTCTGGCATTTTTATTATCTTTCAACTTTATCTCTCCTCCAGAATCAAGGTTGCTGTCCTTAATAGTATTTTTACTGCTACAGTTAACTTCAGTTCAGGATTAAGACTGCATTTTTCTCCACTTGATATAAACCCCTAAAAAAACAAGGTCTCTGTACTGGGGAGATTATCTGGAAAAGTGATCTTTCAGAGTCCTCATACATTCTTTTGGAAATGGTTTCAGCTGAACATTGATTTATTATTTTCTGCCCACTAATGAATCTCTGAAACTGTGTTTTTTTAATGTCCTCATCCTCCTGCTTCACTGCTGACTGTGAATTTATTGATACAACACATCTTGTGCCATCGCCCAAATGAGTATCTAGCTGTAATATCACTAGCAATCGTTATTCAGCATTCAGACACTTCACCTGCATTGAGCAATGCTCCTACCCCACCCAATTTGATTTTATGTTTTAGGTAAGGACCTGCAAGATACAATACATCGCAGTCAAATGCTCAGTATCTCTGCTACTTTTTGCCTATACCCTTTTCTCTCTTTCCTTAAAACCATAATGCCATATTGCAGTGGGCATGACTTTATATATGCAAGTACAGAAGCATCTCACTTCATCACATGTTTTTGATCTTCTCTCTTAGCTCCTGCCAGCTTCACAGGCCACAGTAGGTGGCTAACTATTTACTTCCATTGTGCTGGAGGCTCCATTTTCTCTCCCCTCTCGGTTACCCATCTCTGCTGATCATACACTATTGGACTTCCTCAAGTTCCCTTTGAGACACCCAGAGACTTTTTCGAATCAATGATTCACAAGTAAACTAAGTCTGCTTTTTAACTTTTTGCTGGGTAGAGCGTACTGTTGTTTTTGTAAGGACTGCCAGAACTTCCTCTTAAACTGTTAGTAAAGATGGTCATATATCGATTTGTACATTGATTCCTGCTCTGTCATCAAATTTCTTTTGGAGAGAACAGAGAAATTATTATTCTGTCTCACTCAACAAGGAATATAAAATTACCTCTTGGCACAAATGCAATTAGTTCGCATTTGGTATGTTTCCACTCACATGATGTGATAAAGAATACGAGAGTAGTTCATGTTTATCCCTGATTATGAATCAAATCTGAACATGAAATACTTCAAAAAGTCACTCTAAAAAAAATCTACTTATCCACTTATCTACTGTGTTCATCCTGGCTGTGCAAATACTGTAGACTGAAGTTAAAAGAATGCTTGTTTCTAAATTAACCATGAAAAACCTTATACAGCTCTGGGGTACAAAGACTGCCACCAAACTCTTATTTTTCCTTTATCCTAGGGAACCTTTTTGTCCAAGTTCAGTTTTTTAAGATTTATTTTTAAATGGAAAGATTTATCTAAATAAAAAACATTCCCTACATGGAACTACTTTTGAAATAGTTGTGGACAATCACTGAGGTAAAAGTCTATTTCAAACCAGCTTAAGTGCAAAAATACCAAGGTAGAGTTAGGAGTCAACATTAATTACCTAGTGTCCTGCAGCACAATGTCCTGCAGCATAGACACAGTCCATTTGGAAGTTTGCGTGGCCATTTTGGGAACATCAAACCCGAAAGGCCAGAGTAAAATTGTCATCAAAACAGGGAAGAGACACATGTAAGTAGTAGAAGGGATGAGAGGACTAGTGGGGAGACTACAGAAGAAAGTCGAAGAAGCCGTGGAGTTAGAGGGTCAAGCTGGGGGAAGGAAACAGAGAAAATAGGCTTTTTGTTGTGCTGGGAAGACAATTCCACTTTTGAAGGAACTTCTTAGGGCATAATGACTTGCATAATGACTAAATAGTGCATCATTGCATAATGACTAAATGATGATGGAGAACTGACTCAGTGCAGCTAATAGCTGACCATGGTGGTACATGTGGGATCCTGTTTCTCTCCAATAACTAGCTTAAGTGAGATGAGACCCACCTTTGCTGTCTCTGAACCATATTCCCCATCTTCTTTGGTTCTGCAGGGCTTTATTTCCTTGGGTACAGTAATGAACAAATATGCAGCTCAGGTCCTAGGGCAGTACAGTCCCACCTCCTATGGGGTTGAAACTGAAGGAATACGCTCTGATGTACCACAGCTTTCTCCAAAAGGAGGTTGCTTGGGTATGTCTTCACCTGTAAAACAACTTATTCACAAACCAGACAATCTGCCCATGAATAATGAAAAGTTAGAAATGCACACTTATGGCATGCCTGCAGCATAGAGTACCTTAGGACAGGATTCAGCTTGCTGACTATGACATCAACATTTAATGTCTGTAGATGGGATTCGATATGTGCAGTGTGTATCTAAACTCTCATGCAGATCAAGTCAAGACAGCCAGTGCAGCCTAAAGAATGATTCAGTTCATCTTAAAACAGACAGCACCTAAAGTATGAGGTATTCACCTACTTAGACAGATGTATTTAGTGTTGTAAAAAATGTCTCAGAATAAAGATGGCTGGGCCTCAGCCTCTGATGCAGCAACCTGATGTGGTGTGTAATATCTGCTACCCCCACACAGGCATCCTGGATAACCCCAGGCATCCTGGCTGGTACCATGTACCTATGCTTTGGTATAGATTCCTGCTGCAGTGGCTCATCAGCTGAGCCACTCTTGAGATGCCATTGACTGTCCCGACCAAATCTCTACTGAGCACAGTGAAGGCTTGGACTCTAGCTGACATGTAGATAGCTACCTGCAGACATCTGCTTTTGCTTTGCCTTAAGCTGAGACCTAAGTCCTACTCCTGGTATCTGCAAAGAATAGCTATCTGTAAAGAATAGCAACATTCTCTCCTTCAGCATCCATCCCATCTCACCCGTAGGGAGAATGATTGGGTGGGCAGCCCCATGCCAGTGAACATGACTTTGGGAACTCTCTGGAGGTAACTTTGCTCTTTTATGCAAGGAAAGACCATGTTCCTAATTCCACACATCTATGATTACCCCGTAAACTCATTTTGAGCAAGGGAGTGTAAGGTACCATCAATGGATCATTAGCTGTAAGTCTCATAATATAAATCTCAATGACTTTTACTTATAATTAGACACATTCTGTGGCTTGAAGATGAACACTGAGATCCGATAGTGAGCTGAGGTGATTTATCAACATTTATGCATCTGCAGGGTTACACCAAGAACATGACTTTGCTAAAACTAACCTTCCTTATGGGAACAATGTGAAACAATGGTTGGTGTAAATAAGAAAGACACTAGTAGGCTGTGGATTTAAGCTCATCTTAGAAAGGATGAACTTATTCTATCTGACACATCCAGCTGTGCAAACAGCAGTATGGAGTGAGCTGTGTTAACTTTACTGATACATGGGGATTAGAACAGATCCTGTGCTACATATAAATGATTCCTTTGATTATAAAGTACTTGACTACTACAGGGGAAAGAAAGGAAATACAGGGGGAACACAAGTTACTTCTCCAGCTTTCATGAAATAGGATTGAAAACTGTACATTTCAGAACTTATTTCTTATGTGTGCCAATGGCTTTTGCCTTTCTGGGGCAGAATTTGCAGAATATGAAAACTTCCATGATACAACAGCTGCTAGAAAAGAAAATTATGACCATGCCAGAACTATTTCTTCACTCCTGCAGCACAGGAGTGGACTTCTTGAGGGATGGAAGACTCCAGCTGGATCCTCAGTAACAGTAAAAGATACGGATGCTGTTATCTCTTCTTTTGAAACTGAGGGTATGCCAAAAATTGCAGTCAGACGTTGGAGGAGAAATGTCCTATGCTCACCAATGCTTTAGGGAGAACAGGAATCCTGTTTTCCTGGAGTTTGTCCACCCAGTGACTGTAATTCAGGCCTGTGTATTTGGTTTTTTTTTTGCCAGCTGCTATAGTGAATTTACTATGTCATGGGGGGAGGGGGGAAGAAAAAAAAAAGAATAAAAGTCTGTATCAGTAGCCATATACAATGCCAGATGTTATCAATGTTACAAAAATACCTGTGCCTCTCAAGGAAACTTTCTAACCAAGGTTTCAAATGATGGCTGTGGAGCATGCTGCTTCCACTAGAATTTCCCCTTTTCTACAGAGCTAAACCACTGTTGACATCTTGTTAATTCACCCAACTGGGACTATGCTGTATCAACATGTATAGCTAACCTTTGTGTTCAAACAGTTCAGTTTGTGAAAACATTTTCTTGTGCTCAGTGTCAGGCTCTTTCTTGCTGCTTTTTTTCCATTACATCACTTTTTTTCCCCTTCAGCCAGCAATGTGGGAGACCATTTCCCTTTGGAGCATGTGCCAGTGTTGAGCTGTTGAAACAGCAGGGGAGGTTATAAATCTGTACAGGGAGCTCCTCTTCATCCTTAGTAGCTGAATGCTTTGTGGCCATCGCAGCCAATCCTTCCTCTAACCTCTGTGACCTTGCTTGGTCTCAGACACAAACCTTTCAGTTGGGGTGGAAACCAGCATCACGCTAACACACTTCCAAATCTGCTGTTACTGAGTCACTTTTTTAGACAAATGTCAAATAGTAATATTAATTGGTGACTTTTCAAGTGTGTCCTCATGACCCTTTTGGACTACTTCACCTCTACAAAGTTAAAAATAAAAGAAGAGTAAACCCCAAAGCCTATCTGAATACAATATCCAGGTTGCAAGAATTTATTCAAAAATTTCTAACATTAAAGCAGCTTGAACCCTAATTAAAAAAATACCTTGTTGCATTCCTTACCATTGCCAAATACACTATTCCACTGTCCCGCAAAAACATGGCTACTGAAAGCAAAAAAAGTGACTCATCTTTTCCATACCTAGAAATGCAGATGTAATTACATACATGTAACTGCTGTTTTCACAGCAAAAGTAGGCAGTAAATGGATATTTCCATTTTTAGTATGGGATGCAACTTTCAGAGTTAATTCTGGAAGAACCTGAAAGTTTTGACAGTTCAAAAGTTTTGGTAAGTTCCTTCTGTACCCTTGATAGTAAATGTTTGATAATAGATAACAGTTCTCATTAAACTGTTCAGATTTCCCTGGAATAGGTGAAAACTAAGTGATTTCCCTCTTTTCTGTTTCTTTTATAACAGTGAAATACCTGATATAGGAGGGGCAAATTATTTTTGTCAAAGTGTTTTTTCCCTTTGGAAAAAGATTTAAATTTAAAAGTCTTCTCTTTCTCAGTGTTGTTTTCATTTTTCATCAAAACAAAAGAATATAATTGACTTCAATTTCTCATCTGCAGCACCCCCGAATATTGGTACAAAGTAGCTGTCTTGTCCTTAATGCTTCACAATCCCTTGTTTGAGATTTTTTTTTGCGTTTTGATGAGAAGGGTGACACCAACCACCATGTCAAGGTCAGAGTGGTTATGGTGGGTTAATTTCAAAGATGCATTCTTGGACTTTCCAGGAAATAACCGGGAATTAATTGAATTCAGATTTATTTCTGCTGTAGTCTGAAAAGGGAGAACTATTATACTCCATATAGCATATATAAAATTACTCCATATAGAGTATTTCTATTCTATATTTTGTAGTGATCTTTGGTTGCAAAAATAAAAGCTGTTCTATGTAAAGGGATTAACTTCTTCACTGTGCTGAAGTCTCAGCAGCATCAATCAGGGTACATGGTAGTGTGGGCTTCTGGTTTTACAATTGCAATCCTGCCCATCAGAGGCTCTGCTTTAGGAGGTGTTATGGAGCATCCATATTCCCATGGCCTGGCAACTAAAGAAATCTTTTGGGACAAAGAAATGTGGTCTCAGTGAGGCTGAGAGCAGTTTAACTGACATTTGCTGTGTAAGTGCTCTAACCAATTAGTAGGTGAAAGGCAGACCCTAACGAAGTAAAGCTTTTTTCCTCTTCGGGCCTAATGAAGAAATCTACTGAAACTCTGTTTCATTAGGTGTGAATGGAGCAGACAGAGGTATTAAATCTTTTGTATTTCCTATATGAAATAAAATTCTAAATAAACCAGCTGGATCAATGTCTGGAGGCTCCTTGATTCTCATACAGTCAATGGAAGGAGGGAAGTGCCTAACCTAATCTAACAGGGTCTTCACCTGCTTGTCCTCAGAGAAATTCATCATTCCTGCCACCTCTACGGGGAGTGCTAGTAATTAAACTATGCAGAATGACTCATCAGATACCTACATTTCATTAAGTTAGAGATCTGAATGAGTAACTGGAACACTACCCAATATTTGTGTGTCTGTAAGTCCTATAAGCATTTCTTTTCTCTGCAAGCCACCGGAACTTAACAGATCAAATCCAAAATGAGTCAGTGGAGATGAAGATGAGAAGGTCAGGAATTACATGTCTGTGTCTTGCAGCACAGCTGTTTCATATTTATTTTTTGGTTCATCAAATGTCTTCTAGTTTGTATACATCTCCTGTGCCACGAGGTTGGCTATTGCAGCTACTGTTAACAAGCCCAGATTTAAGCACAATTTTGAATCAGGAGAGCTGAAAGTATTCTTAGTCCCTATCTTCTTTTCATCCTCTCAGAATTATTTTTTTCCAGCTGAGGTTTTTTTACCCTCAGTGTTGCTACAGTGATTTTCATGTTTTTGTCATAATACTAAGCTAACTTTGCAATTCTTTTCCTTCTGTTTTGTGTTTGTTGTTGTTGTTGTTGTTTGGTTGTTGGGGTTTTTTCCCCCCTAAATTCTGAAAGTAGAGTGCTTTAATTGTGGTTTTGTTGTGGTTTGGGTTTTGTTTTTTTTCTTCCAAAAAACTTTGTTGGAGGTTTGCAATAAGTGTCACTGTGGGGTTGCTTGTATTATAGGATTTGGTGTGTCTCATCAGATAGCTAAGGATGTCAGTGGTAATATTTTGTTACCAGGACGATCCCTGTGGTGTCTCAAAACTTGTGCTGATGATTGTCTTGGTTGCTTTACATCATCCAATGTATTGCCAAAGACATCAAACTTGTTTAATATTATTACAAGATTATTTCATGAAATGTGCTGAATTCTCATGCAGAAATATCACACTGGACATATCTCTATGTTGCTGTTTTTGCAAGAAAATGGCAAAGGTCAGTATAAATAAGTATTAGATTTTACTATATAATAATTTCCAATCAGCTTATGGCCTGTATCTTTCCATGTTTGTATGTCATTGGATATACAGTTATCTAAGGGATGTCTTGATGTTTGAACTAAATGACCGACGATGATGTTACGTATAACAGAAACCATGCCAAAATTTTTGTTTGTTGTTCTTGGATGAGAATGCCATCAAAAGCTTTTACAAGGCAGTCTTGTATGGTGTTCATTTCCCTCAGTATGATGAGCTCATCATGCAGTGGGACAGACTATACCCTTGCTTCCAGTTGCAGATTGAAATAATCTTTGTTGGCGTTTGCTGCTTCTTCAGTAGCATGCTTTATGTCTATGCAGAAAACGGAATCATCTTGCATATAAAACGTTACCAGATAGAGAATTTCACATTAAAAGTGTTTTCATATGAAGCATGGCCCAAGGATAAGTATTTCATTTATTTCTCAGGATTGCAGCAGTCGCATGTCTTCCATGAGTTATTGAAAATTATTAATCTAGTCCTGATATTTCTGACAGCTGCAATACTGTTCCTTTTCAATTTTTTGTCTCAAAATGCTCAACAACAAATTTTGTTACCTGGCAGATGTTTGAATTTCACAGTCATTCTCAGATCAGCTTTGTTCTTATAGAGCTCTAGGTTTTCAAAGTAGCCAAATCTATAGACTTGAGAGTCCAAGCTCAGCTGCTTTCAGTTTAGCTGCCTAAACCATGCACACTTAAACTTTTGGATTATTCCTATACATGTGGCTATAGGTATCCCACCCAACTTCAAGGGTCTGGAAGTTTCCTTGGCAGGGAATAAGAGAATTAAATATTTAAATATTTCTCAAATGTAGGTGTTCAGAAGAAAATTGTCTGTTAAGCCTTGCCCAGGAATGATGCTGCCTTCCAAAGAACAGGGAGCGATGGCTTTTTTGCCTTTATGGCTCTCAAGAATAATAATTTCGCTCTGGATGTGTTCAGGCTGATAGAAGTTAATGTGCAAATAGGATACTTGTATGACATTCAAAATCTGCTGGAAACCTTGTTAGAAATAAAAAAATTGGAACCCCCTTCTAAGCACAGTGGGGCTGTAAGACTCCTGGCTGCTAAATCATGGAAAAGAAGAAGAAATGAGAAACTCTTTGGAGGATAAACCTGTTTAAGAAGGATTAAAATATATAAACTGATTCATTCATTTGGGCACATCTACCAGCTCTGCATGTGCTCATTCTATATTTGTTAACTATTTCCAGCTGTAAGTGAACCATGTGCTGTGCATAGGCACAGTAATGGTAGCTCTGCATTTTGTATACCATATCCTCTACTCCTAGGAACTACATCTATATTGAACCTATAACTCCATAGACAGTACCTGTGCTGCACCTGGCTGGTCCTGGGAATAATTTGTATCATAGGGTAATCCCCAAAACCTCACTCCAGTCTGGTCTCATTGCCCTTTTATTTAGCCTACAAGTCGATGCTCGTAAATCCTGTTTTATCAGTGATAGATGATGCCAGCTTCTAATTGGGGCCCTTGGCTGTTGCTGTGAAACAGTGTTGTTTGATGGTGGTTGAGGAGCTGGCCCCATGAGGTCAATCCATCCATACTTCAGGTTAATATGTGCTTGGTGAATATTTAGCTGGTTTGTCCCACATCAAAACCCAGAGACATTTCTGAAGATTAAGAGCTGAGACTGTGAATTTGCCCTCGCTACTATGCAGCTACTCTTTAAATGCATGAAATGTGCCTGAAATCCTTTTCACATCATACACAAAAAGCCAACTATGAAGAAGGGCACCTGAAATTCTGGAGTACATATCCAAAATCATGGACCAAGCAAACATAACTGTCAACGGGTACATGATTATGGTCTGGTACTTCAGGTCTCACCCAACAAAGTTGGATAACATTTCATGGATGTAGGCTTGACCTACAGCACTGGAGGAGTCTGCAGTTTATCAATGGCTGTAGAATATTGATAGAATGGCTGTTACTAGAATTGCAGATTAAGTTTAGTGTTTGAGGAAATACAGATGACTCACAACTGACCTTGTGTCCCAGCACCTCATGGAGACCAGGCTGACATCATAATTCCATGAGCAAAAAGCAAGGCCACTTGAATTTTTTTCCCCCAGAAACTGGGAAAGTCCAGAGAAGTTAGGATACACAAGGAGATTTCTTGTCCCTCAAGAAAGCAGATTTAAGAAGCTGTCAAGATGAGTTCTGCTTGGGTTTTATGTATTACATACTTGGGGAAAGGAAGTGGACCTAGGCAGTATTTCAGGTATTGTGCCCCTGACGCGTAAAGGCCTTCTTCATTCTTGAGGGAGAGGAGCACAGTAACCAGAGTGGAGGAGGGTAAAGAAGGTGGTCTTCGCATGCCTCCTTTCATATGCACAGTGGCCAGAAATGAGGTTGGACTATTGAGATATCCATGGAGGACATGCTACATCTGTGTCCTGCTCATGGCACTCATCACTGCCTACACATGCTGCTGCCCTTGCTCAGCCCTCTTATACCCACCTCATTACAATGGTCTGGAGGCAATTTGTGCAGTCAGGCCAAGAGGAGTCGCTTCAACCTGATCCTGCTCTCTAATTTTATGCTGGTGCTCCACCACCACCTCAGAGTTGCAGTTGCCTTGTGTCTTCTATGACTGTGACAAAAGTGAATGCAAAGTTTATTTAAACTCTGCTATTCTCCACTGGTAATGTCTGACACCCATTTTTCTAGATGGCTATATAAGATATGAGGCAAAGATAAACAAATTTCTTTCTTTAATCTAAATGGAGTCCTCCTGATTTGTATCAAGGAAGTTGAGAGCAGAATCAAATACTAGATCATTATTTCTTGAACCAGTACAGAGGCTGAAACCCTAGGCTGTGAGGCCCTGATTCAGGAAAACATTAAGCACCTGCTTAACTTTGAGCCGTGACTTCAATGTATTTAAAGTTAATCAAGTGCTTAAGCTTTTTCCTCTATAGGGATTCTTTTCTGCATAAGGGCCTAAGAGAAAATAGATAACTATAAAGAGCAACTGTAATGAGCCTGTATATGGGCCAAAGAGAAGGGGATTATTAATGCTTTCAGGTTCAGTAAGGACGAGGGTTTAAATATCAGCCTCCTACAGCGAGACATGAAAGACTCTCATAAATGTGTTAAATCGCATCAGGTCCATTTAATATCATTATGTTTAATAGAAGTATCTTTGCACTATAATAATCAGTAAGGGCAGTAGGTGGACCAGTCAGGCTGTTCTGGAAGCAGAATATATTCCTCCTGCTAGAGTTATCCTCCTTTCTGCTGCACTCTGTAGTGTAGGTCTTCAATAAACAATAAGCTTCTAAGTGCTTTAATCTCTGGGAAAATCTTGAAATTGCCTTGAGGGTGGTAAAAACACAGCTCCATGACACAACTGAGCTAGGAAATTAAGAATGAGGTTCTCTAAACCAGAGTGGTAGAAATGAGTGTGGGAAAAGTTCTTGTGCAACCTCTGTTTTGTTGGCGATGCTTCCAAAAATTAGTAAGAAAGACCACAAAACTGCAAATCAGAATAAAACTTAGTATAAAACTGAAACAAAGCCTTTTATCAGGAAGGCCTTTCAACAGTCTTTATTGTTGCTTCCTCTCTCTTTCTAACCCTCTTGCTGTGGACAGAGAAAAAACACATCTCTTTTTGGTTGTTTATGACCCTAGAGGGCAAATTCAATTTGTTGATTTAATTGGAGCATTTAATTTTAAACATAGTTTATGATATGCAAGTGCTGCAAAGATCATTTGTCAAAACAAGAACATTGGGGAACCTTGACCCCAAACCTCAACAGCTTTCATTATAATCGCTTTATGATGCCTAAACATCTTAGCAATGAGTCTTTAATACAGTGTGGCTAGATTTTGTGTGAAGTTTGTAGGCAGTCAATGGCACCTTTTATTTTTGAAAGATTATATTGGAAATTATTATTTTAAATAGGTCCAAGACAAAATCACTCTGTGCAGGAAATATAATGGTAGAATTTGAAATAGCCAGTTTGGATTTTACAAAATCAAAATATAATTGATGAACAATTGAAAAACCAATTTGTATTTCCTTGTCTTGAAGAAAGTTTAACATAAACAGAAGCTGGCTATTCAGTATTAAGACCTCCCAAACTGTCATGCTTCAAATGAAATTGCATTTTTTTGGAAGAAAGGAAAAGAGCTTTATGCAGCTTTGCTAAATACAATGAGAAAGCACAAGTATTTTTGAGACATTTGCAATTTGTATTGTCTTTATAACAATATTTTTGTTATCTTTTATATTAGGCAATACAGGACCATATGAATAAATGTAGTCAATTACGTTAGTACATAATATGACACATTGTCAAGCAAAAAATGCATCTTTCTTTACCTCTACTGTAGCCATAGCCTTTGATTCAAGAAATTTTCATGGCCTAATCATTGTACCCAAGCTATAATTAACCCATGGAACTCATTACTGCAGAGTACCATGGCATTGATGTGTTCAGGAAAGCAAGGAGTAAAATTAGTGGAAGGAAAAAATCCATCACCAGGAACATGTGGATATTAATTCTGGCTAGGAAATTCCCTGGACTGCACATTGACAGAAGGACACACTTTAGAGAAGGGTCTCTGTATGCTTGGCCCATTTTTCTACTCCTTCTGCAGTATCTGCGTCTTTGACTATAGTCAAAGAGAGGTGCAGAGAGGTGGTAGATATGCCCACAGAGGTGGTAGATGCCTCATCCCTGGAAACATTCATGGTCAGGTTGGACAGGGTTCTGAGTCCCTGCTCATTGCAGGGGGTTTGGACTAGATGACCTTTAAAGGTCCCTTCCAACCCAAAGTATTCTATGATTCTATAAAAGCCATGGATCTCCCAGTAAGGCGCATGATGCATTCAGTGTCCTTTGCCACTGCATTCACCTTTCTTCATATTTCACTTGCCAGTGATGTAATTTAAGTATTTCTCATTTGACTAACAGGCATTGTAGAGCTTGTTGCAGAGAAAAGATGTGTAGAATATTCTTCCATCCCATCAGTGCCCTTCTAGGGTTTAGCTGGTATGTACCTGAGCACTTTCAAACCTCTGGTCCACTATTCCAAAGAGATGCAGAAGTGAACCCTGGCCTGGAACAAAAGACAACAGTGAGCTATTCATTTTCAGGATGCAGGTTGCTCCTTCTTCACGCAGGGGTCCCAGAGCTGTGCCCTGAGCTGGCCATCATTCGTCAGGGAAGCAGTTAATCCCTGGTACAGCCCTGTCTGCCAGAGCAGCCACAAGCTCTGGAGCTAATGTTGTAACCTGGACAGTGATCACATCTCCCCAGGCAAGAAACTCCAATGACTCCAAAAATGCCAATTAACTAGACTCAGTCATTACCTAAAGGTTCACCTATCACATGTAGGTTAGTTTGGACTCCATAGCTTGTTCCACTTGCAGATGGAGAAAAGGCTGTATGATGAAGCAGGTCTGTTTTCTTCCTTTTATCTCAGACAAAGTGTGTGTTCATTCCAAGCATAAATCCATCCTATGGAGGAACACCTTGCGCATTGTGCAAAGACTCTGTGAAAGGCAGTGAATTTTGTTTTGGAGTAGGAAACGTGCCACCCATCAGGCCATATTCACTCAAAGCTTTTCCGTTACCATTTCTAGGATCCCGCTCACTCGAATATTTAATAACAGTTGTTGCAAACAGTAGTAGGGAACAATAAGCAAGTCCAGTGAGAAGCCTTTTTCCTTCCTAGGGCAGTCTCTAGGCAGGTGATATAAAAGATGATTAAATTTCATAGTATTTCCGTAAAAATTTTATCAAAGACCAAAGGTACAAAGCAGTTGTCTGATGCCGCCTCATTGTTCATTTAACAGTGATGGTTTGTAACAAAGGTAGAAGAGCATAATTCTATTAGGTAAATAAAAAATTAGATTTAGTAGAAAAACAGAGGCTGCTGAACAGTGGAATCCCTCATATAGGTCTGAGAGCAAACCTTTATTGATGAATGATATGGGAGAAGAAACGAGTGAAGTGCAAATCACAATGCTCTTTTATGCACAGCACAAACTGCATGTTTTCCATGCTCACCCTTTAAAGACCTGATAGAATCCAGTTCAACAAAAATATGATCACATCAGTTAAGTAGGGAGATGGTACCCTGTGACAGATGGACTGAGTAGGGGCTTCCAGATTCTGTGAAACGGAAATACACAAAGGGAATAGGAGAAGAGGTGAGTTCAGATAGGAACAATAGCTTCGCAGAAAGATTGTCTAGGCCAGGAACTGCATTTTTGTAATTTATTTTATTATTCTTTTATTAAGGCTCTCTCTCTCTTTTTCTTTTTTTCTTTTTTGTAACTAACAAAGTATCTTAGACTGCATTAGGAGCACAGTGCTAAACATGGTATGGTGCCAATCTACAGTTAGGGCCAAGAGCCCTTACTAAAACCTAGATCAGCCTCAAGGATTATGTCAAGTGACACCCCATGGCTAAGTTGCCCTTCAAGATTTTACAGTAAAATATTTTCTATTTATCCCCATTTTCCTATTTTATGAATAAGACAGCAGTTGGGAACAGATCCCTGCTCCTTGTACCAGCACGACTCTTCCAGTCTGTACTGCATGTATTCTGGGGAGAGTGGCTTCAGAAACAGAGGAAAACTTAGAGGACAATAGCTGTCTGCTAGGAAACAATACAATCCGTCTTATTTTAATCTTTTATTTGCTAGAGTCTGTGCTCCAAATATTCTCTCTTCCTTGCAGTATGAAAAAACCCATATAATCTAAACAGCACTGGCTGAATGTGAATTTTTTGTAATACTTTTTCAAAACAAAATCATCCCCATTCATATTTAATGATTCCTTTCCCAATGCAGCTAGCCAATGAAAATAAATTGGGGAGTTGCTCATCCTAAAGGAATCCAAATCATTTAAAAAGTAATAAATTAGGCATATTCCCTCAGGATCAGGGCATATTATCAGTCAATAAGCAGGATTAATTTAGATTTCAATATGTTATGCTCTCCATAATCTTTGCTTCTGGTGCACATTAGAGAGTATTTTGCCCCACAAGATTAGTCCAGAATAAGTAGGCTTTATCGGTGTTCATCTAGCCTCTTAGAATGATTTCATTTTCTCAGTACTTTAATAATGAAATGATTTTTTTTATCTGTTTATGTATCTAAAAGGTGATCCTCCCATTTTGAGTAGATGATTATGTTCCCAGTTTTAAGAAAAATTGAATATAGAATAGGATTAATCACTTTAAGATATTCCACCATGCTGGTGCTTCTCAGCATGCATATCTGGGTGGAGAACAAATATTTCCCTCCCTCGATTGTCAAAAGCGTTTCGGATCAGGTTTCCTAAGTCTTCTAGGATCTTTCCCAGAAAAATATCGTTCCTCAGATTTGACTTGTTTGGTTTTACCAAACCAGAGATTCTCATTTAAACAAATAACAATGGTTGATTCAATTCTATCACTTTCCTCCCATTCTATTGTATTAAGGTGACAGTATATTTCATTTCTTGTTTATGGTTTCATAAGGACAAAGAAACCTATCCAGGGTCTCACGGGAAGGCAAAGTCAGAAAAAGTTCTACAGCCCAGTCAGAGAGAAAAAATATCTGTAGCCTTTTTCTCAGCAAATATGGTGTTTCCATTGCTTGTGACAGACACTGCTTCACATTAGGCTACCAGTAAAGGCTTCTTAAGGTTTGTCTGGACTTGTCTTGGCCCACTTGGATGCCTGTTGCAGCAGTTACCGATTGTCCAGGGGGACATTACCTGCTTGGTTTTAGCTTTTGCTTAGCTTGGACCAAATCCAAGGTGTAACCTCTGTTATTGGATAAAGTTTTCTCACTAATTGATAGCAAAAACAAGAAATAGACCCTAAACAGTAGTCTAAAATGCAGCAGAGAGGGGAGAAGGCACAGGATGAGGGCAGAGGCCTTGGAAACACAGGCAAAGGCAGATAGAGGAGACCTGAAGGCTATAAATTGGGTTCAGTTACTGGTCAGCAAATAAATGCAACCTTGGGTACTGTGTAAACAAGTCTCAGGGGTAATGATGAGAAGTAAGAAGTATCCAACATACATAAACCTGTGGTGGGTTGATCATGGCTGGATGCCAGGTGCCCACCAAAGCCACTCTATCACTCTCCCTCCTCAGCTGGGCAGGGGGTAGAAATTATAATGAAGGGCTCATGGGTTGAGATAAGGACCGGGAGATACCACCCACCCATTACCATCATGGGCAAAACAGACTCAACTTTGGGAAATTTGTTTAATTTATTTGCAATCAAATCAGAGTAAAGTAATGAGAATCACAGAATTACAGGTTGGAAGGGACCTCAGGGATCATCTAGTCCAACCTTTCTAGGAAGAGAAAATAAAAACTAAATCTTAAAACACCTTCCCCCTACCCTTCCCTTCTTCCTGGGCTTAGCTTTACTCCTGATTTCTCTACGTCCTCCCTTCCAGCAGCACAGGGGGACAGGGAATGGGGCTTGCAGTCAGTTCATCACATGTTGTCTCTGCTGCTCCTTCCTCCTCAGAGGGAGGACTCCTCACACTCTTCTCCTGCTGCAGCATGGGGTCCCTCCCATGGGAGACAGTTCTTCATGAACTTCTCCAACGTGAGCCTTTCCCACGGGCTGCAGTTCTTCTGCTCTTGTCTGGGTCCCTTCCACGGGGTACAATCCTTGAGGAACAGACTGCTCTAGTATGGGTCCCCCACACGGTCACAAGTCCTGCCAGCACACCTGCTCCAGTGTAGGCTCCTCTCTCCATGGGTCCACAGGTCCTGCTGGGACCCTGCTCCAGCGCGGGCTTCCTATGGGATCACAGCCTCCTTCAGGCATCCACCTGCTCTGGCATGGGGTCCTCCATGGGCTGCAGGTGGATATCTGCTCCACCATTAACCTCCAATGGGCTGCAGGGGGACAGCCTGTCTTGCTGTCTTCACCAGGGGCTGCAGGGGAATCTGCTCCAGTGCCTGGAGCACCTCCTCCCCCTCCTTCTTCACTGACCTTGGTGACTTCAGAGTTGTTCCTCTCACATAGTCTCACTCCTCTCTTCGCCCATAGTTGCACAGGGATTTCCCCCCCTTCTTAGATATGTTATCCCAGAGGTGCTACCATAGTTGGTGATGGGCTTGGCCTTGGCCAGTGGTGGGTCCATCTTGGAGCTGGCTGGCATTGGCTCTGTCAGACACAGGGGAAGCTTCTAGCAGCTTCTCACAGAAGCCACCGCTATAGCCCCCTGCGTACCAAAACCTTGCCACGCAAACCCAATACAAAAATGCACCATATAGAGAGTACATGGAGGTACACATGGATCTGCAGACCTATGACAAAAAAGCAAAGTGCACAGCAAGTCAGCAAATATGAAAATGCCCCCTAGCAAGTCGCAGAGGAGGAGGAAGAAACCTTCAACACCAGCATCAGATTCCTCCTAGAAAAGGGCTTGGGATGCTTAAGACTCACAGTAACCCTCCCTTGTCTCCTGGAGAAATGGACACCATCCACTTTAGGACACCACAGGGCAGTAGGAGGGTGAGCATAAGACTAAAGAAGAGGGTAAGTACTATAAAGTTTGTGTAGATATAATTTTAAGTGTGTGTCATGGCTTAGCCCCAGTCAGCAACCAAGCACCACGCAGCCACTCGCTCACTCCCCCCTGGTAGGATGGGGGAGAGAATCGGAAGAGTAAAAGTGAGGTAACTCATGGTCTGAGATAAAGACAGTTTAATAGGTAAAGCAAAAACTGCATGTGGAAGCAAAGCAAAACAAGGAATTCATTCACTACTTCCCATCGGCAGGCAGGTGTTCAGCCATCTCCAGGAAAGCAGGGCTCCATCACGCGTAACGGTTACTTGGGAAGACAAACGCCATCACTCCAAACATCCCCTCTTCCTCCTTCTTCCCCAGCTTTATATACTGAGCATGATGTCATATGCTATGGAATATCCCATTGGTCAGTTGGGGTCAGCTGTCCCGGCTGTGTCCCCTCCCAGCTTCTTGTGTACCTGGCAGAGCTTGGGGAGCTGAAAAAGTCCTTGACCAGTGTAAGTGCTGCTTAGCAGCAACTAAAACATCTCCACATTATCACTGCTCTTTCCAGCAAAAATCCAAAACATAGCCCCATACTAGCTACTACGGAGAAATTTAACTCTATCCCAGCTGAAACCAGGACACTGTGATACGCAATTTGAACTGTGTAGTATCATTGTAACCGCACTAACAATAACACTTTGATAAGACTGCTAAAACTGTAATTAGATCAACAATAAATTACTGGCTTTGCATATATGGTGTGCTCCTTTTGCCCATAACAACCTGTTTTTCTAACCTCAGTGTTGGGATGGTACTATATGGTTTACATTTTCTGTATGTATTTAGAAATTAGTATTAGTACTAACCAAAAATTCCAGAAAACATTGGCATACATTCTGTCTGACTGGTGGGTATCCATGAGTTTCCCATCCCAAAGTAAAACCTCTCTTTGCTTTCTGAATTCACAAGCTACACTCATGCTTTGACAACAGGACCTTAGTGCCACAAATAGCATTGTGTGGACAAGGGTCCGCACACAAGACAAAATACAATGGCAGCCATTCCTAGGCACAGCAAGGTTATAATATTGGCCATATGAGAAGATATAATCTGTTCTCAGACTCAGCAAAAATGTTACATGTACACTAGTTTAGGAGTTCACATGCAGCGTAATTTTTAACTCGCACTTTGTAAACAGATTCAGACAGTGTAGGAAATTCTGGCCCTGCTGTGCTGATCTGCAACTGTCTTCCCTTGCTTTTAAGAAATCTCTTTCCCTGTCTGCCTTCAAAATGTTATCTTAACTAGGATTAATAAAAATACACTGGGGAGCTTCTTATCTCTTATAGGTATTATATTTATAATAATAATAAAAAAGCTTTAATTTTGGAAGAGAATGGAGGGGGAGGGAAGCTGGAAAGAAGAAATGTATGTGTAGGAGAATAGACAGGTAAGAGATGAGGCAAGGGCGTTTGAGGTCACAGATGGGCCCACACCAAAACCTGAGATCCAAATATCCCTGAACTTTGAGAACATCTGAAGCCAGATCAAAAAGTTTTGATCTGGACCCCTACCTTTCTCTCTGAATTAGGGATGGATAAGCTGGTTCTGATAAAAGAAGATCCATCCTGAGACTTTTTGAAATTCAAAAGAGCTCAGTTTACCTTTTAAATTAAGTTCTGAGCAGCTTTCCTACTTCTTGTGTTCAGCCAGAAGAAGATGTGGAAATATCAAAACACGCCATGAAAGACATGCCTGCCCAGCCTGAATGAGGGCATACTGAAAATCCCCTGAGGGAGATTGATCCTCTGAGATTTCCAGAGCAAAGAAGCCTGGATGTGCTTCAGAAAAATAGCTGAAGTTTTAGGCAATTGACTGAATGAAACCACAACATCAAACAAATTGAGGTTCACCGTGGCTTGCTGCTTAACTGGAATATAATTCAATTTATTTTATATATATAGGATTCTCCTGTTTGTAAGCAAAGACCTGCAGAGTTTACTGGCTTCCCTGCCAAAGACATCAGTGGCTACATCTGTACGAGGAAATAAAGTGCATCCTGGCTCTCTTCTGGCCAACTGAAAGGGTGTGGCTCATGCTCATAGGACTGAACTCTCCTGTCCTTCAAACCCTGGTGGCTGCATCCAAACTGCCTATGGGGAGTGGTCCTTGGCCCATGTTCACCCATGAGCCATGCCGAGGACTTGCTGGGGAATGGGCTAGCAAGCATGACGAAAGCTGTGCCGGATATTGTCCTCATATCTAAAGGTATGGACAATCAAGGGGTAGCAGTGGGCCTATGCCCTGGCACTTTTTTTTCAGTAATAAAGACTGAGCCAGCTTGATGATGGTTACTTGCTGCTGTGACTGTAGTCTGCCTTCCTGGGCAAGTGTAAGGAGACCACCATAGTGGCCAGTTTTGAGTATCATCAATCTTCCCTGCAACTCCTTTTGCTAAGTTTCAATATGACGCTCTTTGTGAATTAACTTGTTTGTCTCTAGACAGAGATTGAATGTCCTTGTTTAACCCACTTGATTTTCATCCTGTTCATCATTAAATATTCAGTAACAAATTTACTTTTTATTGAGGTGTATGTATCTACTGTCAAAGCTCTGTTGCTGTTCTGAGAAGATAAGATTGGAAATTACAGAGAGTTCATCTGGCAGTGGTGCATCTCCAAAGCAGTATGGACCAGTGAGAGCATGTAAAGGCAATCGGCATCATTGTTGTCCTTTAAAACCTGGGAAGACAGCCAACGCTGGTTAGCTTTTATACCCAGCTCTTGAGTCCAGTGTATATCATGGATACAGCTTGAATCTGTGGTGGAAAGAGACCTGGATGGACAGATCTACACCTTGTCTCTCACTGCATGCCCATTTTCCCGTTGGAACCTATAGACCAAAGGTACCTTGCGGACATCTCTGATCTAGATCACTGAGGAACTAGGGCTGTAAAATATGCCATGAAGTCTAGCTACAGAGTTGCATTTATTTACTTCTGCAATAGAAGTGTTTCAGCATATAGGCTTGACACAGCCTCATGACCCTGGGTAGGATATCACTAGAAAATTTGGCTTTGATAAAGATTTGGGATTGCTTCTGCTAAAAGTTTGGGATTGTTTTAGCATCATTAATTTTGCAGCTTGGTAAAAGAACAGTTTTTATATATGTGTTCTTCAAGGAGAATGATACAAACACATATTATAATACTGAAAAGTGGATAAGCCCTTAGTATTATCTCTTGTTTTAACATCTCAGAACAACCCTATTAGAAATACCATTAGGTTTGTCTGGATTTTAAATTGAGATATTAGATAATGTTCAAGGAATTTTATTAGGTGAAGTTACATACTTAAAATGAAATCTTGGCCTATATTATTAAGACTATATCTAGCAACTATCTAGCAGATTTAAAATAACTTGGTCCATTTTCAGAAGGCTACAAAAGAAGTTGGAAAATCAAACCCACATTATGTCACTTTTCTATCCACCACTTTATGAAGATCATACTATTCTAGTGTCTAATTCATTCCCAAATCGTTACCCAGGAACACTTAGGAGCACACTACTCTCTGCTGAAGAAATAACCAGCTTCATTTGTGTTCTGACTGGCTGGAGTGTTTGAATGGAAACGGAGGCAAAAGGAAAGTGTTTATTGTGTGGTCAAGTGGAGAACAAAATGCAGAAGAGATAAAGTTCATCGTTTTGTTCATAGTTCTGAGTGCAATGAGACCTACAGCAATTAGTTTCTGCAAGAGGGCTGTGCTTGACTCTGGTGTAAGATCTATCCCCTGCACCCATGCTTCCCATGCCTTCCCCCACATGTTGATCACTTAATTTTTTCAGGAGGGCATGGCTATCCCAGGAGACCCCATATGGGAGTCTCAGAGCCACCAAGGTCCACAAATGGGATCTGGCTACCACCTACTTTAGCTGAACCCCATGGTAAGTGAGGAACCAAAATGGACTGCCAAGGCACAATAAATACGGTTGTCTCTCTGATGACTGGCTGTCATGTTCTGTGAGAGCCAAATTTTCAGTGCAAGGGATGAAGCTTCATTATTGGGTATAACGAGCTGAAATGGTTAAGCTTGAAGGTGATTAATGCAAGGACATGCTTTGCTGGAGCTGAGGATGTTTGGATAGACCACGGCTTCTCAGCTAGGGAATGATTTCCTTTCGTAAAATATGAATTGTGCTTATGTGCATGTATTTTTTATGTGGATAGATGTTTGTGTGAGCATCTGTGTCTGTGTTGAGGAGCTGGAGCACAAGAAAAAAAATCCAAGCATGCAAATGAAAAAAACCTGTTCTTTTATGAAGAAAATGGGTCTGTTCTCTTTTGATTGCATTGCTTACATAGTTGTTAGTTTAATCTTTATAATAAAGTTGGTTGGGTTTTTTTTCAAATGTGTGGCAAACTAAGTAACTGGAACATAGGTAGAAATAATATATTTGGGTTACAGGAAAAAAAAACTGGCATGACTTTAAAGGCACACATTTCATAACACCACATGTGCAAAGCATTATAATAATTGCACTGTGCACATCTGTAACTGACAGAGTGAACAATGAATATTAAAAACAGGTTCCTAAAGCTGGCCCAGAAGCTCAGCAGTTGTATTTTATATGGGAGACCTGTACTAGAGTCCAAATTCTGGGTCTTCTGATTCCAGAGCTGGTGGGCTTTGATGGCAGTTAAAGTGATGGGCTTGGGTGCAGGTAAGAGCAGTGGGAAGGAACATGTCAAGGCTGCTCCATTTGCTGCTGCCCCATTCCCTGTCCTCCTACCCCACAGAAGGTATTTCACTGAAGAAATCTGGCTGGAGCCCTCAGTGGCTGCTGCTCAAAACTGCTGTAGTGCCAGAATGAGGAGGAAAAGTGATGGATGTGGAAGCAAAACAGTGACTAGCAAATGGTCTGAAGGCCATGCTGGGAACACCTGGCCTCCCTTCCCAGTAAGGATACAGAGACACTCAGATTTCCTGAGATACGCACTCCTGGGCAAGATGGGCAAGATAAGTACCCACACTGAAGTTGTGTGGTTCCTACTAATTGGTGATACATGCCATTTAATTAGTGGGCTATGCAGCACATTAAAGGCTTTTTATGAGGAAGAACAGTGGGATATCATTCAATCAGAACATTCCTTGCAGACAGTGGAGAATGCAGTAGCCACCCCTCAAGGAATGATTCCTCTTTCCAGTAAAGAGCCAACTCCAGAATGGTTTGAAGATTATGATATTACTTCATGAAGCAAAAAGCAGGATATCATGTTTTTCAT
This sequence comes from Phalacrocorax aristotelis, assembly GCF_949628215.1. Taxonomy (NCBI): domain Eukaryota; kingdom Metazoa; phylum Chordata; class Aves; order Suliformes; family Phalacrocoracidae; genus Phalacrocorax; species Phalacrocorax aristotelis. Next base: position 25,882,533 of record NC_134277.1, on the reverse strand, counting down.
TTTATAGCAGCAGGAGACATGCCATGAAAAGCCCCAGAACTCAGATGCCTTCCACAAACACAGGAGAGTAAACTTCCTGCCAGACCCTAAAAATGGGACAGATGTCAAGATGTCCCAGCTCTGAATCCAGTGACTTTGCCATGAGATTGCAGCTGTGAAAGCAACGCCCAAAATTTTATTATGATGTCCTGTAGAAGGAGGAACGTGGAACGCTTGGTCTACAGGCCCAAACGGTAATCATTTAACAGGGAAATACTCTTCGCTTTCCTCTTCTCTTCTCTCTTTATGTTGAGTTCATTTGTACATCCAAATTATTTTAGTTATTAGGACCATTTTCTCCACTTCCTTTTCCTTCTTTTTACACTTCAGAAATTTTCTCTTTGGATCCCTACAAAAATTAACTATTGTGACGTTTTTTCTGTGTTATGTCTACCACACTCAGCACCACGATTTCACCGTTGTCTTTTATTTCTGCATTAATCAATCTGTATCGTAGATTGAGAGCATAAGGTTTTTAGGGCAAAGACCATCCTTACATTCTGTGTTCACATAATGGCAACCTGACCCATGATTAATGTTCAAAAGTTCTATGATAATACTTCTGCTATTACTGCTATTATTCCATCCATGGTTAAATCTTTAACAAGTACTATTTAACATAATGTCAAATATTGAAAGACTGTTTTGGACTTCAACAAAAATAGCATCTTCATTGACATGAAACAGAATTAAAAATCATAGTATTAAAAATAATAAATAATGACACTTTTCCTGAGGCAATGCAAAATAGATGCTTTCTTTTTTGCTGGAAAGTGGGGATTTGCCAGCAATTCTGTAACATTAAGAGCTTAAAGGAAAAACAAACATTAAGAGATTAGCAATAAAGTTATAAGAAATGAAAACATTGGATATTCATAAGCTAAGAGTCACAAAAATCAGAGATGCAATGAATTTCAATAGTAAACGTGTCTGTCATCTAAAAAACAATCATAATCCCATTTTCTTTTCTTCTTTGACACACTTCTCTAGTTAAATGAACATAGCTAAACAGCGGATTGCTTAGCCCAAACATGTAATAACTTCAAAGACAATTAACAGTATTCAGAAAGGCCCTTTGATGTGAAATTGGAGAAAATTAATGTATTAAAAATATGTATTTGGATTTTAATTAAGCAACCCAATAAAGAGCCATTCTGAGTTGGAGAGGTAGAATTTGTATTCCTTAAACAGGAGAGTCATGGTTTGTCTAAACCCAAGCAATGGGTCACTGAGTGCTAGAGTTAAATTCGAGGAGGTTATATAGAAAAAGTACTTAAATGCCACGCCAGTCATCTTCCTTATTAATATGTCATATAAGGCCCCCACCAAAAACTCACAGTGACCTAGATATTATGAAAGCTAATGAGAAGTATTGAAAATTAACAGTTCTGATGTTACATGATTCAAAAAATCATGTAACTGTAGCTGTCTTGAATCATTGCAAAGAGCAAGAAAGCCAGTGGGGCTGGAGGAATGTGCTAATTAAGGAATGCTCTTGGAATGTAAACTCAGGTACATTTCCAACAGGCTGTGGGGAGAAGAAATCTGATCCTAGCTAGCAGGGAAGAGGGAGTCATACTTCATGCAAATCTTAAACATGCTTTCCCAAGAGCCAGAGCTAAAGATAAAGTGAAAGGAAGGTGGGAGAAGTGGGAAGGGATCCATCTTGGACAGAGAATGCAACCTGAAATGTCTCACTGATATTGACAGCCCTGGAGTGGTAGTGGGATTTTGGATGTCTGCCTTTCTTTCCTTCCCTCCCGTCTTCTGTTAACATTATAAATCGACTCTGTAAGATGGCATTAAATAGGCAAAGAGCTACTAAGCTGCTGCCTTGGTTATTGAGGCTGACTACAGAGTCAGAGAGTATGATCTGAAATAAAACACCCTCAAGGAGAGGCTGGCCAGGATCTATTGCCACCTATCATAGCTAAGTAATATCTCAGAGAACTCCTGAGTAGCAATTTGAAGAAGAGACTAATCCCAGAGGTATTTTAAGCTGTTGGAAGAGTGTTGTTTTTCAAGGACCCACCAAACCTAAAAACAGTCCAACCCAGTGAGCAGGAAATCAAGCAAAATTGTCAGGAGGATGAACAAGGATGAACAAGGATGTCATGGATGAACAAGGAGCACCTGACAAAACTCAAACATAAAAAGGAAGTGTAGAAGTGATGGAAACAGAGTTGGATTTCTAAGGAGGAATATGGACACACTGTCCAAGTGTGCTGGTATGGGGCTAGGAAAGCCAAAGCCCACCTGGAGTTGAGTCTGACAAGGGACATGAAGGGCAACAAGAAAGGCTTTTACAGTTATACCAGAAGAGAGAGAGAAAATCTGGAGAAAGGAAGACTTCCCCTTGGTTGAGGAGGACTGGGTTAGAGATCATTTAGGCAATCTGGATCCTCGCAAACCCATGGGCCCCAATGGGGTTTATCAATGAGTGCTGAGGTAGTTGACGGATGCTGTCACTAAGCCACTGTCCATCATCTTTGAAAGGTCATGGAGGACAGGTGAGATGCCTGAGGACTGGAGGAAAGCAAATGCCACTCTAGTCATCAAAAAGGGCAAGAAGGAGGACCTAGGGAACTATAGGCCAGTCAGCCTCACCTCCATCCCCAGAAAGGTGATGGAACAGTTCATTCTGGAGGTCGTCTCCAGGCATGTAGAGGAAAAGAAGGTTATCAGAAGTAGTCAACATGGATTCACCAAGGGGAGATCATGCTTGAACAATGTGATAGCATTCTATGATGGTGTGACCGGGTGGGTTGATGAAAGGAGAGTGGTAGGTGTTGTTTATCTTGGTTTCAGACTCTAGCCAAGTTGCAATATTAGGGTGTGTCCCATTTTGGTGTAAATTAAAAGTCAATATGAATTTTGGTACTGTCAGATCCCAAGTGAAACAGAACAGGCTGTCCCAAGTTGACATTTGCAGGGTCTCTCCAACAGACAATGGTAAAGCAAACTTCAATTATAGCCAACCCTCATGTTTTCATAACATGCAAAATATTTATCTTCTGTACATGTGTGGAGAAGTAGATGGCGTGGACAACATACACAGTAGAAAAAGTCCCCTTCTATTTGCCACTACTTGTTCTCATGGATCTGAAGCATCAAAGTCCTACTGTTCTAAAAGTCTAGGTGTTGCACATGGGAGGAACATAGAGCTATAAACTTCTACCAGAAGTTTCTGCTGCTGCAGCTGCAAGAAGGCAGCATCAGGAAGGTAGTACAATTTGACATGAGGATACTGGAAATTTGCCATAGTATGGGTTTGCAGGAGCCAGGAAAAATCAGAGAAGCTCTGAGCAGAGACTTTAAAGAGCAATGGATGATCAGCTTCTTAACCTAGTTATGCCTCATATCCTGTGCACAGTTTTGCAAGGTGGCCTTCCAGTACAGTCTTTTTGTAAACCTGAAGCTGTAAAAGCCTTGGGAAACATATAATCTTGCACTAATAGATAGCTATGTTGATGCAGTCATAATGCATTAAAATAATTAATGCATTTAAATAAAACGTCACAATTCCAAAGATGCTGTATCAAACAGTTTTATTTTAAGGAAAGAAAGCAAACACATTTCTGTAGCCTTCTATGGCCCCACTAGGCCACTCTGGCATCCCAGCACAATCCCTATTTTGTTGTTATTTTAGTCATAACGACTTGGGCGCCAGGCAATCTCTGTCCACACCTGGGTCATCTGCTCCCTGACTTGTGTACAAGAGTTGTGGCCAGAATGTAAAGTATTGACCAAAGGCAATCATCTTGATCATATAAACAGTTATCCAAGAGGGAGACCCTTTGAGCTCTCCCAGGCTACCTGTATCTCCCGCTGGGCTGTGATGCCTCTCAGGGTAGATTTCACAAGGATTGAAGGATCGTCTGCTGACGATTCTGCAAGGACTCGAAGGCCTGACTTTGCGAGGTTTGCTGGCCATGCACTGATGAATGCCGGCACACAAAAGTGAGTAATTTATGAAATTCATGAATAGGGAAATTTTATTCACAGGTGTGTGTGTGCACACGCGCAATTTGACTATTTTATATATATTACCCCTATTCACATAAAACTTTGACCAAGTCTGAGACTAAGATCGGACCCAGATGCACCTAGACTTCTCTCTGAAAGAAGTTTAGAAAGCAAAGGGGTCTATTCTGAACCTCGTGACTCAATGGGAGGGTCTTCCTTATCCCCTGCATCCACAATCCATCTGAATCATTCTAACTTGAGTATACCTCAATTTTCCTTTGTGCAGTTTTTCTATGTAAGTAATAGAGTGAACCTTGCCATTCTTGAATCTTTAACTAAGTCACTGCTGAGTGTAAAAAAAAATTTCATCAAATTGCTGTTTTAAGTTGGCTAATGCTGTTAAGAATTATACAACCTAATACTGTAATCTATCTCAAAAATATTAATAAATATTAAATTGCTAACTAAAGCTGTGTAAGAAATCATATTCCTGACAATTTGGTATAGTGGGCAGGATACACAACATTGTATTTGTGACAATTTGGTGTGGTTGGCCATATTCACAAACCTGCATTTGCGACAACTGGGGAACAGTTTGCCCAATGGTGATCTCACAAGACTCATACAGCAGGTATCTAGGACTCATGTATCAGTAAATGACAGCTTGCTGACAAATGAAGACAAGTCTGTCTTCATTTGCATACATAAAGTCCGGAAAAAAAAAATAGTACAAATTTTGAGACATATTCAACTTGAAAACAATCTTAGAGGTTGTAGCAGTGTGGTTATGTGAAAAAAGAGCTTGACAGTAGAATTTAAAAAATGTTTCTATCCTTTTTAGCATATCTGATTTCTTTAGAAGGTTAGATAATGAAATCTATGAATATGAAGGATGCATGCTAACTTTAGCTAATCTCTCTGATTACAATTCTACACTAGTTTGTCTTAAGGTATGAGCGTTTTCCTTCTCCAAAAGACAGATTTAGAGTTGTTAAATTCTGTAGGGAATAGGTGAATAACAGGATATATGAATTATTTACTTATCTACATTAAAATGTTCTAGTACATAAAATCATGTGAAAATATGTATCATGTATATCTTCACCTCTGCACTTTGAGATACAGGGCTAGATTAAGATCTTACTGTGTTTTTATTTTGGGTATGAAACTCCATTCATTTCTGGGAGTTACTCCAGGCTTATCTCCAGAACAAAAACAGATGCAAGTTCAAACCATAAAGAAGATTTGGATTTATTGATAATATTCATTATTTTAATGGTTTGGCTGCTTGGAACTTTTTTTTTAGTTGAGAACTTCTCTTATGGGAATAGCAAGAACTAGTTGTAGGCTTTCTATGAGTAAGCATATGTCCTACCAAGAATAAATGTAATTTGTCTGAAAGGCATGCAGAAAGCCCTTGTCATTACACTGGCATATAGAACATGTTCCAACTGCAGTGAATAGAACAGAAAAAAAACCCACCAGAATTTCTCAGAAAAAAGTCATTTATGGCTTAATTCAAGGACTTCACTATAGCATCAAGGTTCTTGCCCTGGAAAGCAAAATAAGTGGATTTACCAGAAGTATTATATTCTTGGGGAAGGAGCAGGTTTAAAATCAGAATGTTTAGACACATGACAATAACCCTACTCTGCAAATACAAAAGTAAGGACTAGTTTGGGCTACCAAAAATTCTACATCACAAATAGAATTCCTCACTTTATTCTAATCCTGTGTGACAAGAACTGGTGGAATGAATTAAAAGGGTGATACAATACAGGGCACAGTTTGACATGGTTATTAAACATCCAAGCCTGATGCATGTGCTATAAAATAGTGTTAGGAATTGGGGATATGTGCAAAATAACTAGAAAAGAGCTTTATTTGCAGAAATAATGTGGTTTTTTGAGATATAAAATATCCACTTGTAAACTCATAGGTTTTACCGTTTTGCAGGCAATAATAATTCATTCTGTATTGTTTTCTGAATAAGGCCATAGCTTTCCACTCAACAAAATCACTTTCTATAAAATGAAAATTTTGCTTCTTTTATGGCTTCATATTGCATTATTCACCTGTTAGTGAACCCTATCATATCAGAGAAGTGATGGAGGGCATAGACAGGTATTGAAAAAAACCCTCATCCTAGGAATCATTCTTCTCCTTTAATATTTATATTCCAGTAATGCTCAAAGACTTTGTTGTTGTTTGTGAGATACAAATACGGTGATATAAATGGACTCTTTTCAATGTGCTTTCAATCAAAGAATCAAAATGAAATAAGCAGGAAGACTTAAAAAAGAATATTTAAAAAAGGATAATAGCTTGCAGATCTTGTAAGAAGGTTGCTCTTTACTCTCAGTTCTGACTTCATATTTTAAGGGGTCTCTGCAGCAGATGGAGTACACCTCTTCAGCATCCTAAGCAAGGGTAAGACTATAAGAGATCAGAGAATTAAGGCTGATCTGGAAAGAATCAAGGCCACATAGCACATAATCTAGGTTCCTCATAATGATTATTATTCCAAGTTAACTGTCAATTTAATAGGCAATAAATCTAGTTGATCAATGTATGGAATGCTTCCCACATGGAAAAAGATTTTTTCAGATTAGACAACAAGCTGATAGGATAATGCCACACCATAAGCCCAGAAAAAAAAGTCCTGAGTGATTACCAAATAATTTACAGCTAGTTTTGCACAGCTGTCTGAGAGAAAAATGACTGGGGAGAGGGGGAGGAAGCAACCCAAATATCTGATGACATATAAATATGAGAACTAGAGAGCAAAAGAAATTAGGTTAACCTTCAAATGACTGTGCGAGGTAGAATCAAATCTGTACAGCTGCCTTCATTTTAGTAAGTAGTGAAACTGGAAAAGGATGTTTTTAAGGTAAACTACTACATTTTGCAAAGGGAGGACTAGACGGAGTGCGAAAGGGGCTTTTTTCAGCAATGGTCTCGGTCTGGGGTCTGCAGAGAACTTTGAAATTGTTTGCAAAAGGTGCCTGTGGAAACCAAGCTCATAAATATTCTATAGTAATCCACATGTGTTAATTTTCACTTGGGTTTCCACTTATCTGAGTGAATTAGTAAAGGGGCCACAAATCAAAAAATTTGAAAACCACTGGGCTGTGGGCTAACCTCTGTCCTTGGATATGCACCCAACTCTCTTCACAGGCCCTGGGAATGGCTCTCGTGGCTGAAGAATTGGCCCTATTCATCCAAAAGTCATTAAGAAAGAAAAGTCGTCCCTGGCTGAATACTGAGCAGGCGTAGGTATATGTCAGATAATGGACAGCCCCAGAGTACACAGAGGCTGTAATTCACCCATGGGGTCCTGGCGAGTGCATGTGCTTTAACTGCACAGCAGCTTGAATTCAGCCTTGTGTTTGCACCACAGCCATCTGGTGCTATTTAAAATATATACTTTTCAACTTTGACCTTTTAATCTTTCTGGTTTGAAAACATACACCAGTTCAAAGGTTACCTCTCTTAACCCTGAGCAATTCCCTTTCAGAAACAGCACTGAGGGTTTATTATTATCATCACTTTTACTGGTGTTAATGAAGGGGTAATTCTCTACTGTGGTTTGTACACACGTTTTGAAATAAACCAAAACACAATTGTTATACATTTAAAACCACATTTTCCACAAGTGCCATGATTTTTAGGTGCCTCCATTCTAGGAAATTTGAAACGAACTTCTTTCTCAGAGGCCTAATTATCAGATGGGCTGAGCACTTAAAACCTCTCCACTGCCCCTAAAATACCAGAATCAGAGGCGCCCGGGAGTGGAACTAACGATTTAAAACCTTGGCCATACATGGTCATGCAGATGCACACAAATCACTCTGTGAGACTATGTTCTGTTCTGTCTGTGACAACAGAAACACATAAAGTCACCCCAAACATGCTTTCCACCCCCAGGACTGAGATGCGCATGTCAGTCCATTTCCTTCCCACAGCCAGCAGTCAGAGTTTCCTTATCTTTCCTGTAAGGAAAGGTGGTATAAGGAACCTAAGCACCTTTGTCTGGAGAGTATTGAGAGAGCCTGTAGGTAAGCATGGTGCAGTGATACCTATTTTTTTCAGTGTCCAAGAAGTATCCTTGACAACCAGTTTCTCTTCTTTTTACCTCATTACTTGTACTGAATGTCTCCCAGACAGTTTAATACTGCATGAAGCTTTGTGTCAGGCAGACCAAGGCATTCCCACTAGGGACCCCTCTTCTGGACCTGGTCTGTATGGAATTTGAACTTTTATTTTAAAAGAATGCAAATTTCTAATATTACTTGAAGGGAAACTGTTTCCTGAACCAATCTCAGAAAAAAGCAAACTCAACAGAGAGGTAATTGGCTCTGTAGGTACCATTTGAAAGAGCTCAGACCTAGGCCTCCTGTGTTACCCTCAAATTTAGGTTTGGATTTCCACAACTGCAATATCTGTTACTGATTATTTTAACAGGGCTCCAGATCCCCTGGGACTGAGGGTGAAGTATGAGAAGCATACTTCTTATTTGTCCCCAGTTTTGAGCCTAGGGTTTGAGTTTTTCTATCAAGTTAAATTAATTCTTGTTTCTACCCAACTTGATTCACACATAGTCATTTCAACATCAACTTAAAAATTATATTGAAAAACCTGGGGTGGGGGCTGTCACTTTACCATTGCACAGCAGATTTTAAGTGTCACACAGAGAATATGAGAGGAACCGATTCTCTCCCTTACATTAAAAAAAATATATTGGAACTCCTAAAAAGGATTTACACATATTGCTTCAGGCTGCTAGCCACTCGCCTACAGGTGGGTGGTGTTTGTTTAATAGCTGAAATACTTTTTGACTTGACTTTCTGTTTTTCTTTTTTCCCAGGTGATTGGTTCTGGTGTTTTTAGAACTGTCTACTGCATCCTGAACATTTTCCATGCGTCAGTGACTGGGAACATTTTAAGCTGGCGTCAAAGATAGAGTCTGTGGGGAAGCCTGCACACAAATAACACTTCTTCATTGTTCTTGCTCAGCAGTGATCATGCCTTTTGCGAGCTGCTTCACCCATTGCAGCAGAAGAGTAAACTAAAAATAATCAATCAGATAATTTTTTTCCTAAGGAATCCATATTCTTATTTTCAGAGCCAATGTACCACTGGATGACAGAAAGAGAAAGTGCCCAACTCCATTAGCACCAGCCACCCAGCAGAGCCCGACTTGGCAGGCGTGTGATAACAGCAGTGTAAGGAAGCATAGGAGAGGCCACACAGGAAGATTATATAAATGAGAACCACAGTTGTAGATGAATAGTGGAATACAATGAAATGGGCTAGAGGATACTGGATGTCCTTTAGCATAAGGAAACAATCTAATTTCTGTAAGCGTTTACTGAGGAAAAAAATGCCTTGACATCAGCATATGTAGACCACAATCTACAAGAGCGACATAAAAAAATAGCTTCAAATCTTGAAGTAGTCTCCTAAGCAGAGACACTTATGAAAAAAGGGTCACCTTTGAAAACGCAGTGGCTGATACCTCCCATTGGAGTCCAACCTTACACACCTTATTTTATCATATTTAGCTGTGAGGTAGGAGGGGAAGGTGAACATTAGGGTGTTGTACACTGTGAGCTTACAGATTTGGTCAGGGTCATTAAAATTTTGAAGGGTGTCTTCACAGGCCAGAAGGGAAACAAAAGTGTGATAATCTGTCTCTGAAGAGGCACTGGAAGCTGCATTTGCCAGGTCTTTGTGAGTGACCTAGGCCTATATCCATCCCATCAAACTGGAGCTGAAGGCATCACAACAACTGTGGGAACTACCTCAGCTACTCATGCATGCTTTGCTGTGCAGTATCTGCCAGAAGCTCCAGCCATGGCCCCAGGCTACAAAGAGCTGCAGAAGGCAAGGAACCAAATGCTGATTTTTGTCAGTGATTTACTCCCTCTGCATTTGGTCTGGGTAAGAAATGGTAGGAAAGGAAAGGGGAAAGCAAAGCAAAGTAATAGGGAAAGATACTGAGACTACAGGTACTCTTGACCTTGCCTATATAGAAGCTAGAAGGAAGACAGTCATCTAGAAGTGTGCAAAAGATGGAATTTACTCATGAAGACAAGGTAAAGAAAGAAGCTAAAAGTCCAGAGGGAATACGATATTTAGTGAAAAACCATCTAAAAAAGAAGTTCCCTTAGGAAACAGTTAATTGCTGCATTCAGAAGACTTTGGCTATCTCTAGGAGCTCTCATAGCTGCTACCTCTTGGACCACAAATGGGTAAATTCCACTTACTGGCTGTGTAGGAAATCCGAGGTGTCAAAAACAAGAAATTCACATAGCAACCAGATTTTGAACAGGAAAAGAGTGTAAGTCCCCACAAAAAGCTCATTGTGGATGTTTTTTATGGAGAAGGAAAGAGAGTGTAACTTTCAGGCCTTCAAGCAAAGGCCAGGGAATTTCAGCAATGTTACACCTGGGTCCTGGAGGGAGACCTAAGTTGAAGCTAACAGAAATTGAGAAAATCCTCTCTCTCCCTGTAAATGTGCATACAATTATAAGTTAGGATTCATAATTTTCAAAAATAGCTTCTTCTCTGATGAAAGGAAGGTCCTGTGTTGAGTGTCCTGTATATCCTCTATAAATTTTTTTCTGAAAAAGTCTCTACTGCCTGTATTTGTACACTTTGGAAACAAGATACTTCTGCTTGTCCTCACTTTTGAATTCTGAGCTGGAAATCCTGTTTACCAAGTTACCACTTGCCTGGGTAAAAAGTTTCTTTGCTAGCTCTTTACTCCTGGGACACACAGAGCTCTGAGGAAAAAGAATAATTTGCAACACATAATTTATTTGGCAAGGTTAGCCTTTTGCTCTTTTTTCCATGAGCGCAGCAGCAGCATGGTTTCTTGAATGTACTCATTATTCCAATATAGTCTCTGAATAAACAGCCGAACACTCTGTACTGTCAGATGTTGCCATGACATGTTGACTGGTGATGCATCTCTCCGAAGGCTTGGCTGATCACGCTGAGGTTGAGAACATTTATGCAGAGAAAATACCCCGCTGTGGATTGTAATTTGCCTCTGAGTCCCTCTCCCCCCATTCTAAAAGGCTGATCTGTGTGATTATAAAGGCTAAACTGAGATGCAGGTGGTGTGAGGGGGGCATCAAAGAAAAGCCTACTATTCTGCAGTTCTGTAGTGTCTGATAGGAAAAGCAGTTTCATACCAAGGATGTTTTTCTCTATTTCATTATTCAGAAGGAATTTATGGAGATAGCTGAAGAGGAGGGAGGAAAAGCAACTGAGTTTGGTCTATCCCAGTGCCTGACTGACTTGCTCAGGGTTGTGGTGGTGTTTTCTACCTAGACAAGACTTCCTTGTCTGTCTGCATCTCAAGTCAAGCTGCTGTGGCACTAGTCCAGGGTGGGGAGAATCTGCTGAGGATCTCTTTGAGCAGTGCAAGCAGAGCTGGGAGGGCCAGGGCATGTGGGAAGAGTTGGCAGGGTGAGAGGGAATGAGGTATCCCCATCTGCACAAGGCACAGGAAGCAGTTGGTGGGAGAGAGGAACCAAGTTGAGGCCAGTTCTTTGTTTAGAAAAGGGTGGAAAAATGCACGTATTTCCTTATCTAACACCTATGCCATGCAAGCACAGAAGACTGTGCATGAGACTGTTGTGGTGGAAACACACTGGCAGCCTCAGTTTCTATCACAGCTCTGCTCAGTCACTTTGACTTGGACAAAAAAAAACATCAAATACATGTGGGACATTCCACAGTTGGAAGATGTCATCTGCCTGAGCGTACGATGCAAAATCGACAGTAAGGTAGATGCATGAACACAAGTTGATTTAAGCTGGCAGTGCTTTAACTTCACTGTTCTGTAGGCAAATACACATCCTGCATCACAAACTGAATTTGGAAAAAGTTGTAGATAGCTTATTTGTGCACAGAAACTATAGTATTTTGTCCTTTTATGAGATGTATAATAATGCATCGTTTCCCTTGCTAGCTAATAGTCAAAGGCAGGTCTTAACTTTGGTAAAAGTGAGAGATGCTACCAGAACTCAGATTGAATTTGGCACATCAATTGCTATAACCTCAAATCATCAAATGATGGTTATCAGTGTTCACACTGGGTCTGGATCTGAAAAGCACCAAGTAGTTGCAACTTAGAGGGGCTTCCCACAGGGTAGTTGCAATTTTTCTCATCTCTCACAACTGGGTCCCATCACAATAGGAAGTCTTGGAAGGAAGGGAAGGGTTGGTTATACCACTGCCTGCTTCCATTCCTCAAGTGAAACTCCTGCGTAATATAAACAGCTCTCTGTATCAACCACAAGGATTGCAGAGGGTGCAGATTTAAAAAAAAAAACAACAACTCCTCCTGAGACATCTTGATTGCAGATGTTATTAAATGATTCTCTGGTGCTGGAAATATTCATCCTGGCTACATGTTGATCATAGAATACATTCCGTTCTCATGGTTTTCCGACTCAAAGAATGGAAGAAATGCCTCAGAATGTAACGAGGGAGAAAAATACTCTGTATGTGGTGATAGTTCTCCCTATCTTTTGGTCTGGGAGTCAGATTCCTGCCTGAGGGGGCCTGTGCGAGGGACGGTGAAAGTAATTATCCTGTCAGCTTAAATATGATTTTCTTCTACGTGTCTGTTTCTCATGATGTCAGTTGATTAACCTGTCAGTCATCTTTGCATGGCATGTGGCCACATGATGTCATGTGCTGAGGCACATGGTTTATTATGCTAGTCTAACGTAAAATTGAAAAAGGCTCCAATGTAAACCTTATTTCTTCACCTACATTTTGTATTTTTCTTTTGCTTCAGTCTTACATGCTCCTTCTTTTCTTGACTCCTCCTCATCTTACGTAACTTCTTTTTTCTCTTCCCTGACTCATTTTTTCCTTTAATTTGCTATCTTGTTTCATCTCACTTTTTCTTTTTCTCTCCCACACCGTAGTTATGCTCCACCCTTCTTGCATTCCTCCAACCCATCTCCTCATTGTTTGCACATCACGGCAGACCACAGCGACCATTTTGCCTTTGCCTTCTTTACTACATGGTGCTCCTCTCAGTCCTCCTAAGATGGATGTGAGCCATTCTGAAAAAGGAAAAAAAAAAATTGAAAACCACACATCTTCACCTTAACTGCCCTGGATATCTCAGAAAAACTGGGGGCAATCTAGACACTGATATAGGTTACATGTAAACCTTCCCTGTACAAAACTTCTGTGAGTTTTACTCTTTTCTCAGTGGTTCCAGGACTTCATTGTAAAGGATTTCACTTGAATATCCCCAAATGGCAGTAAAGTCTGCTTTATTTGTTACCTCATTCTTCTCCCTGATTTGGTATTAGAGCACTGAATCTCAAACAGGCGTCATGGCCATTTAATTTGGGGAAGAACATCTTAGCTAGAGCCTAGCTGGATGGGAGGAGGATTAAAGATGAAGGCTTAGCATGAGAAAGGTTGAAAGACACTAGGGCAGCCATCATGTTCCTTTAACTGAAACCAAAATATGTATCATATGTATTTTGTTAGCTTGGGATGCAGGGATTGTAAAAATTATACAATAAATTATTCCACCTGTATCTGCCTTGAGGCCCATGCCAAGCACAGGGTGGCCATGTCAGAGATTTGACATAAGGTGTTCCTATGTCAGAAATTCAAAAATCAGGTGCAGCACACATTAGCAAGCTGAGGATGGGATTGTGGGAATGCATTTCTCACACAGACTAAACCTGTTCTTCAAATTTCACATGGGCAATGTGCTTTCCCATCCAGGTGGAGGACAGTTATGTATGAATTCTGCTCTCAGTGACCAGGAGTGGAGACATAAAAAGAACTATTCAATGTCTCTGGTTACAGAGATAAGTGAAAGAGTCATTGGCAATAACTCTGTAGTAATAGCAGCAGTAAGTACTGGGCATGATTTGAATCTCTTGATAGTGATACCAGGATGCCAGAATATTTATCAAGCCATTAGGAGAGGCTGTGCCTAGCTGATAAGATGACTACAACTGATGAAGTCCACCTGAAGACTCTGATGATGCTGGGACAGATTTGCTGCCAACAACAGTGGTTGGCAGGGAACACTGCCCTTAAGAGCGGCATGTACTGTTTGTCAGCAAAATTATACAATCTCCTGCCTGCGGCAAGCTTGTGGAATCTTTAATAGACAGAGTTAAGAAACATCCTGATGTATACATTCCTTATGGCTGGGGAACCAAGAACAGCCTGCCCTGTCGAGAAATGGTTTCACTGAGTTGGTGACAGTGGGGAGGGTGAGGGCGAGAGAAAACCAGTTCCAAGAGAGATTAATCTGGTGCCTCATTTTAAACTGTCTCTATATCAAACTCAGCCAAATTTGTGATGGTTCTGTCCTTGGAAGATTAAATTGCCCAATTTATATCACTTAATGTCTCTTAGTGTCATCAAATCAAAAGAACGCTCCGTCATTTTGACTTGAACTAGATTGGGAACAGATTTTTCGCTATAATCATCTGTTAGCAACATGAATGAGGAAGGATTTGTCTCTGCTTTTCTGATGTTCAGTCAGCACATACACTGTATCATGGATAAGATCAGGTGCTAGCACTTGAATTTAAGTTGAGAAGTGTTTTTTCTTTCTGTGGTTTTTGTTAGTCAAGGCTTTAATAATTGTACAAAGATTTTATTACCTACTTTGTCTCAATTGCTTATCATCTGCCCAGGTAAATCACCGAAGTTAACACTGGCATTTCTTTTTCCTTCTTGTTTTATTGTGGAAGCTCCTCTGCTGCTGATCAGAACCCTCTGGAACATGGAAGCTGTGGTGTGGCCATCAGGCTATGCAAGTTCAAAATACATTTTCTGTATTTCTGTGTCTTTCTGTGTGTAGAGGTATAGACAGAGAGCTCAACATAAACAGACAAGTTTTCCCTAAAGAAGTTTTAAAGAGCATAACCATAAAGGATTTATAAATTAAAAGGCTTTGTGCTGTTTACTTCCAATAAACAGAAAACAGTAGAATGAAAGAAGGAATGGAGAACCAACTTGTTTTGCTGTTCACAATGAATTAAGTGTATAAATCCTTAACAATGAATAAACATTATTGACAGAGAAAAGTAAATATGTCTTAAATTTTTTCTGGCTTTTAAAACAAAGAATATCAATACCAAAATTGTGTTTTCAAATGTGTTTTGAATTTGACAGTGTCTCTTTGACATTTATAAAGTATAGTGATGAGTATGTAATTAAAGTTCTTTGCTTCTTTGTCAGTGTTGCATTCTCAGTCCTCCCAATTTCCTTTGAGCTGGAGAGTGGCTGAACAAAGGAGGAAGGCTTGCCAGTGACTGGCCTGTTCCCATGCATACCATGC